>NC_086379.1:72190926-73390926 GCF_036588685.1 Mytilus trossulus
GGCGAAAAAAAAGGTATTTCCAGGAAAAAAATCCATACCCCCCGCCACCCCCCCCCCCCCCCCCCACCCCCGAAAATCAAATGGTTGCTGCCTTAAATCAATTCCAAAATCCTTTTGCCTCCAGAAATTCCAATAGTCAACGCCCAACAATGGCGTTTATCCACATTCATCGTATACGCTTTTATTCTTTGGAATTTCCCCCTCTAGAGTCCTAAGACACTTAACAATTTATTAACAATTTATTACTTTCAATGGTTTAAGGTGGTATGGGAGTCTAAAATAAAAATGATAGAATTTGTTCATACTTTGCCAAAACATAGTATCTATTGATATATGTTGAAAAATAAAATAAAAATGATAGGTCACCGTGCATTTTCTCAAACTACAGGACGTGACAAAATGACGGATTTTGTATAGATTATACAGGAAAAAACACCATTTTGTGATTAGAAACTAAACAAAATGATAGAATTGTTCAATACTTAAGGAAAAGACAGCTTTCAGACAATGCTTTGAGAATATCAAAAGAAAAGATAGGGTCACCGTACGTTTTTTCCGGCTAAAATACAAAATAGGAAAATTTCATGTAGAATCCAACAGAAAATGCACTGTTTTAGAGTTATCTCCCCTTGAAATGCCAATTTAAAAAAAAATTAAAACAACCAAAACTAATCATAATTTGCAAAAATATTAATATTTGTAAGTCATATTCTTACAAATTGGTTCTTTTAAATGAATTTCACATTAAATATCTGCATTCCTACATCAGATTTTGCTAACTTGATAGAAAATATGGACCTTTGGTTCTATTTTTTTTACAATCCAAGATGGAGGAAGACACCCATACCACCTTAAGTTGAAGATATATAACGTAAATATATCTTTTTCATTCAAGGTGTTAACATATAATTGTCGAAGAAATTATAAAATACAGCCGTTCAAGAAAAAGAGTACAAGCATTACCAAATATCTTTATTAAGGTATATAGATGTGTTGGTTTTTTCAAAGACGAGTCAGTGCCTGTGCTATTCAGAATGACCGAGCTCTTGCTTGTACTTATCCTATAGCGGTTCTTATAACAGCATGACCAGAATAGGTTAATGGTTTTCCCGAGATAAAATTGTTAAAACAATGTCATCATAGCATTGTCTTTTGGCTCCAGTTGCCCAAATGAAATCTAAATGTTCATACGTGGTAATGTTGATATGGCGATATATATTAGGGAGCTGTTGTAGTAATAGCTTGACGTCGGTGGGATCAGCGATTATATCATTTCCACCAGAATACAGCGAGACGTTGTTCTTCATTAAACTAGCATCATACAACGGAGGTGTTGTCTGAAATAAGAAATAAATAAAAGCTAGAATCATCAGAACGGCAATAGTTCAATATGCAGGATATATCTTAAAAAATAACACCAAGCGAAATGTATAATTTTATTAATTATTCATACATTAGAAAAAATATGTTACACGATATATTCAATAATTTTTATGGGGGGTATACCCTGCTTTTAAATTTATTCACATACAAATTTTGAAACCCACAGTTATAAAAATAATAAGTTAGACATGGTGCACTTTTGTTTGCTGGTAGTTAGAATACCTCAAAATATTCGAAACTAGCTCTTATTGTTTTAGATTTTTTTTACTAAAAAACATATTACGTGAATACGTGCTACTTATATATTCAATGAAAGTAAACTAGTATTACACCTGTGCTAATACCAAACCATACGCTATCGTATAGACTTATAGCAGACATAGCAATATCATTCGATTGCATAGAGACCACAGACATCTTCAGACCAAAAAGTAAGTGTTTTTCCATCTCGACCTACCTGATTATAATGTCCAATGTTAGCTGCTGGTGAACCGTAATCAAACATCTGAAATTTGCCACTCAAAACAGCCTGAAAAAATTAGACAACGGTCTTTTTTTTAAGTTTTGTTTTTGCAAATTCAAAATCTCATTTATTATATTGATAAAATCTGTTCTAATCAATTCCAACATGTCGGTTGATGCTGATTCCAAATCGGGATTGCAATGTATTTTCAAATGTCTGTGAACAGATAATCAACATACCGTTTTGGGGTACATTAAAGAGAAATCAAGACTGGTGAACCCGGTCGAGTTATACTTGATACCGAAGTCAAATCTATATAAACAAACAAAAAACCAGAATGATAATGTTGTACCGATTTTTCAACATGTTCGTCCCTTCTAAAATCAAATACCTTAACTAAACAGCCGCCATCAATTAAGAAGTTTATTTATCTCATTCCGATTGTGCATTAACTTTATGATTTATAGTTTATATTTAAAATGCTGAACGTTTTTCAGTGGCGGATCCAGAACTTTTCATAAAAGGGGGTGGGGGCGCTGACTGATCTAAGGGAGGCCGCTCCAGTCATGCTTTAGTGATTCCCTAAATAATCAACCAAATTTTTCACACGAAAGGGCCCCCTCTTGAACAGCCTATATTCTTACACATCACCCTTTTCATTCTGCGTTCACATGTTATTCGGCATTAAGGAAGATCACAAGTATATGTTTCCCGAGATAAAAACTTCATATACTTTGCCATAATGAAGACTTTACTATGCACTTTTCAAAAATATAATAAAAAGGATGGGTCATCGCGCTATTTTTCAAGCTATGAGTCGTTGAAAATTGCCAAAAGAATTGCATTGCGCATCAAATTCGCTTTACTGTCCGAACGACGTTAACTTTTAATTCGCATTATCAATTAATTAAATGTACGTGTGAACGAGCCCTCAGAGCAATAACTTATATCATGATTCACTTGAGAACTTTGTCGAATTTCAGCAGGATGCCGCTTTAAACTTTATGGACATTTTGCTTTAAAAATGGGAGATATTAGGAAAACTTCAATGATGGCAAATTATCGTCATATAATCGAATGTTTCTAAACTGAGCCATTTCTAACCTTTGACTTCTATCATGCTTACCATGGAAGAATTTCGAGAAGAAAAACAATTGTCTGTCAGACACCGTCAATGAATACACAGGCTGAAAATGGTTAATGAAAATGCTACTTTAGAACGTGAAGCAAAACTACTCAAACATACATGTAGCAAATCACATTTTCATTGACACAACAAAGAAAAATAACCTGCTTACAAAATACAGCTAACAGATCATAACCAAACTTAAACTGTAAAGGATCAAGAAGATTTACCTGAGCATCAAGGGGGAGCACCCACATAAAAAAATTTACCTGAACATAATGTAGATTTACCTGCGCATAGTGTTGAAAATTTACCCGAACATAATGTAGAAAATTTACCTGAGCATAATGTAGAAAATTTTTAACTGATGTTCCAGCAGGGTGTTCCTCTACGTAGACGGGAATTCTTGTCTGAAAAGTAATCAGAAATCAGAACAACTTATATATCATATTTGTATATTTTATTTTGTGATCTCTGAATTATACTTAAAAAAGCCACACTAATAATTGTATGTTGGAAATCAATTAGTATACATCGTTTGGTATTAGTTTTATTTCAATAATAAAAAAGAAGACAGTTTTATCACCTTTATTCATACATATAAGAAGGAAGACATATAACAAGAAGAGTATAAATATAGAATATGATGCAGTATCTCTAACTTACCCGATTAATTTCTGTTGAGTCATATCCAGCAAGTAAGAAAATTAAGTTTTCACAAACAATACTGCCATAATCATTGCCACAGAACTCGCGCGCATTCGAGCTAATGAAGTCAGAGGATGGCAGAAATTCACCTTTGCCAAATAGCTGGAAAATTGTCTACAAAAATTTATAAAGATAAAAGTTTTATTAACCACGACTGTGCATAATAAACATAAATATTACACGCTCTGTTTACCTTTTAAAACTGTATTTTAAGGTTTACGAAAAATCACGGAAAAAAGTTCCTATTTAAAATGTTTGTTGATCTTTGTTATACTCTGCCAATCATTGTGGAAAGTCATTTATTCGTGGTATCAAGAGGTTAGTGTTTTATATTTGTTTTTTCTAGATTTATTTTCATGTTTGAGCTGATTTAAGTGATTTTGCTGAGCTTTGTGATGTTTCTTGTCAATTATGATTTAAGTATGCAACAAAGTTTTTTTGTTTTTTTTTCAGCGTTTGCAAGTCATGATAGTTTCCAAGAGACTTACATCTATATATTGGGCATAAGGAGCCACTGTCTTGAAAGGTCCAGTAGCGTTTCCCATTGTAGCTACCGGTGCTAGAGCAAAGAAATGTTTTATTTGACCAGCTAGTGATTGATTTCGTCCTAATTCAGCAAATATTATCTCCGTCCCTTGAGAATGGCCAGCATAATATATCTGACTGCTATTGGTTGTTTTCACTATGTAATCTACTGTGGCAGGAAGATCGAACTTAGCCATTTCGTCCCATCTACAAAATTCCCATCACTAATTGTATGAAAATGAAAGCATAAGTGTAATTAGAATATTTTTTTTAATTCGTGATTTTTCGACCTTTATCGGAGTATGTTACCAAAGGAAAGAAAATGAATGTCCTTGTCGGATGAAAATCTAACCAGACAAATTTATAGAGCCCAATGCCACCGATTGGTTTTCAAAGCTACGAGAAAATCGCGAACCCGGAGGCGGTTTTCGACAGGCCCCTAAACAACAGTCTAAACTACTGAGACGCCACACTATGTATATACCGGTACTCCGAAAAATACGAATTTCCTAAATTTACAAATGAAAAAAAGTTTCAAATAGTTTTTCACTGTGCATGCATGGTTTGAACTTTCCAAGAAAGAATGAATCAGGGTTGATATTATAAGGTGATGATAAACAAAATTATACTTTTTGCTAGATACATTTAGTTGTCGATTTCCCCCCAAACTTACGTAAAGTCCCAGAATTTTTCATCTGTAGGTTTCAATGTTTTATGTCGTTTTGAGTATGTGTTTCCCCTACTGTTTCCCATCCAGACATCCATGCCTCTGTCAGCTAATATGAAACCGAGACTCTGGTTGGCTAGATTTTCCACCCAGCAGGCCGAACACGACAACAGTCCATGCTGGAGCAAAATTACAGGCCTACTTTGGTTATTTCCTGAAAAGAAGAGACTTTCAATGGAATAATATACAGGCTATAAATTAATTTGTGTTGTGTGTACTAAGAGAAAACAAGTCACGGATTTTTATTTAGAGTATTTTTATTCATCAAATTAATTGAGGGCTCCACGCGGACATATAGCATATTAACATTATGTACAGAAGGAAGTCGGTATGATATACACAAAATATGGAAAATCGTTGATTCAATGCTCGTTTTGGGACAACATAGTTAACTATTAACAGATAAATGAAAACGTATACCTTGTTTATGTTTTGGAGGTATCCTGTGTAAACTAAGAATGTATCCATCTTCTGTCTCCACTAAATGTTCCTCGAAAGGATATCCTTTGCTTGTTATCAGCTGTGACTAAAACAAGACAAACAATGAGAACTTACTAGAAGTTTAATCTGCGATACAAAAAAAAAACCGAATAAATCAAATTATGTAATCCGAATTTCCTCCTTTTAACGTGCTCTAGAAAGGCCAATCAAAGGTTTTCATTAACCAATTTACAAAACATTATCTATTTTTGAAAAAAAAACGAGTGCGTAACAAGCTATCACGTACAAACGGTAATCTAGATATACACCGTAAAATACAAATTTGTATTTCTTATGTTGCACTGATTTTTGTTCTAAATAAACTCATCACAGAACATTGAGGACCAAAATCCCCTTAAAGTTTTGCCAAATATAAATGTTGCCGTACTTACCACGTTTCTATATGCATCTGGGTCTATCTTCTGTCCAGAGATTATTCCATTGGTGAAAACCGTTGTTGCAATAATCAAAGAAAAGGAACAAGCGAATAAACTTTCCGCAATAAGCGTCATTTTATATACAGAATTCGAAAATAACAAATGAAGTTACAAAATCTCTTATGCTACAACTTTTACCATTTTAATTTGAGTATTATCCATAATTGATTTTCATTGGACAGTTACCATAATCTTACATAAAAACAGTGACCTTCTGTTATCATGGAGTGATCATAACTTGTCGCACACCAATATATTTAATCAGTGTTGTATTTCAATATAGGCCAGTATGGCCTACTAGTATTCAACCTCTTTTGCGTATGGTCGAAAATTGAATAAACATTAATCAATGAGATTCCAAAAATGTAGACAAATACATATTAAAACTATTATATTTGATGGATTTGTTGCGTCCAAAGCATGTGTATCAACCTTCATCATGAACGCTCATCTGAGCTATTTGAAAGCCAAAGACATATATGAATAGTTATCAAAAGTACCAGGATTATAATTTTATACGCCAGACGCGCCTTCGTCTACATAAGACTCATCAGCGACGCTCAGATCAAAATAGTTAAAAAGCCAAATAAATACAAAGTTGAAGAGCATTGAAGATCCAAAATTCCAAAAAGTTGTGCCAAATACGACTAAGGTAATCTACTCCTGGGGTAAGAAAATCCTTAGTTTTTCGAAAAATACAAAGTTTTGTAAACAGAAAATTTATAAAAATGACCATATAATTGATATTCATGTCAACACCGAAGTGCTGACTACTGGAATGGTGATACCCTCGGGGACGAAACGTCCACCAGCAGTGGCATCGACCCAGTGGTGTAAATAGTTATCAAAAGTACCAGGATTATAATTTTATACGCCATACGCGCGTTTCGTCTACATAAGACTCATCAGTGACGCTCAGATCAAAATAGTTAAAAAGCCAAATAAATACAAAGTTGGAGAGCATTGAAGATCCAAAATTCCAAAAAGTTGTGCCAAATACGGCTAAGGTAATCTACTCCTGGGGTAAGAAAATCCTTAGTTTTTCGAAAAATACAAAGTTTTGTAAACAGAAAATTTATAAAAATGACCATATAATTGATATTCATGTCAACACCGAAGTGCTGACTACTGGGCTGGTGATACCCTCGGGGACGAAACGTCCACCAGCAGTGGCATCGACCCAGTGGTGTAAATAGTTATCAAAAGTACCAATCAGTGACGCTCAGATCAACATGAACATTAGTCTAATGATTAGAGGAGCTATATGACAGACAAGGACATAATGAAAAAAGTCAAAATCACCATGGTCATCTTTTGCAGTAGAAGTTTCCAATTATCATAGGATTTATTAATTTTATAACACAACATTTTTGAATATTAAGTCGTTAAGATTTATAGAGTTAAAGATAAACTTAAAACCACAATCAAATGTAACGGTGTTATTCATATCAAAGTAGAAACTATTTTAATTTTATCTATATACGATATAAAATTATTCATCGACCGCAAAGGTCTTTTTACTTAAAGTTGTTAAGAATTCCACTTGCTTATCAATTTTCCCATAATGCAAAATTGATGAATCACAAGTTTTTTGGGAATTCCAGACACATTTTTAATTAACTCTATCTCAAACCCTATGGATTATGCTGGAAATCAAGTCAAATGTTTAATTCTTTCTCATACCCTATGGAAGATGTTGGAATCCTAGATTTTTAAATTCTTTCTCATACTCTTTGGAAGACGCCGAAATTCCGGACTAGTTTTTAATTCTGTCTCATAACCTATGGAAGATACTAGAATTCCAGACAAATTTTAAATTCTTTCTCATTCCCTATGGGTCATGCTGGAATTACAGACATTTAAAAACAAATTTTTCATACCTAGCCAAATTTGATTCTTTCTCATACCCTATGGAAGATGCTGGAATTCCACATTTTTTTTTTAATTCTTTCCCATACACTATGGAAGATGCTGGAATTCCAGACACATATTTTTTACTCTTTCTCATACCCTATGGAAGATGCTGGAATTCCAGACAAATTTTGATTTATTTCCTTACCTTATGGAAGATGCTGGTATTCCAGACACATTTTTTTACTCTTTCCATACCCTATGGAAGATGCTAGAATTTCAGACACATTTTCTCTCTCTTTCTCATACCCTATGGAAGATGGTGGAATTCCAGACAAGTTTTCAATTCTTTTTCAAACCCTATGGAAGATGCTAGAATTTCAGACACTTTTTCAAATTCTTTGTTATACCCTATTGAAGATGCTGGAATTCCAGCCAAATAAAATTCTTTCTCATAACCTATGGAAGATGCTGGAATTCCAGACAACTTTTGAATTCATTTCATACCCTATGTAAAGATACTGGAATTCCAGCACCTATTTTTTACTCTTTCCCATACCCTACAGAAGATGCTGGAATTCCAGACACATTTTTTTTTATCTTTCTCTTGCACTCTGGTAGATGCTAGAATTCAAGACACATTTTGAATTCTTTCCATACCCTATGAAAGATGCTGGAATTCCAGACAAGTTTTCAATTCTTTTTCAAACCCTATGGAAGATGCTGGAATTCCAGATTGTTTTTAATTCTTTGTCATACTCTTTGGAAGAGGCCGGAATTACAGACAAGTTTTAAATACTTTCTCATACCCTATGGAAATACTAGAATTCCAGACACATTTTTAACTCTTACTCATACCCTTACGGAAGATGCAGGAGTTCCAGATTTTGTTATCTTTTAAAAACTCTTTATCATACTCTATCATTAAGTCAACGCAAATCAATAGGGTAAGGATATAAAATAGCTTATATACAAGAAAAAGACATGATACACGAACAAGCATGATACAGACAATGCAAACCTGCAAACCCGTATCTTACATCTTACATTAATTTGTAGGATCCTTTACAATAGATAATTCAACTGATCTGTAACACTTCCATCTTCATGCCTTATTTATCATGTACTGGTTTACGACGCTAGATTGAAGCTGACGAGGAAAGGTAACACCCGGCCATCGAAAGCTTTATTGTTGTAGAACCTAGGTGGTCTAGCGCGTCGGGCATAGTGCAATGTTATTTGGAACCATGATCCCTCAGTAGCACGAGTTAGAATCCCGGCGAGGGAAGAACAAAATACTTGCGAAAGCAAATTTACAGATCTTACATTTTTGGGCTGAAGTTTATACGAATTATATATATACTTCTGATACATGAAATAAATAGGTTTCCAAAATATGAAACATTGCTTTTACTAATCAGTCTTATACTTTAGGAATCAAACTCTATCAGTTAACTGTACCCTATATTTTTTTCTGCTTCAATTATCCGGTATTAGCTATTGCGAACTATAACACCAAACGCAGACACATTCATGTGCACATTTAATGATGTTCCTGTGATAAAATTGTCATAATAATATCATCATAGCATTGTCTATTGGCTTCTATGGCCCAGATAAAGTCAAGATGCTCGTAGATAGTGATTTCTGTATGACGGTAAATATTCGGTAGCTTTTTTATCAGATCTTTCACGTCTGTGGGGTCAGCCAGGATATCATGTCCACCCGTGTATAGGGATACATTGTTCTTCATCAAACTGGCGTCATATAACGGAGCTGTGGTCTGAAATAAAAAAAAATAGAACATACGTTTTGCTTCTAAATTCTGCTTGTCGATTCTGACCTTACAGTAAAATACTCAAATGTACATGGATGGATTTAACAATAAGTAAAATGCGGGCCATATACTGTTGATTAAAATATACAGCTATATTATGATGCTATCTTTTAGCTAATATGCTCAAAAATCAAGATAAAAGTTTTACAAATCATGAAAGCTTCCAAGTTAAAAAAACATTATTAACTTTGGATAAAATTATACATTCCTGATCGGATAAAAATATACAAAAACCTCCTAGAGATATGTAATTTTACAAATGACTTCCCATTGATTGGCATCTTTTTTTTATAAACTCTTTTGACATCTTTCTTTACAGTTTCAACGAAATTTATAGATTTTTTTTCCGAGCATTTATTTTTAAATTAGGTCTTTCCACTATTCTGTGGAAAGACCTACTGGTTTTTTTTCATCTTCCGCCAAATTTGTTAATTGCCCTGTTTTGTGTTTTCGTAAGATGTCGCTTATATTTTGTGCATATGATATCAAACAGTTATTGCGCTTTTGAAACATAAGATATATTTGGCTTTTATTTTTATGTCCCTTCTGGTCATAAAGCTCATCATGTGTTTAACACTTATACACCCTTGGCTTTAAATAATTGGCTACTTGCTTGCGTTCTTGTTTAAACGATTTGGAGGTATACAATTTATCAAGTGTTGTTTTGATATAATACAATAACATATACATAATTTGTCTACCTGATTGTAGTGATCCATATTGGCCTTGAAAGAACCGTAATCAAACATTTGAAACTTTCCACTCAAAACATTCTGAAAAAAGAGTTGACAATAAGATGATTTACTGATCAAACAGCATTCGTTTAAAAACTTTTTTAGGTTAAACCATCTATGTTTCATTATAATAAGATCAAAACAACGAGAATAGCGGAATTATTCTCTGCTTTTAAACGATTGTTAATTAATAAGCACCTTTTGAGAAGTTGTCATCTGGTAAATGCTTGAAACCTTTTCTCCTCAACACTAGGATTTTTGCTCCTTTCTTTGGTCTCTTTTTAAGAATTGTTTTGATATTGCCCTTCCCATATCTTATTTTTTTATTCACTCATTTTTCCTGAAAATATCATGCATTCTTCAATTGAACTTGTACCACTGGTAGTGGACTTATAGTCCAAGATTCATCATCTTGTAAATGATACAAGTATTGCCAAAACGTCAAAAATATGCGTGTCAGACGTAACAAATTATTCGCAAAATAACTTTTGCGGGAATTTTTGTGGTCTAAGAAAGAGTTTAAAATTTGTGAAAATTTGCATGAATGATAAACGTCATATATAATTTATGACGTCATTGCTGTTTTTTGTGTTGATGGAACGGTCAAAGCTGATTTTTTTTCAAAAATGAATAATCCTCGCCATGGTCAGGTTTCGGAAAATGGTAAGTTATCAGAAGTTATCGCTTTTTAAAATATCAAATGATATAAAAAAAAAAATCATAAATTATTCCTACAAAAGTGCTTAGATAGACCATTTCAAATCCGGGATTTTACAGCACTCGCACCACAAATTAAAACGCATTGGCTTCGGGAAAATGTCTTGCAAGATTGTCCAATGTCGAATTTCGCCGCTTTTTACCAAAACACTGTCAGTTTCAACGTCATTATATTAAATATTCAATTTGTAGCATACAAAATAGTGCTTTTGCGTAATTGTGCTTTCACCCAACAATACGATAACATACTTTTTGATAAACTGTTAAGTCGAAATGACTTCGTTTTTTAACAAATCAAATGTCTTGCAAGTTTGTCCACTGAACAATTTTCTTACGTTTTGAACGTTTTCGATTCGGGACGCTATACATATATGTGTTTTCAAATTATTTCTAAAAGTTTGTTCTTTGTTTTGGTATTAAACACCACTACATTTATAAGCGACATTTGTTGTATTTTATTGACCTGTCATCATAGGTAGGAGAAGCCGGACTTCAGGCGACCTTAAAATATTTGCAATAATTGTCGATTAGGATCGGAATCGAACAAATCTCGCCACGAGCGTATCTTAAAATCACCAGGCTTTTTATCACTTTATATGAACTCATTAGGCCAATTACCCTCCTAGGCCATCGAAATTGAAAGCAGTTCGTATTATCATATGATATATGAACAATATTTCATTGTTTTTAAATAAACAAGTACGGTTCGATTTCATGTTTTAAGATCAGAGGACAAAACAAAATAATCAAATTACAAACTTCGAAAATAGATAGAATCATAGAATCATAGAAACCACGATAAGAACTGCAATATAATAGTAGTTATAGTCAAATAGAAAATGAATAATTATCTAAAATGAAAAAAACAAAACATATGGTAATTTGTCAATAAATAGGTAAAAATTCCAGAACAGAAGAATTTCATGACAAACGCATTATATAATATACTATAGGCACTATTTTCTCAACCAAATACCTATTTTGTATTGTTTATTTTTGCTTGCGTAACTACCAGAAGGAAATATTTCATACATATTCAAGACTTTGAACAGAAGTATCCATATCGATCAAAAATGATTACAAACAAAACAATCAAAGTATACTCGACGTAAAGTTTTGACGTTACCAATAGACCACTTTCGAGTTCATCCGTCACCGGAAAAAACTCGTCAATTATACGCGCCTTTATCACCGTCATCTGTGCGTTTAGGGGCGTCGTCACTTCCTTTCAATGTTGAGCGAGTGGTTGGAAAATTATAATTCTATATTGTACGAATTATTCGGCAAATTGAATTCTGAAAATAGACAATCAACACTGCTGTCATTAGGGAATTGTCAGTAAGTACCTACAGAGCAACCATTATTTCTAGTTTATCCTGCACAAAAACGATCACTTAGACGCTTGATGAACGTAAATAGTGCAGGGATACAGGCGAGCCCCTCTATCTGGTAAATGACGTCATAAAGGCGTGCATAATTGACGAGTTTTTGCCGGTGACGGATGAACTCGAAAGTGGTCTATTGGGACGCAATATCATGCGTAACGTCATAGTGACAAAGGTTAACCAACGCTCAGTTAAGAGGGTTAACGTGAGCTAAACAAAGTACGCTTACCTGACCATAGTGAAGAATATTTTTAACTGATGTTCCTGCTGGATGTTCTGCTACATAGACTGGAATCCTTGTCTGTAAATAAAAATAATTGCTACATTTTAGATATTGAAAACTGTAAATCTATATTGAAATAATGGAAATTTTGAGTATATGTTTGTTTGATGTTCTCAATCCCTTATTTTTAATAATGTAAAATTTCTACAACCAAATATCAGAACGTTCGATCCTATAAAAAATTTTATATATCAGAATTGTTTTCAATAAAACATGTTAGTTCGTAATTTATTTCAAATGCAGATCTTTCAACTGAAAATCCAAACATTTCTGATTGGGTTCTAATTAATACATCCGTCAGAACTAGATATTAAAGAAACAGCAGATGTAGTTTCTCCACTTCATTTAAAGACTTTTAACTCGAATTTGACTTTAGCGGTCAAATATACATCCCGGTACCAGAATTAAAGACAAACGAGTGGATCTTAATTTTGAAATTTTCAATTTTCCCTACCAATTTCACCTACATATAGGATAAACATTTCAAACAAAGCTTGCAGCGGCTACTCAAACTTTACAAAATGTCACAAATGTCTAAGCAGAAAGTTGATGAACCAGGAAAATGTCAAACAACGTCTCTTCATTTTTCTAAGAAAAAATGTTAATCTGAAAATAGCAACACCTTGTTGATGAAATAAAATATGCCGTATCAACAACACAGTTAATACATGATTATGGAACGCCATCACTGCCTTATAAGAAGAAACTACTAGACACATGATGGTCTTTAAGTTAAGATGCTAGTTACTGACGTTGTTTATCATCTTAGTTACGTGTGTAATAGTGTTCTTTTATTTGGCTTTATAAAGGGAATACTTGTACCAAGTCAGGGATATGACAGTTGTTATCAATTCGTTTGATGTGTTTGAGCCCTTCATTTTGCCATTTGATAAGACCATTTTGAATTATCCTCTGAGTTCGGTATTTTTCCTATTTCACTTTTAAGTTTCTCATTAATATTATGTCTTCCAGATATTTCTAATAACATCTTTTAAGTTGGCGACAGCTTCCATGGTAATTCTCTTTTTTGACTTACCCGATTCATCTCTTTTGTATCAAAGCCAGCAATAAAGAAAAGAACATTTTCACAAACGATACTACCAAGGTTATTTCCACAGAAATCACGTCCAAGTAAACGAATGAAGTCAGATGTGGGTAAAAATTCTCCTTTCCCGAATAGATTGAAAAATATCTACAACAGAGAACTACAAGGTTTAACTTTCGAACAAAAATTTAAAATGCACCTCACAACTTGTCATACATAATCAGCATAGCAATTAAAACGGTGATTCTATTAAGACATTCCGATATATTTATAAAAGCAGCTAATGACGGAAAGGTTAAATGAAAACATTTAAGCCTGAAACAAAACAAGAGGTAAACCATTTGCAAACCATCTGCAATATGCCAATGGTTTTCGAATCGTTCTGTTGGTTGATATGCTTGTGTGTTTAAATTTGTTTGGTTTAATGAACTTTGCCGTTTTTAACTTATGTATTAAAGTATCAAAATAATTATACAATTCATATTTACAAAAATGTATGCCATGATTGAAAAATATCTACAACAGAGAACTACAAGGTTAAACTTTCGAACAAAAATTTAAAATGCACCTCACAACTTGTCATACATAATCAGCATAGCAATTAAAACGGTGATTCTATTAAGACATTCCGATATATTTATAAAAGCAGCTAATGACGGAAAGCATCATAGCACAATAACTTCAAACTGGATAATAAACTTACATCAAGGTATTTTGCAAACGGAGCAACTGCCTTAAAAGGTCCTCCGACGTTGCCAAGAGTAGCCACAGGTGCTAGAGCAAAGAAATGTTTAATTTTGGAAGCTAATGTTGGATTTCGTCCTAATTCAGCGAATACAATCATTGTGCCTTGAGAATGGCCAGCATAATATATCTGACTGCTGTTGGTTGAATTTACAATATAATCTACTGTGGCAGGAAGATCGAACTTTGCCATTTCGTCCCATCTACAATATTAAAAGATTGAAAATAGGTATTCGACACACAGCAGTATTGACTTTATGAGAGGGTATTGGCATCGTGATGTTCAGTTTGGTTTAAGACCCCAACGTGTTTACACTTACACATTGTGAGATGACCAATAGTTTGTCTTCAAGCTTTCAAATTTTGTTAGAATAAAACTGAAGAGATGTTAGACAGAGCGAAATTAGAATTAGCAAGTAACTTTTTCGCGATGATATTTTAAAATATCAAAAGTCTATCAATTTCACATCTAAAATCACAAATTTGACATTCGATATTTTAAATCTTGCATATAATTTTTGTCAATTTAAAAATTTCTACTTTTAAAAAAGGAAAATATGACTTTAAAAACATATAAAGACAATACCTATCAAAACCAAGGAGTAAACAAAGACTCACAAAAGCAAAGGACATTTACATCAACAGTTCTAGATAATAATTAAGAAACAACACGAAAAGCAAAGGACATTTACATCAACAGTTCTAGATAATAATTAAGAAACAACACGAACTCCACTAAAAACAGGGAGTATTACGGAAGGATAAGCATTTCCTGCACCGTATACGGCACCCGTCGTGTTATTTTTTTGTAAAAACATCATTCCAACATTTAGGCTATGGTAGTAAGAAAGTGTTCTTTTCCTTAACTTATGATACGGATAAGCATTCAGCATGGAAATGATGACTTCAGATAGACAATGTATGTAGCTTTAGGCGGAGAAACGGATTTTTTTTTACATTGCGATTTCAATTGATTAAAAGATACCAAATGAAGAAAATGACATACAATGTAAAAACTTATGATTTCTTAGCGTTTCTGGATAAACTTTAATCAAAAGCAGTCTAAACCAAAATTGTGTCTCCAAAAATGTTAAAGAACCGAAACACGTGACTTGCTAAGTGATCGTATGGAACCTAAATCTGTATAAAAAATGACATCCATTAATTGAAATGAAACGGACAACGCCTTGACATAAAAGAAAGACAAGCAGTAGACTACAAAACACAACATAAAAAAAAACTGAAGACAGAGGAACAGTCAATATCCTCAAATCCCAATTACTAAAATTGCCTAGATGCTTATGTGACTTACTAGTATATAATTCATAATTACTGAAAAGTCAGGACTGATTAGACTTTACTTTCGGGAGGAAAATGCACAGTAATAATACACAAAATAAAGGAAATTATCTTACGTAAAATCCCAGAATTTTTCATCTGTAGGTTTTAATGTTTTATGTCGTTTTGAGTATGTGTTTCCTCGACTGTTTCCCATCCAAACATCGATGCCTCGGTCAGCCAACATAAAACCAAGGCTCTGGCTGGCAAGGTTGTCCACCCAGGAAGCAGAACAACACAGAAGACCATGTTGAAGCAAAATGACAGGGTTGCTGCCATTATTTCCTACAAAAAATAGCTGAACTATATTTCTGTGTGTGTTACATTTTAATGTTGTGTCGTTGTTCTCCTCTTATATTCAATGCGTTTCCCTCAGTTTTAGTTTGTATCCCCGATTTTGTTTTTTTGTCCATTTTTGAACAGTGGTATACTAGTGTTGCCTTTATTTATTGACTCACATATTTTCAAATGCATATATGTCGGATCTAAAATCTTACTTTTTAAAATATAAACTAGTTAAATAAGACATTGTCCTTATGTAAATGCCTCCAATTATAAAACCATCTTTTTTCTATTGACTCACTCATAGCGAGCATTTAAAAAATGTTTCAGAAAAAAAATTGAGAAAGTTATTACGACACCTGAGCTGTGCTTTGGAGGTATTCTGTGTAGACCAAGTATGTAACCATCTTCTGTCACCACAAAGTGCTCTTCGAAAGGATACCCCTTGCTTGTTATTAACTGTGACTAAAATCATAAAAAATGGAAGTCTTCGACCGGAAGTCATCACAATAAGAGGGTAAAAGGGATGATTATTTATCAAAACCGCATAAACGCTTTCGATGCCGAATAAAACATTTGCGCATATTAATATAACTTTATTAAATTAAGTTTTTTCATAATGTTAGAGTTATTTTCCCTCATAATTCTTGATTGTATAGCAAAGTTTTTTTAATGTATACATATCTTATAAAAGTCTAACATGGTTTACGAGTACTTTATCAATTATTATGGAAGCGGATCTTTAGTTTGTAGCCCGGATCTATTTCTCTTAAATAGAAATTGACATTTGAAAGTCGGAACGGTTGCCTTTATCTATCTGTACAAAGAAAAAAAATGTTTTTAATATATATATATATCAGTATAAAAAAACTATACCATATAAAGATTGGATACTTACAACATTTCTATAGGCATCTGGATCTACCTGGTGAATAGAATTATCCAACACGGGCGATGCACTCACGATAGTACAAACTAAAACTACAAAACCTCCAACAAGTAGCGCATTCATCTTTCTGATTTCACACCGTCACAACAGAGAGAAAATCGTCATTTGATAATGTTATATCATAAAATTATCTTGTCACCTTTTATCAAAATATCATGTTATCCGAATAAACGGAAATAAACAATAGATATCTCAACATCACTCCACTTAAATGTGATGTAAGATTCTAAATATAAATTGCTACATTCAAACAATTTAATTTTTGAGAAAACAATAAAAATAACTTTATAACTGTCTTTCGCGCATAAAAAAATAAATAAAATCACAAAAATTCGCAAAAAACTTTAATTCAACAAAACTGGTAAATCGATCCCCTAAAGAACCTTTGAATAATTCATTTGTTCTCCATTCGTTTGATGTATCTGGGCTTTTGACTCTGTCTTTTGCATAGAGAATTTCCGTTTATAATTTTTCTCGAAGTTCTGGATCTTTTATACTTTATATCGAATTCAACTAACGTCTACAATTCAGCTAAAGATACTTAAAGATGTGATACTCCAGATGCAGGGCATTTCCAAAAAAAATTAGGAATTATTAGAAACAATATAATGATGTCATGTTCTCGGTATTTATCAAGTATTGATAAAAACATTGACAAATTTTCAATGAACCCAGCAAACTGCAATTGTTGCCTTTTCAATGAAGGAATTAGCAATGCTTAGAATTATTAAGAAAAATTCAATATAACCTTAGTATTGCTCGAAAGCCAGCTCAGGTCTCATTGTTACTTTCGATTGTCCACCTACATGTATGGGATATAATAAAAAATCAAATAAAATGCTTTTCATATACATATCTCAAGGACGAATTTATTTACCTCTTGAAATCTGAAATTAACATGTCAATAGATAATATGATATGTTGTAATGTCCAAATCTTGCTGATTGGTTTTATGCCCTGTTCTATGAATTTCTTTGGTGGTATTTTTCAGTGTTATATTGATTCCTGATTAAAAAAAAATCCATATTGTATGTAACTTGATATGTAAGGTATCAACCTCCTTCTATCGGATCCTATGTTTTAACCTCAAACAGATCTTGTTATTGACCTCATGCCTGTAGTATGACATATGTTATGAGAATCAAAGTACTGCAGTACTAAACATCGGATGATCGCAAGTTATGTTGGATGATGAATAAATGACAGGCTGTAATAGGATACCTGCCAGACAGATATGTACATCCCCATATGCTGTTGGTATTGATACGAAGTTTTTAGTAAACATACGGATCAACACTATTAGGAAGATTATCCTGTATCTTTGGTGACATTTTTTAACAACTGAGTAACAACTGGGTAAATTGTACTGCTGGTGGACGTTTCATCCTGAGGTGTAACTAACCAGTCCTGTAGGTGGAAGCCATGGGTAAATTGTTTTTGATTTGACACTCCTATTGTTTTGATTCAAGCTCTAACGACAATTAAGTTTTGCAAACCAAATCTGGCTTTCTGAACTACAAGCTCGATGTTTGTGATGAGTTTGGCGTAGCAAGTAATAAAAATAAATGCAGTAAAATGTAAAATGGCTAATAAGATGCCACTACTGTTGTGGATGTTTCGTCCCTAGGGTATCACCAGCCCAGTAATCTGCACTTAGGTGTTGACATGAATATTAATTGGATGGTAATTTTCATAGATCTCTTGTAAACAAAACTTGGATTTTTTGGAAAAACAAAGGACTTTCTTATCCAAGGAATTATAGATTCCCTTAGACGTATTTGGCATAACTTTTTGGAATTTTTTTAATTTCAATGCTCTTCAATTGTGTTACTGGTCGTCTGGCGTATTAAATTATAATCCTGGTACCTTTGATAACTATTTACGTTTGATTAAAGCATGTCGATAAAATTGAGAATGAAAATGGGGAATGTGTCAAAGAGACAACAACCCGACCATAGAAAAAACAACAGCAGAAGGTCACCAACAGGTCTTCAATGAAGCGAGAAATTCCCGCACCCAGAGGCGTCCTTCAGCTGGCCCCTAAACAAATATATACTAGTTCAGTGATAATGAACGCCATACTAATTTCCAAATTGTACACAAGAAACTAAAATTAAAAAAATACAAGACTAACAAAGGCCAGAGGTTCCTGACTTAGGACAGCGCAAAAATGCGGCGGGGTTAAACACGTTTATGAGATCTTAACCCTCCCCCTATACATCTAGCCAATGTAGAAAAGTAAATGCATAACAATACGTACATTTAAAATTCAATTCAAGAGAAGTCCGAGTCTGATGTCAGAAGATGTAACCAAAGAAAATAAACAAAATAAAATGACAATATTTGAATGTGAATTCATATTACTATAAGACGTGTCACGGAACGTTTCTATCCCAAATTCAAGTCCGTTTCTGTGTGTGTTACATTTTATGTTGTGTCGTTGTTCTCCTCTTATATTTAATGCGTTTCCCTCAGTTTTAGTTTGTTATCCCGATTTTGTTTTTGTCCATAGATTTACGAGTTTTGAACAGCGATATACTACTGTTGCCTTTAGTCATCCTTCCGTTTTACGTGTTTGAACTTTTGATAACGGAATTTCCGACCATTTTCCGTTTTGAGTTTGATCTTTCCGTGGAGCTCAGTATTTTTGTCATTTTTACTTTTTACATTGTGCCAATGTGTTTCAGTCAGGTCATGTCATCACTCTGTTTTTGGGTTTTAATTAACTTTTTTTAATAAATCTTCATCACTGAAAACAACCCACTAACTGGAAACAAAATTTCCCATGGTCATCTTTGCGATGTATATGTTTTAAAATATTAAATTATAATCCTGGTACCTTTGATAACTATTTACTTTTGATTAATGCATGTCGGTAAAATGGATGAAAACTACCATTGCCAAAAATATAATCTAACAAGTGTGGTTTGTGTTTTCTATTCTATTAAAGGTATGACACAGACAAAGATTGATTAAAAAGAATGGCATGAACTACAAAATGGTAAGACACGGGTTTGCGTTGACAGTGTATGCATCTCCTGTCAGAATAGCATTGGATCCTACCTCAATGCTCGAAAGTAGACTAAGTCGATTAGGAAGTTGAGGCAATATCTTATCTTATTGTCCATGTTGACATCAACAGCATATTTAACATGTCATATAAGAGAAACTGACACATACACTCAGTTGGTGTACAACAACTGCCGTTTTTTATGTGTCTTCTTCACACATCGTTGTCAATATAATCGAACTAAATGCGATTGTCATACAAGTGAGAAGTTTAGCTAGCTATAAATCCAGGCTGAATCCACTACTTTCTACATAAGAGAATGCTTGTTCCAAGTCATGAATATGACAGTCGTTATCTTGGATCTTCAATTTTCTTCTATTTATTCGTATTGTAGTCCTGTAATATTATGTTGTCATTTTAATGTTATATTTAACATTGCCATTAAATTGCGAGGTTTGGCATGCCACAAAACCATTTTCAATCCACCATTTTTTCTTTAAAAATGTCCTGTACCAAGTCAGGAAAATGGCAATTGTTATATTATAGTTCGTTTCTGTGTGTGTAACATGGTAACGTTGTGTTTCCGTTATGTCGTTTGTTTTATCTTATATTTGAATATGAACTCATATTACTATAAGACGTGTCACGGTACTTTTCTATCCTAAATTCATGTATTTGGTTTTGATGTTAAATTTGTTATTCCCATTGGATTTTGTCTAATGCTTAGTCCGTTTCTGTGTGTGTTACATTTTATGTTATGTCGTTGTTCTCTTCTTATATTTAATGCGTTTCCCTCAGTTTTAGTTTGTTACCCCGATTTTGTTTTTTGTCAATAGATTTACGATTTTTGAACAGCGGTATAATACTGTTGTCTTTAGTTATCCATCCGTTTTAAGTGTTTGAACTTTTGATTACGGACTTTCCGACCACTTTCCGTTTTGAGTTTGAATTTTCCTCGGAGCTCAGTCTTTTTGTCATTTTTACTTTTTACATTGTGCCAATGTGTTTCAGTCAGGTCATGTCATCACTCTGCTTTTGTGTTTTAATTAACTTTTTTTAATAAATCTTCTTCACTGAAAACAACCCACTAACTGGAAACAAAATTTCCCATGGTCATCTTTGCGATGTATATGTTTTAAAACGTTTGATCATATGTGGCAAACAGTCATTCTAGCTTTATCCAACCATCTTCTGATATCACCGGCAACCACACGTTGATTAATATATTTTTTTTTTGTACAATTGGTTCGGAAAGGTTAGAATTTTCGTAGAATTAGAGAAACAGATTCGATTCGCAGTACTTTGATAGGTATTCTTTGTATATTATAGTATAAACTTGGTTATTTACATAAATATATTGATTAAGTCATTTCAGTTTTCCCAGCAATTTTAACATATCTTTATATAATGTCTTTGGTGGTGTATCCCCAACAACAAAGTCCGCATGATTCCATTTAGGATATTCCTTATTTTCTACAATATGCTTCAGATTAGCACTGATAAACTTTACGTCCGTAGGATCAGCGAGATAATCGTTGCCACCAGAGTATAAAGCCACTGGAACATCTACTTGTGTGATATTCACATACGGCGGTGTCGTCTAAAATAGAGGTAAATATTGCGAAAGTATGGTGTTGTTTACATTAATGTTATCAATAAAGCTAACAAGCCGTTTTGGCATTGTGCTTTAAATCTTTTTTGTTATAGCTGAATTGACTTGTCGATTATGTTGTTGTTCAGTCAATCAAACTTTCAAAATTTTTTTTAATCAAAACCTTTAGAAAAATGATAAAAATTATCTCATCTTACTTTTCTGGACACTAAAATGGACTTTGGTGGGAAGTAGCCAACCAGAGATGGAGTAAATAAGTGAAAGTGTCATAACAAAAGCACAAAGTAGAAGCGCAAAAAGACTTAATACTTTTCGTAAAAAAGAAAATAAGATTATTTTGACAAATGGAATGACAAAAAAAAATGATTTTGAATTCCCCCCTTTTCTTTGACTAATTACCAGAAAACTTTGATAATTTCTTTTTGGTCAAGTGTTTGATGATAAACGCTGATACTGGTCGATATAAGAAGGGGGTGTCCTCTAGCTGTTATACATGTGCCAATGTTATTGTCATTCAATATGTTCTTATTCATATTTAAAATAGTTACCTGATTATATCGAGCCATATTTTCAACTGCCGTTCCAAAGTCATAAAGCTGGAACTCACCACTAATAACTCCCTGTAAGCAGAACGTATTTTCGTACTTATTTCATTTTATTGGTGTTTAAAATATCACTGGTAAACAGAGCACCGCTAGGGACACACTAAAGTTTAAGGTTTAAAAAAATCTATAGAGAAAGTTACAGTGTTGAAAAACAATCTGGTGCGTTTGTGTAATCAAACTGATAATGTTTTATATACTTCGGGTGCATTTCTTTCTAACCAAATTTTGTAAATGTTGTGTGGCGTTTGTCATTCTTTTCTTTAGCGAGTGCACAGTATGTTTAAAACAAATGATCAAAGCAGGTGCGCGCTTAGCTGTTTGCATCGTTTGTGTTACAAAGAAATGCGCCCTTGGTATTACAAAAAAAAAAACCCACACACTTTAAAAAACTTAAAACGAATTAAATACATGTAGTTATTAAAAATGCCTACCTGTCCAAAATGTACCATGTTTCGCACAGAGGTACCAGATGGGATATGAGACATATATACAGGTACTCGTCTCTGAAATAACAAATACTCAAATAAATCCTTATTATAAAGAAGCAAGCCAACAATGGTCAATTTCATCCTTTAGATGTTATTGAAGTTTAGTAAATTCATTTCAGTAGGCATTTGACAATACAGTGTGTCAGAATATCTGGTAGATATAACCATGGAAAATCTCTAACAGGGGAAAGTTTTCTATTCAAATTAAAAGGTTAGAATCTAAACTAAAGACTTTTAAAAATAAAAAAACTATACTAAACTAAACTTATATTACCCAATCAAAACTAGGCAGACCATGTCCATATATTAGATCTGTTATTTCAGAGCAAAGAAAGGCTGATGCGTCAGTATCACAAATCTTATCTGCTATGTCCATGTTAATAGAATTATTTAAGAAGAATCCTTTCCTACCGAATAAAGTAAAAACCTCCTGAAAAAAAATGTTGACTTCAGTAAAACTTTTAAAACTGTGAATAAATCTTATACTAGTATTCAGAATTACGAAATCAATTTGAAAAGAATATGACTTTATTTACTTTTACACTTTAAGTTTGATTGAAAAATATTTTCTGTTTCAAACTGATATTATTCTTGTAGGAGTATGACTAAATTGCGTAACAAATGATTTTAAACAGTCAGTATTACTCATAAATAAGCACATGCAAATGAAGTTTTGGAATACGCATTGATTTAACTATCTGTATAATAAAATTTTGATTCTTTCAACGGTGGAAAAAAGAAGAGAACGAAAATCATCTTACATCTATGTTAGGTTTTAATGCTTTGACAAGTAAAGATGTAATTCCTCTGACATCTGCTAATTTTGCAATGGGCGCAAGTGCAATGAACAGCTTGACCTTCTTTGCCAGTTGTCTGTTTCTGCTGAACCCAGTGAATCCAGTAAGTGTGCCCTGGGAATGACCTATGTACACTAAACTGGTCTGGTTTGTTGTTTTGAGTGTGTAATCCACCATGGCTGGTAGATCCTTATCTGCCATATCTTGCCAACTATATAAAATATTTATTTAACGCTCATTGATATTATCCGCTATTAACGATACTATTATATTAAATATATGATAGTACTGGTCCTATGAATAAGCAAATAATTTTAAAAAGTTCTACTGGTAACTGTGTACTATAAAGGTACCTGTTTGGGTACTTTTATTATTTTGACGGCATGAAAAAGGATTAATACTGTTGTTTGTCATTAATTGCATGACTTTTCTAGGAGAAATGAATTGTTGGTGTTTGGGAACTGTTGTTCTATCCACATATTTTTGGTTATTCCATTTTTTTTTATTAAACAAAGCCATAACATAGTCAACATAATGTATTATTAATAAACTATTGAACCCATCTAGCTCACAGCTCCACATCGACAAGTATACAAACTCTGTTTTCAATCTGCCAAGTTTTGATTGGTTACTAAGTAAGAGTGATTTTTATTCTATTTATTGCCTGCTCATGCAATGTGTCTCGTAAAATAGCTGATGATAAAAAAAGGAATTGGAATGGATGGCTTATAGCAAAATGGTCTTGTTATTGACACTGCAATGTGTTTTACAAAAATATGAAAAGTTACAGTGCCTGCAATTAACTTAATTGAAAACTTGATCATTTTACCTAAAATCCCAGAACTGCTCTTGTGTTGAGTTGTATTTCGTATGTTTCATTGAATACGTATTCCCGCGAGAGTTACCAAGCCATACATCATATCCAGCATCTGCTAGAATAAATCCTAAACTTCCATTGTAGCCATTAAATAAATAACAAGAGGAATCTGCCAATAGTCCATGCTGTAGTAGTACAACTGGTTTAGAACCTTTATATTAAAAATAAAGATTCTGATTGATAACAATAGATAGATATATGCCCTGGGAAATCCTATTTGTCCTGTTGTTTTACGTCTTTGATATAATTCATTTTTTACATACTCATGCAAAGTCAATGGCGTAGCCAACGACCTTTTTCATACTAACTTAAAGGTATTTATAGAGATCAAAGTATATTTGCATAAGTAAAATTTGAAACTAGTGAAGCAAGCAAGTTTGGTGTCAAATAAATACAACTGGCATTGTGTGTGTTCTGGAAAGGCGCATACATGTATCCTGAGTGGATATTGCAAACATGCAGTAAAAGCTATCATGTGCTTCATTTTACATTTTATCTCCAGAATGATGTCGACAAGCTGTATCTTCAGATATTACAGGTGAAATTTTGCACTTGACGCAACGTCAGATATTGTAACAGAAAAATGACGTTAAGGGCATACGATACAGTTACAGGGAAGGTAATGACGTTGCTAACGTAATTTGTTATTTTCGCGACGTCAAACTATGACATATCGGGAAAAGATGCATTTTTCGACTGATTTTTATCATTCAAACTGATTTAATTTGAAAACGAGTTCATGGACCCCTATTTTTCAAAACGGCATTTGGTTTCATTTTGCAGGGAGATTATGTGACCCAAATTTTATAAAACTGTAAATAGAGGATTTTTTTTAATTGTGATAAACATGCAGTAAAAATTTACGTTTTTTCCTCAATTCATGAACATTTGATAAATATGAGTTATTTCTGATTAAAAAATGCATATTTTTTAAAGATATTTATAAAATACAGAAATTACCGATTATTTAACAAAAAACAATTTGTTTTTATCTTTTATAACAAAAAAGTTATGTCTTTCTTTCGAAAAAAAAATTACGGCCACAAATCTGAATTTTTAGCAAATATACAAAATTTCGACCTCATTTTACTCAAAAAGTAGCACATGAAGGTATATTTTTTATTACATATTTGATTTAATCAGGTGAAAAATAGCCTATATGCAAATTTTCATGAACTTGTAAATACAGGATCAAAACTGTATCGTATGCCCTTAAATTGGAAACGTGCTTTATCTAATTCTTCCTGCTTTCCTTTGCAGTCTTATTGACCTAAACGTAACGCGATTTTAAGAGTGCACACACTGAAATGTCTCTCTATGTAGAATTTGTACCTGGTATCTAAGGTTATGAACATGAAACGGTTGTTTTCCCTACAAATTACCTCCTGGTTTATCGTTCCGTCCGTACGGTATTCTGTGTACTCCAAGGATAAACCCATCCTCAGTTGGTACGAAGTGAGTTTCTGCTTTATACCCATTGTATGCTATAAGCTGGACCTGAAATAGTGTTAGACCATAGAGGCGGAAGATGTACCAAAGGGATATGCACACCCATAAGTCAATGGGTGACAACGCCATGGCGAAAACAACAAGCACCAGTATACAAAGCATAACAAAGAAAAGACACATTGAAAACCCAATGGTGGTCTCGTGTGTTCCGGAAGGGTTTGCAGATCATACGTCAAACATGACATCGGTAGCGTTACTCCTATGAATACATAAGGTGGTATAGGAGTAGTCTAAATTAAAAATGATAGAATTTGTTCATACTTTGCCAAAACGTATTATCTATTGATATATGTTCAAAAACATAATAAAATTGCTAGGTCACCGTGCATTTTCTCAAGCTACAGGTCGTGACAAAATGACACATTGTGTATGGATTATACAAGGAAAATCACCATTATGTGATTAGAAGCTAAACTAAATGATAAAATTATAAAATAAGATATGAGAAGATAGCTTTTCTAAAATGCTCTGAGAATATCAAAAGAAAAGATAGGGTCACTGTGCGGTTTTTTTTTTCTGCTAAAATACGAAATAGCAAAATTCCATGTAGATTCCTTCAGAGAATGCACTATTTCAGAGTTACCTCCCCTTAAAATGCCAATTTAGAAATATTAAAATTTAAGCAGAACTAATCAACACTTGTACAAATATTAATATTTATAAGTTATAATCTTATAAATTGGTTCTTTTAAATGCAAATTCACCTTAGTTATAGCCTATAGTTTTAATAGTATTTTTCTAAATTTATGTCTAGTCTTATGTATTTGTATTTATTGAATGCGATATAAGCGGCGTTTTGCATTTGCGCCAATATGCATTTCATTTGCGCCGATTTTTTCTTTCATTTGCGCAGGTTGTTTTTTTTCATTTGCGCCGATTTTTTACAGGTAAATAACAGGTAAATTACAGGTGAAATGATATAAGAAGATGTGGTATGAGTGCCAATAAGACAACTCTCCATCCCAGTAATGTTATTTTCATTTATCATTAAAGACCTCTTCCGTTAGCCAGTTGTACATATGTTATGAATTGTCAATCATAACATGTATATAACTGTTGTCTCCTGCTTAAAATCAAGAAGTAAAAACCTAAGATAAAAGCAGTTTGTATATACTAAAATGACGAAATAAAAATATATGTACAGTATTCAAATCCATAAAAACGGAATACATTCAAATCATAAATCTGTTTTTGCCGAGTATGTATAGTAGGCAAAACAACTAATATATTCCATTCTTATGATTTAGTCTCTTCTATATTTGGCGTAATTGTCGATAAAGAAGGTCATCTTTTCTTTGTCTGGCATACGTACTGGTGGGGGCATTTCTAGAGTTCGCATTTTCTCACAAGGAAGCTATTAAACCAAGAGTTCCACATGGTGAAGTTGAAATCATCCCTTCGTTAATTTTATGGACGCCATCACGAATTGGTTGACCGTTATGGAATTTGTACTTGTACGTTGTCTATGGATGTATGAAATTTGTCATCAGAAGGAGCAGAGCCGCGGACAATGTCAAACGTGAAGCAGTCATCGATTACCAATTGCAATGTCACTTGATTTGTCTTTATACTCTGTGCTCGGCCAATGTAAAAGTATGAACTTACCTGTAACTTACCTGTAAATCCAATTAGGAAAATATATAAAATCGGCGAAAATGAAACAAGAGGCTGTCACAACGACAGCAAACCGGATTTATTAGCATTTATTTGTGTCCTGGCAATATCACAAGAACAATTACTGATGATTGGTGAAAGTGAAAATTGTCAATATCAAATTTAACCTCTATTTTGTAATCAGTATCAACATATTAAAATTTGAAAAGCTTAGATTGAATGGTTTGTGAGTAAATGCAACAACGTGAATGGAAACACCATTTTACGATCTTTCAAGAACCATAACTCCTGAACGGTAAAAGTCAAAATCGTCATTATTGAACTTGACCTCTATTTTGTCATCAGTAACAACATATTAAAATTTGAAAAGCTTTGGTTGAATGGTTCATGAGAAAATGCACGGACACGACTGGAAACACCATTTTTCAATCTTTCAAGAACCATAACTCCTGAACGGTAAAAGTCAAAATCGTCATTATTAACCTTGACCTCCATTTTGTCACCAGTAACAACATATTAAAATTTGGGAAGCTTTGGTAGAACAGTTCATGCGTAAATGCACGGACACGACTGGAAACACCATTTTTCAATCTTTCAAGAACCATAACTCCTGATCGGTAAAAGTCAAAATCGTCATTATTGAACTTGACCTCCATTTTGTCACCAGTAACAACATATTAAAATTTGGGAAGCTTTGGTAGAACAGTTCATGCGTAAATGCACGGACACGACTGGAAACGCCATTTTTCAATCTTTCAAGAACCATAACTCCTGAACGGTAAAAGTCAAAATCGTCATTATTGAACTTGACCTCCATTTTGTCACCAGTAACAACATATTAAAATTTGGGAAGCTTTGGTAGAACTTTTCATGCGTAAATGCACGGACACGACTGGAAACGCCATTTTTCAATCTTTCAAGAACCATAACTCCTGAACGGTAAAAGTCAAAATGGCCATTATTGAACTTGACCGTCATTTAGTTGTCAGTAACAACAGAGACATATAATACAATATGTCTCTGGTAACAAAATATTAAAATTTTAAAAGCTTTGGTTGAACGGTTCTTGAGTTAATGCACGGACAACATTTGATTGCCGCCCGCCCTGCCGCCCGCCCGCCCACCCGCCGACCATCCCCAGTTTAATAACCGACATTTTTGTCACAAAAATCCGGTTAAAAATGAAATCGGCGCAAATGAAAGAATGAAAATTTTCAAAATCGGCGCAAATGTCATTCGCCCGATATAAGCTCCTAATCGGAAAATACGATATTCTTATTCTTAATATTGATATTGGTAATTTTATTTTCGTTAGCAACAATTTTGTGAACTTATTTTTGCTTAGTTCGTCGTTATATTAATATATGAATTGTTAAACTCTTTTTGTTTCCTACTTCATCTTTAAATTTACATACCGAGTTCATAAAGACTTCAGGAGAAACATCGTGTCCCTTTCGTAACTGTGTGGAATAAAGAGGTGAGAATCCATTGGATGTCGTGATGAAAGTTGTTATTAATGACCATAACAAAAGATCCATTCTGTCTATTAAACTTTGTTTATATCACTTTACACTTGATAATGCGATAACCTTTATTTATTTGTATTTATCTATCACTGTCCTATTTTCTGTGAACTCATCAGTCGAAAGCTCACAACATATTAGTTAATGAAATACAGTGGTGGATCCAGAATTTTCCAAAAGGAAGGGATGGACCTACTAAATGCATAAGAGGAGCCCCTCCAGTCTTGCTTCAGTGATTCCCTTTATTATCAATCACATTTTTGGTGGGGTTCGTGTTGCTCAGTCTTTATTTTTCTTTGTTGTATTTTGTGTACTATTGTTTGTCCGGTTTTCTTTTTATGCCCCACCTACGATAGTTTTCTGGTCTGTGGCTCCGTTCGTCCGCAGGTTAAAGTTTTGGGTCAAGGTAGTTTTTGAAGTCCAATCAACTTGAAACTTAGTACACTTGCTGCTTATGATACGATCTTTCTAATTCTAAAGCCAAATTAGACTTTTGACCCAATTTCACGGACCATGGAACATGGAAAATGATAGTGCCAGTGGGGCATCCGTGTAATTTGGACACATTCTTGCCATCTGTGGCAAACTACTAGTGAAAGAAATTTTAGTGTGATTTTATAGATTTTTACATGGCATTTACATTATCAGCTCTAATATCACACAGAGATAAAAAAATACAAGCAAGGATCTAGGTATTTTTTAGACATTCAGAATTTGTCTCTATATGACATCAGTCAGTGAAATTCCTGCCTGCAATTGCTTTGAAGGTGTGTATCATGAAAACAAAATCAGAGGATCTCAGACTTCACATTATCTATATTTAAATCAGATTGCTTGTAAATCAGTTAAGAACAGTATTTGTTTATATGTTGTTTTTTTAGCATATACTATAAACCAACTGCTGACTATGTTGTACAGGTTTTGCTCATTGTTGAAGGCTGTACATTTTGACTTATAACTAGAGGCTCTAAAGAGCCTGTGTCGCTCACCTTGGTCTTTATGAATATTAAACAAAAGAAGAGGATGGATTCATGACAAAATTGTGTTTTGGTGATGGTGATGTTTGTTCATCTTACTTTACTGATCATTCTTGCTGCTTAAAATTATCTCTATCTATAATGAACTTGGCCCAACAGTTTCAGTGAAAAATGTTAGAAAAATTTTACAAATTTTATGAAAATTGTTAAAAATTGATTATAAAGGACAATAACTCCATAGGGGGTCAATCGACCATTTCAGTCACGTTGACTTATTTGTAAATCTTACTTTGCTGAACATTATCGCTGTTTACAGTTTATTTCTATCTATAATAGTATTCAAGATAATAACCAAATACAGCAAAATTTCCTTAAAACTAACAATTCAGGATCAGCAACACAACAACGGGTTGTCCGATTCATCCGAAAATTTCAGAGCAGATAAATCTTGACCTGATGAACATCTTTACTCCAGATTTGCTCTAATAGCTTTGGTTTTTATGTTTTAAGCCAAAAACTGCATTTTACCCCTATGTTCTATTTTTAGCGATGGCGGCCATTTTGGTTGGATGGCTGGGTCACCGCACACATTTTTGAAACTACATACCCCAAAGATGGTTGTGGCAAAGCAGTTTCAGAGGAGAAGATTTTTGTAAAAAAATTACTAAGATTTACCAAAAAATGGTTAAAAATTGACTATAAAGGGCAATAACTCCTAAACGGGTCAACTGACCATTGTGGTCATTTGACTTATTTGTATCTCTTATTTTGCTGAACATTATTGCTGTGTACAGTTTATCTCTATCTATAATAATATTCAAGATAATAACCAAAAACAGCAAAATTTCGTTAAAATTACTAATTCTGGGGCGGCATCCCAAAACTGGGTTGTCATATTCATCAGAAAATTTCAGGGCAGGTAGACCTTGACCTGCTAAACATTATTACCCTTGTCAGATTTACTATAAATGCTTTGGTTTTTGAGTTATAAGCCAAAAACTGAATTTTACCCCAGATTCTATTTTTAGCCATGGCAGCCATATTGATTAGATGGCCCGGTCACCAGACACATTTTTGAAACTACATACCCCAAAGATGGTTGTGGCCAAGTTTGGATTGATTTGGCCAAGTAGTTTCAGAGGAGAAGATTTTTGTAAAAGATATCTAAGATTTACGAAAAATGGTTAAAAATTGACTATAAAGGGCAATAACTCCTAAAGGGGTCAACTGACCATTTCGGTCATGTTGACTTATTTGTAAATCTTACTTTGCTGAACATTATTTCTGTTTACAGTTTATCTCTATCTATAATAATATTCAAGATAATAACCAAAAACAGTAAAATTTCCTTAAAATTACTAATTCAGGGTCAGCAACCCAACAACAGGTTATCCGATTTATCTGAAAATTTCAGGGCAGATAGATTTTGACCTGTTCAACAATTTTACCCCCATGTCAGATTTGCTCTAAATGCTTTGATTTTTGAGTTATAAGCCAAAAACTGCATTTTACCCCATGTTCTATTTTTAGCCATGGCGGCCATCTTGGATTGTTGGCCGGGTCACCGAACACATTTTTTAAACTAAATACCCCAATGATGGTTATGGCCAAGTTTGGTGTAATTTGGCCCGGTAGTTTCAGAGGAGAAGATTTTTGTAAAAGTTAACGACGCCAGACGACAGACGCCGGACGCCAAGTGATGGGAAAAGCTCACTTGGCCCTTTGGGCCAGGTGAGCTAAAAATGAGTTCAATGTGCCTTCCTGAAGTTGCCATGTTTTTAGCTCTTATAAAATTCATACAGAGTACCCGTAATCAAGATTTAAATGTGTATTATGCATGGCAAGTTAAACAATAGAACTATAAATGAATGTTTATTCATAATAACATGGTAAAACTTGTGTCTATGCTATAAAATGAAATTAATGACATTGATGAAGGTTGTACCTTAACTTAAATCATAACAAATCATATAACATAATATTATACATCTTTTTCAATAGTCACACACACATACACACACATGCTAATTTATATTGGATTTAAATGTATACATCAAACAATGGTCTTCTGGCCTTTACAATCATAAAACTTCGGACGATGTTTATAGTAATCACACAGAACTCAACCAAATAAAATGATGAATTTGGTGTTGCCAGCAAAAAATTGTGTGCTCCGATTACAGAGTTACTTTAACCGTAGTCCCAGGCCTATATTACAAAATGTTTGTAAACATTCTTACAACGTAATATTTTGAATAGTTTGTTGAAGACTGTAATAAATTGTACAAACTTTTGTGAACAGCAGGCCAGTTCACTGTTTTCATTTCAACTCTTTAAGTTTCAATGGGCCTTCATTTCTTTATCAGAACTTTTCAATGATGGCCCCAAATTTCATATAATAATTTTGTCAATACTTCAGATACACATAAATTGATATCTGAGGGTTACAAGCACTTGACCATGATGAAGTAAGATCATTAAGAAAGCATATCACACTAGGACAATTTTTAGGCTGCTTCAAATAATGAAGATCCCATAAAAATACTAACAATTAAATCATAATTGTCAAAAGCTTATAACCTTTCTTCATTTAATATAAAAAGAAGGTATAACCTGTTTGTATACAATAAATTTTTCCCATTGGCTAAGACGTACGTCACAGAGAATTGTTTAATTCTTTCATTTCGTTTAATAATCAGTTACTTTTTAGAAGCCATTGCCACCACAGAAACATTGTCAACAAGAAGTAAATTCTATAACATATTGAAATCAATACTATGATAATGAGCTATAAACCATACTTATCATATTCAGATGTTATACTTACATATTTACTGCTCATATACATGAATATATACATATAAAAGTTTAAGTTTGAAATGATACAAAAGCGACTCAATATCATATTTTTAAGCATCAAGTAATTTTGTGCTGAAATCTGCACTCAATTGTCAAGTTAAAATAAATCATTCAAAATAAAATACATATGGCTGATGAATGGTCAGTTTAAAAAAACAAGCCAAGCGAATAGACTAAAATTATAAAAAAAAAACAATTTGAAAAAGAATACATGTTTTTACTTTGTTCTTTTAATACCTGGAAATAAAAACCTGAAAAATATTATTACCACAGTTAAAGCTTCCCTACGTTATGAAGGTGTTTGTAACACTAACCAGAAATGATTTAAAACATCATGAAATAAACATGGAATGGTTAAAATGAATAAATAATCTTTTTACGATTTTATTATGTTTGTTTGACCTTCCCCTTTGATTTTGCTATTCCATATGCAGAAATGGACATTAAAACTGTCCTTTAAAATTTCTTTTTTATATTTTATAAGTGCAATCCTCTATTCACAATCTACAAATATTCTTTGACAACTCACTGTGGTATTATCTGGACGAAACATTCTGTTCTACAGAGTTATCAAAAATTGATTCAACAATCATTAAACTATATAACCACAATAAATCAATATCAGGTTTATTACATTGCATTTCATAAATTCAGTAAAATTATCCAATAAAATGTAGGTGTAGCATTATAGGTTTGATTTAAACATTTCTATAAACCAACTTATCATTTGCAGAGAACTCTGATATGTGAAAGACTTAATTCTTTTTTCTGACACCAATTGTGACATTTGCCACCAATTTAGAACTTTTAAATTTTGATATTATCACGAGGTAGTATATTTGTTACTTATATCATTATATTTTATGGTTATAATAAAATATACCCAGTGGTCCCACATAACTACCCTCTGTATATATATACCATAGTCACAATGTTTCACTGCAATAAAATGTACATCTATAATATGTAAGCGATATTACTATCCTACTTTATGAAATTAATCTGAACCTAAAGCGCTTAGACAAAATGAAGAAATGTCAAAGAAGTGTGACTTAAACAAATGCTATCTTTAATAATTGAGCACAACTGAGGAGATAATGATTTACAATTCAAATTATACAAAAGGTTCTTGGTGGAGGTCATTGGGTATTTTTTCTCTATTCTTCATATCTATAGCCCATAATTCTATTTTCTCTATCTTTTGGCACCCCATTATTATTTAATCTATTTTGTTGGCCTTTTTTGTTCTTTTCTTTTATTCTTGGCCCATCATTCTCTGTTCCGTAAACCCCATTCAGCCCATTATACAATCTTACAATTGAGCACAACTAAATTGATACTATAACTATACATGTACCTTTCTATTCGTATTGATAAGGTGTTTATTTCAAAGGTGTTTACAGATTGTAAATTTTTAAAAAATGTGATGTTTTTATTATTAGGAAAAATAATTGTGACAGGATTGGTTTCCCAAAAATAAAAATTCAACATATTTTGACTTTTGGCTGCATCACTTGTATGTAGCAATTCCTAAAATAGCAACAATTAACCCTCAAATTGTTGTCCTTTGGGCAACAATCCCAATGATAAATGCATGCAAACCTATGTGAATTTGGATGGACATCATTATACATAAGTAATCAATAAATTAAATGATTTTGCACCACAGAAATACTATAATAATGGCAACATATGTTCAGAACTTGAAAATTTTCCACTCACACTTTTAGTTCATAATTAATTATTCAAGCAAAAAGCACTTTTATACAAATTAGTATGCAAATTTCCTATCTATGTCAATCATTAAGACCCCTTTTATTAGATCAAGAAATTCCTCTACACAGCATTTTCTTTGCTTACAAACCGTTTTTTTTTTTATCTGCTTCTATCTTAACTTTATAAAGGTCATCGTTTTATTAGATAACTTTAGTCTTGACCATGTGAAAACAAAATAACCTCTTACTTTTGAAATTAAGAAATTTGTTTTGTGGAAAGAATTTTCTCTAAGAAAAGGAAAAATACTGTGGTGTTTATATGAATTATATGGTATCATAGAAACAATTTAATTAAATAATATCTTATAAATATTTTAACCACTATACTTTAAATACATATAACAAAACATGATGAAACTGAAGGTTTAGATCAGTTCTATAGAAAAAACATAACAAAACAGAGACAGAGCTTGCAATTCTAAGACAGCATTTCTTCTTATATACACCTTATCGCTATTTGTCCGCCATTACTGGATATCACACAGGTTCCCGTAAAATTTTGACGTCATAAAACAAAATATCTGATGCCACAATGGAAAAGTGATTGTTGTATGCGTCAAAAGTTCAAGCGGCCGGGTTAGCCGGGATTAGTGATAAGGTGTATTGGTAATTGTATACATCTACAAAATAATGGAGGCGAAATATTCTTACAATCAAGGTTTTTGTAAAAATGCATTAAAACATCAAAATCAATGAATCAAAATTGCCTTACAGAATGTATCATATCCAAAGATAAATAATCTTTCAAAGACTAACTATTTATATTTTGATTGTGCTATCTGAAACTCATTGTTTTGCATACTTTTACACAAAAGACTGAAATGCTACTTTAAAACAGATGTGTAGATATAAATGACAGAAATTGTATACAGTAAGACTAGTTTTTGGTATTTCTTTTTACTATGACCTTCATCTGTCCTTGCTTGTCAGCTTGTCAATAAGCTCTTGTAGGGGAGCTAACTCTCTCTTCTCAATCAAGTTAAACTCTTGGACAAAGAAAATGAAATGTTTGAAGGACGTGTTAAGATGAGCTTCTTCACTTAGCTGTACCACTTCTTTAAAGTGTTGATGATATATATGTGCATAAACTCTGAACAGTCTTTTTAATATTGTCTTGGCTATAGCTAGAAAATTCTTAGGAAATGGCACACCTGTAATTATACAATTATGTATTACACACCTATCAATATACAATTATGTATTATACACACCTGTAATTATACAATTATGTATTATATATTAACTGAAAATAATGTGTGTCATCACTAAGACAAAACCAAGGGATCCCTAAAGATGCTTTATACAGAAAGTTGAACAGTGGATTTACAGATTGTTTTGATATGCCCTTGGTTTTGAAAAGACAAAAAATGATTGATGACTTGTCTAATAATACATTATCATGCCAAACATTCACTCTGATAAATCACCATTAAGAGGGATCTTGAATTTAATCAATTTGTGGATACTGCAATAACCAGTGTTAACTTTATAAAAGTAAATCTATGTGAAATCTTTGATATCTGAAAGCAACATACCAATTTTGGAAGGAAAGAGTGATTCTTCATCTAACTGATCTTGTACCCATGACATGAGATAATCTATATACTTTGGTGCTGAACATTTTATAGGTTTCTTCACAGTCTGACCATCAGCCCAGTGGTACTCATACTTTGGCCCAGCCGACATCACAGGACAAGTCTCTTCTGTACAGAACTCAGTTATAGTACCATATAACATATTTATCTGGTTAAAGAAGTCCACAGCTAAAAAGAAATATGATAATCATTAAAAAGAAAAATAATAAACTGATGATGTCTCTTTAAATGCTTTTTAAGAAGTTATGTTACAACTACATGTCAGGGACAACTTTAGGTAAAGATACATGCATTCCAAATTTCTGCCAGGGACAAGTCAATATGTACAAACTACTTGTACTTGTCAGAGAAGAATAATGTTTCTTAAAATTCCATTTTAACAGGGGCAGAGATGTTCATATAGATCAAGACACATAGTTTATTTTCTACAACACCCAGACCAAATGATAACAAATTTTTCCTTTGATGTAAAATTGACAGATATCAAAATGTCGTTTCAATATATGATAATCTGGCAATTACTGAAGAATTCATAGAAAAACAAGCTAAACTTATTAATTAACAGGGTCAGAATAAGACTGTTGAATTAGTGGATGGCTCTGATTGGACAAGCCATTTGAAAATACAAATGTAAGTAGATACAATTATTTGTAGATGAGAATACATATATAGTATTGTACTAAGTTAAAATCTATATTTATACAAATGTAATTTCCTGTTTATAAGTATATAAATCCTTCCCAAACCAATGAGTCATATGACACATACAACGGAAACATATGTACTTTGTTTAAACATGTTAACATATATAAAAGACATTTTTCTTATACTTCACATTTTGCTATTATGACATTATTCTAAAATCTCATCATTATGACGACTAAGGGCATCTGTCTCTGTGTGTGAGTGTGTGTGTTGGAGTGATGGAAAAGGATGTGCTATCAGAGATTATTAATGTTTATGTACACCTACATACATTGCATTTATACTTAATTACAACATTTAAAAGAATTCTCACTAGAAAAACATCAAAACTTTTATTAATTGTTAATACTAGCATACACATGAAAATCCGATCATTAAAAATCATCTGCCTACATGTACATCCGATCATTAGAACTCATCTGACTCTTTCTGCCTTCGTTAAAAAAATTCTAATTTGATTTTGCCACTTAATACTCACTGTTTACAGCCACCCATTCATTTAGATCTTCTCCTTCGGGTAATACCACCGCCTGCCTAAGATTACCACTTCCCAATGTGGCAGCAGCATGTTTCATCAAGTCATACTGATGGCTACCCTCAGGTATATTCTTCTTTGGTTTGAAGGTTTTATTGTTTCTTCCTCCACTACAAATAACATATAAATTTAATTTTTAATTTATTTCAAAGTGTTATCTTTTGTTTCATAGTTATGACCCTTTTAACCATGAAGACATTTAATTTACACAACTGAAATTGAGCTCACTACTACAAAAAGTAAAAGTGGCATTTTCTAATTCTTTACTATAATTTCCTTTATCCAGGAATATAGTGAAGCGTTGTAGTTGATGATTATTTTTTTTAATTTCTTTCTATATCTTGATATAGTCCTTAATAACTTATTTGTCAGGGAGAAAGGCAGATTCACCATTTACATGCTAGCATGTTTAATGTCTATACTTTATTTTGAAACCGTCAAGAAAATTAGAGTACCATCTTGCTTGATTAGATTTCTAAATTAATCAAAATTCAAATTATGAGAAAATACAAAAATATATATCCGAATCCCGGCGAGGGAAGAACAAAATATTTGCAAAAGCAAATTTACACATCTACCATTGTTGGGTTGATGTTTAGACAAGTTGTAAATACATATATACATGTATATATCATGTTAGTTAAATTCAAAGGTTTTTAAAAATAAAAAATAACCTCAAACATGTGCCATCTTTGTAAAATTAAATTACACTTCTCTTTAAAAAAAACACCACTTCCTTTTCTTTGATTCATCATAACTAAAGCATGTAAACGAGGTACTAAAAGCAAAGACATATTATGCATGTACTACTACAACAAGAGGTCAACCTCACTGACACACCACCTTTCATTTCTTCCAAATACTATTGATGACAATAAAATCTACATAATATCCAGCAGTTACATGTACCTGTGTTACAGAAAAGGAACTTCAAAGAAATTTAACTACAAATTTATCATTTGGAATGGATTCTTTATAGCAATATCTGTAATAATGACTACTGATTGGACACCAACACCTATTGTAACTTAATTTTTTAAAAAAGCAAAAAATTATAACCTGTATTATCTATACATGTACAGGTATAATACTTTTAACAGAAGGCTAGGCTAATCTGATGCATCTGTTTCCTAACTCAGGGGTCATTTTTGTTTATTTAAATTTATTTCTTGTGCAGGTAATTAATTTTTGAGGTACAGTTATCTCCCTTATCTCTCTATCATGTCTATATTATTTGATTATACTTTGTATAAGTAAAAACTCATACTTTTTCTCTGCTAATTTCCTCTTGACTAATTAAATTGCTTTTAGTTTAATTTCTGTCTTTAATATTTGACTTCCCTATTTTCATTAAAGAACAATTTGATGGACACTCATTCTGGATAAAATACAGATATGTGTCCATGCTCTGGTTTTAAGATTTGACAACACTGTGTTAAAATAAATATTGTATCAGCAAATAAGATGCCTTCCTTTGGACTTTTGATGGACAATATCATTAAAGGGGTTGTATTATGTTTTTTTACATTTTGACCTCTTCATAAGATATCAAAGGAACATTTAACGTAATGAGCCGAGGATCTGTGTTGAAGGCCATACATTACATTGACCTATAATGGTTTACTTTTATAAACTGTTACTTGGCAATGGATGAAGAATTGTCTCATTGGCACTCATACCACAACTTCCTATATCTATTTAAACTCACAAGTCAAAATATAAAGTGACAAAGCTAGGACTTAAAAAGTTCCCATTACAAAATCCTACCAACTTATTTAAACACACTCAAATAGTGGTAGATGTAGATAAATATTTAACTTTAACTGAATAACTGAATAAAGTCTAAAAAGTATGACCAATGCGTAGCTGATTGTTACTTGGTTTTAAATTAGATGAAGAAACAAAGACTAAATTTGTTCAGATGTATTTTGGGGTTTATGTCTCTCATGACATATCTATGGTCTGTATATACTAGAGTAAAAAAAATTTTTCAATATAAAAAAATAAAGAATAAAAAAAATTTGGCAACTAAATGAAGAAATATAGATTCTTACACTGCAACAAGTGTATTACGATATTTCTCCACTCGAGACAGTTAAATTTTATTATTTAAAGCTCGAGGCTTGCCGAGCGCTTTAAATAATAAAATTTAACTGTCGAGAGTGGAGAAATATCGTAATACACGAGTTATAGTGTCGGAATCTGTTTCTCTAATGCTTTTTATCGTTCTTTTTCAAAGATTTTCAGAAAATTGTGCTCTTTATATGCGACGTCATCAGGCAAGGTGGCCTTTTTTCATGACGTCACAATAGGAAAATTGAGAAGAAAACAAAACATTTTGACGTCATAATCAAATTTCGACTAATCATTTGCCGAGAACAGGTTTTTCACTAGTGAGGAGAAATATTTTTCTCACACCGGTCAGGAAATGTGAAAATAGCACAAAAATTAGAGAAAAGAGAATAATATGTGGTAAAGTGAAAATTTATTTGAATAATAAATTATACAGAAAATGATGACCAAGTACATGTACCCTACCCATCCTGCTACCAACAAACTCTTAAATAAATGCCTATTACTCAAAAGACCAACTTAAAATATATAATATTCTAAAGTCAGAAGTATGTAGACATACATTGTGTATCTTTAGTATACATGTATCTCTCAATACAAGGAATAAATACAATTTAGTTCTTGCTTTTTTCTGATGTGCTTGTTCTGTTGATAAGCTTGGGGTTGTAAACACAGTCAAAACTAGTTCAAGTTGCCTAGTAAAATTTTATTCAATCCATGAGAAATCCCCCCCCCCCCCCCTCCATTTTCACTATCTATTTTGAACTGAAGTTGAAAACTAGCACCACTTGTGAAAAATAAAAAATCCTGATAAATTGCGTCTTGACAACTGGTCCCACTTACAAAGGTATATATATGAAAATTTTCTTTTTAAGTGGGGCCAGTTGGCAGACCTGAATATTATTCATTTTAAAAGTTGGGAGAGTTGGCAGGAGAAAAATCAACGGGGTTAACCTTTTTCACATGTGGGGCAATTTTTTTAAAAGTGGGGTGAGTTGGTAAATCTGTTTTAGGGCAATTTTTTAAAAGTGGGACGATTTGTCCTGCTTTCAATTCATTTATTACTTTAACAATTTGAATGAAGATCCATACTGTTACTGTTTAGAAATGAAAATGTAGACATAGAAGCCTCTAACCCTGTTAATCTTGTATAATTTTCAATTTTAGTTTCTTGTGTATATTTCAAAGTTAAGTATGATGTCCTTTATCACTGAACCTGTATACATTTTTGTTTAGGGACCAGCTGAAGCACATCTCTTGGTTTCTCGCTACATAGAAGTCACATTGGTGGACTTCGGCTGTTGTCTGCTTTATGGTCAGGTTGTGGTCTATTTGACACATTACCCATTTCCATTCTCAATAAGATAAGAAATTTTTTTTTTAAGTCGGGTTACATTAAATACAAACATAAGCTCTGTAGAGCTTTTTGCCGACAATTTTATTATAGGAAAATGTTGCTGTCAGATTGACAGAAATATCGCCAACAGCCATTTTTTTCTGCAAACATTGGCAAAATTGTCTCGCAGCTGTTCTTTAGAATGAAAATAAAGTAAAGGCATGAAATCTTTTTCAATCATTAAAGGGAAGAGTTCAAGCAAACTGACATGATACTCGACATCCACTTAAAATGTAATAAAAACTTATAAAGCATGACCAGTTTTGTATAATTAGCATTCATATATACATCTATTGATGTTTCAGTACAAGTGTGATCGTTTGTTTATGTTGTCATCTATGGTATAAAGTATAAACTAACTTGAGAAAGTGTTTTATCTGTATAATGACAGTTCCGCGAAAATGTAAACAAACATTGAACTTACAAAAAGAAGCTCATTTCTCTATGATGGTGTTCAAATTTCAAGCAACATGAAAAAAGACATTCGAAGAACCAAATTTGTGGCTGTTAATCCTTTTACAGATATCGATGGCTTGGATTTTTGTAGATTGAAAAGTTCATTTAGATTTCTCTAAATTCACAAAAATGTAACCGGAAGTACAATGTTATTTTCCTGGTAGAAGGAAAGCTGTATAACTTATACACATATCATTGTGTCGGGATAAGATTTGTTTATATATCTTCATAAGTTCAATTTATAATTATTTGCAAAATGTTAATCTTTTTAAGAGTTAGTAAATTTTAATGAAAATTAATTAGTTTCGTATGCGTGGGGCAGCATATTTTGGGACATAGAATCACGCACAGTCTTTACTTGATGGTATATCTGTAGACCATTGTTAAAAACCGTTCAAAGCGCACTCAAACGACCAGGATTTCTGACTTTGCAAAACATCAGGATGAATTTAAGGATTTATGGATTACGCAGACGTTTTAAGATTGATAAGATTAAAAACTAAATCAAAATCCATTAAAGTTTTTAATAATTTATCAAAATGTAATAAGAATTATGGGTCAACAGACTTTCCCCCCAGCCGAAAATAATACAGCTGACTGAAATGTTCAACATTATCATTTAACAAGTGTTTTTTGCATGTTTGTTTTTCTTTACGTATCTGTCGTTATTCTTTTAAAACGTCGATGATGATATATACTATAGATATTAAAAGATGTCTGCAGGGTTCAACATAAACCCTATAAAATTTGATCCCTTTTGAGCTTCTATCCGACACACAAGGCATTAAAACAACACCAAGCATACAATAAGTTAAATGAACACAAAGGCCATATGATATAGACAGGAATTAACCTTTCTATCACCAGCTGTAACTAAACAACATCATATATTAATTTAATTAAGGGCATACGATACAGTTACAGGGAAGGTAATGACGTTGCTAACGTAATTTGTTATTTTTGCGACGTCAAACTGTGACATATCGGGAAAAGATGCATTTTTCGACTGATTTTTATCATTCAAACTGATTTAATTTGAAAACGAGTTCATGGACCCCTATTTTCCAAAACGGCATTTTGTTTCATTTTGCAGGGAGATTATGTGACCCAAATTTTATAAAACTATAAATAAAGGATTTTTTTTAATTTTGATAAACATGCAGTAAAAAAAGACGTTTTTTCCTCAATTCATGAACATTTGATAAATATGAGTTATTTCTGAAAAAAAAATTGCATATTTTTTAAAATATATATAAAATACAGAAATTACCGATTATTTAACAAAAAACAATTTGTGTTTATCTTTTATAACAAAAAAGTCATGTCTTTCTTTCGAAAAAGAAATTACGGCCACAAATCTGAATTTTAAGCAAATATACAAAATTTCGACCTCATTTTACTCAAAAAGTAGCACATGAAGGTATATTTTTATAACATATTTGATTTAATCAGGTAAAAAATAGCCTTTATGCAAATTTCCATGAACTTGTAAATACAGGATCTAAACTGTATCGTATGCCCTTAAGGGTAACTTACTACAGAAGTTTCCTTAAAAACAACGGTAAATTGCTGGGTCTACCAAGTGCTTTACGAAACCTCTTTTTAAATTATTAACATCTATTTTGTCAGCAATCAAAACCGGGCTTCTTGTTAATCTGCCAATTCTAGAGGTGGCGATAATGGGAATGTGGATACTAAAAAAATTCTAAAGATCTTTTAGAGTACATACAATCTAAGACTCTTTCATCTTGCGATAGTATCAAAACATTTGACTTTTCTACACTTAACACAAGTATTCCCCTCTCCAAGCTAAAAGACAAATTGAAAGAGTTGGTATTGCTTTGTTGAAAAAAAAAGAATGGCCATCTTAGATACTAGTATCTTGTCCTGGGGATGGACAAATCCTACTTTGTAAAGAATAACTCTGATTCCAACAAAAAAGCTCTAAAACTGAAATTATCAAGATGCTTGATTTCTTGATTTATAACATATTTATTACTTTTGGAGGACGTGTTTTGAACAGATATATCATGTTATGGAGGGGTATTTGCGAAAAATACAAGTCGAGGGACTTAAATTTCCCGAGCCGCTAGGCTCAAATATAAGAGCTAGTGTGTAAAATAATTCATTTTTAGATAGCTGAGTAATAAAATAGCCTTCGTATTGGGTTTATATGAACATCAAGATCATATAATGTATAGAATATAGGCTGTTTTCTGTATGACAGTCCGTATTTGAATGTCCATACCATACATTGGTTCGGCAATTATTGTTATGTTTTTTTCCAACTTTTTGTCGCACGGACTCAAGTTGTGAACGAAAAAATGAGCGAAAGACACCTATTTTTTATTTGATCATTAGGAATAATTATGAAAACAGTTTCTAAAAAGATATCACTCAAAGGCATTGAAATTCTAGTTTGATCCAAATTTTTGGGGGGATATGTGACATGTTTACCCCCCTTTTTGCAATGTTTTATGGTAAATAAATACAGAATGTTGCCATGGATACACAGAAAAGGAATTATTTTTCACCCTTTTAACTTGAAAATTAAATCTATCGAAGATACTGATTACATAGATATGCACATATACAACAGAAACAGTTAGGTTAATGTAGTAGAAATCCAGGAATAGGAGATGATAAAACATTTTGTGGCTGATTTTTTATTTTATTTTCTAAATGTGGAGTGCTACCTTATTATGAGGCTGACTTCATACAAGAACCTCTTAGGAAGAAAGATAAGTCTGAAGTTAGCAATATCCTTTAACTTTACTTTCCGCAATATAGATTATGTTCTCTCTCTAAATAATTAAAAATTTGTTGCATCTATCCCATCGAACTAGAGATAAAGGATACAACCAATACAGTTAAGTCTGCCTCATATCTGGACTTAAATTTAGAAATTGCCAATGAGTATAAAACGAAGATGTGGATATATGATTGCCAACGAGACAACTCTCCACAAGAGACCAAAATGACACAGACATTAACAACTATAGATCACCGTACGGCCTTCAACAATGAGCAAAGCCCATACCGCATAGTCAGCTGTAAAAGGCCCCGAAATGGCAATGTAAAACAACATATAAGTCGGTTGAAAACAAAACTTTACGGCAAAAGAGATGATTTCACCTTCCCAATTGTGAACTTTACATTTGTATGTAGCAACATTGCAGCAGCGTCTGCATACGGAGTATATATCTCCTAATTGGTACGATATTCCTGGGCTTGTTTTTCCTATCATGATTTCCTTGATAGAGGGTTGATACTCACAAGGAAGCTATTAAACCAATAGTTCCAAGTGGTGAAGTTGAAATTCTCCCTTCATAAATTTTACGGACGCAAGTTGGTTGACCGTTATGGAAGTACTGTTTCAGAGATGATGTCGAATACTATGTTCCTTTTGTCGTAACTACAATCACTTCCCAGTTTTTGATGGGGTTTTCTATGTTGTGTTTTGTGTACTATTATTTGTCTTTTTTTCTTTTTTTAGACATGACATTGTCAGTTTATTTTTAATCTATGAGTTTGACTGTCCCTCTGGTATCTTTCGCCCCTCTTTTTTACGTTAGTAAAATATTTCCAACATATGCAGACACAGATACAGATACAGATAGACTTCAAACCCTTATTGATCAAGAAGTCCAAATCATTGTAAGTAAGTACATAAGTAATTATTTTATTTTATTTTTTGCATGTGTTCGTAATGAATTTAGATCCTTATCCAACCTAACCCGAAAAATCTAGTTGTTATATTTCTCTCCCTTCGATCGCTTCATGGATGACAATGATTATAAGGGGGTGCTGTAATTGTTCGAGTTATATCCAACCTAGAATTTTGACAATTTAATAGTGTCCAACATAACAGTAACATTTTGTTATTGGTACATTTCAACGTTATCGTAGCCGCTGCCTTTAAGACATTAGACATAAAACTTTATTTATAGTCGGCACATGCAATACAAGTATAAACATATGCTCTGAAGACTGCTTTTAAAAATGACAGAGCAACAAATAAAACAAAACATACATACCAAGTCATGCACACATAAATTAAACATATAAAGCAAGAGTTCATATCAGTATATAAACATGCAGCACAAAAGCACATTATAAGTTGAACACACACTGAAACATGCACTTATGAGATAAAAACACAAAAGCAAAAATAAAATGGTTTGCACACTAAAATCACATATAGATTAGTTAGTTACTAAAATCACAAAGCAGCAGAAGTACTATAATATAGATAAAAAAATAAATTTTCATGCTGAAAATATGCTTAAAAAGGCTCCGTGTTGAAGGCCGTACTTTAACCTATAATGGTTTAATTTTTGAATTGTTGTTTGGATGGAGAGTTGTCTCATTGGCACTCACACCACATCTTCCTATATCTATTAAACCAAAAATAATGAAAAGAAATTAACTGGTTTTGCGGTGGCCACAAAAAAAAATGATGAAGAATTGTAAAAAAAACCCCAAAAAACACAACACACTTGATTTTTCCACCTTTTGTGATATGAACACTCTCTTATTTTTAGAGACATATAATATGTCTCTGCTAATATTAAATATCTCTTGATAAAGAAACCTATAGACCGGTAAAAGAGTCAAACTCATAAATCGAAAATAAACTGACAACGCCATGCAAGTGTGTTACCATGTATTTCCAAAATTTAAAACGAGCTATACACGACCAATTAATGGAATTCTTAACTAACATTTTCATCCTCTTCTTTCGACAATTAGGCTAGGTTTCAATTTGGTTGCCAAACTGCACTTATTAAAATAACGGAAGACTGGAAGAAAGCTCTGGATGAGAACAAATTTATTGTTGCAATTTTGATGGATCTATCTAAAACATTAGATTGTTTACCGCACTATTTACTTTTACTTAAATTGGAAGCATAGGGTCTGTCTAAAAATTCTCTAAAATTATTAAAAAGTTATTTAGAAAACAGAAAACAACGCATTAAAATTGGAAGTTCTTACAGTGAATGTGATCGTATGTTTAAAGGTGTACCACAAGTGTCAATTCTTGGTCCAGTTCTTTTCAATGTCGTCTTCGAATAAATAACATATTTCATTTTGTACAAAAAAGCACCATTTATAATTATGCTGATGACAACACTGTATCATATAGTGATCATGATTTAGATAAAGTTGTTGAAAGTTTAGAAACTGATAGTTTAAATCTTATAAACTGGTTTTCTATAAATTTAATGAAGGCTAATTATGACAAATTCCAGGCTATAGCCATTGGAAAAAAAACCCACAAATAAACATAATTTGATATTTAATTTAAATGGAAACAAAATTTCTTGTAAGGAAAATGTTAAACTTCGTGGAACAACTATAGATGCGGCCTTAACCTTAAACAATCATATATCTGAGATATGAAAAAAAGGCGTCTTATCGGGACCTTTTATAGCTGACTATATGCGGTATGGGCTTTGCTCATTGTTGAAGGCCGTACGGTGACCTATAACTGTTAATGTTTGTGTCATTTTGGTCTTTTGTGGATAGTTGTCTCATTGGCAATCATACCACTTCTTCTTTTTTTTTTTTTTTTTTATATCAAGACAAATAAATATTCTAAAACGTATGGGTAAATATTTCAACAGACTAGGCATATCACTCATTCATTCTTTCGAGTTTTAGCTATTGTTCAGTATTTGGCACTACTGTAGCGAAAAAAACTTTTAAAATGGAAACAAACCAAGAAAAAGCTCTAAGATTCATTTATGAAGATTATGATGGTCTATACGAAAAACTGCTAGAAAAAAATCTTAATTACCATTTATAAAATAAAGGAATAAACAGCTGCGCAATGAACGCATGATACGTCCGACGTCTTGTGTGGAAGTTTTATGCAATAATCATAAATAGTTTCTGAGAAAGTTTTAAGCAATAACCATTTATAGTGTTTGAGACACGGCGGAACATGTACAAAATACTCAATAACTCAAAAATAAAATTTTGAGCCATTACCAAAAAGTATACAGATCTTTGGATTAATATAACAAAGAAGTGTGTACAGTTTTAATCAATAATCATAAATCATTTTTGAGATACGGCATGACATGTAAAAAACCTCCCCCTTTTTTACATACTCAATAACTCAAAAATGAAATTTTGAATCATCACCAAAAAATACACAGATCTTTAGATTTTTATAACAAAGAAGTGTGTAAAGTTTTAAGCAATAATCATAAATCGTTTTTGAGATACGGCGCGACATGTAAAAAAAACCTACCCCTTTTTACTAAATACTCAATAACTCAAAAATGAAATTTTGAATCATTAATTAAAAGTATACAGATATTTAGATTAATATAACTAAGAAGTGTTTAAAGTTTTAAGCAATACTCAAGAATCGTTTTTGAGATACAGTGCGACATGTGAAAAAAACACAACGGGGCCCTGTTTTAGTTACTAAGTGCCGTAACTCAAAAAGTTTAAATCTTATTTTCACCAAAAAGTATACAGATCATTTGACCATCATAAAAAACAATTATTTTAAGTTCCATAAAATTTAGATAATTTAAGTCGTTCTCAAGTTACGGTGCGACATGTTTACGCCGGACAGATAGACGGACAGACAGACAGACGGACAGACAGACGGACGGACGGACGGACGGACGGACGGACGGACGGACGGACGGACGGACACTGGACATTTGTATACCATTATACTTCCCGTAAATTTTTTTACGGGCGTATAGAAATAAAAACAATTGCAATAGAAACATTTAAAATAATTCACCAAAAAAGTCCGAGCTACCTTCATCTGTTTATGATTTGATTGATATAAAAGTATGATTTAAGATCACAGGAAACGGCACTGAGTACTCCCAAGAGTCCCAACTACTAAGTATAGCATGATCTGCTGAACCGTTGTCGAATGGAAACATCTTTTGACCAATTCAAAAATTGGTACACACATGGGATCTAAGTAACAGCTCAAGCCAGTGCAGTGCCTGTATATAGTGTTTATGCCTGTGTTTATTTTACTTTTTATTTTTTGTGTGACTATTTGATTTTTACAATCTTATTATTAACGTGTGCTATGTTTTAAGTGCACTATGCTCTTAACCTTAATATATATGTCATTTATGGTACATTACTATGCATTATATGTTTGAAATTGTGTTGTTTTCATGACCTTTGTATGTACTGATTATACTAAAAAACAATACCCCAGTTTAGATAATTTAAACAGAAAAAATCTTTTTGTATGGATCATGATTAATGAAGATAGCAGATTTTTATCTATTTTATGTGCATACCTCGATAAAGGCCTGCAACTTAGAAAATCAGAAAATTAGTTAACTTAAATACTCTAATTGTACATATCAACATTTTCTCCCGTTGACCACTCACCCTTTTTCATGCATTTGAATTAATATTTTATGTTTCTTTAATCACTCTGTAATGTTTATGTCATGTTGTTATTAATGTGAATGGGCCCCTCAATTTGGAAAATAAAAATATTGTATTGTATCTGAGACTACTATAACACATGTGTTATAGTAGTCTCAGATTGATTTCAAGATTTTTCAAGATTTTATTGTAAAGCAACGCTCAGACACATAAATGTGTAACATGAGGTACATATATACAATGGTAAACATGAATTATAATACAAAGGTAACATTAAAAAAAACAAAATTAAAAATAATAAAATTTAAAAAAACCCAACAACAATAAAAAAAATAAAATAAGACAAATTAATGTACATATCACAATAAGTTATTCAGCTTTTTGATAAAAGATGCCACCTGTCTATATAAATTAACATTACAGTAAGATAACATTACAGATAATTTCTGTTTACTTGGATGCTTCGTATAATAACTTGGGATATGTTGTTCTCTAAAAATAACCAGTTGAGGAGACTTGCATATAAAAAGATAGTGAAATTCGTCTCCCACACTTTCTTTACATATGTGACAGTTTCGGTCCTTCGCCGGAATATTGTGCCAACGCCGAGTTTCAATGGGAATTTTTATATTAGACGTTCTTAATTTTGTCATCCAGATTCTTGCATTTTCCGGTATTTTTATTAAATAATTTTCAAAACCAAAACAGTTTTTATAACTAGAATAAAATACACCTCGGGAATATAATTGGACATCTTGATGCCATTTTTGTATATATTGGTCTTATAAAACCTGTTTTATCAGATGTTTGTAGTCAGCACTATCTTGATTGACAAACACATATCCTAGTCCTGTATCATTAAATATTGATTCGATAAAGTTCAGCCATTTGAATGATTCACCGCTATTTTGCATTAAACTTAATAATAATCTATACATATTACTACTTAATTTGTCACCATGCATTATCCTTCTCCAAAATGATGTCATTCTTATTTTGACTTTTATTTCTAATGTAAATTTGCCTAATTCTCCATATACCATATAGTTAGGCGTTGAAGATCTTACTCTTAGAATACGTTTACAAAAATTTAAGTGAATTTGTTCTAAAATTTTAGGTTTTCGTATCCCCAAATCTCACAGTCATATAAAAGAATAGGCTCTACCATGGCATCAAACATTTTAAGCTGTAAATCTAATGGGATGGCTTGATTTCTAATACTTTTGTACAAGCTGTATAATGCTTTTTGTGCTTGATTAACCAATTTTTTCTTCGCCTCATTGAAAGTACCATTACATTTAAATATGAGCCCAAGATATGAGTAGGTATCGACTCATTCTATATTTTTGCCATGTAATTTAAATTCAAATTTCCTTCGCACCTTGCCTTTACTAAATACCATACTTTTTGTTTTTGTAACATTAACTTCAAGTTTCCATAATTCACAGTAGTTCTGAAAAATATTTAGTGCATTTTGCATACTTTCTGCTGAATCCGCAAGAATGACGGTATCATCAGCGTACAGTATGGCAAACAGTTTCATAATTGAATTTAACTCATTTTGACATTTTTCTTTAACTTTCTGAAGGGGACATCCACCTAAATCAATAAAGAATTTTTCTTAGTCATTTAAAAAAGTAGAAAAAAGAAAGGGAGATAGATTTCCCCCTGTCTTACACCATATTGTATGTATTGTATTTTGTTATCAGTAAGTCTATTTGAAAAGCTCACTAGGGCTTGTGTTTATGTAGTTTATGGAATAAAGTCTCTATAAAAACAAATTTGAATTGAATTGAATTGAATTTTGATTTTCATGAAGGACGTCATTAAGGGGTCGGTTTCTTGGCAGGTGCGCGTTTTTTTCACTATGTCCGTTGCGGTCTTATATATACTGAATCTGTACATCGGTTATCGGTTTATAAACCCTGATCCAGAGCCGTACAGCAATCAGCCTCATTTTCATTCTTTTCATAAAACACGCTCCAGCCATTGTTGATAGAAAGAAACCCACCAAAGACTCAAAGAAAACACCACCATTATCAAAGGTTGTTGTATAAATAATGAACGAATCTTCCCATATGCTTATATGGCCCAAACCTGAGACTTTGTGTATCCAAATTTAATGCTACTATTATAGACTTTATCAAAAGGCACATGTACATCTCCTGCTACTTCTAGACTGTTTTTACGTTTGAGCTGAATAAATTTGCTGCAGATACAATTTAAATTTTATGCACTTCACGGTCAGTCGTATCACGACCAGTGGAGGCTACTAATAGCATCAAATAAGTTAAAATTATACAGACAAAATCAACTTATTGCTATTTGTCGGTACTCTTCAGTTGGAAGGCAAACGCTAGTCCAAATAATTATGACGTCTGGGACGGCTATTTTATTTTTTTTCTGGGACGCCTTCCTACGACGTCATAACGCCGAAGCCATTTTTTACGTCTGGAGTTTGAGAGCAAATTTTGGGGGGAACTTTGAAACTTAATTTTGACAAGAAATTTTTATTGTCAGTTAGAAATTTTTACGTAGTTACAAAGTCCTACCTTTTTTTGGGGTGGGTCTTTTCACCACCGAACACCACCGCACACCACCGAACACTGCCGAACACCTCAAAAACCACAAACCATTAAGAAAAACTTTGATATTATACAATAAAACGATAAAATAAATAAAATTACATATAATTTAATCAATTTTTCGATATTTATGAGCATCATTTGTATATTGAAATCGAAAATCAATACAAGGAAAAACGTTTCCGGATTCATCACTTTTCGGATTACATTGTGTGTGTTATAAAATTCAAATATACTCATAAATTAGTAATGATAAGTTCAAGTATCCTGGATCTCTGTTCATTGGAAAGATTTTGATATTTTTCTCTTTTATTATTATTGGTACAACTATTTTTTAGAAGAGTTAGAAAAAGAACAAAATGGAAAAAAACTTTAAAGTATATTTGTCCATGAGGGTCAGCGGAGTTAAAAAAGTGGGTGTTATAAGACTGTTTTCTGTAGATATTTGGACTTTTAATCTTCTAATTTGTTGAATTAATAACTTGAATATTATATTTAATTCACATTGATAACGATAAAAGACAAAATAATGAACTTTTGGGGTGTTCGGTGGTGTTCGGCGGTGTTCGGTGGTGAAAAGACCTACCGCCTTTTTTTGTGCTTATTGATGTAAAATATTTCCAGAAATATCCAAAAGAAAGGATAAAACAAGATAAGATTCCATATGAAGTGGGGGAATATTTATTTTGTTTGGCAAAGATTTCCCACAACTACCAACGACACGTGACTTCCGGTGAATATAAAATTTAAAATCCGGTCAGTTTAAATAGCTCCGAATTTCCGGAACGTTGGATTTACATTATCCGGAAATTCGGGTCTGTCAAATTTTAACGGATTTTAAATTTTATATTCATCGGAAGTCACGTGCTGTTGGTAATTGTGGGTAATCTTTGCCAAACAAAATAAATATTCCCCCACTTCAAATGGAATCTTATCTTGTTTTATCCTTTCTTTTGGATATTTCTGGAAATATTTTACATCAATAAGCACAAAAAAGGTAGGACTTTGTAACTACGTAAAAATTTCTAACCGGCATTAAAAATTTCTTGTCAAAATTAGGTTTCAAAGTTCCCCCCAAAATTTGCTCTCAAACTCCAGACGTAAAAAATGGCTTCGGCGTTATGACGTTGTAGGAAGGCGTCCCAGAAAAAAATTAAAATAGCCTTGCCAGACGTCATAATTATTTGGACTAGGCAAACGCCTGAATCTGACAGATAGAGGTCAATTTGTCGACAAAAAAAGAACCCGTATGTAAAATGTTTACGCCCACAAACAGCGCCACCTATAATTTTTTCTACGGCATCTTTGAGAACGATGTCCCATTCTGTAGTAAATTAAAACATTAAATTAACTAAAACATAAAAAAGTAAGTGTAAAACACAAATTAAAAGTTATATTTGCAGATGAATGTTTATGCATGATACGCTGGCAATGTGCGCAATGTCCTTTAATCCAAGACTGAAAATTAGTTTGTTTCCTACGTCAAGATGGCGGATTTCAATGTTTACATTTTTTCACCTATTTATAATCTGACACAAATTCGTATCCAATCATTTATTAGCAATTTTATTATTGATCTTTAAATATCATCCAATTGCATTTGCCGTTAGAAAGTGGCTAAACGTTACCAGCCGTCGTTACAAAGTAGCCATGTGTTTTGTGGGGATACCTTGGGAATGTTGTGTATTCAAAAGTTACGGTAAAAATCAATGTTATCTTCCTTATATTTCCATGCATACACAATTTATAACAGCAAATCCATTCTTAACAGACCCCATAAGGTAAACGGACATATCTAACTGTCTGATTGAGCAACAATTCGTGTAAATAAGCCTGATGGGTCGTTTTGAATTCAAGCACAGCAGATAAACACGTGGTAGATTGTTTATGTTTGACAGTTTGTTTACCTGAATTACACGTTGATGTTGCTATATACTTACCAATAACCTTTATCGTGTTATACTTTCAAGAGTAATATAATAAATCTTACTCAAGAAATACGTATAGGTAGGCGCAGGGACTTCCTTTTCTTGGTCCTTAACTAATGAGAGTGTAATGATACATTACAGCAGTTTTTTGCATTTGATATATTTCATGTACATGTACATTTTATGTACACAAAGAACAATAAAGTAAAAGAACGTACATGGGTTTAATTCCCACCCTAGGTATACGTTTTGACTCTCATAACAGGTTGGAACAAATAGAGCAGATAGCAATTGACAATAATGTAATGCTAAAATGCTTATTGATGGGGTCAAATCATCAACATCATTTTCTCTAGTATACATCAACTCCCCTAAGGATAAGTCATACTTTACTAAGAGTCCAGTGGCTAAGTCCTGTCTTTTTGCCTCTGGTATTTACTTATTTATATTTTAATTTCTAATATTGTCTTGTGCATGTAGTAAGGCAAAAGCTATTGTTACTCTTATTTTCCTCATTTGCCTTAAAACAATGGAATGTATTGATTGTTGATGTATGTAAAGTGACTTGTAATTTAACTGTCACTGCTAAAAGAGACTTCGACTCTGATGATAAGTGTCCAGACTGTTATCTCATTGGCAACTATATCATAAATGTCAGTTTCCCCTTTATAAGTTATTTTTTTTGTAAAATATTTCCAGAAATATCCAAAAGAAAGGATAAAACAAGATAAGATTCCATATGAAGTGGGGGAATATTTATTTTGTTTGGCAAAGATTTCCCACAACTACCAACGACACGTGACTTCCGGTGAATATAAAATTTAAAATCCGGTCAGTTTAAATAGCTCCGAATTTCCGGAACGTTGGATTTACATTATCCGGAAATTCGGGTCTGTCAAATTTTAACGGATTTTAAATTTTATATTCATCGGAAGTCACGTGCTGTTGGTAATTGTGGGTAATCTTTGCCAAACAAAATAAATATTCCCCCACTTCAAATGGAATCTTATCTTGTTTTATCCTTTCTTTTGGATATTTCTGGAAATATTTTACATCAATAAGCACAAAAAAGGTAGGACTTTGTAACTACGTAAAAATTTCTAACCGGCATTAAAAATTTCTTGTCAAAATTAGGTTTCAAAGTTCCCCCCAAAATTTGCTCTCAAACTCCAGACGTAAAAAATGGCTTCGGCGTTATGACGTTGTAGGAAGGCGTCCCAGAAAAAAATTAAAATAGCCTTGCCAGACGTCATAATTATTTGGACTAGGCAAACGCCTGAATCTGACAGATAGAGGTCAATTTGTCGACAAAAAAAGAACCCGTATGTAAAATGTTTACGCCCACAAACAGCGCCACCTATAATTTTTTCTACGGCATCTTTGAGAACGATGTCCCATTCTGTAGTAAATTAAAACATTAAATTAACTAAAACATAAAAAAGTAAGTGTAAAACACAAATTAAAAGTTATATTTGCAGATGAATGTTTATGCATGATACGCTGGCAATGTGCGCAATGTCCTTTAATCCAAGACTGAAAATTAGTTTGTTTCCTACGTCAAGATGGCGGATTTCAATGTTTACATTTTTTCACCTATTTATAATCTGACACAAATTCGTATCCAATCATTTATTAGCAATTTTATTATTGATCTTTAAATATCATCCAATTGCATTTGCCGTTAGAAAGTGGCTACACGTTACCAGCCGTCGTTACAAAGTAGCCATGTGTTTTGTGGGGATACCTTGGGAATGTTGTGTATTCAAAAGTTACGGTAAAAATCAATGTTATCTTCCTTATATTTCCATGCATACACAATTTATAACAGCAAATCCATTCTTAACAGACCCCATAAGGTAAACGGACATATCTAACTGTCTGATTGAGCAACAATTCGTGTAAATAAGCCTGATGGGTCGTTTTGAATTCAAGCACAGCAGATAAACACGTGGTAGATTGTTTATGTTTGACAGTTTGTTTACCTGAATTACACGTTGATGTTGCTATATACTTACCAATAACCTTTATCGTGTTATACTTTCAAGAGTAATATAATAAATCTTACTCAAGAAATACGTATAGGTAGGCGCAGGGACTTCCTTTTCTTGGTCCTTAACTAATGAGAGTGTAATGATACATTACAGCAGTTTTTTGCATTTGATATATTTCATGTACATGTACATTTTATGTACACAAAGAACAATAAAGTAAAAGAACGTACATGGGTTTAATTCCCACCCTAGGTATACGTTTTGACTCTCATAACAGGTTGGAACAAATAGAGCAGATAGCAATTGACAATAATGTAATGCTAAAATGCTTATTGATGGGGTCAAATCATCAACATCATTTTCTCTAGTATACATCAACTCCCCTAAGGATAAGTCATACTTTACTAAGAGTCCAGTGGCTAAGTCCTGTCTTTTTGCCTCTGGTATTTACTTATTTATATTTTAATTTCTAATATTGTCTTGTGCATGTAGTAAGGCAAAAGCTATTGTTACTCTTATTTTCCTCATTTGCCTTAAAACAATGGAATGTATTGATTGTTGATGTATGTAAAGTGACTTGTAATTTAACTGTCACTGCTAAAAGAGACTTCGACTCTGATGATAAGTGTCCAGACTGTTATCTCATTGGCAACTATATCATAAATGTCAGTTTCCCCTTTATAAGTTATTTTTTTTAAGAAAAGAATTTAATAATAATATAATAACAAGTTGTAAAAAATTTGAAAAGTTCAGCACAAGTGCCAAATCTTATTGGCTTTTCATTCAAGAAAACCTTGAGGCATTGAAAAGTGTTGCAATTTAAAATAAATGGTTTGAACTCAGAAAACTATCAATATATAGAGTACAGATATTGTTTTAATTGGGCCTTTGGGAATATTTGCCTGTTAATTGAAGATATAATTGTTATATGCCTTTTCAAATACAGTACTGTTCAAAAATATCGATTCGATAACTTTTTTCTCCGATTTCCGTGTTTCTCGGAATCACACCGAGTACCGCGGATTTCACTCCTAAAATCCTCCAAAGATTCTCTCCCAACACCGCGTGGCTGTTAATTGGTTTATTGCCCATCGGATGTACTTCAAATTAACGACGCGTGACAACATAATTGGATTACCCAGATAATTTACCTTTGAACATTTAATCGATCTTGGTTGCACAGGTGTGCTTTAAAATCACGGTATTATAAATTGAACAAATGTTTTCCTTTCTTTGACAGATAAAGATGTGACAATATCATTTAGAATAAGATAATTATTATCTTTTATATTTGTGTCTTATGCCGTTATCTTTAAAATAGAACGTACATACGAAAAAGTATGAAGAAAATTGTTATTTTGTGTTTCTATTACAGTCCGGTCAGGTCATACATTGTGTTCTTTCAGCAAGGACGATTTTGCCACAATTAGTTTCTTTTATAACTTATTCAAAAAGCAATATCAGCGCATTAATTGTTCATTATTAAAAAATCAACTGGCTAATAAAATCATGTTTTTTTTTCGGTAACCCGATTCATCGGATCATCAAGTAAACTTAATTTATTGAGCAATGTAAAATATGATGTTTCACCACCTCGGTACATTTATACAGACTTGAATAATTCAAATTACGAACAGAAACTGTTAAATGACAACTCTGTTGACAAAGGAAATAATTTCAAGTGATATTGATAGTGCTCGTCATTTTCGCATTTTACGGAACGGTTTTCAAATTGACGAAAGTATTTATATCAATTTCGTCATTTGAATTTGGAAAGTGAAAATATTTTCACATTAATTATATTATAAATGTACTATAATTCTACCGGTGTTTGACAAGTTTATGACGCTCAATCATTTTACGTTTACAAAAGATGTTAAAAGTTGTGATGATAAGTAATCCGCTTATCGCTATCCGATAGGTCACTAATCCTTTAATTACTAATAAAATTTATCAAACCTCATAATTGCCCATCATAATATTCTATTCCAGTTAAATCAGTCATCATTTTATTTTCAAAATTTCCCAACCGCCTACAATTTGCATTTCTTTATCGTATTATCATGATTATTGTCATTTGAATACAATCTGCAGTCACCCCGGACAATTTCCATCATAATTTCAATTAATACATCACCAACTGTAAATCTATATTATTGACCATGGACATATAACTAATGTACTTTCTTTTTTGAAAGATAAAACATTAAAATTCAAATAGTTAAAAATGTGTTCACGTTTATTCGGATAAGAATTATATTTTCCCGATAAATCAATTGTAAAAGGACCTTCTGGAGCCTCAATACGATTGCACAAAAATGTCATTCTGCAACTCTAGAAACCTTGAATGGACTTTCCCACGGTCGGCCAGAAAGGTCACCTGAGTTTACTAGTACGCGATATTTTTCCCGCCCTTTAAAAAACTCGTGCTGTGGATAACATTGATGTTAACTATTTTTAGCATTTAACATTGTTAAGTAAGTCAAGTTCAAGTTCAACCCAAACTATTGATAACTGAGATGTGTATCGTGGAATTGTCTTCGCACGGCAAATAATTGTTTTTAAAATCTTTTGTTGAAAATACACAAATTTACATTCATTGTGCGAAAGTTAATATTAAACAAAGACGAATTAATGCAGCTGGAAGTATTCCTGTTGTAACGGAAATGTATTATTATTCTGCTGTACTGCCAACAAATCGTAAAACGAAAATGCCGTAATTGTTAAGCATAATGAATGGTGAATAATATTTTCCTTTTTACTTGAATATACAAAACTTTCAAACACGTAATTTTATTTAACTGCTCAGATTAATTTAGCGAAAGTTTCCGGTTATTTTTACACAAGTATGCTCATTTCGTAAATAAAATTTTAATTTACTGGTGAAGACATCGAGGTCAAAATTAAGTAGTTTTCATTTTTTATAAAACTTAAATACAATTGAAAGAATTAACAACAACATTTTGCTTTTAAATCTTTTATTCATTCCAGCAATTAGATAATCGTAAACAGAAAATGCCGTAGATTTACACAATTAATACGGGGCAATCATTTTGTCTAATGAATGGTGAATAAATTTTCCTTTTTACTTGCATATATAAAACTTTTAGACTTATAATTTTTAAATAAAGACTTTAACTTTGAAGTAGAATATTTTGTTTTTCACATATTCCGCTATATTTTATAATCGGTTTTTTTTTTAAAGCAAGTACATTAAGGTTAAGATATTTTTAGATGGGCTAACAAAAAATACGAAAATATTTTGACTTTAGTTTTTATTACCACAAATGAAATTTAATTAGTATAAAAGACATTTAAAATTATACACCTGTTTGACACTTAAACTGGTACAGTAGACCGGAAATATAACTCTTTATTACTTCAACCTTTACCTGTCAGGTAATCCAATTACCCATTCAGTCTTGTGCCGGTATAGATCAAAGTAGGATAAGGGCAATTAATTCCTCGGTGTAGAGAGTGAGCTCGTTATCACAATAAACATTTACCTGATTTTGGGAGAGATTACTCCCAAATTCCTCCCAACATTTTGGGAGGAATATCGGAGTTTGTCGGAGTGGCTCCGACATTTTCCTCGGTGTAGGGTGTGGGAGAGTTGGTACTCTTGAACTGTATTGTACATGTGTGGCTCTGCACTGGCTGTGGTTGAAAATCTAAGAATGAAGTTGTTTATCTTCATATTTATCTGATTTATATCAACATAATTGTTCCATTATATATACATATATATAAATCATTGTAATACATGTACATTACTTTGCTCTTCATATGCCCTATAACAGTGTTTAATTGGAATAAAGTATCTTGTCTTAACCACATTTCTTTATTTTAGTATTGACAGGTTAACTTTTAAAAGCATTTAAAGTCAGTGAGTTGATGACAAGCTCAGTCAATGATTGTAAATCCAGATAATATGAGTTTTTTTTATAAAAATAAATAATGTGATTAAACTGGTTATCTCAATTAAAAGAACTGGCATTCTGCTTTGATACTATGAGATTATTTCTGATATATCAGAATAATAAATTTCCCTTTGTTGTCCTTTTTCAATAAAATTCTAAACATACTGTTTTTTGGGAGGTGACCACACTCTCTATGTTATACATTGAAGTATAGTCTCAGGTTTTTGTAGTCCAGTTGACTGCATTTTAGAGCAGGTAAATGTGAATTTGGATTAAATTTAAAGTCATTCAGTATATCTAATGACATCATACCACTATTTTATTTCATCAAAGCATTTTCAAACTTTATTTACTGGTCAGATTAGGTTATTATCCAATCAATAATTTAATTGAAAGGACTTACAGTTGGTTAGTTGGTTGCAGGACTTTTGAATTCAAATATAAGAAAGAAGCAAAAATTTAAAGCAAAACTTCAAATATTACATATAATAGGATTTATGATAACTGCAGGATAGCAGATTGCAATGCTGCTTTTGTTCAGTTATCTTTGTGTTGATTATTATGTTTTAAATCCCTTTCTGGTCTTTCTGGGTCTTTGAATTTGATTTGAATGTTCAGATTTTTTTCTCTTGTCAGATTAAGACAAGCAACAGAACTTGTACAACTTATGTAGTTTCTTATCTCAGGGTGAATCCAGAAAATTTAAAACATAAGTGGTGGTATTCTCAACCATAATAACAAGGATAAAAAGGTGGTTCCAACTATATGCATGATCCCATTCAAATGCATTAATCTTCCATAAAAGGATGAGGTTCCAATCACCAGACTCCCTGAGATCTGCAACTGTATCTTAAAGCAGCTATAATAAAACAAAAATTGTACATATACCTCTGGCCACTGCAGATTGATTTTATTTTCAATCTATGGTATAAAAATGCTCACAATTTTGAAGACTATTTCCCTTTTTCCATATTTTTGTTTAAATGTAATCTTCTGCTTCTGCATCTATTGTAACACAGGTTCTTCTGACAAATGACTGATAAACCCATCTTTTATCCTTCTATCTACCAAAAGGGTGTTTGAGAATATATATATACAATAAGTTCAAGTATTTTGTCAAGAAAAAGTCAGTCTGTTATAAAATGTAGGTAATTGTCTTCTATGGAAGTGTTCAAAAACCTGTAAGAACTTGAAAAAAAATGTCATATTCAACCTTTCCATGGCTATTTTAATGTTACAACAGTAGAGGAACATAGAATATTGAAAGGTATTCAAGAACTCGTCGAAATAGATCTGCAATCATTAATTTTACTCAAATTTACTGTTGTGAACTTGCAATATCATACGATGCGCGTACCGAGTTATCTCCCTTTGATCTCCGCTTCGCCACGAATAAACTGACACAATTGCGTATCCGGGGTTTTTGTGATCTGATATTGAAATAGTAGGAGCAAAAAATGGTTTTACTTCATATTTTATACCCCTCAACACGTTACCAAACCTATTTAAGGATTTATTACAGATTTTCCGTGGACCTACGCAAATTTTCAGAAAAAAAGTTTCACTTCACTCGTGAATTTATATAACATTTTAACAATACTTTTTTATTATAATTATATAAAATAAGAAAGCTTATTCAATCTAGAATTGAACACTTTGGTTTTTATTAATGTACGAGTTCAAATAAGACGATACGAGTCCAAAAACCACGAGGCATGCACGTTTTCAAAAAACTCTGACATTTTATCACGTGACCAATGTCTTGAACTTGGAAGCCATTAAATCCTTTGCCGTTCAACTGCTTAACCCTTTCAACGCTACACAAAAAAATAGAAAAATGGCTGCTGCTGCTGCATTTTTTTTTAGTTCATTCATTAGAACAGTATTTTCCTTTTCAGACTGCTGTATCTTTTTTATTATATGAGATACAGAGAAAGTTAATGCATGAAAAATGCTCAGGAGAGCATGAACTGTAATGTTAGGCAATTATTTTACTAAAATTTTTATCAGGTTACCTGCGTTTTCAGGTAATTAACAGGTAAAAGGTGTAATTTAATTACATTTGTGTTGAATTTTGAATAAAAACTACTTTTAGTCTTCATTTATTTTGTTGTTTTATCTGCCATATTGTAAAGAAGACACCAGTTGCCTGATTCCGTAGCGTATTGTACCATACATAACGTTTTATGTAATAGTGGCACAAATAAATAGCTCCGTCCTAAAAAATTTCAGTCAACCTCCGTTTTTCCCCCTTTTTCTACGTCTCGTAATGATCGATCAAATCATATTTCCCACACGAACTTAATGTAATAAATACATTGAGATAACAAGAAACCTTTTAACTAATCCTCCTTGTTAGTTTCGCCAAGGAAATGCTGAAATTTTTCCATATTTACAGCTTCGTTTCCGATTTCCGCCATTTGCATTTGTCAAAATATTTGTTTTTATTTTCCTTCTATTTTCCTTCTACTGCATGATTTTACTATAAAAATTGTCGGGATTTCAAGCGCAAATGAGACCTTGCATATCCTAGATTCAAACGATGAAAAATTAGAGAGAACCCGAATGAAAACCGAATGGTTTAAGAGTCCTAATGAAAAATCCTTTTTCATCGCGGCATATGCCGCGAATAGCAGTGGCGAACGGTGTACGTCATCGCGGCATATGCCGTGTATAGCGTTGAAAGGGTTAATAATAGTACACCTTATCGCTAATAAAGGCTGACCCGGCCGCTTGAACTTTTGATGCAAAGAACAACCTCTTTTCCATTGTGGCGTCAGATATTTGTTTTATGACGTCAAAATTTTATGGGAAACTGTGATATCCAGTAATGGCAGATAGATAGCGATAAGGTGTATTGTTACCGTTATTATTGGGTAAAAAATTGAAGTTTGATGGAACCTTTGTCATGTCAATCGATGTAAGTGTAGTATACCTTATCGCTACAAAATGTAAATGTCCCCTATCACTGGATAGTCAAAGGGTCCTGTAATGAGGGGGATAGGAGGGATGGTGATCCCGAAATCCCGGGCTTAAAATCATGAAATCCCATGCTTAAAAACATGAAATCCCAAAATCCGAAAAAAAGAATTTCTAGATCCTGAAAGGGTCAATCCCGAAATCCCAAGCTTAAAAACATCTGATCCTGGAGTCCCGATAAAGGTCATCCCCCTCTGTAATGTGTAAATTTTACGACATTATTCAAAATATCTGAAGCCACAGTTGAAAAGTGATTTTTATTATGTCGTCAAAAGTTCGATCAGGGCAGATCCTCTAAACTGATAAGGTGTATTGGAGTCTAAGCATGGTGAGAGATTAGCTAAATTTGAGTTTTTATGTTTATAAAGCAGACGTCCTTTCAACATACATGTGTGTAAGGTAATTATGCCATGGGAATCAAGTGAATTTTAACTTTTTTACTTTTGTTGCAGATGTCAGCAGAAGATTTTGATGGCTGTGTAGTAAGATTACGTGGTCTTCCATGGTCTGCTACAGCTGAAGAAGTACTCAAATTTCTAGGTAAGCATAATTTTACAGGTTTTAAAATGTAAAGCACAGTTATAACCTATATTTTCAGTTTGTGTTGCACTTCACTTGATTAAGGAAACATACAGAATGCTTCCCTCAAGTACTATACTTCCATCTAGATCTTCTCTAGTAAAAATTTGACAATAAATCACAAGTTTCAATTGCAGACATTTTAGTTATGATTGTTGTTTTAATTGCAGATGATATAGCTGTTGTTGGAGGAGAGAATGGGGTTCATTTCACATACTCCAGAGAAGGCAGACCAAGTGGAGAATGTTTTATAGAACTAGTTGATGAATCAAATCTACAGAAAGCTTTACAGAAAAATAATGAACACATGGGAAATAGATATATTGAAGGTAATTTACATCACTGCACCATTTGAAGGAGGAAAAAAGAACGATGAACACTAAGAGATACATAATAGTCATAACAGTTTTGATTCTTATAAATAATTATTTTTAATATAAGTTTTTGTATGAACAACACTTGGATCAGGGAAAAATATTACTGTCGCTATGAAATTATTATGAATGAAAAAATAAAGTATATTTTGAGAAAATTGTTAGATTACTGTTACAACTTAGCCTTAGGTTTTACCCTTTAATAAAGTAAACAGATGATAATTGTTATGTGTTTGTCATTCTAGTATTTAGATCAAAGAAGAGTGAAATGGAATGGGTAATAAAGAGAGCAGGACCAGGACAAATGCAGGGAACACAAGATGCTGTGGTTAGATTACGTGGTTTACCATTTGGTTGTTCGAAAGAAGAAATAGCACAGTTCTTTACAGGTCAGTACAATCATGTTGAGTGGCACCCTTTTAAAGGGTTAATCAATTATCAAAAACATCATACTCAATATTCAGATTCATATATGAAATAAATATTCCCATATCATCATTTAATTGAATGACAAAATTCATTCCATTGTCAATAACAAGGTTTTCTGCCTTTGTGGAGTAGAAATACCTGTCACCAGTTGCCTCTAAAACTTAAAAAAATTCCGGGTAGTTTTTAACTCCATCATACACAGCACATTCTGCATCGTCCATTATTAGTCAAACATAAAAGTCTTGATGCAAAGAAGAAGAAAAAAACATTGAAAACATACAAACTAAAGAAAAATAAACAGTCTAAGGTTGACTTGGGGATTTGCAAACATTGGTTTAAGGACACTTACATAATTTATGGACATCAAATTAGCTGACAGAATGTATCACATAAATTCAAGGTGTGCTGTTGGATCAGCTACTGGGTAAATTTTACACAAATGATTAACTTTGCATTGTTGTAAAGTTGAAATTATACTAATATTACTGTATATTATGGTCATAAACATCTGTACTCAATTCATGTCTGTTTTTTTTTAATATATTCATTCAATTCATCATGTTTACATAGCTGGTTTTTTTTTTTGTCTTACCTGCAACAGTCATGGATGTCGCACAATCCATGATATACTATATAAGTTTAAATGAAAAATAGTTAATAGTTAAATTAAGTTGTATTTAGCAATAAGAAATAGAAATGAAGACTTCTATTTGAAAGTGTGATATTTTATCAAATGCAAGTATCTTACATTTGTTAGCAAGAAGTTATAAATGTGTGTATTAATTTGAAACAAGTTTTGTTTTAAGTGCCAACTGATTGAAACTAGACAAGTCTCTACTTTATAGTTTGTAAGGCAGAATGCACTGAGATCCTCTAAATGATTTGAATAAAAAGAAGAGAAGTCACATACTCAAAGTGATGTACTGTTCGAGTTTGATATTTCATCATAATATTTTTCGATTAACACTTAAATAGTAGTGGTTATGAAAATAAATAAATTTCAGTATACACTTTTTTTTAAATATTTATAACAGCAAAGAGAACAAAACATATTCGAACCAGCAGTTTCTATCATTTCTTGCTAGTAGAACTGTATTAAATGTCCCATATTGTAATTGAAGAAACGTCGGTGTAATACACAAATAATTGCTTTATCTTAAAAGGAGGTATGATAAGTGTCACTATTTGGCCCCTGAAATTGCAATATAAGAATAAAATCTTAAATCCTGCAAAAGTTCAGCAATATTGGTTGTATAATATATAGAAGGATATCGTCTTGTCCTCACAGTGAAAGATTTCATGATTGAAGCAATTCCTGTAAATAGAAATTTCACAAGAAGTTTTCAGTTAAGTGAAAACTGAATAATAGTTTTAGCTTAAAGATAATTCATTTGCATGTGTGAATTTCAAGCTGATTTGGGCTAAATAAACAGTGGACTTATCATATCTTCTCCCTTCTTTTTTAGGGGAATAACCTATAAATTTTTCTTTTATCGAGAATATATTGCAAGAAAAATGGTTTTGATATTTTCATTTTGAATGGCTATTTTAATGTAATTGTATGTGATGACATGCTGATTTTATGTTTTTGTTGGGTTGGGTGTACAGGGTTGGAGATTGTACCTAATGGGATTATGCTACCGGAGGATCGTCAGGGGAGGAGCACGGGGGACGCCTATGTACAGTTTGCATCACCAGATTTATGTGAAAAAGCATTGTTGAAACACAAAGAAAGGATTGGGCACAGGTGGGAGGCTAGGGCCTTACGGGCATTTTCTACTTTTGTGAGGAGTGTCTGAAAGGGCTGGTACGGTAAAGGGAGGATGATGGGTCCACACTGTTGAAGTGGGCCGGTACGGTAAGGGTGGATGTTGGAGTGGGCCAGTGTGGTAAGGGTGGATGAAGGGTCCACACTGGATAACTGGACAGGAATGATAATAATGGGCCTGTAAAGGGTAAATATATGTGTATAGCAGTTGATGAGAGGGCAGATACATATACAGGTCCAAGGTACCATTGTTGAGTGGGCTCAGATGGGTCATTGGGACCACAGTATGGGAGGTTGGTATGCTGAGGGTGGATGAGAAAAGGGTCCACGGAACCCAAGTGTGGGAGGACATGAAAGTCAGTTTAACATTTTAGATGTTATATTGTAATATTTAGTTACAAAAAAGAACATAAAATTTGATTGAGTAAATGCCAAGTGAAATCATATTGAAGTTTTCAAGTTCATATAGCTTTAAACAAGTTTAATGTTATAGTAAAATGTAGAACTATAAAACTATTATAAAGTCATTCACACATTCATAGGAGATTTAAAGTATGATAGTAACTGTGTTGATTAATATTATATTCCTGTTAGCATGCTTGTATGATAGATAATGTTTTTTTCCTAAAGGTACATTGAAATATTCAAAAGCAGTTTGAATGAAGCCTATGGCCAGGTAAATCCCTCACGGTCCATGATACGACCATTGATGTCTGGCAGTGGTTTGGGAGGCGGAGGAGGTGGAGGTATGAATAGACCCTCACCTTATGACAGAGCTGGACGATTTGGTATGGGATCAGGCATGGGTATGGGCGGAGGAGGAGGCGGTATGGGATATGGAATGGGAGGACGAGGAGGGCGCAATGTTAAAGGTAGGACACTAAGTTATGGAATATATACACAATACAATCCATTGCATTTGACTTTAAAAATTAACATATTTAATATGGATTTTCAAAAAGCATACATATATCTTATGGAATCCTGTCTTTATTTTGAGTCAGTGATAAGATTTAAATAATGTATATATATATGTTTTGCAGTTCATTTTAATGCCTTTTCTGTAGTATGTCGCAAAACTTTATGAAAAATAAGGCAAAATGCTAGAAATTATAAAACTTTTCTTTAGCTCGTATTTTATGTTCAGACAATGGAAGAATATTTACAATTCTTCAATTATTGGGATTTTTCAGTGTAGACTAAAATTTGATTTAAATTTATGCCATATTGAGAAAAATTCTGTTTAATTCATAAAAAAATAATCTAAATACAAGTTAGAATTATTGCGATTATAACCCTGTGAAAATTATTTGCAAAAAAAACAATAATTTCTGAATTTACAGTATTTCTATTGACCTCTCTAGTCACTCCAACACACATCTGCTCCACTTTGTTGAATTGAACAGCCTCTTATGAAACACAATTATATAGTGAAAAGTAAAATCACAAAAATACTGAACTCTGATGAAAATTCAAAACGGAAAGTATGTAATCAAATGGCAACATCAAATGATAAACACATCAAACGAATGAACAACTGTCATATTCCTGACTTGGTACAGGCATTGCCATTTTCAACATTTTCAAATGTTGAAAATGGAAGATTGAACCTGGTTTTATAGTGCCGAACCTCTCACTTGTATACAGTCGTATGTTATTCATCCTATATCTTGTTAATATACTTGTAATTGTTTAATTTGGTGTATAAGCATGTTTTTGTTTGTGTTAATGTTGAAAAGATATGTTTTACATTCATGTGTAATGTTGTATAATAGGATTTTTTGAAGAAGATTTTGATGACTTTGGAAGTGGTTATGGTAGTGGAATGGGAGGATTCAGTTCCCGAGGACGACGAGGAGGAATGGGCAGTATGGGTGGCTCCATGAGACCATCCAGGGGTGGGGGACTAGGATTAGGATCCCTGGGAGCTATGAGACAAAGAGGTGCTACACCTGGTAGTCACTATGTCAGTAAGACTGGTCATTCAGTACATATGAGAGGATTACCTTTCCAGGCATTAGATACAGATATAGCCGAGGTATGTAAACAACTCACCGGAAGAGACATGATCATGTTTATCACCTTCATTATTTACCTGGTAAGGTGTCAGAATATTATTGTGGTAGATCAATTCTTTATCCTTCAATCTCTTCATTAGAATTAACATTCCGATGCATTGAAGAATTACTTTTGTTTCACCTATGTATAAAGACTTGATTAAATGTTATTATCAGAATACAACATTACACCACCAATTTTCAAAAATAAAAAAAGGAGGTTCTAAAATTGATATTTTTCTATTAGCAATATCAGTTGGAGTTTTACCTAAGCCCTGGTTATATATCAAGTGCTTTGAGTCTCGTGCTGACACATGGAAAATTGAATTGTGACTATCCTATTTTCTGAATAGCACCTAAAGTAATCATGATTTTCTTTTGCTAACGATTTGCATAATTTTTCAGTTCTTTTCCCCCTTGGGTATTAAGCCAGTTAGTGTAGAGGTTGAATATTCCAATGGACGACCTACAGGTGAAGCAAATGTAGACTTTGCTGGCCATCAAGAAGCTGTAGAAGCCATGAAAAATCATAAAAAAAACATGCGTAAGTGAAATAAATTATTATAAATGCAGAACATATAACTCGAAAGTAATAAAAAAGACAGGATTGAGGGTATCCATCAATGACACAAAATCAATACATGGGCAGCAAACACACACAGAGCTTTTATTGATTTACCTCAAAGTCACAGTCAGACCTTTAACACAGAGCAAATACTCTTACAGTAATTTATTATGTCACCACTCCAGGTTTTAAGATTTTAAGGATTTTTAATTAAAAACATAAACAAACTATAAAAAATTGTGTAAATTACTTAAAAGAAAGTACAAAACACTATTCTTATCATACACACTGTTATGTTATGATGCAACCACCTTTTCGCAGGTTCTATATCGAAAATACAATATAATATGTTTAAAAGTTCGGTGGACTGACTCAAATTTCATTTACCTACACTAGCATGCAGTTCTTTTGAAAATCAAAATTTATAAAGTATCGGTCATTATGATTTTAAAAAAAAGATGTAAAACATTATTTAGAAACATAATACCTCGATGATTGTGGTTTTAAAAAGAGATTACGCCATACCACAGAAATGGCCATGATGGGAAGGATTAATAGTGTTGATGTACACACATTACATTATTTAATGTTTATTTTTCAGAACATAGATATATAGAATTATTTCTGAATTCCACGCAAACAGGGAAAACAAACTATGGAAGTGGTGGAGGTTTTGGTGGATCAAGTTCATCCAGTGGTGGATTTGGTGATGGGGGTTTCAATAATGGAGGTGGATTTGGAGGTAAGGTTGTTGAACTATCTTAACCCTTGTCGTGCGGGGGCCGTAATATTACGGCCGTACCCAGAATACCGTTATTTTGGCATCAATGGCGCTCCATACATTTAGAGGTCATCGTAATACCATTTATTTCGTAGTGTATGCACGTTTCCTCAATCTGAAACTATTCATGTCATGTTTCTCACTTTAAATATTCATTTTGAGCTCAAATACGAACTTCAAAATTTGATATCGGACAAAATTGGGTTTTTTGGAGGGGTGGGCTTACCTTCAAGGTCTGAATCACGGAGTTCAGAGGACTGAAACCTTGACAAATACCGTTAACCTAAAGGCACATAACGACTGGTCGTGTCTATTATCAAAATACGCCGAGGAAACGACTACTTCCGGTTGCAAGTCCAGTAAAAGTTCAAAATTGGAAAAATTCCGAAATTTGGTGAATTTTGGTGCAAATGACCTTCTTTACACTGATGAACCCAGATCAGTTTCACTCCGACCTAACAACTGTTGTGATAAAAGTGTTCACTGGTGTCCACGCTACATGTGAACTACAGATGGATGCATCTATTAGCATCTCTCGGACTTACAGGTCGAGAAAAAGAACGAAAAAAGGTCAAAATTGACGCTTTTTGTACCTGAGGACCAACTTTGGGGCAAATTCCTGCCAAAAAAATTCCGCCTCCTTACCCCGACCACCCCACCCCGTGATCACCTATTTTAGATTTATTGTAATCAGTATGCATCAGCATCAGGGTACAGCTCATTTGCATATCATTTGCATATTTTTGCAAATACTCGAAATTTAGACAATTTCTGAAAACAACTCAGCATGGTAAGGGTTAAGAACCATGATGTCAGAAACCATTTTTTTCAGTTTTCTGTCCAATTTTGATGTTTTTTCGTCTTATTTGGGGCCTGCAAAGGTTATCAAGGCCTTGGGATACGCTGGTCATCTCAAAATGGCCAAAAAAAAAAATGTTGAAACTTACTTAACCCTTGTCGTGCGGGGGCCGTAATATTACGGCCGTACCCAGAATACCGTTATTTTGGCATCAATGGCGCTCCATACATTTAGAGGTCATCGTAATACCATTTATTTCGTAGTGTATGCACGTTTCCTCAATCTGAAACTATTCATGTCATGTTTCTCACTTTAAATATTCATTTTGAGCTCAAATACGAACTTCAAAATTTGATATCGGACAAAATTGGGTTTTTTGGAGGGGTGGGCTTACCTTCAAGGTCTGAATCACGGAGTTCAGAGGACTGAAACCTTGACAAATACCGTTAACCTAAAGGCACATAACGACTGGTCGTGTCTATTATCAAAATACGCCGAGGAAACGACTACTTCCGGTTGCAAGTCCAGTTAAAGTTCAAAATTGGAAAAATTCCGAAATTTGGTGAATTTTGGTGCAAATGACCTTCTTTACACTGATGAACCCAGATCAGTTTCACTCCGACCTAACAACTGTTATGATAAAAGTGTTCACTGGTGTCCACGCTACATGTAAACTACAGATGGATGCATCTATTAGCATCTCTCGGACTTACAGGTCGAGAAAAAGAACGAAAAAAGGTCAAAATTGACGCTTTTTGTACCTGAGGACCAACTTTGGGGCAAATTCCTGCCAAAAAAATTCCGCCTCCTTACCCCGACCACCCCACCCCGTGATCACCTATTTTAGATTTATTGTAATCAGTATGCATCAGCATCAGGGTACAGCTCATTTGCATATCATTTGCATATTTTTGCAAATACTCGAAATTTAGACAATTTCTGAAAACAACTCAGCATGGTAAGGGTTAAGCAATTTGAGAAAGTCTTATTCATGGTGTATATTCACTATTATTTGAGAGTAAGATGTTGATTTTGGTCTGCTGTCTCAGTGATGTCTGTAAATGTATAAGAAACAAAAGAGAACTTCATACATGGTTTTATTTTACTTAGTCATATGAAACCTCAAATTAAATATAACAAAATTACTAGTTTTCATTATTAAACTTTTGTACATATACTTTTTTCTAAAATTCTTTAATTTGTCCACATTTAGAAGAAGTTTACTTTTGTAAATTGCTTGCTTCCAGAAAAGCAATTCGCCCAACTTATTTTCTGTATGCAAGTGTCCTTAACTTGACCCTTCTATCAAAAATCTGGTGATCCCAATATGCCTAAATCTGTCACTGAAATAAAGTATTATATGATTGTATATGCTATACACGTGCTCAATATCCATGTTCCATTCTCAATTTTATTCTTTGTTGATTGTTTACTATAAAGTGACAATCTGTAAAGTACAGCTTCACAATGCGATAATTAATGAGCTTTCATATTTTCACAACATGACAGACTGAGAGAAAAAAAAGGACGATTATACTATGTTTGCATAAAAAATGATAAAATCGTGCACAGAAGACTTAAGTTTATTATATATACATGCATTGGTTTAAGAGTTAGATAGACATTATATTTCACCAGTCACGCAATTCCTATGACTTTAATAATCTAAGAAGTTCTGCTTAGTAGTTTAATTCTTTGTATATTGTGTTTGTTAATTACAGAACAAAAATATTGCTTCAATAAATTTATCTTTTTATTTTTCAGATGGCTATGATGGTGGCTACGGAGATACCATGAGTGGTGGCGGTGGAGGTGGTATGATGGGTGGTGGGAGTGGCAGCATGGGTGGGGGTGGTATGGGATCAGGGATGGGCGGTGGCTATGGAGGTGGCTCAATGGGAGGAGGTATGGGGGGTATGGGAAATCCAAACTATACAGCATTCTAAACAGACATCCATGACCATCATCTCATTGTGCACCATGATCATAACAGAATACATCGTCGTCTCAACTGCCATAAATAACATTGATCATTATATTTATTGTAACATCAGATTACATTTTGTATCTTTATTGTGATCTACCATGAAAACATGTACGAAATATTTTGTTCATAAAAAATGGTATTAAAAGTCGTCAAAGTAAAATTTGCTCATCTGCGTCTGATTACTGTCCCATCTTATAGAATATTTGTGTGAACAATGATCTGAAAGTGTTGTTAATTATGTGAACTTTAGTTTATGAATTATATTTAGTTGAAGACTTATTTTGTCATTTATCATTTAACCATCATGTCATCATTAAATCTTTTATATAAAACATTATTGTTTCTTTTATGTGATATGCCTATTTGTTTTATATTAAATGCTACTCAAAACAATCAAAAGTCTTTACTTTGATGCTTTAGCCAGCTGTCCATGATGTTGGTTTTGACAAGAAAGGGAATAAGAAAAGGCAAGATCAGGCCAAACTAGTATCTCAATTGTTTGTAAAACAATTGAAAGGTCTTTCCTGTAAAAGTGATGTTTTCGTATTGTACTTTGAACGACCTTTCGTTTGATATACGACAAGCATACCTTCTGAAACTTTTCGCTTTTTACACTTAATGACCTTATCCGCCTACATTTTTGAGATCGGAATTATAATATATGAAACAGAGTATATGAGCTTTCATTTGATATGCGACAACGCCATGTTCTAGAAAGTTTATTTTTTGCACTTAATAACCCTATCCAACTAATTTTTGGAGGTTGGGAATTTGATATTTCAAATGTACACATCATGACCTTTCATTTGATATACAACAACCCTACCTTAAAAGAACATTTATTTTTTGCACTCAATGACCCCATCTAACCCATTTTTGGGAGACGTCAATTTGATATTTGAAATGTACGCTTTATGTTCTTTCATTTGATATGCGACAACCTTACCATCTGAGAAATTTGAATGTTTGCACTAAATGACCCCACCCTTCCCTCTGGGATGAAAAGGGGGTTTAAAATTTTCATTTTTAAGTAGAGTTTATTAAGACCTTCAATTTGATATATCAGATGACCCCATTTGACAAAGTGCAAATAATGATGCAATATCAACTATATAAATAGAAGTTATGAAACTTACAAAGTCAATGCAAAACTTGAAAATTTCAAATTGACTTTTTGGTGTTTTTTTCCATGGAATGTTTTTGGTATTTGGTCAAACATATAACTATGTCAACCTCTTCAATTTCTAATACATTTTAAGTGGTAAGCTCTTGATGATTTAGAAATACATGCCTCCGCTCGAAAAACTTCAAACTGCATTACCTCTAAAACGACAATAGATATCTCAAATCTGTTAAATGATAAATGATCTACAGTTGAAGGACAACATTATAGAAAAAGAATTTGGACAATTTCAATGTTCACCAAGGTCACAATTAATCATCAAATATATGATGCAATACCAAACTTGAGAACCGGAAGTCGTAGATACATGGGACTATCACCATTCAACTCAAGACCACTTGACCTTTCAAATATCACAAGGTCAAGGTCATAGTATAATGTGAAGGTCAAGGTGAAATTTCATCATGACCTGACATTGAACTCAAATTGAAGGTCTTGAATTACTGATCATCTTTTCAGTTTATAGTAGGTTGATATCTGTTACCTTTAAAAAGATATACACAAAATACTATACTTTTAAGAATCATCCCGTTGTAACTTTTGAACAGACGGTCGGGCATTTTTGGGCTTATTATATAAAATGTATAGTTCGTCGAGAGGAACATTTTATACGCTGTATGTAGGCAGCAAAGTCTTATCGTTTTCCTAATATGTAAGCTTGAAATTGCAGCGTAATTTTTTTTTGCACTCTGTGACCTTTGACTTTGGATGCATATTGAAGGTCACATGAATTAAAGATTATTGGTGAAGGTCCCAAGTCTCTACGACTTCCAGTTCTCGAAATAGATTTTATCTAAAATTGTATACAATTTTTCAAGGGGAATAACTCCTTATAAGGGTTAATAACAAAATGATTGTATATGTTCATTAACATTGCCATCTGTTCCTGTACATGTTGCCGTTTTCAAATCGATTCTATCTCTAACATTTTTTGAGAAATGAGCAAAGGAAAGAAATTGTTTCAAGGGGAAATAACTCTCAAAGGGGATGATGAAATTCTATGCAGCCTCATATGGTAATACATCATGATGAGATGTACCTATTGTCCAAATAAGATCATGATATCTTCAAAAACAACGAGGGGGGCCATGTTGAAAAAAATCAATAAAAGGGAGATAACTTCTAAAGGGGATGATGAAATCCTACACAGCCTCATCTGGTAATACTTCATAATGAGGTCTACCGATGGTCCATATTTGGGTTTGATAACTCCAATAGAAACGAGGGGAGGCCATGTCAAACAAATGCTGGATGAAAAAAAAAAAAAAAACATGCGAAAAACAATAAGGTCTTTCCTCGCGGAGAGGAAAGACCTTAAATATTTCACATGTTGCATGCCATTACAAACTTTTTGAACAGGTTATAGATTTGGAAAAGTAATTTGATGAAAGGTTCACAACTTTGTTAAGCTTGCAATACAGAAAGGGAGACATAGGGGATAGTGATCCAGCGGCTATGTTAACTTGACCACATAAAAACTTAATATTTAAGAAGGTAGATGACCTGGATGCTTTATACTTTGTATATAGGAGCTTTATGTTATGAAGTTTCCATCTGAATTTTGTTATGTTCAATTTCTTTATAATAAATTAGAATGTGCTTACCTTGCAAGGTCCTCATGTCTGTCAGACAGTTCTTCTTAACCTGCACCTCACTTCATGGATCAGTTAATTACTTAATATTTAAGAAGGTAGATGACCTGGCCTAATGGTTCTTTTTTTTTCTCTCAGTCTGTTATGTTGTGAAAATATGAAAGCTCATAAATTATCGAGTTTTGAAGCTGTACTTTACAGATTGTCACTTTATAGTAAACAATAGCTGTCAATAGATCTATATTTGATTAATGAAATGGTGTACATTTCATGGAGGCCAATATGTCATGTGACCTGATCTCATTTGCATGCTTCAGTGGTTTAAAAGTTCAGTATTAGTGCTTCGGTTTGTTTTCTAAAATTATAAGCAATATTTAAACTACATTTGGTGTATGGAATGATTATATGATTGACAGATATGTCAATATACAGGTATAACATGACCATGACCTCATTTTCAGTGTTCATTGGTCATTGTTACCCTGTAAGCTAAAATAGAAACTATTTACACCAAATATGATAGCAAAGGATGATTTAAAACAAAACTTAAAATGACTGGAATCGTTGTGGAATCATATTAGAGGTGTTGACCTAAAATGATTATGTACCAGTATAGTAAAATTAGATGTGGTATGACTGTCAACGACAACTATCTACCTGAGTCCAATTGCTGTGGATGTAAGAAGCTGCAGGGCCTTAAACACCAAGCGAAGACCATACCATATAGTTTGCTATGAAAGGTCTTAAAAGTTGAAACAAGAGAACCAAGAGCTGATAAATTACAAAATAATTTACTATTTGTCTAGTCTTTTGGCAGTAAATTCAGAAAGACTTGTTGACAGCAAAATTGTCCATGAATTTAATGGACAATGATCTAGGGAACAGGACCTAGAAATGGATGACAAACTGAAAGGTTCTTTATACAAAATGGCATTGTCAGATCTATCACAAGTAGTTCCTATCAAACTAAGATAAAAACATTAAAATAATTGACGGCATTGCTAGTAAAGCTAACTAATGCCTCGCCTCCTGTGACTTCTGTTGCGGATGAGACAAAAGTTTCAGACTGTAACCAGCCACTGATTTACAGGTTTTACATGTTTTCCAGCACTTAACTCTCCACCAAAAAATTAAACCAATTTTCATGTTGCAGCCAGAGAAGGCATTATCAGGTACAATACAGGCAAACAAAAATTATCAGCAAGCCAAGATCTACATATAAGAGTTATTGCCCGTAAATAATTACTTCTTCCTTTTTATATGACCACAAAATTTGAGTGGTCGTATATTGGAACGACGTTGGCGTCATCATCGTCTGAAGACATTTGGTTTTCGCACTATAACTTTATTATAAGTTAATAGAAATCTATGAAATTTAAACACAAGTTTGAGTGGTCGTATATTGGTATGACGTTGGCGTCATCGTCCTCTGAAGAAATTTTCACACTTTAAATTTAGTATAAGTTAATAGAAATCTATGAAATTAAAACACAAGTTTGAGTGGTCGTATATTGGTATGACGTTGGCGTCATCGTCCTCTGAAGACGTTTTCGCACTGTAACTTTAGTATAAGTTAATAGAAATCTATGAAATTTAAACACAATAAAATTGAGAATGGAAATGGGGAATGTGTCAAAGAGACAACAACCCGACCAAATAAAAAACAACAGCAGAAGGTCACCAACAGGTCTTCAATGTAGCGAGAAATTCCCGCACCCGGAGGCGTCCTTCAGCTGGCCCCTAAACAAATATATACTAGTTCAGTGATAATGAACAAGTTTGAGTGGTCGTATATTGGTATGATGTTGGCATCATCGTCCTCTGAAGCCGTTTTCGCACTGTAACTTTAGTATAAGTTAATAGAAATCTGAAATTTAAACACAAGGTTTATGACAACAAACGGAAGGTTGGGTTTTGTTTTTGGAAGTTTTGGTCCCAACAGTTTAAGAATTAGGGGCCAAAAAAGGGTCCAATAAGATTTTTTTCTTGTTTTTTCGCACAATAACTGTAGTATAAGTAAATAGAAATCTATGAAATTTAAACACAAAGTTTATGACCACAAAAGGAAGGTTGGGATTGATTTTGGGAGTTTTGGTTTCAAAAGTTGAGGAACAAGGGTAAAAAATTGAACTATGGAGGTTCGTTGATATGCCGAATCTAACCTTGTTTTTAGATTCATAGTTTTTGGTCCAGTTTTTGAATTGGTCTACATTAAGGTCCAAAGGGTCCAAAATTAAACTTAGTTTGATTTAAAAAAAAAAAAAGAATTCTTGGGGTTCTTTGATATGCTGAATCTAAACATGTACTAAGTTTTTATACGACTGCAAAAATTTTAATTTTTGGTCGTATATTGGTATCACGTTGGCGTCGCTGTCGTCGTCCGAATACTTTTGGTTTTCGCACTATAACTTTAGTTTAAGTAAATAAAAATCTATGAAATTTACACACAAGGTTTATGACCATAAAAGGAAGGTTGGGATTGATTTTGTAAGTTTTGGTTCAAACTGTTTAGGAATTAGGGGCCAAAAAAGGGCCCAAAATAAGCATTATTCTTGGTTTTTGCACAATAACTTTAGTATAAGTGAATAGAAATCAATGAAATTCAAGCACAAGGTTAATGAACACAAAAGGAACTTTGGGATTGATTTTGGGAGTTTTGGTCCCAACAGTTTAGGAATTAGGGGCCAAAAAGGGGCCCAAATAAGCATTTTTCTTGGTTTTCGCACCATAACTTTAGTATAAGTAAATAGAAATCTATGAAATTTAAACACAAGGTTTATGACCATTAAAGGAAGGTTGGGATTTATTTTGGGAGTTTTGGTCCCAACAGGTTGGGAATAAGGGGCCCAAAGGGACCAAAACTAATCTTAGTTTAATTTCATCAAAAATTGAATAATTGGGGTTCTTTGATATGCCGAATCTAACTGTGTATGTAGTTTCTTAATTTTTGGTCCCGTTTTCAAATTGGTCTACATTAAGGTCCAAAGGGTCCAAAATTAAACTTAGTTTGATTTTAACAAAAATTGAATCCTTGGGGTTCTTTGATATGCTGAATCTAAACATGTACTTATATTTTTGATTATGGGCCCAGTTTTCAAGTTGGCCCAAATCAGGATTCAAAATTATTATATTAAGTATTGTGCAATAGCAAGAAATTTTCAATTGCACAGTTTTTAGCAATAGCAAGAAATCTTCAATTGTACAGTATTATGCAATAGCAAGAAATCTTCAATTGCACAGTATTGTGCAATAGCAAGTATTTTCAATTGCTCAGTATTGCGCAATATCAAGAAATATCTAATTGCACAATATTGTGCAATAGCAAGAAATTTTCAATTGGAGTAATCTTTCTTTGTCCAGAATAGTAGTTGAATCAACTTAAATCATTGTTTTATACAATATAAAATGTATTTTCACTTTTACTACCAACTGACAAATTAAAACAATATTTACCATTCAGTGATAACAAGCACTTTTTTTTTACATTTTAATATTTTACGATGTATTTAAATGAGCAGTTATTGTTGCAAACACCATTAGAAATTCAAATTGAGATCAGTTTTGGAATAAGGTAAAGGGGGATGTGAAAAAAAAATTTTTCTCATTTCAGATTTCATAAATATAAAGAAAATTTCTTCAAATATTTTTGTGAGAGGTTAATATTCAACAGCATAGTGAATTGCTTAAAGGCAAAACAAATTTTTTATGTTCATTAGACCACATTCATTCTGTGTCAGAAACCTATGCTGTGTCAACTATTTAATCACAATCCAAATTTAGAGATGAATCTAGCTTGAATGTTGTGTCCATACATGCCCCAACCGTTGAGGGTTCAACCTCTGCGGTCGTATAAAGCTGCGCCCTGAGGAGCATCTGGTTTCCATCTGGGACAATATCCCTAATGCGCCTTGAAATGAGGGACTCAAAAGTCACGTGTAAACAAAAAATCTCTGTGTAGTGATATATGACACAGTCATTTCTATGATAAACAAATGACTGAGCTGAACCATTTGTGTTAATTTAGAAAGTAAGGGAACACAGAATAAATGTGTAAAAACTATGGAGCTATTAAATGTGTTCAAAGTATTAAATTTTTAAAGAACTTATTGTGTTAAAAATGGGATTTTTCACCATGAGGAGCCACATCCCAAAAGGATACTCGGGGTTTGCTAATTTACGGGAAAATGAATCACACTTCGTACCTCGAAAATTTAAAACCACATATGTAAAAAAATGTCTCAGCTTCGAAACAAGCCATCATACATATACAAGTTTACGATATGGGCTGAGCAACAGAAGAAAACGTGACCATTACCGCCTATGGAGAAACAATTACGCCTATTGCCCCATCTGCAATTCGTATGTGGAAGGAACTACCATCTGCTGTCGGCACCATGATCACAGCTTCCACTTTGGAAGGATTCAAAGACAGTCTCCAGACACCTGCTTCATGTTAGATATTTCAGTTTTAATTGTATATAACACCACGATGGCTTTTAACCGAATTTTGATGGATTCAGTCGAGGATTATGCCAGACAATGGGCTAAGCGCGAGAAGGAAGACGTAGACACTCTATCCGAATGGATTAAGGCAAGTGAGGTCGTTAATACAAATCAGAATTAAGAAACTGAATGGGTCCATCAATGCCATGCTACGTCAATCTTCAAAGATCCAAATGTTGCTAAACACCTATCTCACCTCCATGATAAATATGTTGTTGTCCCCGCAGACAAAGCCCCAAATAACATCGTTTTTGTCTGTAAAAGTTATTACATTAATTGCTTGATAAACGAATTAGGTATAGACAATTCACTTGGAAACCCAACATATACCCTCACGACACTTACCAAAGAGGAAATCCTGGATAATCATAGGTCTGTTCTTTGTTCCTTTGGTATTTCAACCAAAGATGAAGAACTGGATCTACCATCAATGTATTGGATACCTAAACTACATAAGTGTCCTTACAAACAACGGTATATTGGTGGGTCTTCCAAGTGCTCCACGAAACCCCTTTCTAAATTATTAACATCCATTTTATCAGCAATCAAAGACGGGCTTCAAATTTATTGTGAAACTGCCTATTCTAGAGGTGGCGTGAATCAGATGTGGATACTTAAAAATTCCAAAGATCTTTTAGAGTACATACAATCTAACTCTCTTTCATCTTGTAACAGGATTAAAACATTTGACTTTTCTACTCTTTACACAAGTATAACACATTCCAAACTAAAAGACAAATTAATAGAATTGTTATTACTTTGCTTCATAAAAAAGAATGGCCAACGTAGATACAAGAACTTGGGTTAGGGAGGGATAAATCCTACTTTGTAAAGAATCATTCTGATTCAAACAAAAAATTCTCTGAAAGCGATATTATCAAGATGCTCGATTTCTTGATTGACAACATATTTGTTACGTTCGGAGGACGTGTTTTTCAACAGACTGTCTGCATCCCAATGGGAACAAACTGTGCCCCTCTACTTGCTGACTTGTTTCTTTATTATTATGAGGCTGACTTCATGCAGGAACTTCTTAGGAAGAAAGATAAAATATCCTTTAACTCTACTTTCCGCTATATAGATGACGTTCTTTCACTAAACAATTCAAAATTTGGTGACTATGTGGATCGCATCTATCCCATCGAATTGGAGATAACGGATACTACAGATACAGTTAAGTCGGCTTCATATCTTGACTTACATCTAGAAATTGACAATGAGGGTCGGTTGAAGACAAAACTTTACGACAAAAGAGATGATTTCAGCTTTCCAATTGTGAACTTTCCATTTCTAAGTAGCAACATTCCAGCAGCACCTGCATACGGGATATATATCTCCCAATCGATACGATATTCCCGTGCTTGCATTTCCTATCATGATTTTCTTGATAGAGGGTTACTGCTCACAAGGAAGCTATAAAACCAAGAGTTCCAAATGGTGAAGTTGAAATCATCCCTTCGTAAATTTTACGGACGCCATCACGAGTTGGTTGACCGTTATGGAATAACCGTTTCACAGATGATATCGGATGTGTTCCTTACGTCGTAACTGCAGTCCCCTTCCCTTTCATGAATTTGACCTACCGAATTAGACTATTTACCGGATTTTTAATCACATAAGCAACACGACCGGTGCCGCATGTGGAGCAGGATCTGCTTACCCTTCCGGAGCACCTGAGATCACCCCTAGTTTTTGGTGGGGTTCGTGTTGTTTATTCTTTAGCTTTCTATGTTGGGTCATGTGTACTATTGTTTTTCTGTTTGTCTTTTTCATTTTTAGCCATGGCGTTGTCAGTTTGTTTTAGATTTACGAGTTTGACTGTCCTTTTGGTATCTTTCGTCCCTCTTTTATATAATCGTCAATTTTTTTTCTCTCTGTTTGTTATGATTTAACAAACATGGCTGCTCATTAAATGTCGTGTTTTGAAGCCGAGATTTACCGATTGTCACCTTATAGTAAACAAATCACAAAAAGCATGGGTATTGAGCACGTGTTTAACATGTATAATCAGATATTTGTTTATTTCAATGACAGATCCATGCGTATTGTGGTCACCGGATTTTTACGAGGAGGGTTACGCTCGGGTCACTATGCATACGGAAAATATGTCGGCGAACTGCTTCTTGGAAGCAAACAATTACAAATAATTAAACTTCTTCTAACTTAATGTGGACAAATTAAGGTTTATGTACCCTTCTGTAGCCATTTTTGTACGAACTTTTTAAACTTCAATTGTATCAAAACTACAGATATAATGAATAATAGAGATAGGTCATTGTGTACATATTCCAAGGGGAAACTTGATGCAAAGCATTTTTTTTTACTGTTCCATTGCATTTAATAGAAAAAGAGGACTTTGTGGCAAATAAATCAAGATTTTTATAGAAAATCCCCAGCCTTTATCCTTGTACTCGGGGGCTAGGATGAAATTTGAAAAAAATAGGCAGGACAGGAGTTTTGAGTAAAAAAAAGGCAGGATGAGCATCTTGGCAAAAAAAAAAGGCAGGATGACAATTTGGGTAAAAAAAGTCAGGATAAACTAGTAAAAAAAAGGCAGGACCGAATAGAGTAAAAAATAAAAAGGCAGGACAGAGATTACAACTAAAAAAAAAAGCAGGACAAAATTGTTCATCCTAGCCCCCCACAATAAAAATCAAATGGTAGCTCCCTTAGGATGCGCTCGACTTTAGTGACTCAGCACGAGGTGTTTTGGAATTTACAGGTTGCTTAGAACTTTTTGTAAAAAAAACACTAGCACATCATAGAAAATCAAGTGAGTAATTTATGTTTCAAATTTTATAACAACAATCTTTGTATTAAAGGCTGTTGATTTTCTATAAAAATCTTGATTTATTTGCCACAAAGTCTTCTTTTTCTATCAAATGCAATGAAACAGTAAAAAATAATGCTTTGCATCAAGTTTCCCCTTGGAATAAATGGCCTATCTATATTATTCATTATATCTGTAGTTTGATACAATTGAGGCCAGAGGTTTGAAAAATTCGTACAAAAATGGCTACAGAAGGGTACAGAATTTTCCTCAGAAAAAAGTATATGCACATAATTAAGTTGTATAATGAAAATTATATATATCCATTTGGTTATAAAAACATATGCATATTTTTTTTAATATGAGGTTTCTTATGACCTTAAACAGGAGTAGCAATAAAGAATTCTAATATTGGCTTTCATCAGTCAGAGATTTTTTTTCAAAATATCTGTTTAATGATCAATTTTATAGCACAAAAATGAACAGTTTCTATCTACCTGTAACAAAGAAATACAGGTATTTGTAAATTGACACATTTGAAAACTCCTGATTATTATATTTATTTACAGGGAGTCGTCGGATGCTTGATGTTATGGATGTCAATACACATAAAGAAATTGAGATGTCCATGAGAGACTGGGTCCAGTATAATGAGAATACGGAAGGGTCAAGGTTACTGAATGTCATCAGTTTAGAATTAAGTCACACCAAGTTAGAGAACTATGTGGAATCACCAGCTCTGGTAAGCTAAAAGTCAGTTACTGTAAATTCAGTTTTAATTTTTTACAAGTTTGAGAAAAATCCTGTTTAATTCATATAAAGCATTTAAAAATGCGAGTTTAAATTATTGCGTTGACAACTCTGTCGCATTTTTCGCAGTAACAAATACCTCGCATCAATATCTGAATTTACAGTACATTAAAGTCTATATAAAAGTCATGAGTTGGTAGCCATTTTTGTCTCGACTGTGACTGTGAGACGGCAGTGACATCGTCAACTTTTTGCATAACGCTTTATGTGTTGTTTTTTTTCTTCTGATGGGAATTTCCAACTTTTTATGAGTAATACATACTTGCTATATGGCTTCCTTGCAACATCTACACATCTATCAGACATGGTTCACCTTACCTTAATTTATCATCATTTCATAGAAAGTTATGAATGTTAAAGTTTGGTGGTCAAGTCTGTATCCCAGATACTATGAACAATAGGTTTAATACATTTTGCATAAAGAAGGATTGTAATATGTAAAATGTCAGACACGCATGGTTCATCTGACCTTAACCTTTATTTTATGTTTTTTTTTAAACAAATCTAGTTTTTGAAGTTTGGTCTTTTTCTGGTGCACTATAAGCAATCGAATGATTGTAAGGTGTACATGTTTGGCAGGTTTTCACGACCTTGACCTCATTTTTATGGTTCAGTGGTCAATGTTACTTTTTTCATGTTATCCCAGTTTATCAGATTCATTAAGAAATTGCTCATCTTTATTTGGTGTATGTAATTATTATAAGTTCTACTTGTGCATCAGGCAAGGTTCATCTGACCTTGACCTCATTTTCATGCATCATTGGTCCATTTTCAGTTTTCATAGCTTTGTCTGTTAATCAGATACTATAAGCAGTAAGTCGACCATATCTTGTGTATACAAGAATTGTAAGGTGTATTATGTCTGTCTGGCAGGGTTCATATGACCTTGACCTCGTTTTCATGGTTCATTGGTAAAATATTATTTTTCTTCAGTTTATCAGGTACATTAAGCAACGGGTCAACTATATTTATTGGATGACATATTTGTAAGGTGAACATGTCTGTACGGCAGGATACATTTGACCTTTACTCCCTCATTATTATTTAATGATAATTTAAGAACAAGCAGGCAACTTTGACGAATAGTTGTCTGATTGGCAATCATACCTCATCTCTTTATTTTATAGATGTTATAAAACATTTCAGTGTGTTCAAACTTGCCTTGAATGTCTAGGACCAAAAGTACAAAAACACATCAGGGTTTATAATTCTGTTGATGAAATTAAATTTTTTGCTCCTGATAAACTCACAGGATCAATTTTAGCATGGATTGTCGTCTGATAAATGTCATGCTGATGAGGTTTACAGTTTTCTCTGCATTCAAACTGTTATTGTTTGAACCTGTCTTGGTTTTCTTACTTCAACAGGAGACTACACGTGTTAGATACTATTGGTCTTGACAACTGATTTGACCTGGTGACGTGTTATATGGAAATTGAACCCTCTTTAATTTTCCATATACCTGGGGTCAACAGAAAACTGTAGAAAACAGAAGGGCCGGAATGGTTTAATTTTTAATCGAAGCCATTGCCCTATATTAGTTAAAAATAAATAGTTGAATTCTTTGATTTACTGATTTTACAACATGCCGACTAACAAATTGGACCTCATTATTTTAGTAGTATAGATTTTCAAGATAATTGTGAGATATTAACACCGGATATGTTCTTAAATAACTGATGGCAATCTCAACTAAGTATACTAATTCTGTATTACATTAAATAAATATAAATAAAAAATTGTTAGTAATAGTACATGTACAGTGTATCATAGTCATGAGATATCATTTGACTCCTTAGTGTATATTTCATCTGGAAGATAGATTGAATTTTGCCAAGTATGTGCCACTACCATCACAAATAAAACCTGAAGACTCGTTTTGTTTCAAACAAATACATCTAGGATACTTCAATCCATCACTAAGCAGTACTTTACTATCCTTTCCATCTTTTGATATACCTATTATTCTTTGAGATTTTGAGTCTGCTACAATAATGTTACCATAAGTATCTATACAAAGTCCATATGGTCCTGATAAATCCTGTGCATATTGCCAGATCTGTTTACCTGATTGATCAACACAGTATACTGCATTACCATGATAGTCACTATAGATTACTCTGTCATTACAGTAAACAAGGTTCTGCTGTAATGATAAACTCTTAACTTGTATTGACTTCAGTGTATTTCCTTCTAAGTCTATAATACGGATTTCCTTTGTATTCAAACCTACAACTAGAGAATTATCTGATGATGATAATCCATAGCATTCTTTATCTAATGTGATAACTTTGGTTACTGTTTCATTCTCTATATTGAAGATCTTAATGGCTTTCTCATAAGGATAAGTTATGGCAATAGTCTGATTGATCTGTGTAACATTAAAAGCTCTACCAGGTATAGGTAATCTTTTCAGTAGTTTGCCATCAGGAGTAAGTAGGTTAACTTTGTCATCCAATTCCACTATTATAAGTCTTCCATCCATCAGACAAATCATGACACTAATGCTCCTCTGCATGTAGATCTTTCTCCTTTCCTCAATATTCATGGTCATGTTGTTTATGTTTAATAGTTCTTGTGATTCTACTTGTGCTTCCCTACTAACACATGTTTTATTCTTTAAATCCATATTTGTTTTCACAACGGTCAATTCTCCTAAGGATCCTAACTTTTTTATTATCTTTTCTACTCCATTGTTTTGCTCCATTTTGATGGTAAATTCTTTTGCCCTGTCGTCTTTTTCCAGATCATCTATGTATCCTTGACATTGATGTACTTGTTGTTCTATCTGATGTAAACCTAGAAATGATTGGAGTTTTGAAGTGTGTGGCATAACTGTACCTAACTGGTCTTGCATTTTCTTTAAATTTTTCTGTTTTCCTTCAATGTCAGTGATTAAATTTGTGGCTTTTGATTTTTCCTCATTCAAGATGGTATCTGCTTCTTGGTAGATCTTCTTTTCTAGGTGGGTTAAATTTTTATCTATTTCCTTACGAATTTTCACAATGAATTCTTTAATGCTTTTATATTCTTGTTCTCCTCTTTTAATGTTTTGTGATTTGTTATTTACAATTTTACCTAAGAGTTGTAAGACAGAGTTGATATCTTTCTCTACGGATTCTTTAGATTTTTCAATCTTGGTTTTCTCCACAATACTGGCTAAACTTTTTATTCCGGTACACTTTGAATGACTAATGGATATACATTCATCACAGCAAGGCATCAAATGGCTGGGACAATACAAGTTAAGCTGTTGACCATGTTTGTCACATTCTGTTCTAATAGCTTGGATAGATGGTTTGTAATTTTTGATACCAATAGTCTTATGATCACTTGTTCCTTTAGATCTTTTATGATGACCAGAACATGTTGAACACAACCCGTCATCACAGTTGTAACACCAGATATCAGCTTTAGTGGTAACTTTTCCTTCTATACAAGGTCCACATGGAATAGGTTTACTGGATGCCATGACCTGGAAATATCCAAGATAAAAGTTATATTTGCATTTTTTGTCAAGGTCCAAATAGTTAATGGTGAATGGATGGTGATACTTGGCCCGAAATGAAAAAAGTAAAAACATCAAAGGAGAAAATTAGCACACTGAATTATGGACATAACAATGAACGAAAGCAAAAAGTACCCGAACTCCAGTCACTTAATTACAGGCTCCTGACTAGGGACAGGGACTTGTTGAATGATTCAATGTTTGTCGTTTGTTGCTGTATATTTTATTTGTTTATCTTGCATTTAATTCACCCTGTTGTATAGGCCACAAGCTGTGCTTCTTATTGATTACATAAAAGAGGGGTCATAAAACAAAATTAATTTGAATATTAAATAATAATTCCCAATCACACAGGTAAAAATGATCGATGACATTGTTGATTATAGAAGAGCTAGTTCGGTAAGGGCCATATTTGGCCTTGATTATAAAGTTGAATGTTACAAGACAAAAAATGTTTTAAGTTGACTTAGAGACATGTGAGAAAGTTAAATAGAACTATTTTTGTCAAAGTTTAATTCTAACACGTTGATTTTAACATGCCAAAAAAGTTAAGATAAGAGATCTTGGTGAAAATCTGATGGATTTTAACCAAATTAAGGACCAGGAAACATAGAGCACAGGCGTCAACAAACTAAATATTCAAATAAGACATGTAAAATGTCTTCACAAACATTATTTTAAAAGATCTTTGTTGTCGATGTATGAGCTCTATGTTTCCTGTCCAATAATCTATGGAAATTTGCCTATTTCCATTGATTTTGTCGTGGAAATATAATATATGAGTACAACTTGTAGTTGTTAATGTCTGTGTCATTTTGGTCTTTTGTTGATAGTTGTCTCATTGGCAATCATACTACATCTTCTTTTTTATATTGTGACGTCATAATAAAAGGAACCTAAATTTTCAACAAAATGGTTTATTTCCTATCTAATCACTGTATTAGTTATAATTTATTGTGATATTGCTCAATAAATCCTAACTAGAAATTTACGATAAAAAGGGGGCCATTTTAGGACCGTACCGAACTTACTCCTTTGAACAATAAGACATATTTTTTACAATGTATGGACATAGGTTACATACACATTATATTTTTATATATATTTTATATACTGCATTTTATACCTAGTCATTAAATAAAATAACTAATAATTTAACCAAATACCTGTTGCTGTTGTTATGACAAAAGTTTCATGTCTAATACCTGATTCACCTAATTATTAAATATTTAAATGGCAGAGAAAGTAACTGACCCAAAAAATAAAAGTTCAAAATAGCTGTTTGTCATAAAGACATTTACAGGATTTAAATGTTCTTATAGAGAAAAAGGTGTATGTTACCTGGGACTATTACACTGTTAGTATAATAGTCCCAGATGTTAATAATGTTTCTAAATACAGAAATCTTCTTTTGGACAAATCTAGATGTATTTTGTTTCTGGTATTATTCCTAGGCAGATCCAGGGGGCCCTGGGGGGAATCACCCCCCCCCCCCTTTTTAGAGAAAGTTCTGGATCCGCCACTGTTATTTGTATGACAACATATTTGCTATTTTGTATTATAGTGTGATTTTGCTATGGTTATAAACTTGTCTATATGTAGAATAGATGTTTTCTATACAACAATAACAATTGTTTCATTTTAGGAATCATCCTGTCAATAAATATTCAAATGAGCCTCACCAGTAAAACTAAATAATTTTTGCCCTGCCTGCCACAAAAGTCGTTGTAATTGTTTTTTTGCGAGACACAGGGATTTATATGTCAGCATTAACTATTAGTAAAATGTATAAAGCTAAATATTTCAAAATGTAGAAGACCTAGATTCTTCATACATTTCATTTGTCATACATAGTATGCAAATTATGTATTTTGTAAAGATTCTGTCTTTCATTTGTCCATTGTCATTGACTTCATATTCAAGATTCAGTGACTGCTTGAAATATCAGTTATCAGGGTTAAAGCTTCATGAGTAGGTTCATTTAAACATTAGGTAAACTATATGATTATGTGGTGTATGGATTGATTTTATGTTGAAAAAACATTTAAAAAAATAATTTATGGTAATTGAAAAGGGTCTTGCTTCTTCAGTCATTTTTAAAAGAGGGAAGGGTGTGTTCCGACTATATGCCCCCATTTAAATGCATTGCTGGTAAAACTAGAGTGAACACACTGAAATGTCTCGCCTTCTTTACTAACCATTGATCTTATGTTGATAGTCCTAAATATAAAGCTTTATTACAACTGTCACATAAACTTAACTTACACCAAGAAAAACAGACCATAACACAAAAACTTAACTAGAACCACTGAACCATGAAAATGAGGTCAAGGTCAGACATAAGGTTGCTTTTAGTACCTGCGATATGGACTTGCCCACCAAAACTTAACCTTGTTCACTGATCCATGAAATGAGGTCATGTCAAGTGAAAACTGCCTGACGGGCATGAGGACCTTGCAAGGTATGCACATACCAAATATAGTTATCCTATTACTTATTATAAGAGAAAATTTAACATTACAAAAAAAACTTCACTTTTTTTTCAAGTAGTCACTGAACCATGAAAATGAGGTCAAGGACATTGGACATGTGACTGACGGAAACTTCGTAACATGAGGCATCCACATACAAAGTATGAAGCATCCATGTCTTCCCCCTTCTAAAATATAAAGCTTTTAAGAGGTGAGCTTATACCGCCGCTGCCGCAGCCGTAGCCGCCGCAGGATCACTATCCCTATGTTGAGCTTTCTGCGACAAAAGTCGCAGGCTGGCCAAAAAAAGGTGGTGGTTAACCCCCCAGGAACCAATCTCCCCACTGGATCCAACACTGATCTGGTAAGATGACACCATACCTTGTGTATACAACAAAATTTTATAAAGTGTAAACCTCTGTCTTGCATGTTTCATGTGACCTTGACCTATTTTTCAGTGTACGGTTCTTTTAACATTGTTATTTTTTTCATTTTTTCAGTGTATCTGGTAGATTAGACAATTGGTCGAACTATATTTGGTATATGGAACTATTAAGAGTTATACATGTCTGTCTGGCAGAGAACTTATGAACTTGATCTCATTATCAATGCTCAATTGGTTTTTTTTTCATGGTTTTGTTACTTTGCCAGGTACATTTAGCAATATGTCAACTACATTGGCTGAAAGGAATGTTTGTAAGGTATGTCTGTATGGCAGGGTAAATTTGACCTTATCCTCCTCATTATTACTTGATTATGATTCAAGAAAAAGTAGGCAATTTGATTTATAATTGTATCATTGGAAATCATACCACATCTCCTAATTTTAATATAACATTTCAAGGTGTGCAAACTTGTTCAAACCTTGAGGACCAGTACTACTAGGGTGTTTTAGCCTAAATTTTTATGTATTTATATTGTCATCATATTCAGTCATAAATGCAATTATAAGGTGCACAGTTATTTACATTTCAGACTATTTGTGTTTGAATTCATCTTGGTTTTCCTACATCAACTCGAAACATCATGTGACATATTCCATGTATACGATTTGGTATTGGTGACTTATAGAAAATTGAACTTTTTAAAATTTGAACCCTGGTCAATATTCTAACCAGGGGTCAAATGTAGAAAACAATAGGACCGGAGTGGTGTTATTTTTAATCAACGACACTGTCCTACATTATTCTTATTTTACATTGAATCCTTTGATTCTTTGATTCTCTGTTTTAACATCATACCAGCTATTAAATTGGACCTGAATATTTTAGAAGTGTAGATGTTAAAAATTATAAACATGATGGAGTGATCTAACACAGGATATGTTCCAAAATAACTGATGACAGACTCAACTAACTTTACTGACAATGTATGATATTTAATAAGTAGACATAACAAGTTGTTAGTTGTAGTACATGTACAGTGTATCATAGTCAAATGATATCATTGGACTCCTAAGTGTTTATTCTATTCAGAAGATAAATTGAATTTGGTCAAAGTGTTAGTATTGTAATCACAAATAAAACCCGAGGACTCATTTTTTGAAATAAATATCAATAAAAAGTTATTAGTTTTAATACATGTATCAAAGACATGGTAAAATCATTGGACACCCCAGTGTAAAGTTTATCTAGAAGATAGATTGAATTTTGTCAAGTTTTTGCCAGCTTTGTCACAAATAAAACCTGAAGACTCATTTTGTTTCAAACAAATACATTTAGGATTGTCCAGTCCATCGCTACACAGTACTATACTCTTCTTTCCATCTTTTGATATAACTATTATTCCATTAGAGCCCACATCTGCTACAAAAATATTACCATAAGTATCTGCACAAAGTCCTCTTGGATCTGATAAATCCTGTGTGTATTGCCAGATCTGTTTACCTGATTGATCAACACAGTATACTGCATTACCATGATAGTCACTATAAATTACTCTTTCATTACAGTAAACAATGTTCTATAGGAATGATGCACACTCAACTTGCATTGACTTCAGTGTATTTCCTTCTAAGTCCATAATACGGATTTCATTATCTCCCAAACCTGCAACAAGAGAATTATCTGATGATGATAATCCACAGCAAAATTTATCAAAAAAATAATTTTGATTACTGTTTCAATCACCTTATTGAAGATCTTAATTGCTCTCTCTGCAGGAATCGTTATGGCTAAAGTGTCCTGATTGGTCTGTGTAACACAGATAGCTCCATACGGTACATGTTACTGTTTCAGTAGTTTGCCATCAGGAGTAATCCATCCATCAGACAAATCATGTCACTCACCTGCTGCGTGTTAATCTTTGTCTTTTTCTCAATGTTCATGGTCATGTTGTTTATGCTTGATTGTTCTAGTAATTCTACTTGTGCTTCCCTTCTCACACCTGTCTCTCTCATCAAATCCATATCTGTTTTAACAACAGTTAATTCTCCTAAGGATCCTAACTTTTTTATTATCTTTTCTACGTCATTGTTTTTCTCCATTTTGATGGTAAATTCTGTTGCCCTTTCGTCATTTTCCAGATCATCTATGTATCGTTGACATTGATGTACTTGTTGTTCAATCTGATGTACGCCTAAAATGATTGGAGTTTTAAAGTGTGTGGTATGACTGTATGTAACTGGTCTTTTATTTTCTTTAAGTTTTTCTGTTTTCCTTCCAATTTCAGCTATTAAATCTCTTGCTTTTGATTTTTCTTGATTCAAGATGGTATCTGCCTCTCCACATATCTTTTTCTCTAGGTGGGTTAAGTGTTTATCTATTTCATTGCGAAGTTTCACAATGAATTCTTTAATGCTTTGATATTCTTGTTCTCCTCTTTTAATGTTTTGTGATTTGTTATTTACAATTTTTTCTAAGAGATGTAAGATGGAATCGAAATCTTTTTCTACTGATTCTTTCTTTTTTTCAATCTTGGTTTTCTATAATGCTATAGGTAAACTTTTTATTCCCATACACTTTGAATGACTATTGAAAATACATTCATCACAGCAAGGCATCAAATGACTCGGGCAATACAAGTTGAACTGTTGACCATGTTTGTCACATTGTGTTTCAATAATTTGGACAGATGGTTTATAACTTTTGATACCATTAGTCTTATGATCACGTTTTCCTTTGGATCTTTTGTGATGACCAGAACATGTTGAACACAATCCTTCATCATAGTTGTAACACCAGATGTCAGCTTTAGTCTTTACTTTTCCTTCTATACAAGGTCCACATGGAATAGGTTTACTGGATGCCATGATCTGAAAATTCCAAGATAAAAGTTATATTTTGCCTAAAATATATATTTATGTACAAAACAATGAAGGAAAAATATAATTTACAACAAACTAAAACCACTGCTTGACTACAGGCTCCTGACTTGGGACAGGGATGTGTTGAATTCTTCAATGGTTTTCGTTAGTTGTTGTATATTGTATTTGAGTATCATGCATCTCACCCTGTTGTATCGGCCACTTGCTGTGCTTCTTGTTGATTACATAGTTTATATTGCACTAGTTGGGATTTAACAGTAAATCTTGACAAAACCAAAGTTATGATTTTTAACAAATCAGGTAAAAAACTTACAAAAGACAAGTTTGTTTTTAGTGATAATATTTTGGAACACTGTACAGAATATAAATATTTTGGTATACTGTTTAAACCATCTGGTAGTTTTACAGAGGCAGTGAGACTTCTTTGTAAAAAAGCCTCAAAAGCTATATTTTGTATTAGAAAACTGTTATTTTCTGAAGATATCAATGTATTACCTCACATAAAGCTTTTTGATGCTTGTGTTAAACCTATACTTCTTTATTGATAAAAGATATTACAAATCTAGAGTCAAAATATTGGTCATTGGCTACCATCAAAGTCCAAATTAAATTTGCCAAAACTTTAATTGGAGTAAATAAATCAGCTGTCAATTTAGCAGTTCTAGCTGAACTTGGTATGTATCCAGTTTTTATTGAAGCTTTAAAACTGTCAATTGGCTTCTGGTTGCATGTCTTAAAATCTGATAACAATTGTTTACTAAAAGATGTATATTGTTCCAACCTGCAATTAACAAATGGATTTGCTAAAAAGATTGAACAGTTACTTGCTACATAAATTTTTCACATGTTTGGAAAAATCATGATACTATTTCAAAAAAGCGTTTATTATATGCAATTCATACCAAACCTAATGATAGATATCTTAATTATTGGAAAGAAAATATATTTTGTGATAATAAACCAGATGAATTCTAAAATTACACAACTTTTTCATCCAGTTGAAGCTATCTGGGGGCCGTTGAAACAATTCACCATGCACAATACTTTTTAATGAGACCCGTTTTAACTTATTGTAAATACTTTAAACAAATTAATTTTTTACTTTTTCAATTTTCAATTTCGAAAAATAGTGGATCATACTCTATTAAAGTTTCTTGATGATCGCTTTCTAAAGTTTTTCCTCCATCAGCTCTCTAGTAAAAAACCTTTATTTTCAGTCGCATGACCCAAACAGAAAGTTGTACATACAGTGTATGACTGTTTTTCCCAGATTGGACTAAATAGCGATAATTAAATAAAGTGTAATTTCCGGGATTGTTGAAAACTTGCATATTCATCACTATCTGATTTTGTGGTTTTAACAATCCAGACAGACAAATAGCAATAAGGTGTTTAGAAAAACATGACCTAAAACCTCCTTCATATAAGACAAAAAACATGGGAACTCATACTGAATGGTCAAATGTGTTCAATATGAAAATTTGGTAAAATCACAAATCAGCCGTTAATGTAAATGGACTATAAGTATGACTTTTGAGCAAATTTAAAGGGAAATGACGGGGAAGGGGCAAATTAGCTTTCAAGGGGAGCAAATGCTGTTTAAATTGGTAAGCGGGTTATAAATATAGAGGGAAAGTGGAGTCGACATCTTTTTAGAATTTAGATACATGTAAATATAACTTATGTAGACTTACCTTCTAATTCTATAGAGTCACTATTTTATGATATTTTTCTTTTTGTTTTTAGGTTTGCATATCAGTAGTCCAAGTGAATTAGAAATAGTTCCGAGTTCTAAGACTATTAAAAAAAAACACACACACAACTCGGAACTATTTCTAATTCACTTGGACTACTGATATGCAAACCTAAAAACAAAAAGAAAAATATCATAAAATAGTGATTGAAATATTCATAACACTTTAAAAGGATAATTCAGACACGTGTTACACGGGGAGCATGTTTGTTTACAAATAATAATGTCACGTGATCGCACACTGACCTCGCATGCTGCATCGCCCTTACAATTCACTAATACATGTACATAACCATTTTCATGCAAACATGCAACGTGAATGTGATTGGTTATCAAATAATACAAAAATAATGCATGAACCGTTGAAGAAGAAATTATTTCATCATATAGATTGGATTTTCACTTTCGACACGAATAGGTCGAGTTGACATTCCTGTCATCGGAGATAGTATTGAGATAAATGGGATAAAACGGACCGTCAAAAAGGTCTAGAGAATCACATCAGTAGAACTTTAACATAAATAAGTAATACTTGCCAACATTTCTCTAATTGATAACCTATAGAACTGAAATTTCACAAAAATACCGGTAAATAATTTTGTTGTGATGCTGGTTAAATTGGCGCTAAATAAATATTCTTACTCCTATTGCTTCATGTAAAAAAAAATGTATAGAATTGAATTCGACTACAGTTCAGAATAAAAAAACGTGAATATGCAAAAGCCAGGTAATATGTTAATGATAAAGTGTGTATAAATTTTCGTAAACGAAGTTACCCGTATACTTCCCCAAGAATTACATTTGAGCGCAAAGTTCTGAGTGTATGTGTGATTTGGTTGGTTTATGTAACAACATAATTTAGACTGGGATCCTGGCTAATCTTGACCTTACGACGCGCAGCTAGATTGGGCCGGATCCCAGGCTAATGTAACATCGTAGAACTCAGGGTAACGGAATTTTTTGCGTTGCTATAAGATCATTGAGGCCATCTATTTTTATTGCGGGTTCCACATATTTAAATCGGAATTATATAAAAAATGGAATGTTGTGAGCAGAATCAAAACAGAAATGATGAACACTGCAACATTTCCAGAAAAATATAAATAGGATGGAGGATCTGTGTATTCACATTATTTGTAAAACTCTCCTTATTCATGTGAAGCGTGTGCTTTACATCGAGGCTTATTCTTTACATCGAGGCTTATTATGCTAATCATTGACGCCACAGTACTTCAACCAATCAGACAATGTTTATTTGGCAATTTTGGGGCATTCGATCGATTTTAACTCAGATTTTGGAATATTTCAATCGAAATTATAGAAAAATGGAATGTTGCTGGTACATATAAAATAGAAAATGATGAATACTTTTAGCTAAAGATAATTTGGATGGGGGTTCTGTGTATTCACATTATTTGCACAACTCTCCTTACTGATGCCATATTTTGGAATTTCCGTGACCTAAATGGTTCGCGAAAATTAATATTTTTATATATAGTATAGTAATCAGTACATGGTAATAAGCTAAGAACATATAGACAGCTTAAAGAAAATTATAAATTGGAAACCTATTTATTGTTAAATATAGACAGAAAAGTAATAGGGCATTTTGCTAAAATTCGTATAAGTAATAGTGTTCTTAGAATTGAACAAGTGCGTCACACTAAAACCCCTGTAGAAGAAATAATTTGTCCTTTGTGTCTCTTAGAAGTAAAAGATGAATTTCATTTCACTTTAAAATGTACAAAACTAAATATAATTAGAGACCAATTGTTTTCCAAAATTAGTGAAATAGTTCCCTCTTTTTTCAGTATGACTAATGAAGCAAGATTTAAATTTTTGTATACGTGTGTTGAGACTGATATAATTAGAATTACTGTTAAATTTATAAGCGACATGTACATTTCTAGAAATGCTTTATTAAGCACTAAATAACTTTGTGGTACCACCTTCGCATATAATGTTTATAAATTTGGTATGATATATATATATATATGTTTGTATGTTTGTGTATAACAAATTTGTATTGTCTTGGTATCAATACTGTAATTTTGGATTTTAAACCAATAAAATTTACTTACTTACTTACTTACTTTACTTTCTTACTTACTTTACTTACTTACAACAAAATTAATTTGAATATACTGTGGATTCGTTTATTTCCGTGGGTACCAATTTTCGTTGATTGAGGGAAACCATCCTATTCGTGGATATTTAAATTCGTGGTTTTGACAAAGTCTGCATTAATTCCTATAGAAAATTTGTAATTCGTTGAACATTTAAATTCGTGGTTCACCTGTACCCATGAAATCTACGAAAATTAGTATCCAACGAATAATAATGAATCAGCAGTATAATTCTCAATCACACAGGTAACAAGAATTTGTCCACAGTAAACGGATGCCCCACTCGCACTATCATTATCTATGTTTACTGGACCGTGAAATTGGAATAAATTCTCTAATTTGGCATTAAGATAAGAATGATCTTATCAAAGGGAACATGTATACTAAGTTTCAAGTTGATTGGACTTCAACTTCATCAAAAACTACCTTGACCAAAAACTTTAACCTGAAGTGTAACAGACGGACGTCCGAACAGACGGACGGACGAACGAACGGACACACAGACCAGAAAACATAATGATCCTCTACTTTCGTAGGTGGGGCATAAAAATGATGGATTACATTGTTGATTGTAAAAGAGTTAGTTAGCTAAGGGCCATATTTGGCCCTGATTATAAAGTTCAATGATACAAGACAAAAATGTTTTAGAGACATGTGAGAAAGTTAATAAATAGAACTATTCTAATTCTAACACGTTGATTTTTACATTCCAAAAAGGTTAAGATAAGAGATTTGGGTGAAAATCTGCTGAATTTTAACCAAATTAAGGACCAGGAAACATAGAGCGCAGATGTCGACAAACTAAATATTCAAATTAGAGATGAAATACCTACACACATTATTTTAAAAGATCTTTGTTGTCGATGTATGGTCTCTATGTTTCCCGTCCAATAATCTATGGAAATTTGCCTATTTCCATTGATTTTTTCGTAGAAATATAATATGAGTACAACTTGTGACGTCATCATAAAACGCAGGAACATAATTTTTCAACAAAATGGTTTCTTTCCTATCTTATCACTGTATTAGCTATAATTTATTGTGATATTGCTCAATAAATCCTAACTTGAAATTTTCGTAAAAAAGGCCATTTTAGGACCTTACCGAACTTACTCCTTTGAATAAGAAGACATATTTTTTACAATGTATGTACATGGTAACATACACATAACTCTGCATTTTTATACGACCGCAAACATTTTAATTTTTTGGTCGTATATTGGTATCACGTTGACTTCGTCGTCTGCGTTGTCCGAATACTTTTGGTTTTCGCACTATAACTTTAGTTTAAGTAAATAGAAATCTATGAAAGTTAAACACAAGGTTTATGACCATAAAAGGAAGGTTGGGATTGATCTTTTAAGTTTTGGTTCTAACTGTTTAGGAATTAGGGGCCAAAAAAGGGCCCAAATAAGCATTATTCTTTTGCACAATAACTTTAGTTTAAGTAAATAGAAATCTATGAAAGTTAAACACAAGGTTTATGACCATAAAAGGAAGGTTGGGATTGATTTTTTAAGTTTTGGTTCTAACTGTTTAGGAATTAGGGGCCAAAAAAGGGCCCAAATAAGCATTATTCTTTTGCACAATAACTTTAGTAAAAGTGAATAGAAATCAATGAAATTTAAACACAAGGTTTATGAACACAAAAGAAAGATTGGGATTGATTTTGGGAGTTGAGATCCCAACAGTTTAGGAATTAGGGACCAAGAAGGGGCCAAAATAAGCATTTTTCTTGGTTTTCGCACCATAACTTTAGTTTAAGTAAATAGAAATCTATGAAATTTAAACACAAGGTTTATGACCATAAAAGGAAGGTTTGGATTGATTTTGGGAGTTTTGGTCCCAATAGTTTGGGAATAAGGGGCCCAAAGGGTCCAAAACTAAACTTTGTTTGATTTCATATATTTTTATGTATTATACTAACTTTTTATTGCATTTTTATTACCTTTACACTTTTTTTTTTAAGACATTTCTCATGCCTATTTTTTCCTTTTTATTTCCTTTACTCTTTTTATTTTTAGACATAAAGCTATTAGTATTATTTTTAAATTGAAGCACTCCTGTTGATTTGCTTTTAATACTTTTTTGTTTGTCAAAATTAGGTTATATTTTTAAAATCATTTTTGATGAATAAGTTTTGATTTTCATATATTTAGTCGTACTTTTTTTTATGGTTTCTATTTTTAAAAATGCATTGTAAAGCGCTTAGAGTAAATGTTTTTTTTTTTAGATAAGCCCTATATAAGCCTTGTAAATTATAATAATAATAATCAACCAGATGCTCCGCAGGGCGTAGCTTTATACGACCACAGAGTTTGAACCCTGAACGGTTGGGGCAAGTATGGACACAACATTTAAGCTGGATTCCGCTCTAAATTTGGATTGTGATTAAATAGTTGACACAGCATAGGTTTCTGACACAGAACGAATGTATTCAAATGAACTTAAAATTTTTGTTTTCTCTTAGAGAAATTCACTATGCTGTTGAATATTAATCCTCTCAAAAAAATGTTTGAAGAAATTTTCTTTTTATTTATGAAATTTCAAATGAGAAAAATTGAACCCAATTTTTTAATCACATCCCCCTTTCCCTTATTCCAAAACTAATTTCAATTAAAATATTCTAATGGAGTTTGCAACAATTACGACTCATTTAAATACATCATAAAATATTAAGATGTAAAAAAACTGCTTGTTATCACTGAATGGTAAAGATTATTTAAATTTATCAGTTGGTAGTAAAAAGTGAATAAACATTGTATATTGTATATAACAAAGATTTAAGTTGATTCTGGACAAAGAAAGATAACTCCAATTAAAAAAAATTCTTGCAGATATTTCTTGCTTACTATACTGGAGAAAGAAAGATAACTCTTAATTAAAAAAATTTTGCTATTTCACAATATTGTGAAATTAGATATTTCTTGCCATTGCACAATACTGTGCAATTGAAAAGACTTGCTATTGCACAATACTTAATATAATAATTTTAGATCCTGATTTGGACCAACTTGAAAACTGGGCCCATAATCAAAAATCTAAGTACATGTTTAGATTCAGCATATCAAAGAGGCCCAAGAATTTAATTTTTGTTAAAATCAAACTTACTTTTATTTTGGACCCTTTGCACTTTAATTTAGACCAATTTTAAAACTGGACCAAAAATTAAGAATCTACATACACAGTTAGATTTGGCATATCAAAGAACCCCAGTTATTCAATTTTTGATGAAATCAAACAATGTTTAATTTTGGACCTCGATTTGGGCCAACTTGAAAACTGGGCCAATAATCAAAAATCTAAGTACATTTTTAGATTCAGCATATCAAAGAACCCCAAGGTTTCAATTTTTGTTAAAATCAAACTAAGTTTAATTTTGGAACCTTTGGACCTTAATGTAGACCAATTTGAAAACGGGACCAAAAATTAAGAATCTACATACACAGTTAGATTCGGCATATTAAAGAACCCCAATTATTCAATTTTGATGAAATCAAACAAAGTTTAATTTTGGACCCTTTGGGCCCCTTTTTCCTTAACTGTTGGGACCAAAACTCCAAAAATCAATACCAATTTACCCTTTTATAGTCATAAACCTTGTGTTTAAATTTCATAGATTTCTATTTACTTATACTAACGCTATGGTGCGAAAACCAAGAAAAATGCTTATTAGGGTCCCTTTTTGGCCCCTAAATCCTAAACTGTTGGGACCGAAACTCCCAAAATCAATACCAACCTTCCTTTTGTGGTCATAAACATTGTGTTTAAATTTCATTGATTTCTATTTACCTTTACTAAAGTTATTGTGCGAAAACCAAGAATAATGCTTATTTGGGCCCTTTTTTGGCCCCTAATTCCTAAACTGTTGAAACCGAAACTCCCAAAATCAATCCCAACCTTTCTTTTGTGGTCATAAACCTTGTGTCAAAATTTCATAGATTTCTATTAACTTAAACTAAAGTTATAGTGCGAAAACCAAGAAAATGCTTATTTGGGCCCTTTTTGGCCCCTAATTCCTAAAATGTTGGGACCAAAACTCCCAAAATCAATACCAGCCTTCCTTTTATGGTCATAAACCTTGTGTTAAAATTTCATAGATTTCTATTCACTTTTACTAAAGTTAGAGTGCGAAAACTAAAAGTATTCGGACGACGACGACGACGTCGACGACGCCAACGTGATAGCAATATACGACGAAAATTTTTTCAAAATTTGCGGTCGTATAAAAATTGAATAATTGGGGTTCTTTGATATGCCAAATCTAACTGTGTATGTAGATTCTTTATTTTTGGTCCCGTTTTCAAATTGTTCTACATTCAGGTCCAAAAGGTCCAAAATTAAACTTAGTTTGATTTTTACAAAAAATTGAATCCTAGGGGTTCTTTGATATGGTGAATCTAAAAATGTACTTAATTTTTTTTATTATTGGCCCAGTTTTCAAGTTGGCCCAAATCGGGGTCCAAAATTAGACTTTGTTTGAATTCATCATAAATTGAATAATTGGGGTTCTTTGATATGCCAAATCTAACTGTGTATGTAGATTATTAATTTTTGATCCCGATTTCAAATTGGTCTACATTTAAAGTCCAAAGGGTCCAAAATTAAATTAAGTTTGATTTTAACATAAATTGAATTCTTGGGATTCTTTGATTTGCTGAATCTAAACATGTACTTAGATTTTTGATTATGGGCCTAGTTTTCAAGTTGGTCCAAATCATGATCCAAAATTATCGTAATAAGTATTGTGCAAAAGCGAGAAATTTTCAATTGCATAGTATTCAGCAATAGCTAGAAATATCTAATTGCACAATATTGTGCAATATCAAGAAATTTTCAATATTCTATGAAAATTTGAGTTATCTTTCTTTGTCCAGAATAATAGTTGAATCAACTTGAATCATTGTTTTATATAATGTACAATGTATACTCACTTTTATTACCAACTGATAAATTAAAACAATCTTTACCATTCAGTGATAACAAACACTTTTTAACATTTTAATATTTAATGATGTATTTAAATGAGTAGTTATTGTTAAGGGCCATTAGAAATTTGAATTGAGATCAGTTTTGGAATAAGGGAAAGGGGGATGTGAAAGAAAAAAATATTAGTATTCAACAGCATAGTGAATTGCTCAAAGACAAAACATAAAAATTAAATTCATTAGACCACATTCATTCTGTGTCAGAAACCAAAGCTGTGTCAACTATTTAATCAAAATCCAAATTGAGAGCTTAATCCAGCTTGAATGTTGTGTCCACACTTGCCCCAACCGTTCAGGGTTCAACCTCTGCAGTCGTATAAAGCTTGAATGTTGTGTCCACACTTGCCCCAACCGTTCAGGGTTCAACCTCTGCAGTCGTATAAAGCTGCACCCTGCGGCACATCTGGTTTTTATTATGGGCCCAGTTTTCAAGTTAGTAAAAATTGGTGTCCAAAATTAAACTTTGTTTGATTTCAACAAAAATTGAATATAAGGGGTTCTTCGATATGCAGAATCTAACCATGTATTTAGATTTATGATATTTGTGCCCGGTTATCAAATTGGTCCACAGTGAAGTCTAAAGGGTCCAAAATTGAACTTCATTTGATTTCATAAAAAATTGAATTCTTAGGGTTCTTTGATATGCTAAATCTGACCAGGTTTTTAGATGTTGGATAGTGGAATACCACAAAAGGATGGTAAGAATTGTTTTTCAGAGTTATGGCTCAAACCGTTAAGGAAAATAAGGTGCAAAAAAGGGGGGAAAAGGGTTTTCAGGTAAATGGACAATTACTTAAGTACAAAACATAATTTAAAAGTAGTGTAAGGTTGGTAAACTAATTAACAATCGTTTGAATATCTCACCTAAACTGCTTTTAAATTATGTATATTGGAAATTTGCCAAAAACTTTAGTTTAATGAACTTCATTGGAAATTTGCCAAAACAAAATGTTGCTGATGAAGCTTTTTTGTTTATCTTACCTAAACTGCTTTAAAAGAATGTAAATTGGAAATTTGTCAATAACTTTAGTTTAATAAACTTCATTGGAAATTTGCCAATATAAAATGTTGCTGATGAAGCTTTTTTGTTTATTTTTAGCCATGATTATTATTCTTTGAAAATTGGAGTTATCTTTTTTTGTCCAGAATAGCAGTTGAATCAACTTTAATCAATGCTATATACAATATAGAATGCAATATTCACTTTTACTACCAACTGATAAGTTAAATCAATCTTTGCCATTCAGTAATTACAAGAACTTTGATTACCAAAAACAATCTTTGCCATTCAGTAATTACAAGCACTTTGATTACCATTCTAGGACTATGCCTCTTTACGAGTGGGAAAATTGAAAGATTTTTTTAGTTTCTGTTCTCTTAACTTAAGTTTGTACAACTATATTTTATGAAATGTTTATATAATTCTTAGTACCTCTAAACTCAGTTCAAGTTCAATTTTTGGCAGCTTCACTTTTACAGTTCTTGATTTATGTCCCCTTTTAACCTTTCTAGCAAGTGGGGGCATCATCTGTGTCCCTTTGGACACATTCCCCATTTATTTTTTTAGAAGTTACTATTAATAAAAATAAATTTTAACCATGACAAAGTATATTCTAATATTTTATGATGTATTTAAATGAGTGAGTTGTTGCAGACTCCATCAGAAATTTGAATTGGGATCATTTTTTGAATAAGGGAAAGGGGGAGATGAAACAAAATGGTGGGTGGGGGGTCAATTTTCAGATTTCAGAAATAAAAATTTTGCTCCAGTCCTTTTCTTCAAATATTTTTTTGGAAGAGGATTAATATTAAACAGCATGGTGAATTGCTCAAAATTCATTTCATTTATTCTGTGTCAGGAACTTATGCTGTGTCAACTATTTAATAACAAACCAAATTCAGAGCTGAATCTAGCTTCAATGTTTTGTCCATACTTGCCCCAGGGGTTCAGGGTTCAACCTCTGCAGTCGTATAAAGCTGCGCCCTGCGGAGTATCTGGATTAAGTCTGGTGTTCCAGAAGGGTTACTGTTGAATGATACAGACTCAGAACTACACTTCATGAGTGTATTTTTCTGTCAGGTGAGCAATTGGCATGTGGAAGCCACAAGTTTTTTGTACTCCCTCACAAAATGACAAATTTATCTCAATCATGTATACCAGTCCTGGCATTTATATGGGGAGATGAACATTAAAATACACAGCTTGTGTTCAGCATAATGTCTACCTGTGACTTAACATTTCCAAGTTCACTAAAACCTAAAACTGTCAAATACTTCTTCAATAAAATGGTATAAACAAGTAACAAAATAATACTAATTCTTTAATATTTCAAATAATATATTACAATTTATCATAGTACAAAGAAAATAATTATGAACAGACCGTACATAATTAGTGCCTAAAACATTCCTAAAGAGCAACAGTAAAAAAAAGTAAACTAAAAACAAGAATATATGTCCCACTTGCATGATAAAAAAAAATAGTGAAGAATTAGTTTCAGATTTTTGTAAATACTTTAAATATGATTTCGAGGTTTGTTTAAACCCTAATTCAGCATATTAAACAGGTTTATTAAACAGTTACTTTCATAATAAACAAAACAACATCTATCAGAAATCAAAACTTAAACCTGATGGAGGGACAGATACACAGACCAGAAAACATGAGTTTTTTTTACTATCTGTCATCAAAATTGTATCTATTACAAAAAAGTTTATCACAATTCAATCGAAGGTTAACAAAAAGTAGTCCTTCTCAATAAGACTAATATTGAGTGCATGAGGAATATAATTCTAACCAGTCTTAAAAGATTTAACAAAAGCAAAACAAAAAGGACAATATACTTTATACACATAATATTGAAATAACAAACAGTATACATAAACATAGTCATTAAAAAATGTCTATCATTAGCTGGAGGCCATATTGCTTTTATTCTTCCTTAGTCATAACAATATTTGGAAATCAGGTATGTTTTCCCCATCACTTATGCACAGTGACAGGTAATGCAAACAGTAATCTTAATAAAATTATGACTCAATTAGGACACAATTGCTTTTAAAATTGAAATGGATAAATTAATTGATGTACTTTATTCCTAAATCAACTAACACTGTTACCATATCCATTGTTTTCTCAAAAGTGATGGATATTTTAAGATGAAAGATGAGAATCAGATCAACAAGTTGGGAAAATAAATAAAAAACAGATACATACAAATAGTTATAAAATATTGTGTCTATGCTGCTTATTTGTTTCTTCTCCAGGAACATCGAAATAGGAGAAGTGACCTAGGTATTAATAGTTCATTATTATACATAATGCCACCTCTACAATGCAGAAAATCTTTGCAGTTTTGACACAGTATGGTGCATGGCAAACAATTTCTTTGTTTAACGACTGATATGTTTTTGTTTATAAAAAGGATGCTTTAAATCTTACCAGTACTTATTTTAAAGAACTTTTGCCTTCCTATATATTGATACAATACTGGCTATGCTATCATAAGAAAGTTTGTACCAAAAATGAATTGCTATATTGTATATATGAGATCATTCTAAGAAAGCCGAGGTTTGAGATTTTGCACATTTCCAAGCTGCCGATATAAGTTTAGTAAATCCAGTATCTTTAGGTTTCTCTAGTCCTCGCATCACTCTTTGTTTCATCACAGATATAAATTCTTTATTACTCAGCTGGCCATCATCTAAAAATAAATAACAAATTTTAATATTCCAAAATCTATAAATTTATTAAAGCTTTAAATAATACATGTAGTGTACTTAAATTCATCTTCCTATTAAGTAGATTGTAACTTGGATAAAGAGATTATTGACTTTTTTTATTCAAAGGATATTTTTTCGTATTTCATTAAAAGTGTAAATACAGATCACAAAAAGATCCAATCCATTTATACAAAATATTGTTAAATTTAAAGTATACAATCGAAGAGTATTAAGGTCCAAAAATTCCAAAAGGTTTGACCAAATACCATAATTCATCCAATAACCAAAGTTTTAAGTTGCTATAGAATCAGGTGGTAAATCAATAGGATTGGATTTAAAAGTATATAATGAGTAAGCAGTACAACATTCCAACCATATGCCAAATATATGCAATGTAAATCTCTTCTCCATAGATGCCAACCCTTAAAATTAATAGGGTAGACTAAAAAGATTTAATCAACCAATTACAAGTACAGGTTATATTTACCAATTTCTTAAAAAATGATTGCAAAAATATAAACAATTCTTTTTCATAAAGTCATAATCAGTACTAAAATGTAGTCTGTTTTAAGGGGAAACATATTGAAAAGGACTGGTGCAAGAAGTGACCAAATTACTATATGTACCACTGCATTTCACATTGGATTGTTGCAAAGTTTTTGAACCAGTTAACTATTAGTTTAAAGGTGGTACTTCCATCATTTTGTTGAAATGCAAGAAACCAATAATGGAGAAGGCCTCAGATATTATCTCTTCCTCACCCTTCCATGTCATAAATATAACAAGTGACATGAGAAAAAGAAGTACTTTTTTCAATTCTATAAAAACAAAATACTCACTATTTTCATCAAATAATGTAAAAACAAGGTCTACTAAATGTTCTGACAAATCAACATGGGCCACTGTTTTAGCTACATGTACCAAGGTTTCTAAAAAAGAAATACAAACTTCTACATTTAAAACCATAGCTACATATTTCAATTTAAGGAGTTTTTTTTATCTATTTTATGTGCTTAGGTTTAAACATTTTGAAAGAATTCATTCAGTAATATTTCAGAGGATAAAAAGAGATAAATGCACATTTTTTTTTCAATTTTCAGTTGAAGTTCAATGAATCAGAGTTGTATACAAAATTTAAGAAAACTGTTTCACAACCCATTTATTGTAACTTGACCATAAATGGTGAATCTGCAACAAATATTTTTCAATCATATGTTAAAAATGTTATATTACCTTGATCAATTGATACACCTGCTAGATGATAAAAACTTAAAGCTGTATCAACATCATTTACACTCTTAAGGAACTTCCAAAAACTCACATACTCTTCAAAGGTAACTCCCTGTAAGATAAGAAAAAATAATACAATATACTAAATATGTATCAAAGAAATCTCCAAGAGGATCATTACAGGTGAGCATAATTTTACACGAAAAAAAAACCCCAAAACATTGAAAGAAAATTTCAATTACTGTATAGAGAATTATTATAACATATCAATGTAACTACATGTATTAGTTTGCTCATTGGACATGTTAATGTATTGTATATATCAATTACTATAGAAACTGGAATTCTATACCACAGAATTTGTTTGACTTGTTTATCTATTTTTAGCATACTGTATTTAACAAAGAAGTATTGTTTTTTTTTTATATTTTGTCATGGTACAGTGAAAGGTCAGAATTTTGCATAAATAAAACTATAGGTACAGTATTTATACATGCATATATGTATCATACCTTTGGATCGTCCTTGAACTTCTTTTTTACCCTTTTAATCATCCTGGACTTTTTGCTGTCTGGATATCCTGCGTAGGTAAGAAGTATAGAGGCAAAATCTTTCTCTGATATAGATCCATCTTTCTCATATCTAGGATCATATCTGGCAAACTGAAATTTACAACATTGTTTTTACTTTGCAAACCACCATTTTATTATAAAATTAACTTGAAGAATAATTAATATAGATAATAAATGTCTTTTTTTCAAACAGAAGGTTGTTTGTCAGCTAAAACCTCATAGAAAGGCAACTGCCCTGTTCTGTTCAAATCAGTGTTTACATAACAGTTCAATTCATGTCCTCTTTGAGTTTAACTATATATGACTAAAATAAAGAATTGGTGGCAAATGTAACATGCATTTAAGGATGAGAACATGTTAAAGTGGTATCACTATGAACTCTTCTTTGAATTAGATGAAATTGCAAAGTCCTTTCTTTAAATTAAATTAAAAAAGGGGACCACCTCTTAAAATCGAAAGGGGGTAGGCTTTTAAAAGAAGGTGGTCGGCGGCACACCCGGCTTAAATGCCAAATGGAAAACACTGTTAATATACTAATCATCCTGCAAACATTATTCTGACTAAAAGCCAACCAGTCTTTTCTCTCACTTTAAGATGATGCAATCTTAGAAAAGAAGTCTCATCCAAAACAAAATACTCCCTGTAGCAGATTTGTTATGGATGAGTATGGACCTGAAAACACTGCAAACCATATATACTAACCTCAATCCTTAAAACTTCTTTAGAAACTTCTGCTTGAAAATCTAAGAACTCTTTGACTGTTAATTTCTTTTCTCCATTTTGTCCAAAGAAGTAGGTCATTAATGCTGAGCTGTAGTCCTTCATTACACTCCCTGTTACAGCATGATCCCTGTGTCGACTTCCCATGGTGGTCTGTGCTCGTACTATCTCTTGTACCTGTATATAATACAAACATCAATGACATGCCTGTGAAACAATGACTTCACATAAAAAAAAATCTCTATAGTTTGCAAAATTGTAAATATAGACAATGCAATATCTCATAGGAACTCCCTTTACGGCTATCACTGTGCTATTTTTTACTAGGAAGTTTCATACCAATTATATCCTAGAATAAAACATTTATATGCACTTTATTTCATTTAAAGGTCAAAACAAAGAGTCTATTTTCAACATTTAAATGCCCCAAACTTCTAAGAATTTAAACTTACTGTGGATTCATTTATTTTCGTGGGTTCCAATGTTCGTGGATTCAGGGAAACTTACACAATTGCGGATATTTAATTTCGTGGTTTTACCGAAGTCTGCATACACGCCTACGTAAAATTTGTCATTCTTTTAACATTTAATTTTGTGGTTTGCCTGTACCAAAGAAATCCACGAAAATTAGTATCCCACGGATAATAATGAATGCACAGTATCCTAAAATTCTGTACTACCCTCTTTTCACTATGGGTCTTCTCAGAATTTAATTATGCTGCTGTATATATGTATGTTCCAGACGGTATGAGTATTTGGTCTGTACCCGTTTGGTCTGGACCATATGCATACTTTTTCAAAATACTCATACGGTCGAACCGTACTCTGCGTACGCGTACAGTCTGATTAATATCATTAAGAAGTTGCTTAAGTTTATAAGTTTAAAACAAATGCATGTAACAGATCAACATAACTTAACTCTCAAATTAATATGGAAAAGTTCAATTGTAATTGAAATAAAAACTTGATTTTTTAATACATGTATTCAAAAAAATCACGCTAATTAAATCATTTAATATCTTGTTTTTAGCATGTTGATCAGTTATGATACATTAATTGAATGATGATCATTGAAATCGATGATATCCTAGTAAACGTAATGTGGGAGGACAATTGTTTAGAATATTAGAAACTTTACAAAAACTGCAAATGCAAAGAAACATGAATGAACTGCAACCATGTAAATGTAAAAAATATTACATTACTTGTGGTAGCAAGTGTCACCTTGGGAGAGAGTACCAAATAGGATTCAGATATACAATTAAACAAATATTCTAACATGACGTCCTTCAAACGCTTTGAGTACACACCCGTGGTAAAATATGAATATATTGCATTGGCTGTTCCGATCGTACTCCCACGTCATATGTTGTTTTATGAATGAAGTACCCGACGTCATAGAATGATGACGTTATAATTTAAGCATTTTACGGGAAAATACACGCTTTTGATACCGAAAATCATCACAACAAGGAAACGTAAACAAACGATGCTAAAATGTGGTATCAGCCCATTTTTTTTATATACATAGAAGACATATAAGAAGTTATCATTTAAATTCATCCAAATCTATCTTAATAAGTTTTGTGAATAGTTTGAGCATGTCACTTATTCTGTTTGCTCCGTTTTTTTACGCCAATCTAAATGTGCGTTAATTTATGGGAACGGCAAATAATGGCCTCTACCTAGAGCGCGTCGATCCAAAAAAAATGCCATATTTGTCATATTAGAATCGAAATAATTCATGTGGGCTTGAATATATCTAGATTTTACCACTGGTTGTCCCTTTATGCCGATATTTTACCCCTCGCTATCGCTCAGGGTAAAATATTTGTCATAAAGGGCCAACCCGTGGTAAAATAACGATATATTCAAGCCCCCATGAATTATTTCTTAATTCAATTTCAATTGTTCATTTGTTTATTTGTTCATTTTATCCATCTAATTGTAATAATAACAATTTATAAAAATAAAAATAAAGATTGTGATAAATGTTTGTTTACCTTTTAACCCATTAACAATAACATGTATGGTCAGCTCGTACATGTATGGTTGGACCATACGAGTATATGTATACGGTCTGGACCTTATGCGTACGGTCCAAAAACTCATACGGTCTGGAACATGTATATATACTTGTAAAATTCCCCAATCATGTCTCTATGAGATGAAACATAGAGATCATATCTGGGAACCAGTATGTAAACAAAACAAAATATCTATGAGTTATATATTTCCCCAAAAGAGGTGTGGTTTAATTTAAATGTTACCTTGTCAAACTCTCCTCTATCAACATCACCATCTCCATTCAAATCAAACATTTTAAAAGCAATCTGAAAATTTCTTGGGGGAGCTGTAATAAACAAGATATAACATGATTGTATAAAATGTATTCTGCTAAAATTGTATTCTCTATCGATAGCACATGTATGTCTTTGTATTCTGATTTGATTTTCTGTTTTAACGCCACTTCTAAGCACCACTTTTGGGCTATTTCATGCCTTGGAAGCCTGAGTGCCCGGAGAAAACCAAAAATCTTTGATAAGTAAACTGACAATCCTAGTTAGACTTAGGGCTTAAACTCACAACCTTAGTGTTGACTGGTTGGTGTTTACAGTAATAGCTACTTATACCACTTGGCCAATAAGGCCCGTGTCTTTTTATTCTGCATTGGTAGTCTGAATTTTGACATTCATTGTATTGTCTTTTAGTAGTTAATTTTCTTAAATTCATGGGATTCTATATATATTCGATAGGTGATATGTTTTCCAACATGCAGAGATCTCTTGATTGCATTCTATGCATGTATTCTGGCTAAAAGTGTATAGAGACCCACTGATGATTTTATAAATTTTTAAAATTTTCAAAATATAAGCTTTGTTTCAACTTATGATTATAAATGACTTACTTGACAACACTGTTAGAAGGAAAATGTAGTCAGAAAAAGAAATAAGTCCACTTTCTCCCAACCTGTGAAAAATGCTATCTTCTCCTAACTCTGTATCCACATGCTTTCCACGCTGGAGAATATAAATATAAAACAGTGAATACATATATATGTCTTACCCTGATAAATATACATATCAATATTAATAAAACTTACCTATTTTTTTTCTTTCTAAAAATGATGAATTTCTGTAGATTAAATAGATCATCAATAAGGATTAATCACTCAGAATTTTCTTAATGGTCCTAATTTCATATACGGTATTTAAATAAAAAATATGTGGTTTTTTTTTTAAATTTGTTAAAAGTTTTTGTTTTTTAAGTAACACAGCAAGGATATATCTGATGATAATTGTGTTTAATAACCATGACTTCTAACAGAAATCATAACATATAACTTATACAATGATTGCTAAAATAATTGGCCATGTACACCCTTTTTTAGATTTTTATTAATGTTATATTTTTTTCTTTTCAGCACTAGTGGTAGCTATGTTTTGGTGGTGAATAAGGGTTAAAAAAAAATTAAAACGATAGTAAGAGCAGTTTTAGATAAAGTTGAGAAACAATTGGCATTTTACAGGAGTTTTCACAATTTTTCTCTTACTTTTTATCAAATGATCTAATAAATGTTGGCACCCATGTTTTTGACTTGTGGTCTTCAGCCACAGATCTCAGAAAAGAACAATGCTGTGTATTTGACAGCTTTATGGTCAACATAAGGTTATACCATTCGTATGAAATTCAGAGTGCAATCCTACATGTCTTAGTGTTTTTTAGTAGAAAATAAGAATTACTGCTACTTACTGTGCATCTATTTTATAATGACGTGCATTCAGAAAATATCGCCATCATTCATGGATCAACACAATTAATTTTAGCAAATAATTGAAATTGTATATATATATTCATTGTTCCCTGCAGATGCACATAATTTTTACAAATTAAGCACAATTATTTTTTTGAGGGTTCTTGTTAACTTATCATGCTATCCTACAAAAAAATAAGTTCAGCACTTTTCCAAGACCTTGCTGATTTTTGCGCTGTTTTTATGTTATTTATATGTTTTTATATTCGGTCAAAAGCTCCTTAGAGCTGGTGTTGCTTATTTGTACTTATGCCGAATCAAAATAAAGTTTTCTGATCTTATCTTATGATTTAAAACTTGTCCCAGACATTACTGATACAAACTTCATCATAATATGTAGACCTGAGTGTAATTACCATGCAATTTTCCATATAATTTTAATTTTCAAGAGACATAACTCCTTTTTAAAAAGTTGTTTGACTCTGTTTTACATAAGAATTGAATGCTTCTTTTTGTAAATTTATTAGGGTGTAAAAGCGTTGACCAATGTACATTTTGTATGAAGCGCAAAAAGAAGCATTTAATACTTATAATTACATTTTTTAGCTGGGATCATGAAAACAGGATTTACATCAAGTTCTTATTTAATTTACCTGTGCACTTTATTATCGGACCTCATGTCATCATGAATGATAAGTTTTATTGTGTAATGCAATTGCTTACAGAATAACATGTGATGTGCAGTTAGCCAATCAGAATAATGTATTATAATGAAACATACATCTAATGTAATTATTAACTTGTATAGAGATTTTCTAAATAAACTCTTGATATAAATTTCATATAAATATTGAAAGAATTTTACATGATGAGCATATCAAAGAACTGGGTTGATTTGAGGACAAAGATATATAACTTTAATCTACTTTTACTAAAATATGGGGTAATCCATGAATGTGGGATTTTCCAAGCTTTAATTAGGCAGAGAAATTGAGCTATTACTATCTGAGATTTGGATAATTCTACATCATAATTAACACGAATGAAAAATTTTCAATGGATGTTTGGCAAACAACTTTCAATCAATCAAAAAAGTGGACTGTAACATGATAAAAAATAAATATAAAAAAATGATATTTTCTAATTACTTCCCCACATAAAGTTTCATTAACATATTCTATAAAATATTTCTATATAATTTAATGTTTCTAATCAGGTATTGTCATTGAATAAGGCTCCCCTTCCAAATCATTTTCAGGGAATAGACCAAAAACAAACAGAATTTGTGTAAATTTTCATAAAATTATCATAATAAAGGCGGAGAATCAGGTCTCTTCTTGAAAGGGCAATTACTCACTTCTACATACACTTATACTCCGTTCACACTATGCATTTTTAAACCAGGTTTCGACCCGAATTAATTAATCAGGATTAAATTCCAATAGTGTGAACACGTTAAACTGGGGCGAACCCGGATTAAAATTACCACTCATCTGAGGTGGAGTTAATGTGGGGCGAACCTGGATTAGTTACCCCACATTCTAGTGTGAACGCAAAGTGGAGTTAATGTGGGGTTGTTGCCATAGCGTTAAGTGACGTTTTCTGCCGTCTGTGATTGACAATACAGAATATAGATATGGATGCCGAACAAAATTCTTCAAAAAAGAGAGGTCTAACCTGAAGTGACCAGGAGACGAAGGCTTTACTTTCAACGTGGGGAGAAGGGAAAGATCAGCCAGAACTGGACAATTCAACAAGAAACACCCATGTATTTTCTTCAATTATAAGAACAATGGGTGGCTTGGGGTATCTTCGTACGGCGCCGAAATGCAGACAAAGAATTAAAACTCTTAAAAGAAACTACTTTAATGCAAAGAACAGCAACAAATTGTTGTGAGTGGAAATGGCAGAGACGTTGTTTTCAAGATGTTGCGCATTCGTGTCTATTTTTGTTGAAGGGGAAAAACCCAAAGTGGGGTAATTCTTTTTCAAGTGTGAACCGGTGTAATTAATTCGGAATAACTAACCCGGGTTCGACCCGGTTTAGATTTCATAGTGTGAACACGGTATTATACTTACAGTCATAGTTTTAAGAATCATTTTGTATTTTACATTCTTAAACAAACTGTCACAGATCTCAGAAAAGATCAATGCTGTGTATTTGACAGCTTTATGGTCAACATAAGGTTATACCATTCGTATGAAATTCAGAGTGCAATCCTACATGTCTTATTGTTGTTTAGTAGAAAATAAGAATTACTGCTACTTACTGTGCATCTATTTTATAATGATGTGCATTCAGAAAATATCGCCATCATTCATGGATCAACACAATTAATTTTAGCAAATAATTGAAATTATATATATTCATTGTTCCCTGCAGATGCACATAATCTTTTTACAAATTAAGCACAATTATTTTTTTGAGGGTTCTTGTTAACTTATCATGCTATCCTACACAAAATAAGTTCAGCACTTTTCCAAGACCTTGCTGATTTTTGCGCTGTTTTAATGTTATTTATATGTTTTTATATTCGTTCAAAAGCTCATTAGAGCTGGTGTTGCTTATTTGTACTTATGCCGAATCAAAATAAAGTTTTCTTATCTTGTCTTATGATTTAAAACCTGTCCCAGAAATAACTGATACAAATTTCATCATGATATGTAGATTGAGTGTAATTACCATGCAATTTTCCATATAATTTTAATTTTCAAGGGACATAACTCCTTTTTAAAAAGTTGTTTGACTCTGTTTTACTTAAGAATTGAATGCTTCTTTTTGTAAATTTATTAGGGTGTAAAAGCGTTGACCGAAGTACATTTTGTATGAAGCGCAAAAAGAAGCATTCAATACTTATAATTACATTTTTTAGCTGGGATCATGAAAACAAGATTTACATCAAGTTTTTATTTAATTTACCTGTGCACTTTATTATCGGACCTCGTGTCATCATGAATGATAAGTTTTATTGTGTAATGCAATTGCTTACAGAATAACATGTGATGTGCAGTTAGCCAATCAGAATAATGTATTATAATGAAACATACATCTAATGTAATTATTAACTTGTATAGAGATTTTCTAAATAAACTCTTGATATAAATTTCATATAAATATTAAAAGAATTTTACATGATGAGCATATCAAAGAACTGTGTTGATTTGAGGACAAAGATATATAACTTTAATCTACTTTTACTAAAATATGGGGTTAATCCATGAATGTGGGATTTTCCAAGCTTTAATTAGGCAGAGAAATTGAGCCATTACTATTTGAGATTTGGATAATTCTGCATCATACTTATGTAACATGAATGAAAAATTTCCAATGGATTTTTGGCAAACAACTTTCAATCAATCAAAAAAGTGGACTGTAACATGATTAAAAAAAAATAAAAAAAAATGATATTTTCTATTTACTTCCCAACATAAAGTCTCATTAACATATTCTATAAAATATTTGTATACTATTTAATGTTTCTAATCAGGTGTTGTCGTAGAATAAGACTCCCCTTCCAAGTCATTTTCAGGAATAGGCCAAAAACAAACAGAATTTGTTTAAATTCTCATAAAATTATTATAACAAAGGCAGAGAAACAGGTATCCTCTTGAAAGGGTAATTACTCACTTCTACATACACTTATACTTACAGTCATAGTTTTAAGAATCATTTTGTTAAAGACAGCTATTTTACATTCTTAAACAAACTGTCAAGAAATTTAACTTTACTTAGGTAGGGCACAATTTCAACATCAATTTTGGGAAAAAAAACGTGTAATAAAAAAAATTATTTTAGGATTCTTCAATATCAATGCATGTTATTGCTATTATGGTGGCTGAAATAAAACATGCAACAATGCATGCATGTTAAGTAATGCATGTTTTTTTAGTATATTTAAATCAATGCACAGTCTTTTCATTTTTATTTTCAAATTCAATCAGGCCACATTCAAGAAACAAGAGATGAATTGAATCAAATCACAGTCACTGAAAGGGATATATTTCTGAAAATAAGTTATTATTCAAAATAGTGAAAATTTATTATCAGTTGTAATAACAGTTTTTTAAGCAAAGTAACAAGCAAAAAGCAGTCAACTGAATTAGGAAAAAGGAGGGTTTCAATAATCCATGCTAAAAAAATGCCTATTAAATTTCTACCTAGAAAAAATAGACTATAGAAATTTTACAATACCAAAAGATTTTATCAAAGAAGAATTACTATACTATATTATTGACTACATAAAACTTACAATGTAAAAAAAATATCTACTACAATTTACCTTTTTCATTTTGCTCATCTACAAAAAAACTTTGAACTTAAAACACCTCACAACATCTAATATATATATATATATAATTCAAAAAAATATCTTTTAATGAAAAAAAACACAAAGTAAAGAATGATATTTTTTTAAAGATTTAGCATTAGATAATAAAATCTGTTCTAAAATTCAAAAGATGAAAAATATGTAAAAATGGATTATCAAAAATCCTCAAGAAATGTTAGTAAAATAGTATGCCACTCACCAACGTTCTGAAATCATCCTTCTATTGATGTTAAACAAAGCACATTATTCAACATTCTTTTTTAATTCATATACAATATGATAATATGTAGCAACAAACATCTACACAAGTCAGCCAAACAAAGTCAACCTAATCTTTCTATTGCTAGCCAATGTTTACAATCAGGAAGGGGAGATAACCCCTTACCAATGATTAGCAAATATGGCCTATGACTATCAATGCTGCATTAAAGCCTAAAAATTTACATCTACATTATACTACACAGCCTATAACCAGTTAAGTCAGAGTCAGCCCACACAGAATTATTTAGCAAGTTCTGCTTGAACTGCTCAAGTCACACGAAGAAAGCTCAACTCTACATACTACTCTTGGATCCTGTAAGATTACAGAGTATACAAATATATATATACAAACTGTAGTATACAAATATATATATATACAAACTATAGTATACAAATATATATATATACAAACTAACTATAAAATCATGCACAAACTGACTAAATGTTTCATTTAGTTCTATGGTTGTTGGTCACATTACAGGAATAGATCCAGCGGCTTTAAGTTATCTCAAATTAACCCAAATTAGGTGAAAAACTTTGCCCTGAATTCATTCCAGCCATTAATCAAAGGGGGGTCCCAACAACCCAGGAGAAACAAGTGAAACTGCGAGCTACTGCTCATTGATGATACCCTGTCGCAAGTGGATAATATTAATAGTGTAAAAATATGCAAGTGTTCAGTTAACAGGAAGTTGTCGAGTGATGAATCTGAAAACGCATCACACGGTAAAGCTGACTTATATAAATCCTGAAACCAAATTTCAGAAATCCTTGTATTGTAGTTCCTGAGAAAAATGTGACGAAAATTTTCAACTTGGCTATCATGTGTAAAATCATACAAGTGTTCGGTAAACAGGAAGTTTTCAAGTGATCAATCTCAAAACACATCACACAGTATAGCTGACTTAGATAAACCCTGAAACCAAATTTCAGAAATCCTTGTATTGTAGTTCCTGAGAAAAATGCGACGCAAAATATTTATGGGACGGACGGACTGACTGACGGACTGACAGAAGGACAGACAGAGGTAAAACAGTATACCCCCCTTTTTTAAAGCGGGGGTATAAAAAACTTAGGTCTTCTTTCAAATGCATTGATTGTAAAACAAAACAACATGTGGATTACTATAAGAAAAAAAACTTATGTACAATGAATGGGTCTCCCTTTTTCACTAGACACTGGCCGACTTTTATTGTTTATGAAAGAACTTTAACCTTTTTGCATATGGTATATCCTAGTATCGATGAGCTGAAGTGGCACAGACAAACACAAACCATTTAGCAATTGTACACGCATACATCCTCATGCTTTACATTATACAGGCCAACATCTACCGTATTTATTAGTACAGACACTTATCATCAATCTAATAATTGTATGTGTTAAGGGCATACAATACAGTTTTGATCCCATATTTACAGTTTGATGAAAATTTCCATATAGTCTATCTTTTGCCTGATTAAATCAAATATCTAATAAAAAATATAACTTCATGTGCTACCTTTTGAGTTAATGAGGTCGAAATTTTGTATATTTGCTCAAAATTTGGATGTGTGGCCGTATTTTCCCTTATGAAAGAAAGTCATAACTTTTTTGTTTTAAAAGATAAACACAAATTGGTTTTTTTTGTTAAATAATTTGCAATATCTGTATTTTAAAAGTATCCTAAAAACTTATGCATTTTTTATTCAAAAATAACTCAAATTTGTCAAATGGTTATGAATTGAGAAAAAAAAGTAATGTTTTGCTGTATATTTATCAACATTAAAAAATTTGCTCTATTTACAGTTTTAAAAACTTGGTTCACATAATTTACCTGCAAAATGAAACAAAATTTCGTTTTAAAAGATAGGGGTCCATGCACTTGTTTTCAAATTAAATAAGTTTGAATGATAAAAATCAGTCAAAAAATGCATCTTTTCCCAGTACATGTATGTCACAGTTTGATGTCGTGAAAATAACATTTTACGTTAGCACATCATTAACTCCCCTGTAATTGATCGTATGCCCTTAACATAAATCTGTTTGAGATAACCATGGTAAAATAGAACAGACTTAAATATCAACCATCTTCAATGGTTCAGGCAGATACCAACCATCTAATCTTACAATGGAATAACCAGATATCAACCAGTTAGAAATAGTACATAAAGATATTATTCTGCTTAAAAGGGAACAGATAGAAATTAACCATATTAGCCAGATATAAATGATACAGACAGATACCAACAATCTTCCACAGGTACATGTCAACTATTCTGGAGTGTTATAAGAAGATATCAACCCACTTAAAATAGTTCAGGGAGATATCATAGATTTTACTTTGACAGATATCATCCAGTTTGATGTGGTACAGGAAGATATCAACCGGCTTACAATAGTCCAGGCAGATATCTTCTATTTTGATGTGGTATAGGATATCAGCTCACCAAAAATGGTACAGGCATATAAAACAGCCTTTAGTGGCCAAAGAGGAGAAAACTTAATTGTTCATGTAACCTTTAGGGTCGCAGGTATTTAACTAATACAAATGAAGGTCAAAAGATATGAAACTCAAATATAAATCTGTAACCACTTTGTAAGCAATTTTATAGCAAATATCACTTGAATATCAATAATCTTTTAATCAACAGTACTACCATTTGCATGTTTTAGCTCATATGTTAAATATAACATTAAAACAGGTGATGGCAAAGGCTCACACTGTTCAATTAGACAAAGTGACCCAAAATGATGAAATATTCAAGCAAAATAAGAAAAATAAGAAAAGGGAATTAAGCAGGACAGTAACTTAATCTTTAAAAAACATCTAGGCATCTGCACCTTAGTTGTTTTATATACCAACCAACTGTGAACAATATGTCAAAGAAACAACAATATAAAAAAAAACTAAAGCAGTATAGTGTGTGTATGAATAATACTAGATTAAAGAAATTAAATAAGAAGTATTAAATTTATTTTTTATTTTTTTAATGATAATCTTAATAAGTTTTATCTAGAATTAAAGTAATTTCTTCTCTGACAAAAAGTGACAATCATTTCCTATGAAATCCAAAAAACATCCATTCCCACTTAAATTTCATTTTTTTGTTCTTCAATTGATATGTTTTATTATAAATACAAGGACAGATCTTTATTTTCTACAATTTGTATGTATGATACTTAATCTTTGAAAAAAACATTATTAATGAAAATCTTATTATTTATCTTGTATCAAACAATTGAAGATAATTTGTAGACAAATGACTGCTTCAAAGAACTGTTTATGCCTGACAAGGCTGATATGTATAACAAATACAACATATCACCAGATAAATACCATTTGTTTATCTTGCAACCTTTAGTCACTATAGTCTATAAAATATTTTTTTTCTAAAAGACAAAGCCGTAGAAAGGTTGTGATTGATTTAATTTCAATTAAAGTTGTTTCCCTTTTGTCACCATTTGATGGTCTATGTGACAAATTCAGTTCATAAATCAGTCAACTTCAACTGACCACTATTAAATTAAATCAATAATAAAAATGTCTTTTTCCCTTGCTTGATTCATCACTAATTTCTAGTAAGGATCTTTTATTTGACCTGTTGGAACCACATGTTTCAAATAAGAAAATCCACCATTAACCCCTAAAAAATTGCAGTCAAGGGAGATAACTCAATTTCATATTAATCTTTCTATCAAATTATCTTTTTACCACTGACTATGTAATGATGCTAATTTAAATAATTTACCTGTGGGTCATACTTCATAAACTGATCCAAGCCTAAACCTAAAACAAAAACAATATTAACTTTACAGGATGAAGACATTAAAAGTTTTTTTTAAAATTGTATTGAAATTTGTTTATTGTTGAAAACTGTCTTTTTTCTTCTGCTGTATGTCTTTTATATGTTGTGTTACATTGGCCTATACACCACATTTTATTGAAACTGATATGAGCCAGCCCTAACTATCTACTTTTTTTTTGTGTCAGACTGTATTGGAACCAACCATCTGGTTCTTATAAGAAATTACAGAGATAATTTTATAACTGTGAAATTGTGATGAGATTTGCAAAACAATCCTTACAATTTTACACTATTAGTATACAGCATTTTTTGAAATCACAATAATTCATCACTATTATTCAGCAATTACAATTATAAATGAAAGCAAAAATTTCAGAATTTACACAAATCAACAAATTACGTAATAATATAAGATTTTGAACTTTTACAATAATTGCTACCTACCTTCTGGTTGTTTCATTCCTGGAGTAATAGATCTAACAAAGTCTTCTGGTGTCATATATACATCTGATGCTCCATTGTGATTTACCTTCAGTGTAGCAAAGTAACGGAAAATTTTGTCTGGAGTAGAGTATGCTCGGATACGATTTTCATATTCAATAACCTACAATTACAGTACAATCATTCAATGAACTAAATATATTCATTTTTCAACTTTTATAAGTGAGAAATTCACAGGATAAAAAAGCTACTGTCATATGCTTTTAAAAGTAATTACTGAACCATGAAAATAAGGTCAAGTACAACTGACATTTGATAGAAGGAAAATATGAGGCATAGTGCATCTGTATACAAATGTATGAAGTATGAAGCATTCAGGTCTTTTACCTTTTCAAATTTTAAGCTTATTACAAATACATGTAGTTAACATTGTCCCCACTGCCAGATTAACAGTACTTTTGGCTTTAAACTGACCTTTAAAATATGTATGTCTTGGTAATAGATATAAAATCAATTTGAACCTGGATGCAGTATGTATCCTAATACAGAGAAAATAAACCAATCTGTGTGAGATCTAGAGCTTTAATGAGGATGAGAAAGTTTAGAATGCGTTGGACAGTTTACCCTTCTATCTCTAAAACCAATTTTCTGTGTCTTCTTCCGTTTGCCTTCCTCTACTTCATCAGAATCACCTTTATCAACTTCTTTTGATGAGGCTTCAACTTTCAACCATTCTTCTAATTTAGTTGGTCTGAAAATATCTTAAAGTTTTATACATGGAGCAATAGAATGTTTATTCCTAGATAAAAGAAAAATCTGACTATTTATCAAAACAGCATTCTGTACTGAATTTTTTGGTCTTCTCTGTATTAAGACTAGTCCTTTAATATAAGACTCTGCAGGTTCATATCATTTAAATTCAATGTTTTTAATCGGATTTTTTTTACTATCAATGTTGAACCTGCAGAGTCTTATATTATAGGACTACATTTAGACTTACATTAATATTGCAGTACCAATAATAGATTTCAAAAATATGATATCATCAAATATCTTAAATAATAATGAAAAAATACCTGACATTCATTGTTTATATCCAAATTATAAAAGAGGGACGAAAGATACCAACATGACGAAAGGGACAGTCAAACTCATAAATCTAAAACAAACTGACAACGCCATGGCTAAAAACTAAAAAGACAAACAGAAAAACAATAGCACACATGACACTACATAGAAAACAAAAGAATAAACAATACGAACCCCAACAAAAACTAGGGGTGATCTCAGGTGCTCCGGAAGGGTAAGCAGATCCTGCTCCACATGCGGCACCCGTCGTGTTGCTTATGTGATTACAAATCCGGTAAATAGTCCAACTCGGTAGGTCAAATATAATATGTATGCATATAACAATAAGTGTTTCCTTTTTCCATTTTCATGAATTGAGTATAGAGACCAGGTAATCTTATAAATTCTATTATTGAACATGGACAAGAAATCTTAAAGAGTTTACTATTGAATATTTACCCTCCAAATAACACAAAACACAATGATCCTGCAACCATCATATGGGTCAACCACTTTAATTTGGACCATGACCTTATTTTTTTATGACCAAAGTCAGAATAACCCGCTGGTTTTTCAGCTTTCTCCGGTCTTACAGCCTCAGAGTGTACACAGCAGGAAGGTTGAATCCTCCATGTCAAATGATTGTTATTATTTCGGTACGGATAAATACATCTGAAGGATGAAGTCTTTGTATTATATACAACACCAATAGTTTTTCTTTGGGTTAAATTCACCAAGCCTTTCACAGTTAATCCTGTCGATCTGTACATTTTCTGAAATAGCATAAAGTATGAAAAATTTAATACTACATATAACCTTGAAATAAAAGACAGTAAATTAACTAAAGGTTGAAATACGAAGAGTGGATTAAGTCTAAATTATTTGTTTTAGGCCACACTTGAAAATATTTTGGTTTGCCCAAACCCTACCAAAAGGTTGAGACAGTGGGTAGGTAGGTAGACATTTTTTTTCAAAAAAAGAAATTGAAGTATCAGATGTTTAGTCTTCATGCCTATTTGATTAAAAAAAAACTTCTTCAAATCAGGACAATAAAAGAATTTAATAGGCAGCTTTTTTCTGGGTAGGTAGCGTTTGGACAAACAAACCTATTATTTATTATGGCCTAAAAGGAGCTCATTAATTATAATAATTTTTATTATAATTCCACACTAAATTACTCAAATAAGCTTTAAAAAAAAAGATTGCATTCAACCAGTCCCTCTATTACATTTTCTGAACGTTCTGTGTACAAGTGAGTTGTCTACCTTTATCAAGTTTGAAAATATATTATTGTTTAATGAATTTTATAAGGAGTAAAAGTCATTTCTCCCCCCCCCCATTTCATATCTTATAAATAAATATATGTATGCCATTTTGTACCTCATGGAAAGTTTATACATGTATGTACAATTTAGGCCATTTACTATATACAGGTATGCCACTTCTGACTTTATGGAAGATTTATATATTTTTTTTTTTCATACTTTATTGAAAACTTTCACATTTGTTATTTTGATACAGAAAGTATATATTACCATGATAACAAGATATAATAATCCTACTGTACAAAAATTAAAAATTCATAGTTTTCACCACCTTCAATCATGAACAAGCATTATGAGCGTTTTTCATGACATGGCAATACATAGTCCACTATAGGTTAAAAATTTATTGTTTTTAAACAAAATTCTTACTTATATTGTTTGCTGGTGTCAAACCTATTTGCAATGCTTGAGTAAACACTTTTACAATCAAAGCAAGCCAGTCAACCAAACCTTTGTCTTGCTAGGCTACTAGCATTATGTAAAGACTTAGAGCTGAAAGATTTTTTTTTTATACCAGAGATTTGGCAAATGTCCTTTCATTTGATTTTATTTGTGGTTGTAACTTGTTATTACTTATTTTTTTTTATTTAATAAGGCCACCCCAATTTTATTCCTTGTCTGACAGACCTGCCAGCATACTAAACAGATTTTTTTTTTTTTAATATTCCTACTCTCTGCATCAGGGAAAGTAAATAATCATGTCTATTTTCATTGCCTTTTTTTTTGGTAAACATAATAAAATAAAATAGCAATCGCCAAATCATTTTAGTCAAGGTCAAATCAAGATAAAGTTGTACATGTATGTGCTAATAAAGACTCCTTTTAGCAAAACTATCCATATCCGCAGCATTGTTATGGACCTGTCCAATGTATATTTGTATAAATATTTATCTTCTTGATGATCATTTACGCTATAACCTGGTCTGATAAGGTTGGCTCAGGTAAAACTAATTATCAGTTATTGTGTTATACTAACTGACCTGATCAACAACTTGACAGTTTTAACCAACATTTATAATGAAAATATCCAAATTAACACACTGCGGGATCAAATATTAATGGACAGCTGCAAAATACTTTAAAGGCATTGCAGTACCGCAACGTCATATCAGTATGCGTAGAACGTGCAACTTGATCGACATTATTTATTTCACATTCAACGTGTTTTTACTTTTTTATTTGACGGTCAGTCGTGCAAGATGGGTGCCTCGTTCAGCGTGTTCTGCTTATTTAATTTAACATGCATCGTGATTTTCTAAGTCTTATTTTGCGTGCTCATTTTTTTTTAATAAAATTCAAACACTTGGCAGGGATCGTCAAGAAATACTTTTTTTTAAAAGCTGTAAACCAATTATATCATAAATGTGTAAACTAAATCAGAACTATCAAGTAAAACAAAGAGTTTATATAAACAAGAAGACAGTGACTCAGTCATAAAAGGTTCGTATAAAAGTATTAATTTTTTGTGCAAGGTTCATTACAGAAATTATTTCACGTTCAACGTGAAATTATGCCTTAATTCACGTTTTTTTCATGCAAGCACCCCCCTTTAACACCCTCTTGTACTAATGAACTCAAAATCGTTCAATTTTTTTGATGTCATGATTTAAATTATTTGTTTTAGGCCACACTTGAAAATATTTTGGTTTGCCCAAACCCTACCAAAAGGTTGAGACAGTGGGTAGGTAGGTAGACATTTTTTTTCAAAAAAAGAAATTGAAGTATCAGATGTTTAGTCTTCATGCCTATTTGATTAAAAAAAAACTTCTTCAAATCAGGACAATAAAAGAATTTAATAGGCAGCTTTTTTCTGGGTAGGTAGCGTTTGGACAAACAAACCTATTATTTATTATGGCCTAAAAGGAGCTCATTAATTATAATAATTTTTATTATAATTCCACACTAAATTACTCAAATAAGCTTTAAAAAAAAAGATTGCATTCAACCAGTCCCTCTATTACATTTTCTGAACGTTCTGTGTACAAGTGAGTTGTCTACCTTTATCAAGTTTGAAAATATATTATTGTTTAATGAATTTTATAAGGAGTAAAAGTCATTTCTCCCCCCCCCCCCCCCCATTTCATATCTTATAAATAAATATATGTATGCCATTTTGTACCTCATGGAAAGTTTATACATGTATGTACAATTTAGGCCATTTACTATATACAGGTATGCCACTTCTGACTTTATGGAAGATTTATATATTTTTTTTTTTCATACTTTATTGAAAACTTTCACATTTGTTATTTTGATACAGAAAGTATATATTACCATGATAACAAGATATAATAATCCTACTGTACAAAAATTAAAAATTCATAGTTTTCACCACCTTCAATCATGAACAAGCATTATGAGCGTTTTTCATGACATGGCAATACATAGTCCACTATAGGTTAAAAATTTATTGTTTTTAAACAAAATTCTTACTTATATTGTTTGCTGGTGTCAAACCTATTTGCAATGCTTGAGTAAACACTTTTACAATCAAAGCAAGCCAGTCAACCAAACCTTTGTCTTGCTAGGCTACTAGCATTATGTAAAGACTTAGAGCTGAAAGATTTTTTTTTTATACCAGAGATTTGGCAAATGTCCTTTCATTTGATTTTATTTGTGGTTGTAACTTGTTATTACTTATTTTTTTTTATTTAATAAGGCCACCCCAATTTTATTCCTTGTCTGACAGACCTGCCAGCATACTAAACAGATTTTTTTTTTTTTAATATTCCTACTCTCTGCATCAGGGAAAGTAAATAATCATGTCTATTTTCATTGCCTTTTTTTTTGGTAAACATAATAAAATAAAATAGCAATCGCCAAATCATTTTAGTCAAGGTCAAATCAAGATAAAGTTGTACATGTATGTGCTAATAAAGACTCCTTTTAGCAAAACTATCCATATCCGCAGCATTGTTATGGACCTGTCCAATGTATATTTGTATAAATATTTATCTTCTTGATGATCATTTACGCTATAACCTGGTCTGATAAGGTTGGCTCAGGTAAAACTAATTATCAGTTATTGTGTTATACTAACTGACCTGATCAACAACTTGACAGTTTTAACCAACATTTATAATGAAAATATCCAAATTAACACACTGCGGGATCAAATATTAATGGACAGCTGCAAAATACTTTAAAGGCATTGCAGTACCGCAACGTCATATCAGTATGCGTAGAACGTGCAACTTGATCGACATTATTTATTTCACATTCAACGTGTTTTTACTTTTTTATTTGACGGTCAGTCGTGCAAGATGGGTGCCTCGTTCAGCGTGTTCTGCTTATTTAATTTAACATGCATCGTGATTTTCTAAGTCTTATTTTGCGTGCTCATTTTTTTTTAATAAAATTCAAACACTTGGCAGGGATCGTCAAGAAATACTTTTTTTTAAAAGCTGTAAACCAATTATATCATAAATGTGTAAACTAAATCAGAACTATCAAGTAAAAAAAAGAGTTTATATAAACAAGAAGACAGTGACTCAGTCATAAAAGGTTCGTATAAAAGTATTAATTTTTTGTGCAAGGTTCATTACAGAAATTATTTCACGTTCAACGTGAAATTATGCCTTAATTCACGTTTTTTTCATGCAAGCACCCCCCTTTAACACCCTCTTGTACTAATGAACTCAAAATCGTTCAATTTTTTTGATGTCATGATTTGAATTCCCGCATCTGCGCAGAAATCTACAATGTTCTTCCTTTTTCTGGTCTCGTTGGTATGAAACTTTAAGTAAAATAAATATTTATCAGTTTAATATAATAAAATAGGAAGGAACGCAATACCAGGAAGAAACGCAATACCAATTTCTTTTTAATATTTCCTTGATACGAAAAATATGATACATTACATATGACGTCAGAACTTAAGTAATGTCACAAATATAAAATCCCTAACAACAGAACCAAAATCGGAAACGTTACAGTATTTCCGTTTCTTTTTTTAACAAATATTTAAGTTACAAAAAAATAATTCATATGGGGATGAAGTCCCCAATTACGGTAGAAAAATCAATAAAAAAAGAAAAAAAAAAAAATTGGGAAAATTTCCCGAATTTTTCATTGTACCAATGAACTCAACATCGTTAACTTTTTTTTTCAGATCTAGTTCCTGTTCCGGTTTTCCCGCATTTGCGCAGAAATCTGTCTTGTTTGCATGAGACTGAGAAAAAATTATATTGATCTAGTAAAATATAAGATTGGAACTCAATAAAATTTTAATATGATAATTGTTTGATTTGAAAAAAAAACGTTACCTGATGGAAGGGTTTCTTTTGTTTACATTGAATATGACGTCATAACTTAAAGAACGTCACAGCTTAATCCCTAACAACAGAACCAAAATCGGGAACGTAACGGTATTTCTGTATCCTATATTAATATGTTTGAAGTCAAAAAAAATATACATACAGAATTCGTCCCCATTCACAGGTTATGCCTGCCTCATATTACAGACTCCGTCCCCATTTACAGGTAATGCCTGCCTTGTAATAGTTAGTCTGGAAAGGACTGAAAAAACCTCTTCTTTATATATGATCATATATGCATAATTTATATGATGCAGAAAAACCACAGTCGCCTGAAGATTTCATAATTATAGCGAAAAAATGGGGGAAATAAAATATTTTTTGTGGTATTATAGAATAATAGAGCTCTATTATTCTTTTAAATACCTGAAGATTTCATAATTATAGCGAAAAAATGGGGGAAATAAAATATTTTTTGTGGTATTATAGAATAATAGAGCTCTATTATTCTATATAATACCTGAAGATTTCATAATTATAGCGAAAAAATGGGGGAAATAAAATATTTTTTTTTATTTCCCCCATTTTTTCGCTATAATTATGAAATCTTCAGGCAAAAATGGGGGAAATAAAATATTTTTTGTGGTATAATAGAATAATAGAGCTCTATTATTCTATATAATACCACAAAAAATATTTTATTTCCCCCATTTTTTCGCTATAATTATGAAATCTTCAGGCGACTGTGAGAAAAACAAACTTAATCAAGGATTTGTATAGTAAGAATATTACGTTGACAATAGTGTATCGAATTATTTACTCCATATTGAATCTTGTATGATTTGAAGGACATTTTTAAAACAGAAGAAGTTTGCACACAAATATTGCAGCCTTACTTTCAGTCAGGAGCTCCTTCAGAGCTTCGCAGGCATTCTCAAATTTCAATCCTAGCCAAGCCCAGGGCAATGTTTTGATCAATCTGTGTTTATTGGCAACTACAAAGGGAGTTAAATTATTGTATCTTCAAAAGCGTTTAGACGATCCAATTTTTGCTGTTCTCGCGATATCCGATGATCCAATTAAATCGAAGCAAAATAACGTTCCCGCCATTTGCTATTTTAGCGCGAGTTACTCAATAATGCTGACGAGCTTGGTGTGAAAGGAAGCGAAGTACAAGTATCCAAGTAGTTTTGGCAACAAAGAGACAGTGCTTTCTGTACACAATTATTTATTCTTTGTGATAACATTTAAGTTATTCGTTGACAATTTGTTTTTTTCTTTATTTTTAACTATTTCCAAAATGTTTGAAGCAAGATTAGTACAAGGTTCTTTGTTAAAGAAGGTTTTAGAAGCCGTGAAAGACTTGCTTAGTGAAGCAATTTTTGACTGTAGTAGTACGGGAATAGCATTACAAGCTATGGACAGTTCTCATGTCAGTTTAGTATCTTTGAATATCAGAAGTGATGGATTTGAAACTTACAGATGCGACAGAAATTTATCAATGGGAATGAATCTGGCAACGTAAGTATCATCTTAAATTATATTTCTCTTATAAAATTACTTTTCCGACTTGCAGTATTAAAATTGAAATTTCCGTTTGAATTGTAGTTGAACATGTTGAAGATGCTGACAAATTGTGAGGTTTGTATATTATAAATAGAAGGGTTTTATCTTCACAATTCAAAAAGGAATTTACAATTTCAGCGGGTTAGAGTTGGTCACGTAGCTGTTAGATTCTAATTTGTATTTCTTTCAATTTGCGTACTAGGCTATATTGATTTAAACGTTTTTTTTTTATTTTAATGTTTTTTTTTACCTTTTATAATACACTTTTATTGCAATGTTTATTGAAAATCTTTTTTTTAAACTTTAAGGCGAGATGAAATTTTTGAGAAATCCCATATTCATTTGAAAAAAAGTAGTACAGTTAAATCATAAAAAATGATGAACATGAAAATATTAAGGCATTAGGACACTGTTTTACAAAAATAATGTGAAAGCATTGTGTGTATTGTTGTGTATGTCCTATCAGTAGTCCAAATAATTATGACGTCTGGGACGGCTAAATTTTTTTTTTTTCTGGGACGCCGCGTCCCAGAAAAAAAAATTAAAATAGCCTTGCCAGACGTCATAATTATTTGGACTAGTCCTATCAGGAGCCTTTAATTCATAATTGGTTTATTAGTAGACCCACACCTTTGCCAATGGCAATGTGAGAATATTTAATCACTTCAAACACTTGGCTAATACAATTATCTTATTATATACACACCTGTAGTGTAATCAATTATATAATATTTTGAAGCAAACCAATTTTATTATTTAAGATTATTTGGCACTGCCACACAACTGGGGTATGTCCTAGGGTTTATTTTTTTTATGTACAGTACATGTACTTTAATTTAGACCACAATCTACCAGAGACTTGTATATACATGTACTCCGAATCTGAAGCTTCTTCTGAACATTTGTAAAGAAGATTGAAGGTACCAATATTATTAAAGATCTGTTTTAAAATGTGGATTATTTGTAATTGCACACATAAAATGTAATCATCTTTTTTCAGCATGTCAAAAATACTTAAATGTGCAGGCAATGATGATGTGATTACTATGAAGGCCAGTGACAATGCAGATACTGTCACATTTATGTTCGAATCTCAAAGTAAGTATAATAATTCACAAAATGTTGTGTATACTCTTTCTTCGTCATGAAAACTTATACTACTACATCTGGAAAAAGAAAGATAACTCCAGTTCAAAATGTTGCCTACATGGGCTTTAAAACACTTACTTTACAAATTGTTGTTTTTACTAATTGCAGCATTAATATTCCTATAATGGTTTTACTGTTCTAATTTCAGATAATGAAAAGGTTTCGGATTATGAAATGAAACTGTTGGACATTGATGCTGAACAGTTGGGAATTCCAGTAAGTATTTTTCTAACTTGGGGAAATTAAATAACCGATCGAATCAGTTAATCTGGAAATGATAAAAAAATTATATGATCGATTTTAACAAAAGTTTTTAAAAAAAATTTGTTTGATTAAGGCTAGTGATATTGTTAAACGTTTGCCTTAAATTATCAAAGAATAAAGGTTTTTTTCCCTGGAGAAGAACCCCAATTTGAAAAAAAATGGCTTAAAATATTCTCTAAAAGAGAACGGGAGAGGTTTCAAAAAGCCAACAATAACACTGAAGACAACTGCTGTTTCGAAATTCATAATCGATAATCAATTAACCACTGACTTCATACTCATCTTCTGTAATATTATTTCTACAAGGTATGGAAGCAACTGATCACCAATTATGCGAAGAACTCTAACAAAATTATTCTAATGCAGAACGTCAATGGCAAAGATTTCAAAACTATCCACAAAGTTTCTGTTAGTTCTTTATAGATGTTCAAAGTATATCTATAAAGAACTATTTAATTATTTTAGGACACAGAATACAGCAGTGTTGTTAAACTGCCATCAGGAGAATTCCAGAGAATATGTAGAGATTTGAGTCAGTTTGGAGACTCTGTTGTGATATGCTGTACTAAAGAAGGTGTTAAATTTTCAACAAGTGGAGACACTGGATCAGGTACTGTAGAAATCAGTTATTGTATTGACTAATATCCTGAAACCATTTACAATGAATTGAAGGAATAGAATACTCATTAGGACAGAAATTTAATCTTGAATTGTGAAATTGACAGAAATGGTTGAAGAATTGCCAATCTGATTTAAACCCGCAAAATTAACAAGCGAAAAATGTGGTTGATTTAGACGAGAAAACATGAAATATGTGGGTTGCAGTAATGTTTTAAATGAACATATAATTTGTGGATTACCCTTTCCCACTAACATTGGTATCAAAAACATAACGAATCCAGTTTATTTTGGGCTTTTGTTCTATTCTTCTGGCATGTGTTATGTCCCTGATGTCTTTCAGGAATTATCAATGGAATAAATTGTAGAACATCATTCTGTCGTCAACTTTGTTTATAATTATATGAAATGATTATATTTTAGGGAACATAAAATTGGCACAGAACTCAAGCTCGGACAAAGAAGAGGAAGCAGTCATCATTGAAATGAATCAAGCAGTCTCTCTAACCTTTGCATTGCGTTATTTGAATTATTTTGCCAAGGCAACCCCATTATCACCACAAGTCTGTCTGTCAATGTCCCAGGATGTCCCATTAGGTAGGTGCACAATTCAAGATATAAAATTTATCTGTATTTAGGGGGGCAAGGTATAGATTTTGTAATTATTTTTTTTAAACCGCATTTATGGTTGTATGGTTAATCTTGATCTCTAGGACACATCATTTAAAAAGCGGTGTTTTTGAAAATTATTTGTTTTTACAGGGGTGTAATAGAAAACAGAATTAAAAAATATCAAATCAGCATTTTGCCATTTACATTTAATTTTACAATTACAGAGGTGTAACAGAAAAAGCAAAATAAAAAAAATTATCAATTCAACATTTTTGCCATTTATATTTAATTTTACAATTCTTCAATTCATTCACCTTCATAAAATACTTAATATAATAATTGTACTTTATTTTTCAGTTGTCGAGTACAAGATCGCAGACATGGGCTTTCTCAAATATTACCTGGCACCAAAAATTGAAGAACAGGATGAAAATTAGAAAACAATTACACAAACATATGAATGAAATTTTGCATAAATTATTATATAAATGTACAGGTCAAACTGTTTGTTTTCATTTTTTGAAACTTGACATAATTGTAAGCATGATGCTGGGATGTAGACATGTCTTTAAGGGGTTTTGCTTCAAAATTTCAAACTTCTTTTGTTTTGATTTCTAACATACTGTTGTTAGTCTATCAATCAGATCTGTGTCCAAGCTTAGCTATATTTAAGGACCTGAAAATGTTCAATTCTACTTCCCGTTTTAAAGACATTTCAGGATCCTCTGGACAGATGGGTACATACCTTATAATATTGAGTGTAAAGCCATTTCAGGATCCTCTGGAAAGATGGGTACATACCTCAAGTTATATGTATAATATTAAGTGTTTTTAGATCCCTGTATAAAACAAAGCTTGGAAAGACTTGAAGCATCTTGCTCCTAGTGATTTTTGATTTTGAAAGTGTATTAAACCAAATGTGATGTTTCAGTAGTCAAACCAGCTTTGAAACATCTAGTACAGTCAATCAAGTGATCTATCCTGAAAAGTTTACCAACACAGCTGTGATGTATCCAGAAAAATCTACCAGCACAGCTGTGATGTATCAAGAAGTCTACCAACACCAGTAAAGTTTTGGAAGTTGAGGTTGAAGAGATCATCAAACTGGTTATGATGTGTTGTGTTTTATCATATCACAGCCAGCTTTGATGAGCTTATCTTCCATCAAATCAGCAGGATCAATGTTCTAGATTGCAGTTACAGCAGCCTCGTCTAACAATTTGGTTAAAAAAAAATACTTTAAAATCTTCATGCGCCAGTCCTAAATGGGATGAATTGCTGTTCATCACTGTGTCGTACAATATCTAAAGAGCAAATCTTACTGTTAAAAGTAGGGCATTTTTGGATTTTTAGGTTGAGCTTGTACTACCACTTTGTTGCTGTCTTTGTCTTGTAAAAAAAGTTCTGACAAGGGTCCATAAATCAACATTGTTACTACAGCTTAAAATAGATCATGTGGTCAGCACTAGAGTTAGCATTAGGGCTACTTTATTTGAGGTTTGAAAGCATGATAGAAATGTGTATAATTGATGAATATATCCCAATGAAATCTGATCAAACATTCAGCAACTCTGGACCAAAAACAAGCATTTTGTCGTCAAATAACAATAGGGGGAAGGATATTACTTTTCTTAACATATTTTGTAGGGGAACACTTTTTATTCATGATATTCCCAACTTGTCCATTTTAATACAAATGCAAAATTTTTTGTAGGATTGTTTAATGGTATGATGTTGTCGTCTATGAAAACTTGTTGGGTTTCTGGACAATAACTTAAGTTTAAGCGGATTGATCTCTGAATTTTTTTAAAAAGGGTTAGAACAACTAAAAAGAGGTTGGTATGATGGTCCAAATCATTGAGAGAGAAAAGGGTCCAAAAACGCATTTTCTAGTTTCAGATAAAAACATTTGTATTTCTATTGCTCTGAAATTGTACCATAATGTTGAATACAAGTAGAAGGTTGGGATTCATTTTGGGGGCCAAACACGGCATTTTTCTCGTTTCCAGACAATAACTTTTGTGTAAGAATTTGGGGTTAATTACCCCATACATGAAGGAATTTGGTGGGTGGACGAAAACTATCCTTTTTACCCCACCGCAATTTTTGGAAAAAAAATCGTCGTATATTGCTATCACGTTGTCGTCGTCCGAATACTTTGTTTTCGCACTCTTAACTTTAGTATAAGTTAACAGAAATCTATGAAATTTAAACACAAGGTATGAGCACAAAAGGAAGGTTGGGATTGATTTTGGGAGTTTTGGTCCAAACAGTTTAGGAATTAGGGGCCAAAAAAAGGTCCCAAATAAGCATTTTTCTTGGTTTTTGCACACTAACTTTAGTATTTCAAAGTAAACAGAAATCTATGAAATTTTAACACAAGGGTTATGACCACAAAAAGGAAGGTTGGATCCCAACATTTCAGGAATCTGGGGGGGCCAAAAAGGGCTCAAATAAGCATTTTCTTGTTCGCACAGTAACTTTAGTTTAGGTAAATAGAAATCTATGAAATTTTGACACAATGTTTATGACCTCAAAAGAAAATTTTGGGAGTTTGGTTCTAACAGTTAGGAATTAGGTCCAAATAAGCATTTTTCTTGGTTTTCGCACCGTAACTTAGTATTAGTAAATAGAAATCTGGAATTTAAACACAAGGTTTATGACCATAAAAGGAAGGTTGGTATTGAGTGGAGGTTTTGGTCCTAACAGTTTAGGAATAAGTGGCCCAAAGGGTCCAAAATTAAACTTTGTTTGATTTCATCAAAAAAATTGAATAACTGGGGTTCTTTGATATGCCGAATCTAACTGTATGTAGGTTTTTATACGACCGCAAATTTTGAAAAAATTTTCGTCGTAGATTGCTATCACGTTGGCGTCGTCGTCCGAATACTTTTAGTTTTCGCACTCTAACTTTAGTAAAAGTGAATAGAAATCTATGAAATTTTAACACAAGGTTTATGACCATAAAAGGAAGGCTGGTATTGATTTTGGGAGTTTTGGTCCCAACATTTTAGGAATTAGGGGCCAAAAAGGGCCCAAATAAGCATTTTCTTGGTTTTCGCACTATAACTTTAGTTTAAGTTCATAGAAATCTATGAAATTTTGACACAAGGTTTATGACCACAAAAGAAAGGTTGGGATTGATTTTGGGAGTTTTGGTTCAACAGTTTAGGAATTAGGGGCCAAAAAAGGGCCCAAATAAGCATTATTCTTGGTTTTCGCACAATAACTTTAGTTAAAGTAAATAGAAATAAATGAACTTTAAACACAATGTTTATGACCACAAAAGGAAGGTTGGTATTGATTTTGGGAGTTTCGGTCCCAACAGTTTAGGAATTGGGGGCCAAAAGGGACCCAAATAAGCATTTTTCTTGGTTTTCGCACCATAGCGTTAGTATAAGTAAATAGAAATCTATGAAATTTAAACACAAGGTTTATGACTATAAAAGGAAGGTTGGTATTGATTTTTGGAGTTTTGGTCCCAACAGTCAAGGAAAAAGGGGCCCAAAGGGTCCAAAATTAAACTTTGTTTGATTTCATCAAAATTGAATAATTGGGGTTCTTTAATATGCCGAATCTAACTGTGTATGTAGATTCTTAATTTTTGGTCCCGTTTTCAAATTGGTCTATATTAAGGTCCAAAGGGTCCAAAATTAAACTTAGTTTGATTTTAACAAAAATTGAAACCTTGGGGTTCTTTGATATGCTGAACCTAAAAATGTACTTAGATTTTTGATTATTGGCCCAGTTTTCAAGTTGGCCCAAATCCAGGTCCAAAATTAAACATTGTTTGATTTCATCAAAAATTGAATAATTGGGGTTCTTTGATATGCCAAATCTAACTGTGTATGTAGATTTTTAATTTTTGGTCCAGTTTTAAAATTGGTCTAAATAAAAGTGCAAAGGGTCCAAAATTAAACTAAGTTTGATTTTAACAAAAATTAAATTCTCTTTGATATGCTGAATCTAAACATGTACTTAGATTTTTGATTATGGGCCCAGTTTTCAAGTTGGTCCAAATCAGGATCTAAAATTATTATATTAAGTATTGTGCAATAGCAAGTCTTTTCAATTGCACAGTATTGTGCAATGGCAAGAAATATCTAATTTCACAATATTGTGAAATGTCAAATTTTTTTTTAATTAAGAGTTATCTTTCTTTGTCCAGTATAGTAAGCAAGAAATATCTGCAAGAATTTTTTTTAATTGGAGTTATCTTTCTTTGTCCAGAATCAACTTAAATCTTTGTTATATACAATATACAATGTATATTCACTTTTTACTACCAACTGATAAATTTAAATAATCTTTACCATTCAGTGATAACAAGCAGTTTTTTTACATCTTAATATTTTATGATGTATTTAAATGAGTAGTAATTGTTGCAAACTCCATTAGAATATTTTAATTGAAATTAGTTTTGGAATAAGGGAAAGGGGGATGTGAATAAAAAATTGGGTTCATTTTTTCTCATTTGAAATTTCATAAATAAAAAAAATTTCTTCAAACATTTTTTTGAGAGGATTAATATTCAACAGCATAGTGAATTGCTCTAAGAGAAAACAAAAATTTTAAGTTCATAAATACATTCATTCTGTGTCAGCAACCTATGCTGTGTCAACTATTTAATCACAATCCAAATTTAGAGCGGAATCCAGCTTGAATGCTGTGTCCATACTTGCCCCAACCGTTCAGGGTTCAACCTCTGCGGTCGTATAAAGCTACGCCGTGCGGAGCATCTGGTTAATATTTGGTCCCGTTTTCAAATTGGTCTACAATAATGTCTTAAGGGTCCAAAATTAAACTTCGGTTTGATTTTGACAAAAATTGAATCCTTGGGGTTCTTTTTTATGCTGAATCTTAAAATGTACTTTAGATTTTTGATTATTGGCCCAGTTTTCAAGTTGGTCCAAATTGGGGTCCAAAATCACTTTGTTTGATTTCATAAAAAAATGAATAATTGGGGTTCTTTCATATGCCAAATCTAACTATGTAGATTCTTAATTTTTGGTCCTGTTTTCAAATTGGTCTACATTAAAGTCCAAAGGGTCCAAAATTAAACTTAGTTTGATTTTGCCAAAAATTGAAGTATTGGGGTTCTTTGGCTGAATCCAAACATGTACTTAGATTTTTTATTATGGGCCCAGTTTTCAAGTTGGTCCAAATAGGGATCTAAATAAAATTATTATATTAAGAATTGTGCAATAGCAAGAAATTTTCAATTGCACAGTACTCAGCAATAACAAGAAATCTTCAATTGTGCAGTAGCAAATTTTTTTTCAATTTTTCTCATTTGAAATTTCATAAATAAAAAGGAAATTTCTTGAAACATTTTTTTGAGAGGATTAATATTCAACAGCATAGTGAATTGCTCAAAGGCAAAACAAAAATTTTAAGTTCATTAGACCACATTCATTCTGTGTCAACTATTTAATCACAATCCAAATTTAGAGCTCAATCCAGCTTGAATGTTGTGTCCATACTTGCCCCAATCGTTCATGGTTCAACCTCTGCGGTCGTATAAAGATGCGCCCTGCGGAGCATTTGGTTATAATTTCAAAGAATATCTTGTAAAGTATGGATCTCTCTGAGATTGTACATCAAGGGATTCGTATTTTTTTTCTAACTTCAAATTCAATTGCATTGTATTTTTCAATAGATTTGTAAGATCTTTGCATTTATTTGGTGTCGGAAATCTGTTCACGATCCAAAATCAGACAGTATCAAGCTTGCCCCAACTGTTCTGTGGTCGTATCAGGCTGCGCTTAGCGAAGCATTTTATTATGGTAAGGCTTAGTTGTATATGTACGTCTCAAAGATGGTTTGTTTCCGTTTAAGTTTGCCTCCTCCAATTGTTGAGAAACTTTTACACCAGGTTATTACCATATAACACTGGTCACCTTTGAATTTTTGTGGTGTTCCTTTTCACCAAAAGTAAAATCACAAAAATACTGAACTTTGAGGAAAATCAATTCGGAAAGTCCATGATCACATGGCAAAATCAAATAACAAAAAATGGACAAAAACTGTCATATTCCCGACTTGGTACAGGTATTTTCAAATGAAAACAATGGTGGATTGAACCTGGTTCTATAGTATAACGCTAACCCTCTCACTTTAATGACAGTTTCACCAAATTCCGTTATATTGACATAGATGCGTTAACAAAACCGACACAACAAATACAATAAGTCCAAATATGGGTACATCAGTCATCATTGTATAACCATTTTAAAAGGAACAATTTTAACAGAACACAAAAACATCTGTCCACGAACACATTCAGAGTTAAGTTAACAAATGGAACAACTGAATGAATACAAAAAAAAACCTACTTAGCCACAATCATCATCGGGTATCTTATTTAAAAAATGTGTCCGAAAGCCGCCATGGCTAAAAATAGAACATAGTTGTTAAATGCAGATTTTGGCTTATATCTCTGAAACCAAAGGATTTACAGCAAATCTGACATGGGGTAAAATTGTTTACAGAATTGTAAACCGCCAGATGTTCAGTAAAGTGAGATTGACAAACACATCACCAAAAAACAATTTTATCATAATTTCTATTGTCCTTTGTTTAATATGCTGCTTGCAAATAGACCAAATTTAGCTTTAGAGCCAGAAGCGGATTAAGGTGCCCGGGTCTCCCCTTTTTGGGAGAAAAAAATTTCGGTGCTTATATAGGGAATCGCTGTAGCGGGCCCCCACTTGAAAATTTCTAGATACGCCACAGAGAGCCTCTAGTTATGATTTGCAAGAGAACCATGGAAGTGGGTTTAAGATCAGATTGACATGTGTACTTCCATTCACCACATACAGTCGGCTTGCAGTATCTTTGCAGATTTCAGCCCGATACACTATTTCGGACAATTTATGCCAGCTTGATACTGTGAATTTGAATTGTCAAATTTTTGACACGATATAAATGTCTTGTAAATGAGAAATCATACATTTAATTTTACAAGTAGATTCTGATATCCAAAATCTGACATGTCATTGATCATTGACGGTGTTAATAAATACTCTTGCATATAAGTAATGGAATAACTGTGGTAAAAGGCTGTCTAAACTATAAAGCCAAAACGCACACCTTATAAGAGTGTTATAAGTGTGGCTTAGAAGGCTTTCATATGAAAATGGTTAAACATACTTTCGCCCCGGGCTTTGTAGGTCCAACATTTTTTCGTGAAGACTGCGTACACCACTCATTTACTTAAAAAGTATGTTTTTACAAGATGAGTGATGAATCTAGAGCTTTTATACGTGGATTGGAAAAGAAATTGTTCTACATTTGTCAAACGAGTGCATGTAAAAAAAATTTGTAAGGGTTCCGCGGAACCCAGTGTCTCGCCTACTTTTGCTGTAAATTGCAGGCTAAACAAAAATGAGGAAAAAAATCAATAAAAATATTTCTCTTGATACTATCTTATGATTGTAAGAAGCTTCTGTCCAAGCTTGGTAACAATCTAGGATAGCTAATGAATCTAATAAATTTTTTGAAAACTTTAACTGCAGACTGTATGTAATGTTAACTGGAAGAAAATCTAAGTCCATTTAAAAGTAAAATACAGAAAAAATGGAGTTATCTTTTTACAAAATTTACTTCTGGATACTATCTTATGATCATAAATAAGCTTCTGTCCAAGTTTGGTACAAACCCAGGATAGTTTAAGAAAGTTATTAAAATTTTTAAAACTTTAACCACAGAGTGAATGTAATGTTTCCCCGCAGAAAACTAAGTCCGTTTAAAAGTAAAATACGGAAAAAATGGATTTATCTTTTTACAAAATTTACTTCTGGATACTATCTTATGATCATACACAAGCTTCTGTCCAAGTTTGGTACAAACCCAGGATAGTTTTAGAAAGTTATTAAAATTCTAAAAACTTTAACCACAGAGTGAATGTTATGTTTCCCCGCAGAAAAAACTAAGTCCATTTATAAGTAAAATATGGAAAAAATGGAATTTTATTTTTACAAAATTTACTTCTGGATACTATCTTATGATCATAAACAAGCTTCCCTCCAAGTTTGGTACAAACCCAGGATAGTTTAAGAAAGTTATTAAAATTCTAAAAACTTTAACCACAGAGTGAATGTTATGTTTCCCGCAGAAAAAACTAAGTCCATTAATAAGTAAAATACGGAAAAAATGGAATTTTATTTTTACAAAATTTACTTCTGGATACTATCTTATGATCATAAACAAGCTTCTGTCCAAGTTTGGTAAAAATCCAGTGTAGTTTAAGAAAGTTATTAAAATTTCAAAAACTTTAACCACAGAGTGAATATTTGTGGACGCCGCCGACGACGACGCCGACGCCGACGGAATGTAGGATCGCTTAGTCTCGCTTTTTCGACTAAAGTCCGGAAGGCTCGACAAAAACCTAACAACAAAAACCACATGTATATGTACAGTCGTAGGTAAAAAGTGAGTTTCCCCTAAAAAAAAATGTCCCATCATTTCAACTAAAATCAATATTTTTCAATATTAATCATTACCAAGTAAATCTATAACCGATTTTTATATATAAAAAAAAAGATACCACTAGATGCAGAAATTTTAGATTGACGTTAGTTTTCTCGTTTGAATTATTTTACATTTGTAATTTCGGGGCCTCTTATAGCTGACTATATATACGGTATGGGGTTTGCTCATTTTTAAAGGCCGTACAATTATCTATAGTTGTTAATTTCTGTGTTATTTGGTCTCTTATGGAGAGTTGTCTCATTGCAAGCATACCACATCTTTTTTTTTATATGAATAGCAATGCCAATATGACAGAGGGGGATATGCCCTTTATCGGGACTCCGGGATCGGATGTTTTTAAGCTCGGGATTTCGGGATCCGGGAATTCTTTTTTTTTCGGATTTCAGGACCTCGGGATTTCGTATTTTGAAGCCCGGGATTTCGGGATTAGCTAGGACCACTCCTATCTCCCCTCATGACATGCTACCGATTACTTTATAAAGGATGAATTTAGTTTAGGATGGGATATACCGGTAAGTTGTAATATATATTGTAATATATATATATATATATATAATATACGCAGAAAGACTGATGAAAAGGAATAATCAATAAAATGTTCAACAAAACAATCCGTTCTGAATTCAATCTAAATTTCAAGTTGTATTTAATTCAAATTTATTGCAAAATTCGTTTTCTAAATTATTCAGTTGTTTTCTCTGTCGCTTCTACAGGAACTTCTTCAAAGTCTTTCTTGAACAGTTTTCTTGTTTTAATGTTTTGAACTGCAAATAAATCTCCATCCCATTTTCTAAAAGTGTCCAAATGGTTCCCATTAATAATATCCGGGACCTCTAATCCACTGGTCTCTAACATCTGCTGGTCCCGTTCGATACTTAACTGAATGGCTGATTTTCTAGCTGTATGTTGATGTCCTTGGCGATTTCCTACAGCTTTAATAATAGCAATCTGATCTAGTTCATCGTCAAATCGCCGCAAGTATTGCTTAGTATATTCGATTAAATCCCTCTTTGTAAAATCTTTTCTCTCTTGGTCAACTTCTTGTTGAAACCAAATCAACTTTTGTGCAATTACGTCGTTCTTTATCGTTGTTTTGGCATGGCTGTGATTTACTCGTTGTTCACGAGCAACTTGCTTCGATAACACTTGTGCTTTTCTACTCAATGGATGGACGGGCTTTTGCTTTTGGCTAACCTTATTTTTGTCGGCCTTCGGCATCTGAAATATGAATAATACGTTTTTATAAATACAGTTACAAATGAATAATTTTTTTATGAAGAAAAAAAAATGAGAATGGAAATGGGGAATGAGTCAAAGAGACAACAACCCGACCTCAGAGAAATACTCCTTTATGCTTTTCTTCATGTGATCAGCAAAAGAAAGCAAAGATTCCACCACCAAGAGAAGGCATGTGCATTTATCATGTTTATGTAAAAAGTAAAATCACAAAAATACTGAACTCCGATGAAATTCAAAACAGAAAGTCCCTAATCAAATGGCAGAATCAAAATCTCCAACACATCAAACGATTGGAAAACTGAAAACTACCCTATTCCTGAATTGGTACAGGCATTATCTTAAGAAGAAAATGATGGATTAAACCTGTTTTTAAAGCTAGCTTAACCTCTCACATGTATGATAGTCGCATCAAATTCCATATTATATTTATTTATTTATTAATGAAATGCTTTTTTTGTGACAACGATGTGTAAACAAAACAAACAAGACTTAATAGGTAAACATGTCACACACAGGAGTACAACAGCAACATGAACCTACCAAAAACCGGGTTGATCTCAGGTGCTCCGGTAGGGAAGGCAGACCTGCTCCACATGTGTCACTAATCGTTAAATACATGTACATTGTACATCAGTGTTGATTGGAATAGTACGAGTATTTTTGTAACCGCTTTTAATACAATTTTACAGATCAGCAGGTTAATGCTTGTGATCGGGGAAACTCGGAAATTAACAACTAACACCTCTGTTTGATTTCTTGCTGCCAAAGGCTTAGGTCCAGTGGCAAATATTTCATGCATGTTTACTGAGGACAGAGTGATCGAATATGATACAACTCTGAATATAAACATATCTTAATTTGGATTCATGGTGCTCTCATCAGACACTGAGGTTCTCGTCATCCCACCTTATTATGATTGCAAATTAGATTTTCCGACGACGACTTAGCGGCATTTGCCTAAAAATAGGGGGCGAATGGACCCAAGTGGCGAATGTGTTTTGGTGCGAACGGATCCTATATACAAGACTGGCCGAGTACAGATATTTTATTGAATGTATCCTTTGTTAACATAACTATTTTAATACTGGACGAAAAAAAAAGAACGACAAATACACAAACATTAAAATGATAATACAGTGGTGTTGTACGACCATGGTGGTCGACTATATTAACGACTAACCTCCAAGCACGCGGGCAAGCACGTGTTGTGCAATGCTCTTCTTTGTTTAGAAACAGAAAACGTACTTAATTAACTGGTTGCCTGTTTAAAGTTGCACTATTTTCAGGACAAACTGACAAAAAGGAACCAGTTTGCATCTGCGATTATGGCATCAAGAAGGCTAATTTTTCTATCTTCAAAACTTTCCAGAAATATTCATAGGTACATATTAAATGCAATCGGTAAATTAAGTTGAGGTTAGTTCATAGATTTTTGGGAAACAATAGGCAAAACCATGAGAAATAGCACTTGAAGCAGCCTTCCAAATAGAGAAAATTAGCTCGACCTCTCCGTGTCAAAAGAGCCCATTGAGGAAAATTGGTGGATAAAAACAGCTTGGCTCTCAAACAAAGATTAGTTTTGGTTGTAAAAAAATCAAGAACATGAATGAATGTTTTAAACTAAATACAAAGTTACAGAGAATGGTACATGTATATGTAACGGTTTATTTCTTCCTCTGTGATATTTTATACTGAGGTTAATTTGTCACAGTAATTTTTTTTCCAGGCATTGAATTTCACAGGTACAAATTGAAAATATATCTGTGTTATGCGGATAGTATGAACCGGTATATATTTGCCATATCATATTTCACAGAACCTTGTGAAATATAGCACAGGAGTTTGAAATCCTATCAATAAGGGGGTCAAAATATACCAAAGTCGACTGTCACAGTAGAGCTTCTTCGACTTTGGTATATTTTTGACAGTCGACTTTGGTATATTTTGCCCCCCTTATTGATAGGATTTCAAACTCCTGTGAATATAGTCCCATTGACTAGTATGTACGATACTTGCAAAAAAGATACTTGCAATCAATATATACTTTACAGTAATTATACAATGTTTCACAAAGGTAGAACAAATTTGCATAATTTATCAAAGGGAGGTAATTATGATGAGCAATTTAAAATGGTATCTGCCATGTCGGCAGGAAATTTAAAATGGGTAATATAATAATATCATTTTTACAGGTTTCAGACATTATTTCAAAGAGATAAGATGCTTTATTACTATACAAATAAAAAACGATTCTTAACACAATTATAATTCAAGTGGGTTTCCTTCCCATTTAAAGATATTAATATAATATATTCCTGAATCTATTTCATAGTGAAATTTTTCCTTGAATCTTATTTTTTATATATTCATTTATATAACAAGATGACTTATGTAAGCCAAAAAAGTGTCCCATGAAATTGTGTCCTCTAGAACATTATTTCACAGTGTAGCTGTGAAATTTTGTTCATGGGACAAAATATCACATTTGTAAACCATAAAATAGTGTCTCCCTTAGTGAAAAATTGTCCCTAGTACTTGCACATAATTTCATGGATTGGCAACACAATAAAGTGTCTTTATTTCATTATAATCATGTTAATGAAATAATAACTGATGACAACATTTAAATACTTTTTAAAAAGATATTAAAATAACTATAAACAACTTATATATAAGAAACTCAAACCTTCAATTTATTCACTTTTTTAAAATGAAATTTTCCATTGTAGAATAAGCAGGCGTGACAGAGTGGTCACTTGTTCCTCATGTTCAACTAGTCGTCTCTATAGTTCCTTACCAGAACCAGCTATTGATGGACAGGACAAAGTTTTCCCCCCTAAACTACATACCATAGTCGATGATATTGGTAAACTCACTCTCACAGAAGTAGCTGATTTGAATGAATTACTTAAGGTATAACATTGTCTTGATAACTTTTCTTAAATTTTAAAGGGGACATTTATATTATGTACAAGTCTCAGCATTAGATTCAAGTTCTGCAAAAAAGTGAAGAAAGTGGACTTAATATCATTAGCCTAGCAAATGATGAATTTAAACGAATTCAATCATGTGACTTGTCTTGTTGAGCCACAAATATAATACCTGATTTTTTTTGTTAACATGCTATAGCAAAAAGTAAACTTAATGTGATGACAAAAAAAGTAAAAAATCAAAAAAATATCAGTACACAAACACACAACATAGAAAACTAAAAAATGAGCAACAAGAATTCCACCAAAATGCAGGTGATCTCATGTGCTCTGGAAGGGTTAGCAAATCCTGCTCTACATATTGGGTAATGTTACTCCTATTAGTACTGCAACTGACATCGAAAAAGACGCTTAGTTAACGAGTTTAATGGTCCGGAATAACACACGGCTGCAAATTGTTTTAAACAAAAGAATAATATCTATATTTTAATTTCCGTCAGGTCGTAAAAAGTTTCTATGGTCACATTTTTGTATTTTATCTCCTTAATGGGGGTACCCTCAATTTACGGTTTTGAGTAGTTACCTTAAAATCCAAAAATATGTTTTTTGGTTAAATTTCCCTCTATTTTCGTAAATATTTTCTATGCACATATCATCAAGGATCATAGGAATGATAAAGACATAAATATAATACCATTTCCAAGTAAAACTTTCAAACTTAAAGTTGGTTGTTTTTTAGATAGAAATTTAATGCATTTTTCTTTGAAAACGAGAAAATGTGAAATTCAAAAACAGTATTTGACATTTAAGAGGACAGAACATATTATTGCAATACTGCATGAAAATTTTGTTGGGCAAATTCCAAACAATTTGGTCAAAAACTCAAAAATAAAAACATCATTTGTACCTTTTTTAATTACGGAAATTTCCTATCCGTCAATCAACTCCAGCATTTATTTTTTCCTTCACAATCAATTTAATAGTTTCGAAGTGATTATGTAGATTTTGTAGGAGAAGTTAATTTATTTTTGAGTGATTTGAATATATATAGTAGTTCCTTTGTGTATTTTCTGTAAATAAGTTATATTTTTGTTAATAAAATTTGGACTTTTTATAAAAGTTAACCAAATCCTTCGGATAAGAGTTTTTTTCCGGAAATGACTATAGTTGATATTGCGTGAAAATACATTGTATGTTAATGTTTAACCTCAGAACAATTAATATGCATGCAAGTGGTCGGAGGAAAAGTACTATAAGTTTCGCAGATATTTGGTGTGTGACAAGGTGATGCTAAAACCAACTTCTCTTGATATTCTGCTTTCCTTTAGCGAATCATCAGTGATGTTATGAGACTTGCACCAGAAGGCACAATTGGTGTGTCATTAAATTAGATTGATTAATTGATTGATTGTTATTTGCTTAATGTCCAGTGGCAAATATTTCAAGCATGTTCAGGACGAGAACAAGTTAACAATAAAAACAATAGGTAGGTTTTGTCATAATAGAGGTCATTCGGGATGATGGTCAGGAAAATTTAGACTGCCACTGGAAAATGATGGTATAAAGGACTGGGACAGAAATTTTCATTTGCAACAGACAACCTACGGACCCCTCAAAGAGTTGTTGCAAGGGTTTTTAACGTGCAAAGAACATGGCACTCCCTTTGCACGAGGCATCGGATTTTACGTCCCCATTCTGACCGGACGTGACTGTGAACTTGATACATCCCGCACAGCGAAACAGACGCCCCATTTGGTTTTACTGCCGGTCGGAAGAAGACCAAGTGACCATATTTCGTTTCCCCAGTCACCCATGGGGAACTTCAAATTAGAAACAACAGAAATCTATATCTGTGATCAAACTGACCGACATGTATCCTCACAACCTGACACTTTTATACGATCTCGCGCTCAGTTTCTACCTTGTAGTTTGGATATGAAAACAGTATTTATGTATAAAAGAAAAACCTTTACAAAAAACAGAAAACTACACAAAACTGAGTCCTCTAAACATGTTGACATTCTTTTAAGTTGTGCTTATTAATGTGAGTCATCATTTATTCATGCATAACCAAGTACTTATTGAAGTCAACACATGTGCAATTAAGTAAAATAGTTACTGAAAAAATAGAATTTGAACTTGCTGTCAGTTTATTAATAACGATTGTTAGTGATGTGATTTGTTCTTCCATAAGGAAAAGACTTTCTCATGTAGCACATACTCTACATACACCGATCACTTTTACCCAAGATTGTCTCTGATGCTTACAAAACTGCCAAACTCCAGAACTAAATAGCTATTGTTGTGACACCTAATAATTCAGACACAAAAGGGGGAGGGGGGGGTCAAGGGATATGAAATACAGAGTTTAGCTCTGAATTCAATATAGGGAATGCCATATTTGCTGCAGGAAAATTGAAGTCTATGTTAAGACTTTCAGAATTACACCAAGGTGTGTCTGAAAAAATCAAGGATACATTAAAAGAAGAACAATTACTTCACCCTGCCACCAGTGTTCTTATGAGCTATGTCCTTGTTTTGGTATTTCTATGGAAATGATGCCCGCATAGCTTCTTAATAGATATAGGAAGATGTGGTATGAGTGCCGATGATACAACACACCAATCAAGTCACAATTTATAAAAGTGACCCATTATAGATCACGGTCCGGTCTTCAACACAGAGCCTAGGCTCAAAAGTTCATTTGTTAGTTTATTGATGAAAAAATAACACAAAGGCGCTTCTGAACCGTATACTGTCCCTAAAGATAACAAACATTCGTAAATGTATGGCTATTACAGAATCAATCGTTTCTGAAGCAACATTCGCCCCATTACATTTGGGATTAGCAGTGCAGATATTTCATGCATATGCATTTGGGAATATGTGTCACGAACATTGATCGAAACTTTGTTCTCACATTGCTTTTGTGTTTTCCTATGTAAAGGTAAGAGTGTAAGACTGTATATGACGAGTTTGACCGAATCATTACGGTATTTACGCTCCAGATAGTATTTGTACTAAAAACAAGAATGTGTCCATAGTACATGGATGCCCCACTCGCACTATCATTTTATGTGTTCAGTGGACAGTGAAAATTGGGGTCAGAACTTTCATTTGGAATTAAAATTAGAAAAATCATATCATAGGGAACATGTGTACTAAGTTTCAATCTGATGTAACTTTAACTTCATCAAAAATTACCTTGACCAAAAACTTTAACCTGAACATAGCACTATCATTTTCTATGTTCAGTGGACCATGAAATTGGGGTCAAAACTAAAATTTGGCATTAAATTAGAAAGATCATATCATAGGGAACATGTGTACTAAGTTTCAAGTTGATTGGACTTCAACTTCTTCAAAAACTATCTTGACCAAAAACTTTAACCTGAAGCAGACGGACGCACAGACAGATAAACGATCGGAGGCACAGACCAGAAAACATAATGCCCATCTACTATCGTAGGTGGGGCATACAAATATGTATGATTTGAACAAACTCTGTCCTGCACAGAACTTGGTTTTAGTGTCTTATAATGCTAATACGCGTGCTGAATCCGCATATGATGACTAAGAGATTGATTCATGTCACTATTTAATGAATACTTGAGCTATTGTGTGTCGCTTTTAAAAGTTATATAAGGATCATGACTGATTTTGAATTACAACATTAGAAAATTGGCATTGCATTGTATAATTTTTCATCCTTCCCTTAAAAAAATAATGAGTTAACTTTTTAACCAGGATTATCCCACCTAAAAAATGTTCATGCACTTAAGTTAAACTGAATTTGTTTTACACTCATTTTTAGCTCACCTGGCCAAAAGGCATCGTCGTCGTCGTCCTGCGTCCGTCGTCGTTAACTTTTACAAAAATCTTCTCCTCTGAAACTACTGAACCAATTCAAACCAAACTTCATCTGATTGATTCCTAGGGTATCTAGAATAAAGTTTGTGTTTAAATTTCCATTTCATCAAAAAACATGGCCGCCATGGCTAAAAATAGAACATAGGGGTAAAGTGCAGTTTTTGGCTTATAACTCAAAAACCAAAGCATTTAGAGCAAATCTGACATGGGGTAAAATTGTTTATCAGGTCAAGATCTATCTGCCCTGAAATTTTCAGATGAATCAGACAACCCATTGTTGGGTTGCTGCCCCTAAATTTGTAATTTTAAGGAAATTTTACTGTTTTTGGTTATTATCTTGAATATTATTATAGATGGAGATAAACTGTAAACAGCAATAATGTTCAGCAAAGTAAGATTTACAAATAAGTCAACATGACCAAAATGGTCAGTTGACCCCTTTAGGAGTTATTGCCCTTTATAGTCAATTTTTAACCATTTTTCATAAATCTCCATGATCTTTTACAAAAATCTTCTCCTCTGAAACTACTGAACCAATTCAAACCAAACTTCATCTGATTGATTCTTAGGGTATCTAGAATAAACTTTGTGTTTAAATTCCCATTTCATAAAAAAACATGGCCGCCATGGCTAAAAATAGAACATAGGGGTAAAATGCTGTTTTTGGCTTATAACTCAAAAACCAAAGCATTTAAAGCAAATCTGACATGGGGGTAAAATTGTTTATCAGGTCAAGATCTATCTGCCCTGAAATTTTCCGATGAATCAGACAACCCATTGTTGGGTTGCTGCCCCTAAATTGGTAATTTTCAGGAAATTTTACTGTTTTTAGCTCACCTGGCCCGAAGGGCCAAGTGAGCTTTTCCCATCACTTTGCGTCCGTCGTCGTCTGTCGTCTGTCGTCCGTCGTCGTTGTTAACTTTTACAAAAATCTTCTCCTCTGAAACTACTGGGCCAAATTGAACCAAACTTGGCCTCAATCATCATTGGGGTATCTTGTTTAAAAAATGTGTGGCGTGACCCGGTCAACCAACCAAGATGGCCGCCACGGCTAAAAATAGAACATAGGGGTAAAATGCAGTTTTTGGCTTATAACTCAAAAACCAAAGCATTTAAAGGAAATCTGACATGGGGTAAAAATGTTTATCAGGTCAAGATCTATCTGCCCTGAAATTTTCAGATGTATCGGTCAACCTGTTGTTGGGTTGCTGCCCCTGAATAGGTAATTTTGTGGAAATTTTGCTGTTTTTGGTTATTATCTTGAATATTATTATAGATAGAGATAAACTGTTAACAGCAATAATGTTTAGCAAAGTAGGATTTACAAATAAGTCAACATGACCGAAATGGTCAGTTGACCCCTTTAGGAGTTATTGCCCTTTATAGTCAATTTTTAACCATTTTTCGTAAATCTTATCTTTTACAAAAATCTTCTCCTCTGAAACAACTGGGCCAAATTAATCCAAACTTGGCAACAATCATCTTTGGGGTATCTAGTTTTAAAAATGTGTCCGGTGACCCGACCATCAAATCAAGATGGCCGCCACAGCTAAAATAGAACATAGGGGTAAAAGGCAGTTTTTGGCTTATACCTCAAAAACCAAAGCATTTAGAGCAAATCTGACAGGTGGTAAAATTGTTTATCAGATCAAGATCTATCTGCCCTGTAATTTTCAGATGAATCTGACAACCCATTGTTGGGTTGCTGCCCCTGAATTGGTAATTTTAAGGAAATTTTGCTGTTTTTGGTTATTATCTTGAATATTATTATAGATAGAGATAAACTGTAAACAGCAATTATGTTCAGCAAAGTAAGATTTACAAATAAGTCAATATGACCGAAATGGTCAATTGACCCCCTAAGGAGTAATTGTCCTTTATAGTCAATTTTTAACAATTTTCATAAAATTTGTAAATTTTTATTAACATTTTCCACTGAAACTACTGGGCCAATTTCATTATAGATAGAGATAAATGTAAGCAGCAAGACTGTTTAGTAAAGTGAGATTTACAAACACATCACCATCACCAAAACACAGTTTTGTCATGAATCCATCTGCTTACTTTGTTTAATATTCACATAGACCAAGGTGAGCGACACAGGCTCTTTGGAGCCTCTAGTTGGTTATTATCTTGAATATTATTATAGATGGAGATAAACTGTAAGCAGCAATAATGTTCAGCAAAGTAAGATTTACAAATAAGTCAACATGACAAAAATGGTCAGTTGATCCCTTTAGGAGTTATTGCCCTTTATAGTCAATTTTTAACCATTTTTCGTAAATCTCCATGATCTTTTACAAAAATCTTCTCCTCTGAAACTACTGAACCAATTCAAACCAAACTTCATCTGATTGATTCTTAGGGTATCTAGAATAAACTTTGTGTTTAAATTCCCATTTCATAAAAAAACATGGCCGCCATGGCTAAAAATAGAACATAGGGGTAAAATGCTGTTTTTGGCTTATAACTCAAAAACCAAAGCATTTAAAGCAAATCTGACCTGGGGTAAAATTGTTTATCAGGTCAAGATCTATCTGCCCTGAAATTTTCAGATGAATCAGACAACCCATTGTTGGGTTGCTGCCCCTAAATTGGTAATTTTAAGGAAATTTTACTGTTTTTGGTTATTATCTTGAATATTATTATAGATGGAGATAAACTGTAAGCAGCAATAATGTTCAGCAAAGTAAGATTTACAAATAAGTCAACATGACAAAAATGGTCAGTTGATCCCTTTAGGAGTTATTGCCCTTTAAAGTCAATTTTTAACCATTTTTCGTAAATATCCATGATCTTTTACAAAAATCGTCTCCTCTGAAACTACTGGGCCAAATTTAACCAAACTTGGCCACAATCATTATTAATGTATCTAGTTTAAAAATTGTGTTTTTGACCCGGCCAACCAACCAAGATGGCTGCTATGGCTAAAAATAGAACATAGGAGTAAAATACAGTTTTTGGCTTGTAACTCAAAAACCAAAGCATTTAGAGCAAATCTGACAAGGGGTAAAATTGTTAATCTGGTCAAGATCTATCTGCCCTGAAATTTTTAGATGAATCGGACAACTTGTTGTTAGGTTGCTGCCCCTTAATTGGTAATTTTAGGAAATTTTGCTGTTTTGGGTTAATGTATTATCTTGAATATTATTATAGATAGAGATAAACTGTAAACAGCAATAATGTACAGCAATTTAAGAATAAAAAATAAGTCAAAATGACCAAAATGGTCAATTGACCCCCTAAGAAGTTATTGTCCTTTATTATCAATTCTTAACAATTTTCATAAAATTTGTAAATTTTTACTAACATTTTCCACTGAAGCTACACGGACAAGTTCATTATAGATAGAGATAATTGTAAGCAGCAAGAATGTTCAGTAAAGAAAGATGTACAAACACATCACAATCACCTAAACACAATTTTGTCATGAACTGTCTGCCTCCTTTGTTTAATTCACATATACCAAGGTGAGCGACACAGGCTCTTTAGAGCCTCTAGTTTTTTAAACCTCGCATTCGCCACGGGTGACTATTGTATATTTTGTGTGATAACTGCTCTGTCCAGGCTTTGCAAATACACAATATGTATTTATCTATAACTAGAAACTAATTTTAACAAAATACACAACCTTCACGATGCAAAATTAAAAACACTGTTTCAGCGCTTGAATTTTGTTTTTTTCAAAGATAGAAAAAATATTGAAATAATTTGATAAACTGGTGTTTTATAGTTTAGAAAATAATTCTGTAATATACTACATAAAAAAAGAAAAACTATACACAATATGAAGGTTTATGGATGTGAAAAGGTCAAGGCCACTTCTTATTTTGCTATGTCTTAAATGGAAAAAAATCAGAAGGTTCCAAATCAACGCTATTTTGTAATGGCAGCTCTTCATATAAATAATCAAAGTAATCGTTTTAACATCGTTTATAGCATATGCTTATAATTGAATCGTTTTTGTAGCATTCTATTGAATAAATATTATAATATTTCTCCTTTTTGTCCTTGTGGTTGAAATATTGATAGTTTTAGGTCTGACCTTTGACCTCAATTTTACAAAATTGTGACCACTCTGGATTTTTACGACCCAACTTTTCTTATTGTACATGTTTTCCTCTTTCCAACGATATATAATTTAGGTGTGTGTTCTTCCGGACCATTAAAGTTTTAAAAAATGAACTCTGGTTGCAGTACTATATAAGATAAATGTTAAATCAAGATATAAGGCATCACACACTGGTGGATTCGTAGTTGACTCATCTAATCTTACTGTTTTTATACAACCGCAAAAATTGAAACAATTTTGGTCGTATAATGGTATGACGTTGGTGCCTTCGTCTTTGTCCCAAGACATTTGGTTTTCGCACTATAACTTTAGTATAAGTAAATAGAAATCTATGACATTTAAACACAATGTTTGTGACCATAAAAGGAAGGTTGGGAGTTTTGGTCCCAACAGTTAAGGAATTTCTTAGACCACATTCATTCTGTGTCAGAAACCTATGTTGTTTCAACTACTGTGGATTCATTTATTTTCGTGGGTACCAATTTTCGTGGTTTGAGGAAAACTTACATATTCGTGGATATTTAATTTCGTGGTTTTGGCAAAGTCTACACTCATTCCTTTTCAAAATTTGTATTTGTTGAACATTTGAATTCGTGGTTCTCCTGTACCCACGAAATCCACGAAAATTGGTATCCAACGAATATTAATGAATCCACAGTATTTAATCACAATCCAAATTCAGAGCTGTATCAAGCTAAAATGTTGTGTCAATACTTGCCCCAACTGTTCAGGGTTCTACTTCTGCAGTCGTATAAAGCTGCGCCCTACTGAGCATTTGGTTGTTTGTTGGAAGTAGATATGTATCATATTTTAATATGTAAGTAACATAATAAAAATATGCAGTTTGAAAAGTTTAAAAGTTTAAAAGTTCTTTTTGAATGTATTCTGTAATTGACATTTCCCATCCCTTGTAAATGCACAGAAATGGGCTAATTATGTTTTTTCTCTTTCATAAATTTGAATATTTTGTCAGAAGGCTAGTGAAAATAATGTTAATTTTAATTTTTTCAAATTTAATGAAGCCTTACATACCCGAAGCCAGGGGGTCCAGGGCAAAACAAATAAGCACTGTAACAGTCAATGTTCTGATCGAGTTTGTGAGTCCAACGACCCCCCCTTTGGAATTCCTGGCTACGGGCCTGCCTATGTGTAATTAAGCTAGAATATAAAATCTATGTCACTTGGATGAATTGTATTTGAATCGATGTTTGCATCCAGTGATACTTTTTTAGCTCACCTGGCATAGCCATGTGAGCTTATGCCTTCATTTGGCTTCCGTCGTCGTCGTCGTAAACTATTTCAAGAATCTTCTCCTCTGAAACTACTTGGCCAAATACTTCCAAACTTTAACTGAATGTTCCTTAGGGTATCTAGTTTATAAATTGTATCCACAGTTTTGATCCATCAACAAACATGGTCGCCATGGCTAAAAATAGAATATAGGGGTCAAATGCAGTTTTTGGCTTATATCTCAAAAACGAAAGCATTTAGAGCAAATCTGACAAGGTATAAAAATATTCATTAGGTCAAGATCTATCAGCCCTGAAATTTTCAGATGAATCTAACAATCCATTGTTGGGTTGCTGCCACTTAATTGGTTATTTTAAGGAAATTTTGCAGTTTTGGTTTATTATCTTGAATATTATTGAAGATAAAGATAAACTGTAAACAGCAAAAATGTTCAGCAAAGTAAGATCTACAAAAAAGTTTTGCATGACCAATATTGTCAATTGACCGCTTAAGGAGTTATTGCCCTTTAAAGACAAATTTGCTCTATTTGTTCATCAAACTTGCTTAAATTTAAAAAATCTTCTCCTCTGAAACAACTGGGCCAAATACTCTCAAACTTTAACTGAATGTTCGTTGGTGTATCTACTTTCTAAATTGTATCCGAAGTTTTGATCCATCAACAAACATGGCCGCTACGGCTAAAAATAGAACATAGAGGTCAAATGCAGTTTTTGGCTTATATCTCAAAAACTAAAGCATTAAAAGCAAATTTTGCATAGTTAAAAATGTTCAATAGGTCATGATCTATCAGCCCTGAAATTTTCAGACGAATCTAACAATCCATTGTTGGGTTGCTGCCATTAAATTGGTAATTTCAAGGAAATTTTGCAGTTTTTGGTTATTATCTTGAATATTATTGAATATAAAGATAAACTGTAAACAGCAGAAATGTTTGGCAAAGTTAGATCTACAAATAATCAATATGATCAACATTTAAATGGCATTTTAAAGCAAAAATAATAATTGTGAAAGGTTTAAGCAAAACGTTTCAGGTGAGCGAATCAGGCTCTTGAGAGCCTCTTGTTTATATTTGCAGTTTTCAGTTTTGTTAAACAAATTTTGTTTGCTCTATTCATATATATTTTCTTGCATGCTGTTACACCATTTACCTACATAGGAATAAAAAGGTACTACAGCTTAAATCTTGTTTTATTTTTTCAGAAAACTTTGAGGATACAAGATGCACCTGTAATGGCCATGGGTATGCCAGGAATGGCTGCACCTAAGGTAAGCAATAATTTCTTCAGTTGTGAACATTTTCATCACATACAATACCATGAATACAGACATTACATTCCACTTATATTATTTTGACCAATTGGTATTATTAAAGAAAAGTTTCTTTAAAGAAGCATTTACATACAAACATCAATTAGTAAAGCAGATGCTAAAGTTGGTAATCAGGAAATGATGAAATTACAAGCTAATTTCCAATCTTTCAGAAAATCCCCAATAATATATGTATGACCTTGACCTATACATGTATTTGAATGTAATTAATTTTCTTTCTACAGGAAGAAGAGGAGGAAGAGGCTCCCAAAATTGTGAAAACTCTCTTCTCACTCAAACTTTTAGAATTTGCAGCGGACAAGAAGATAACCCTGATCAAAGAAATAAAAAGTCTTGTGCCTGATATGAATTTAGTTCAGGTAAAATAAATTATTTATTATAAATAAACAAATATACACCTTTGTAATTTCTAGTTTTATAACCCTCTTATAAGGCTGAAGAGTTGTATGTATTGCAGTTTGTTAAAATATTGCATAGTTTATCTCCAAAGTTTGTTGTGCATGAAAAAAACTGTGAAAAGAGAGAAAGGGCCCCACTTGGCCCAAATATTAAGTAAATTGTTTCACGATAAAAGATGTACTGGTAGATGCATATATACTTGTGAGAAAATGTAAATTGTCATTCACAACCAAGCTCACAAACCACATATAATAGTAATCTCTTAAGAATTATTTGTTAAAACAAACATATTTTATAAATAAAAAGTACCTGTAGGTGTATTTTTTTGTCAACCAATGCACTATCAAAATCTTTTTATGCCCTTAAACCATTTAAAATTGACACGCTCCCATTGAGCTTGCTGAAAAGGCTAATTTTACACTACATAATGATAACATAAAGTAAATGGTATTCAACAATGAGCAAAATCCATTACACATAGCAAACTTTTAAAGGTTCAGAGATGATAAATGTAAATCAATTAGAAGGAAAAAAAATACCAGCCTTTACCACACAGTAAAGGATAAGCAAATATAATTCATGCAACAAATGACAACCACTGAATTACAGGCTCCAGACTTGGGACAGGCACTTACAGTATGTGTAAAACTTATAGAGATTATTTTTTTAAAGAAGAAATGTGCTTTTCTTTGTCGGTAGTTTTTGTATGCACTTTAGTAGAATTATATGTTGCTTAGATTTGTATTTCCTGAGTTGCGTTCTTTATTAAATTGTTTTATTATTTTCAGGCTAAAAAGTTTGTAGAATCTGCCCCACAAGTGATTAAAGCAGACATACCTAAAGAAGAAGCTGAAACTTTAAAGAAAGCTATAGAGGCAGCTGGTGGAAAATGTGATATTGATTAAAAGACAAAATATATAATTCTGTTTTTCAAATTTGAAAATAAATATAAACTTCAGTGTTGCATTTTTTTTTAAAAAGGAGCGTGTGAACTACAAAATGCAGTGAAAGGATCTAGGTATAAACATTATGTAATTTTGATGTACATTTTGCCACTAAATTGTGACAAGATTTACATCTGACTTTAGCTCTCAGATTATTGCGAGTTAAAATGAAATAAACTGGTTCCTTTCATGGGAAAAAAATTGGTTGATTATATAGAGAATCACTGAAGCATGACTGGAGCCTCCCCCCCCCCTCCCCCCCCCCCCCCCCCCCCCCCCCTATAAATAAGGCCTACATGTCAAATGAAAACAAGAGGCTATCACAACGACCAAAAACTGAATTTATTAACATTTATTTGTGTCCTAATAATATCACAAGAACCATTACTGATGAATGGTGAAAGTGAAAATCGTAAATATCAAATTTGAAAAGCTTAGATTGAATGGTTCATAAGTGAATGCAACAACTTGTATGAAAACGCCATTCTACGATCTTTCAAGAACCATAACTCATGAACGGTAAAAGTCAAAATTGTCATTATTGAACTTGACCTCTATTTAGTCATCAGTAACAACATAAAAAAAATTCAAAAGCTTAATAAGTTGAATGGTTCATGAGAAAATGCACAGACACGACTGGAAACATCATTTTTCAATCTTTCACGAACCATAACTCCTGAACGGTAAAAGTCAAAATCGTCATTATTGAACTTGACCTCCATTTTGTCATCAGTAACAACATATTAAAATTTGGGAAGCTTTGGTAGAACAGTTCATGCGTAATTGTACGGACATGACTGGAAACTCCATTTTACTATCTTTCAAGAACCATAACTCCTGAACAGTAAAAGTCAAAATCACCATTATTGAACTTGACCAGTAACAACATATTAAAATTTTAAAAGCTTTGGTTGAACAGTTCATGAGTTATTGCACGGACAACATTTGATTACCGGCCGCCCGCTGTACATCCCAAATTTAATAACCGACATTTTTGTCCCAAAAATCCGGTTAAAAAAACATTTTACTTTTACCCCACACACCCAAATTGTCACAAAGTAAACAAAATCTCAACTGCTTCTTAAGTTCAAAGACAAATAACTTCTACAAAAGTTGCCTGATAAAAATGTTCTTGGATATGCAAATCTACTTATCGTGTTCTTATGAGCTTTAAAGTTTCATGAAGTTCTGTTGTGTGATTTAGAAGGAGTTGTGACAAAAAAAACAGGACTAATGGGACAGATTGGTAAATCATTTGTTCGGTAAAGTTGTGTGGGGTATAATGATGTTTAAATATGAGAGTTAAAAGTTTTCAAATTCTAAGTAGATGACCTTTGCATTATATATCTGTGTAGCATGGACAAAGAGTAATGGTCTATATGGTTTACTTTACCCTAATTTGTGAGCATTCCGGTATGTCAAAGGAAAGATTTAGAACATGTTTCAATCTTCACAATATCCTCATGGCCAAATCTTTTGCAACTTAAGGCATGATGTTTGAGTTACTGATTGCAAAGATTCTACACTATGCTGATTTGGTTGCCATGATACCGAATTGAAGCCATGGAAATCATATAATTTACAACTGGTACATAAGAATGATGAGAACCAAAATTTTTTGTTCTTTAATTTTTGTTCTGAAAATACGAAAAGCCACTGGAGGTAATTATTGATTTTTGAAAATTCAAATTAGAAGCTTCAAGTCTTGTGAATATTCATATCATGCCTGTCCTAAGTTCAGAACCTTGTCATTGGCCTTTTATGGTATATAATAGTGAAACTCTTGGAACAAGACGCCAAAGTTTATTGTAGGTCAAATGTTTTCCACCAATACAGTGAATAGGATTTTTTAAATGGTTTGACGGATTAGAGATTTCATAAGCCTGCAGTTGTACTTCTAGCAAGACTGGGTAGAGACTACTAGTATGAACAACCAAAATTTGTGCTGACTGTTTTCACCCAATGTCAATGAGTATTTCTAGACTGCTAGCATTTGGGACATAGTACATTTTTCGAGATTTTGGTAAAAGTCGTCAAAATCTTTTCAATTTCTTCAAAATTTGATTCGAGGGAACGAATCTAAGAGCACAGTATTAGACAAACTTTAAAATTCAAGTCATAAATTTCATTTGTTATAACAAACATAATGCGAGCACCAAAGAAAAAGAGGCTAGTTCCAAAAAGCCATCAAGGAGAAAATTGTGTTGTCATTGATTTTTAATCCAGTTGTAATATGTAGAATTTTCAATTTTGTCTCACTGGTGTTTTAAAAATATAGTTATTTACAATAGGTTTATTTGGTGAATATGTCTGTCTGGTTTCTCTTGCCTGCATCTTCTGACCTTAACATTATTTCTCAATATTAACTTTTCCTGGTTGGGTATGTTTCTTGGATACTTAAGCAAAAGGGTCAACTACCAAGTAATGGGTATATTTGGAGTATGGAATGATTATAAGGCATGCATTACAGTCTTGCAGGTTTAATCTGACCTTTAACAAATTGACATGGATCCTTGTTATATTACATAATGTTGAAGAACCTGATCTATCAGTATGATCAGAAAAGCAAACATTTGCACAAAAAATTGTTGAAATGTCTCAATCTGAATATACAAATGCATACAATTCTGATATTCAAGAAAAGAAATATGTTACTTTATTCACCTATGGTTACAATTGTTCTCAATAAATGATGAACACATTGACAAACCTACTTTTGTATCCAACAGAAAAGGTGAATGGATTCCTGCGATATACCGGCAATAAGCAGAACTCACGAAACCAATTTTATATACACAACTAGGAGTTAAAATTACACACATCCACAATAACCTTTCTGTTCTCAACAGACAAATAGAAACTAAAAACAACACAATCTTAATTTGTATCTTGCTTTTATTTGGTTGTTTCTTATACAAAACTGCTTCTCTTCACAAAATGAATATAAAGGGAGAAAAACCAATAAACAGATTTAATCTGCACAATCACAAATGTTTCATAAATAATAAATAAAAAGGATTTCTTCACATGATTCCTTTACATAATTTCAAATCTTTAATTCATATTTTAAGAGATCTTTTGAACAGAAGGAAAAAGATTAACCTTACAATTACTTAAAGCCCCTGTACAATGGCACATACAAAGATATTACAGTTGAAGTGTATGAATTTTCTTCAGAAATCAACCAATAAAAAAATAAGTTAAAAGTAATTTAGCAAGATTGTCATTGAACTATATGATGTTTATGAAAGAATGACTGCAATGAAAAATGATAATGATTTTGATTTCCAGATATATAGACATGAGTCAAGTAAACAAGTAATACCATAATAAATCTAAATTATTTAGTTGAATGGTACTGTCATGGTTGATATTTATTTGTCATATAAGACATAACATTCATATCTAGGTATTACAAGTTGAGGAATGTTACATCTAATACTGAAAAAAGGCACTCAGTTTTTCTGTTAACTGCCAGATTTTTAGTACTCAACTTTTTTTCTTCAAACTCCATCAATAATAGAATAAACGTGAAAATGAACAAACGTAAACCAACTAAGAAATAACATCATTTAAAACACATTAATTATATTTTATATAAAGTAAAAAAAAAATCACCTTGTAGAAGTATTTATAGGTTTAATACTTCAACCCAAATCTACCCACAAGACAAATGAAGTGTGTATGAACCACCCTAACAATTTTTGGATACGGGTCAAATGTCACGTCATTCTAACTTTTTTATCTATTTCTTATTGAATATTTTCTGCAACATATGTATATTCAGATAACTAATGGTTAATTTTGGTCCCACATTCTAAATAACTTAGGAGGGACAGACAGCTATAACCAGGGCATCTTTACAAGACAAGATTTTGCCAAACAAAAACACAACAATAACATTAATCTCAATCTTTTCACCGTGTAAAAATAAAACTATAACATAAATTAAACGCTAAAACATTCATAGTTTTCATACATGAATAGGGCCTTGCTCGGGTTATGCACATTGGTAAAGTTACCAAAACTAAGTCTAAAGGGTTGGGGTTTTTACCCTGGACATACTTTCTTCCTCCCAACAAAAATGTATACCATGGAAGTGTACAGAGGCATATAAAGTGGTGCTTAACTCCATCAATTAAACAAACAAAACAAATACAACTAGTGCCTAGTTCATATAAATATGGTACCCTGGGAACACACAAAGAACTTAGAAAAATCACCAGCCATAAAAATGTCTCCCTTGTTTAAAATCACATGTTAACTCATAAATGAATTCATTGACATTAACAAATGAAAATATTTCAATATCACAATTAAGTCATGTACAAGTTCTTTCATGTAACATTAAAAATAGTGTTGATCTTCACATGCTGGTTCTTTCTAAATCATTCTCTGCATGCATCGTTTAAACAGTACAAGTATACACAATTGTGAACATCCATGATAACTTTAAAAATATATAAATTAATTCACCATGTCATTTTTACTCCCATAATCATTCTTAAAAATTAATATTCATATTATGTATTTATTAACCCACAAATTATGCCATTAAAACATAGCAGATACTACAACACATGTGCATTACAGCTATAACCCTCTGAGTCATTAACATAAATCCTTCACCACCCATCAAGTCCTGGCATTGGAAACTGTATAGCAAACTTCTCGACATCTGCCTTTAGTGCTGCTATTTTCTGTTTAATCTTTTCGTCTGTTATTATCTTAGCCTTAAAATCTTTCAATAATGGTCCACAACCTTCCATAGCTTCCTTTGTTATCACTAACCCTGAAATAAAACAAGTTAAATACCACTGTAGGTGTCTATGATTGATTGATGTTTAATGCCACTTTCAGAACTCTTGGCTATATTGTGGCAATCAGGTTTTATTGATAGAGGAAGCCAGAGGGCTAGAGAAAGAATCGCCGACTATAGACAGGAAAACAGACCATCCTAGTAGATTAAGATTGAAGTTCTAATGCACTGACACATACAGGTTTTTAAATGGTTGGTGATACTGTAGATAAACTACTTAGATAGATTTCTACGACAAATTTGAAAAAAAATGATTAACTGCTGTATTATGGATTTTATCAATTTATAAATTCAAGTTTCTGCATTTAATGTATCGATTGCAACTACTACAAAATGTACCAAAAATTTAACATACTGAGTGTAAATTATCAAAATCTGTAGTGGAATTTTTTATGTATGAATATAATAATGAGAAGTTTTATGTGGTAACAATACTAGTAGGTATAAGATGACATTAAACAATTAAATTTACCTTGATGTATAAACTCTGATACTTGTTCAAAATCTTTTTCCTTCATATTTCTGGAGGTAAGAGCAGGAGATCCTATTCTAAGACCACTTGGTTTAAGAGCACTTTTGTCACCTGGACAGGTGTTTTTGTTCAGAGCTATACTAACATCTTCCAGAACTTTCTCAGCCCGAGCACCATCTATTCCATTTGGTCTCAAGTCAACCAAGATTAAATGATTGTCAGTACCACCTAAAATACATCATAGGAATAATTATATACAGGTTTAGACTTCAGCATACACAGTGAAGTCAACTTAGATTATGTAACGCCTAAAATACATCATAGAAATAATTTTATACACATTTAGACTCCAGCTGTATCAGAAAGCTGGGGTTAGTCTCACAAAAAAGATTCACTGAAAACCTATAATAATATTGTTGACATGTGATTTTTTAGGAACTTTCTCCTAATTCATGGTGGGTAAACTTGCCAATTTAATTGGGTTGCAATATATATTTTTTTCCTCTGCCACATTATAATGAAGGGACATAAAAGTTATATCCTCCAGGTGTATTATAAACCCAATTACCTAATTATATACTGGGTTGGAGAATTTTGTCATCTAGTGTTGTTAAACATACTCTTATAGTGGTTTTAATAATCATTGGAAGGGTTTAGGGCTATTATCATTTACAGCATACTTAAGTATTATTGCATCATGTGATATTTGCTTTCCTTATCGCAAAGATATGTTTTGTAAAAGTTTCATAAGGATATTTTATCGTCTATAACAAATGTATTGTAAAATAAGCATTGTGTATAGGATTCATAACATTTGGTTGAAAAAATCAATAATTTCTCATTTGTAAAGGGACATAACTCTAGAAATGTGAAAGTGCTGCCACAGAAAGTCTAACTTGATCTGTGTTTTATTGGTAATAAGCATTGTGTAAAAGTTTGATAACATTTAATTAAGGCAATCTCAACTTTAAGAACGGGAAGGAAAAATTCAGCAATTTTTTTAATTGTAACGGGACATTACTTTAAATGGTAAAAGTGACATCAACAAAATTCAAACTTGATCAGTATTTTGTATTTAAGTTTCAAAATGTTTGGTTGAGGCAAGCATAAGTTTGAGAACTGAATTTAATTTCTGTGCACAGTTAGACAGACTTACATGAGTCAAACTTAATGTTCCCTCCACTAAGGCAGGGGTATAAAATACATTTGGTCTACAGATAGGAAACAAAACAAATCACTGATTGATTGTAATATGATTAATTTGTGATTGTATCTAAATTCTCACCTGTTACAACCTTATATCCCTTTTCTTGTAATACTTTACTCATTACACGGGCATTGGCTATTACTTGTTCTTGATAAACTTTGAATTCTGGTCTACATGCCTGGTTCAAGGCTACTGCAACAGCTAAAACACAAATATTACAGAACATCAAAATGCATTCAAATATCAATCATAACTCTGCTAATGACTATACAAGTAAAGAACAAATAAAAAAATATGTTGTTTTTACCTGTGTCTTTTACTTCATCAGGGTTTCAGCTAGGATTTTGAGGGCTTTAGTCACTTTTTGCGCGTGATAAAAATCAGCCTTATTTTTTTATAGAGCAAGGGATCTAGGATGTTTATCAAACTAGCTATACATATATGTCCAAGTCCTTCAAGGACTAGTCTAGGATCTTTGAAGGCTTTAGGATTGCTAATGTAGACAGTTATTGGCAATATTGAATGAATTGACTGATGTGATACTAAGATATGAAGATAAGAACAGGAATCTGGTAATATGGTCAAAACTTCACTTCAGTTATTTTCAGGGCACACCCCTTATCAACAAAAGTTGGGTGCCTTTATTTTTTAACCACTGCACAAATGAACTTGTAACGACTTTTTCACTTCACAATCAATTATATCTTTGAAAATATGTTTTAATATCTATTTGGAATCAATTTCTTTAATATTGGATAGAAGGATCTGCATCTATACTTAATGTGACGATTCTAATGATTGTAGACTGTAGATCACGTTAACTTTCGATTTTTAAACGAAATGAAATGAAAACGGAAAGTGACAATTGATTAATAATTTCAGAATAAAACCGGATTCATCTACGAACTTTTACGCATGCGCAATGCATAGAACAGAAAGCACCTGTTTGCAAGTGAAAATATTTACGTTTTGAATAAAGTTCATTCTTTTTAATCGAAGTTGTCGAAAGTTTTTGATGAATATTTATATAAAGTATGACGAAAATACGTTGAAATGACAAAACTATGACAAGCAAACTGCAAATTATGATTGTAAGGGAAATATTGAAATTAAAATAAAGTTGAAATGTCCGGGAAGTTTATCAATTTTGTTCAAATGACGAAAATACGACTGAAATGTGAGAAATGATATAAATGAAATGCTGACTGACTGATTTAACTTATATAGATTATTATGATGGTCATTTATGAGGTTTTATAATGATAATTAAGGGATTAGTGACCCATCTGATTGGCGATAAGCGGATTACTTGTCATAACAACTTTTAACACCTTTGGTAAACGTTAATTACCTGAGGGTCATAAACTTGTCAGAAACATAAAGACAGGTAGAATTCAAGTTATTTGATGTGTAAATATTTTTACACTTTCCAAATTTAAGTGACGAAATTGATATGAAATATTTTCGTCATTTCGAAAACCTTTTCGTAAAATACGAAAGTGACGAGCGCTAGCAACATCACTGCTTCATATATACTTGAAGATTTTATTGGCATTTTAAATATCCAAATATTAGAGAAAGCAAAAAGAAGCTTATTTTTTTACTGCATAATAAGACACAAGTGGAAAGGGGATTGAGTGTTATTCTATTTAATTTATCAATGTATTATGTATAATGAAGCTACTCACCTGCAATCTGATGATTATGTGGACCACCTTGTAAGCCTGGAAACACAGCTTCATTTATCTTTTTCTCTAAATCATACATTTCTTCTTTACCATCTTTGAGTACCTTTCGAACACCTAAAGAGAATAAAATTAGAAATTAAATATATCCATAACACAAATAAGTCTGTTTCAACAATTATTTTCCATGTAGAATTATGGTCATAAATATAACCAGTTTCAGGAAAGGAATATTGTCTTAGTTAACCTACTTGTTTCATGTATTTTTGTTTTTAATGAACTGATCCCAAATAGGTATTTGCATTCTCTTTAAAAAAAAATTATCGTAATATCTGTTTCATGTGTGTTTAGACATATAAATTAAATAGTAGGTTATAAAAGGAATCAATTAATTTTTAGGCCAAAACAAATACATTCAAATCATGTTTATGTTGTTTTCATACCTTTTCTGTAGAAGATCATTCCTGATCTGGGTCCTCTGAGTGATTTATGGGTTGTTGTAGTAACAACATCACAATGTTCAAATGGATTAGCCACTAATCCTGTCGCTACTAATCCACTAACATGAGCCATATCTGCCAACACGTAAGCACCATTCTCATCAGCCACTTTCCTGAACCTGGCATAATCTAGATTTCTGGAATAACAACTGATACCTGAAAGCAAAGAAATTTAGACACATTATAAAATATTTTAATGCATCTACATATATGATATTCAATTCTTCTTTTTTTTCTTAACAAAAAGTCTTCTTCAATATTGAGGTAAAATCATGTGAATGTCACAAAAATGTTAATGATAAAAAAAATTGACCAATTACTTTAGCTAGAAACAGGATTCAATTTAATTAATTGATCACTTCTTTTTAAGAAAAAGAAAAAAGTATAATAAAAGTCAAAATGAAAAAGAATTTGCAAATTTTTAAAATATATTTCATGATTGGAAATATGAATTTGAACATGAGTTTTGATAAATTCTACCCTTTCTTACCTGCTACAATCATTTTTGGTAGAAACAGTTTGGCATTTCTGTGGAGTTCATCATAATCAATCAGCCCTGTTTCTGGGTTAACTTTATATGGCATTGATTCAAAGTACACTGATGTTGCTGAGATCTTCTTAGTAGGAGTCATAAAACCATGACTTAAATGTCCACCGTCAGGTAAATCAAGACCCATAATTCTACCATGTGGTCCTACTAGTGCTGTATATACTGCAAAGTTTGCTGGACTTCCAGACAATGGTTGAACATTTACTCCCCATTTTGCAGGGTCAAGTTTATAAGCCTCTAACGCCCTCCTTTGGCACAGTCTTTCCATCTCATCAATAAATTCATTTCCACCATAGTACCTGTGAGAGTATTATACATTTTATCTTTCATCACAGTTCATCAAATAATGGTCAGAGGCTCAGAGCAGTTAGTTTACTTAAGATCTTATATACAAGAAATTGACATATGAAACACAACACTTAATCATACTTTCGTTTCATCCCCATGTGTTAATTTAAATGTTATGGAATATGTGATTCTGGTGTTAAATAGGTGTCAATCATATGAATCAAAGTACTTATAAACCTAAAGTCAAATGAGCATATACCTATCAATGAGTCTAGGAGTGATCAATATTTGCCGTTGGGTCAATTTTGTATGTCACATTTAAAACTTGTCTCATATATATTCCATAAATAGTGGAACCTTAACTCACCTTTGACCTGGTTGCCCCTCAGAATATTTATTAGTCAAACAGGAACCCAGTGCTTGTATAACTGCTTTGCTAGTGAAATTTTCTGATGCAATCAGTTCTAGGCCTTTCATTTGTCTATTTTTTTCATTTCTAATAATTGCTGCCATTTCTGGATCATCGTCTTTGATGTCCTTCTGAAGGTAAAAACTATCTCCTGATCCGTTCATCATTTTTGTTCTTTATTTCTGTAAAATAAAATAAATACATTCATCTTTATGTATGCATAGCTTTTTAGTTTTATCTGACAACAATTATTTGTATTTCATTCTGTTTTCTACAATCAAATTGTCTAGAAATGATTAACTGTACATTACTGTATTCCATTGTGAAGTGTTTTATATCATTAGTACCCTTCAAGTCATGTCAGTTGTATTCAAACTTGTCTTTTATTGAAGGTGTAATTCTGAATAGCAATAGACATATATTACATATCAATTATAACATTTTATTTTACAATTGTATTTTTTGCAACTGCCTCCATTTCAAGTTGACAAATATAGGCATTTTATACATTAAAATGTACTGAAAACATGCAATCACTTTCTAATCACCATCAATTTGAGTAAAAAAGTAAAACTGTTTCTGTTAAAATTTACGATTCATTATGGATTTTTAATTGTTTGGACCACCTGATTTTGTGTTTCTTTACAGAGAGTGCACTAAATAGCGGAGCAGACTCATCATCAGAGTGATATCAAGCCAATTTTTTAGAAGACCAGTATGTTTCTAGACTTTTATATAGAAACAAAGATTTTTGGGTATAAAATAAACTCTATCAGTCACAAAATTTTGAATTCTAAATAGTCTTGTTTTATCCATAATTTTTAAATCAACTAATTGTAAAATGTATTGGGAATGTGTCCATGGGACAAATATGATGCCCCAAATTGCATATCATATAAAGTTATGAAGGGAAAAAACTGAAGAGCAGTTAAAAGTTATGCAACCCAAATTTGTACTTTATCAGACATTTTAGTATTGTGTGTAAGTTACATTACATTTGGTTGGGTGAGGCAAACTAAGAAAACAGAAACTGAAGATTTGACCTTTAATTTGTTAAGGCCACACTACCCCACTTCCCCCCCCCCCCCCAAAAAAAAAAATTAACTTAATCAGCATTTTTAAAATAGTAACTTCTGAAGATAAATTGACAGCTCATCACCTCAAGACAATACAACATTTCTTCATACATAATTTAAAAGCAGTGTAAGGGAGGTAATTCAAACACAACATTTTCAATGTTAAGTTTAAATAACCTCCCTAATTGTTTGCCCCTAATTTCTAAACAATTAGAGTCATAACCTCCCAAAGCCAATACTTACCATCCCTTTGTGGTATGGTAACTAAAGGAATGGTAACTTGTAAAATTTCCGAGATCCGTACACCATTGATGATTTCACAAGTTATTGTCTGTTTTCGCCCCTTTTTACCCTTTATTCCTAAACTGTTTGGACCATAACCGCCAATATTGTTCTCAACCTTCCTTTAGTGGTAATAAACCTTGTGTTTAAATTTGATATATTTCTATGTACCTATTCTTAAGTTATTGACTGGAAACCTAAATGTCTTCGGACAACGGGGTTGATGATGAGGTGATACCAACACATGTACATGAATGTGACAGCAAAATTTTCTGGTGTCACATAAAAATAACAAAATATCAAACTCTAGGGAAAATTTAAATCAGGGAGTCCCTTATCAAAAGCTCAACACTGTTACACATCTACATGTATGTGAAGCCCACTCCAAATTATGCAAGTTTAAAATTTCTTTGTCCAATCAGGTATTATTTTAAGTTTTTCAATATGGTGACAAGTTGCACACCTTTTCATGAACCTAAAATAATGATCTGCAGTACAACATGTACAAGCATTAGTTAATAGTATGATTAGGCACAATCGCCTGAAGATTTAATAATTATAGTGAAAAAATGGGTGAAATAAGATATTTTTAATAGTATTTGCCAGAATAATTTCTCCCATTTTTTTCGCTATGATTATTAGATTTTCAGGCAACTATGTATTAGGGCAAAACATTTTTAATATATTTCTTCATTTTTCCTCCATTTTTAACAGCTTACATAACTTATTGATTGTTATAGATTACATAACCTCTTAATTTTCTTACATTATAGTCATTACATAACTTTGACAAACTTTATATCACATCTTAAAAGTTCTTAACTTTATAAAATTTCTAAAAACTTTTGTTCATCTGTCAAAATACTAATCAATAAGATATAAGTTAAGGTATCAACAGCATTATAAAACTATACTCGGACAAACAACATATTGACCCTCAACAGTTGTCAAATTTGTTGATCCCTTTATCAAATCCTGAAGTAAATGTACAAATCAGGATGCACTTACTTAATCTTTACTTACATAAATCTTTACAAATGTCCGAACTATAGATTGTAGACTTAATCACTACTCATAAAGCCAGACTGCATTTAAAAAGTTTAATTAAGTCATTTTTAAAGAATCTTTAAATATCATATGTAAACTCTAATAACCTATTTCTTGCACTAAAGCTATGTGTAACTGATAAAATAAAGAAAACAATTATTATATTAGATTGTCATGCATTTGAATAATGGTGATCAGTAAGTTAAAAGCCTTTTCTTTCATTAGATCGTCTTTACTCTTATAAAAACTAAATATAAATAAGTTAAATAATACCTAAAAGGTTTCCCGCCACCTTCTTGCTACGAGCTATATGGTAGAAGTAAACAGGAAGCACACGGGAAACGACCGCTTTATATAACAAACGATAACCAATTAAAATCAACGTTTTATCATCCAATCAGAATAAATAAAAGAAACAGAAATAACATTACTAGCTCGTGTACTTGTAAAACGTACCATTTAAGGCATCTTCAATGATAGCTTTATTTGTAGGATTTCATATTAGAGAACAAAATATAGCTTATATACAAGCAAAAGCCAAAAGCTATACAACAGCAAAAAAAAATCTCTAAAATTTGGTCATGTTTGTTTTTAGATTTGATTATGTCATAGGATAATTGAAAGAGTTGGTATTACTTTGCTTCATAAAAAAGAATGGCCAACGTAGATACACGTATCTTGTCTTAGGGAGGGATAAATCCTACTTTGTAAAGAATCACTCTGATTCAAACAAAAAATTCCCTGAAACTGATATTATCAAGATGCTTGATTTCTTGATTGACAACATATTTGTTACGTTCGGAGGACGTATTTTATTCAACAGATTGTCGGCATTCCAATGGGAACAAACTGTGCCCCTCTACTTGGCGACTTTTTTCTTCATTATTATGAGGCTGACTTCATGCAAGAACTTCTTAGGAAGAAAGATAAGAAGTTAGCAATATCCTTTTTAAGAGCCAGTCTGCCATAAAACCATGCAAAATCTCAAATTTCGTCCAAATTGGTAGTAATAACTTTGCAACATTATATATATTTCCAAAATCTTTGGGTTTTTAGGAGTTAAAATAAAAAATTTTTTTTGGTTAATTCACACTATTTTCCATTTAACAGCCTTATTTGCATATTTGTGAATTATAAAAAAATAATGCAAAAAAATCACAAAAATTTAGGTACTTTTAAAAGGTCTGAATAATTGATATATCTCTTAAATATAGCATTATCTTGTTATATTTTGCAAAGAGCATTATAAAAAAAAGAAAAAATGCATTTTGACATACTTTTTACCTTTTGGCAAGTTGCCAGAGAGATTCGTGCAACAGATGTATTAGATAACTTGCATGTAGTACATGTACTCAGTAGGTGTTTTCTCTTAAGATCATATTTTTTTTTTTTTAATTTAGGATTTTTTTAAAGGTGTATATCAGTTCTAAGACAAGTAAAAAAAATTAGCCTGGCAAATAGTGGGAAGTTAGTAAAAAAAAATGCCCCAAATATCTATAAAATGCACTATTGTAATAGTTTTTGGCTCTCAACATTTTAACTAAAACTGATCAAAGTAGACTTATATTTAGGACAGTAACTTAAGTTTAAGTGAATAAATCTTTATGATTTTTTTTCCAGAAGGTTCAATACCACAAAAGGAAGCTTTGGAACGATTTTGGGGATGATGGTCCCAACCGTTTAGGAATTAAGGGCCCAAAAGGGGCCCAAAACAAGCATTTTATAGTTTAAGGATAATAACTTGTGTATAAGTATTTCAATTGCTCTGGTATTGTATCATAATGTTTAAAACCACAAGTAGAAGGTTTGGATTCCTTTAAATGGGTCATGGAATCAAAGTTAGGAATAAAGGGCCAAAAAGAGGCCAAAAACAAGATTTTTTCTAATTTCAAGACGATAACTTGTGTGTTATTGTATGGATATCTTTCAAACTGTACCACAATGCTCCATATAACAAAGGGGAGGCTGGGATTTAGTTTTGGATTAATTGCCCAAAATATGTAGGAATGAGGGGCCAAAAAACAAAAAAGGGCCGAAAAGAAGAACATTTCTAGTTTCCAAACAATAACTTGGGTGTAAGTACATGTATATGGACCTCTCTGTAATTGTACTACAATTTTCTAAACTAAAAAGGAAAGGATGGGATTGTTTTAAGGGTTATTGATGAAAGGGGGGTTTCAATATGTTTGGGGCGGGGGGGGATTTGTTAAAAAAAAATAAGGGATTTCTTCTTTTTTTTTCAAAAATTTTCAAATTTAAATTTTCAAAATTTCCAAGAAGAAATCTTCAATTGCACAGTATTGTGCAATAGATTTGTTGATCTTTGGCTACATTTATTTTGTAACAAAAACCTTTTTTTTGTCAAAAATTCAATCACATGCAAATTCTGCCCCAACTGTTCAGAGACCAACCACTGCGGTTGTATAAAGCTGCGCCCTGTGGAGCACCTGGTTTTCACATACTTTCAATTGATGACAGTCTTTAAAAAGCTTGTTATATGAAACAGAGTTGTGAACATTCTTGTACTTCAAAATTTTTCCTCTTTGAAACTTTTGATTGAAATGCAACCAATTATAGGGCCAATCACTCATTGAGTGTCTTGATTAGAAAGTTGTGTCTTTTAGAGCGTATGTAAAATAAATGTGGCCATTTTTTTTAACTACGAAAAAAGATTATGTTTGCATATATAATGTGCCATATAAAAGTTTTTGATTTATATCTCAGATTGAATCAAGATAAAAGAAAGACATTTGAGGTAACCCTACTTCTTCAAAAATCGAAAGCTTTTCGAAAATTATCTTGAATGTTCCCTCTCCAAAGAGCATCTCTTTCCTGTTTGTTGATACTTTGATATTTTGATTTTTAGTCCCCTAACGCATGTAACGGCTAACGTCTAAGTGGACTTAGGTTTGCACTGCGTGTCTGTCAGTCTGTCTATCTGTCAGTTTGGCAAATCGACTTGTTTGTGCTTGTAGATTTTGATTTGATTTATCATGACAAGTTACAGGCCAATTCATTATTCACACTTTAAGCTTTTCTCTTTGTTCAGTTGAGGCCCTTTCTCTAGAATTAAATTTTTGATGAAATACTTATTCATTAGAAGACTTTTGTTCAAACGGAAATAACTCATTTTTTAGGTCACCTGGCCCAAAGGGCCAAGTGAGCTTTTCTCATCACTTGGCGTACGTCGTCCGTCGTCGTCCTGCGTTAACTTTTACAAAAATCTTCTCCTCTAAAACTACTAGGCCAAATTTAACCAAACTTGGTCACAATCATCATTGGGGTATCTAGTTTAAAAATTGTGTCCGGTGACCCGGCCAACAAACCAAGATGGCCGCCATGGCTAAAAATAGAACATAGGGGTAAAATGCAGTTTTTGGCTTATAACTCAAAAACCAAAGCATTTAGAGCAATCTTACATGGGGTAAAATTGTTTATCAGGTTAAGATCTATCTGCCCTGAAATTTTCAGATGAATCCGACATTCCGTTGTTAGGTTGCTGCCCCTGAATTGGAAATTTTAAGGAAATTTTGCTGTTTTTGGTTATTATCTTGAATATTATTATAGATAGAGATAAACTGTAAACAGCAATTATGTACAGCAAAGTATGAACTAAAAATAAGTCAACGTGACCAAAATAGTCAATTGACCCCCTTAAGGAGTTATTGCCCTTCATAGTCAATTTTTAACAATTTTTACAAAATTTGTAGATTTTCACTAACATTTTCGTCAGAAACTACTGTTATAGATACAGATAATTGTAAGCAGCAAAAATATTTAGTAAAGTAAGATCTACAAACACATCACCATCACCAAAACTCAATTTTGTCATGAATCCATCTCTGTACAATGTTTAATATTAACATAGGCCAAGGTGAGCGACACAGGCTCTTTAGAGCCTCTTGTTTAAAGACAAAATTACATTTTGAATGTTTTTTCTTTTCTTTGGTATTTAGTGATTCAATTTTGTTTCAATCTGAATAATGTGTGCAGAATTGTTGTCTTTGGACATAGAAAATTCACTGAGATAGTCAGAATTCAACAAGTTTTTACGTTTTGCTGGAAGATTTTGTCTCAATATTTTTATGTAGTTTACATTATGACTTGTAGCTAGATCAAATTTGTGTTCCATTACAATGAATTTGTAACGGGTTGGGGACTATGTATTGCCATGTATTACTCGCAGAATGTTTGTTTTTATAAAAAAATGTTCAACTCTGATGCTGCAAAATTGTTTAATGTTTAGTTAAAATAGATATTGATGACTTTATTATGTGAAACTTTTTTAAGATCTATCATACTTTTACTCTTTTTTGCTAATACCTTTATCATGTTCATTCATGACTAAAAACTTGTATTTAGACCATTTTGCACGTTTTTCTTTACGGTAGATCATAATAATATTACATGTATATAAACAGTAAAATCTTACCATTTTAATGACAATATAAAAAAGATGATGTGGTATGATTGCCAATGAGACAACTGACTACAATTAAGAGACCAAAATGACACAGACATTAACAACTATTGCTTACTGTACGGCCTTCAACAATGAGGAAAGGCCATACCTCATAGTCAGCTATAAAAGGCCCCGATAAGACAATGTAAAACAATTCAAATGAGAAAACTAACGGCCTTAAGTATATAAAAAATGAACGAAAAACAAATATGTTACACATAAACAAACGACTTCCATTGAATTACAGGCTCCTGACTTGGGACAGGCACATACATAAATAATGTGGCGGGGTTAAACATGTAAGCGGAATCCAAACCCTCCCCCTAACCAGGGACAGTGGTATAACAGTAAATCATAAGAACGAAATATAAAAATCAGTTGAAAATGGCTTAGCTCATCCGATGGACAAAAATACAAGCGGACGTAGTAGGGTAATTGTATGTCTGCTCATCAGTTTAACCATTTATCTGTGTATATTTGTTTTTATACAACCGCAAAAATTGAAAAAAAAAATGGTCCTATATTGGTATGACGTTGTCGTTGTCATCGTCGTCGTCATCCAAAGACATTTGGTTTTCGCACTTTAACTTTAGTATAAGTAAATAGAAATCTATGAAATTTAAATACAAGGTTTATGACCATAAAAGAAAGGTTGGAATTAATTTTGGGAGTTTTGGTCCCAACAGTTTAGGAATTAGGGGCCAAAAAGGGTCCAAAATTAAACTATTTGCTTTCATAAAAAAAATGAATTATTGGGGTTCTTTGATATGCCAAATCTAAAAATGTACCAAGATTTTTTATTATGGACCCAGTTTTCAAGTTGGTCCAAATCGGGGTCCAAAATTAAATTTTGTTTGATTTCAACAAAATTGAATATATTGGGTTCTTCAATATGCTGAATCTAACCATTTATTTAGTTTTTTAATATTTGGGACCGGTTATCAAATTGGTCCAAATTGATGTCTCAAGGATCTAAAATTGAAAATTATTTGATTTTATACAAACATTGAATTCTTGAGGTTCTATGATATGCTGAATATAACCATGCGTTTAGATTTTGGATATTGGACCATAATAAGACTCTTGTCATTGCTTGTCCGGTTCCCGTCATTACTTTATATAACTTATAAAGCAGGAGTGTCACGACGGGTATCGCATGCGGTTCAGAATCTGATGACTCTTTCGGCTTGGAGCATCTGATATAATCCCCCCTTTTCTTCATTATCCCTACAGGTTTTCTACTCCTTCCCGAACAGGTTTTTCCAATCCTTATTCCTACAGGTTTCCTAATCTCAATAGGTATATAAATGAGTAGGAAACCTGTAGGAATGAGTATGGAAACCTGTAGGAACGAGAAGGAAACATGTAGGAATTAGTTGGAAATCTGTGGGAATGAATAAAGAATCCTTTAGGAATGAGTAGGAAACCTTTAGAAATTAGTAAGAAACCTGTGGGAATGAGTAGGAAACCTGTAGGAATGAATGGTTAACCTGTAGGAATGAATGGTTAACCTGTAGAAATGAATGGTTAACCTGTAGGAATTTGGATTGGTGAAACCTGTATGAATGATTGAGAAAACTGAATAATAATTATTGTCAAAACTGTAGGAACGAGTGGGAAACCTATAGGAACGGAGACTACAAAACCGGGAGGATTGGGGTTGGGAAAGATGAAGAATGAGTAGGAAACCTATAAAAATTGGGATTGGAAAACCTTTAGAATGAGTGTAAATCCTGAAGGAATAGTTGGGAAACCTGAAAAAAGATAAGGCAAACTGAAGAATGAGTTGGACACCTATATACAATTTGTATTGGAAGACCGTAAGAATGAGAAGAAATCCTGTAGGAATATTTGGGAAACATGAAAAATGATTGAGCAACCTGACGAATGAGTGGGAAATCTATAGAAATTAGGATTAGGAAACCTGTAGGAATGAGTTTTCCATCACCCCTACAGGTTTTCTACTCATTCCCGTACAGGTTTCACAATCCACACTCCTACATATTTCATAATCCCCATGGGAATATTGAGAAGGAAATTAAACCTGTAGGAATAAGGAGGGAAATCTGTAGGAATGAGTTGGAAACCAGTAGGAATGAGTGGAAAACTAGAAATGAGTGAAAAACCTGTACGAATGAATAGGACAGCTGTAGGACCGAATGAGACACCAGTCATGTAGGAATGAGTAAGGAAATCAGTAGAAATGAGTAAGGAAATCTGTAGGAATGAGTAGGAAATCTGTAGGAATGAGTAGGAAACCTGTATGAATCATTTCGGAAACCTGTAGGAATGAGTAGGAAACCTGTATGAATCATTTCGGAAACCTGTAGGAATGAGTGGAAAGACTGTAGAAATGAGTGAAAAACCTGTACGAATGAATAGGACAGCTGTAGGACTGAATGAGACACCAGTTCTGTAGGAATTAGTAAGGAAATCAGTAGGAATGAGTAAGGAAATCAGTAGGAATGAGTAAGGAAATCAGTAGGAATGAGTAAGGAAATCTGTAGGAATGAGTAGGAAACCTGTATGAATCAGTTCGGAAACCTGTAGGAATGAGTAGGAAACCTGTAGAAATGAATGGTTAACCTGTAGGAATTTGGATTGGTGAAACCTGTATGAATGATTGAGAAAACTGAATAATAATTATTGTCAAAACTGAAGGAACGAGTGGGAAACCTATAGGAACGGAGACTACAAAACCGGGAGGATTGGGGTTGGGAAAGATGAAGAATGAGTAGGAAACCTATAAAAATTGGGATTGGAAAACCTTTAGAATGAGTGTAAATCCTGAAGGAATAGTTGGGAAACCTGAAAAAAGATAAGGCAAACTGAAGAATGAGTTGGACACCTATATACAATTTGTATTGGAAGACCGTAAGAATGAGAAGAAATCCTGTAGGAATATTTGGGAAACATGAAAAATGATTGAGCAACCTGACGAATGAGTGGGAAATCTATAGAAATTGGGATTAGGAAACCTGTAGGAATGAGTTTTCCATCACCCCTACAGGTTTTCTACTCATTCCCGTACAGGTTTCACAATCCACACTCCTACATATTTCATAATCCCCATGGGAATATTGAGAAGGAAATTAAACCTGTAGGAATAAGGAGGGAAATCTGTAGGAATGAGTTGGAAACCAGTAGGAATGAGTGGAAAACTAGAAATGAGTGAAAAACCTGTACGAATGAATAGGACAGCTGTAGGACCGAATGAGACACCAGTCATGTAGGAATGAGTAAGGAAATCAGTAGAAATGAGTAAGGAAATCTGTAGGAATGAGTAGGAAATCTGTAGGAATGAGTAGGAAACCTGTATGAATCATTTCGGAAACCTGTAGGAATGAGTAGGAAACCTGTATGAATCATTTCGGAAACCTGTAGGAATGAGTGGAAAGACTGTAGAAATGAGTGAAAAACCTGTACGAATGAATAGGACAGCTGTAGGACTGAATGAGACACCAGTCCTGTAGGAATTAGTAAGGAAATCAGTAGGAATTTGTAAGGAAATCAGTAGGAATGAGTAAGGAAATCAGTAGGAATGAGTAAGGAAATCTGTAGGAATGAGTAGGAAACCTGTATGAATCAGTTCGGAAACCTGTAGGAATGAGTAGGAAACCTGTAGGAATGAGTGGAAGAACTGTAGAAATGAGTGGGAAACCTGTACGAATGAGGGGAAACCTATAGGAATGAATGGGAAGCCTGAACGAATGAATGAGGAACCTGTACGAATGAGTAGGAAATATGTACGAATGAATGAGGAACCTGTACGAATGCATGGGAAACCTGTACGAATGAGTTGGAAATCTGTGTGAATGAATAAGAAAAATGTATGAATGATGATTGGCAAACATATAGAAATGAATGGGAAAAATGTTGGGATGAATGGGAAACCTGTAGGAATGGATGGAAAACCTGAAGGAATGATGATTGTCAAACCTGTGAGAATGAATGGGAAACCTATATATATGAATGAATGGGAAACCTGTAGGAATGAGTGGGAAACCTGTAGGAATATTAAGTGGGAAACCTGTAGGAATGAGTGAGAAACCTGTAGGAATGAATGAGAAACCTGTAGGAATGAGTAGTAAACCTGAAGAATGATTGGCAAACCTGTGAGAATGAATGGAAAACCTATATGAATGAATGGGAAACCTGTAGGAATGAGTGGGTACCCTATAGGAAGGAATGGGAAACATGTAGGAATGAGTAGTAAACCTGTATGAATGAGTGGGAAAACTATAGGAATGAGTGGGAAAACTGTAGAAATGAATGGGAAACCTTTAGAAATGAATGGGAAACTTGTTGGAATCAATAAGAAACCTGTAGGGATGAGTGGGAAACCTGTGGGAATGAATGGACACCTATAGGACTGGGTAATAAACCTGTAGAAATGAGTAGGAAACCTTTAGGAATGAGTAGTAAACCTGTAGAAATGAGTAGGAAACCTGTAGGAATGAGTAGTAAACCTGTAGAAATGAGTGGGAAACCTTTAGGAATGAGTAGTAAACCTGTAGAAATGAGGAGGGAAACCTTTAGGAATGAGTAGTAAACCTTTAGGAATGAGTGGAAACCTGTAGAAATGAGTAGGAAACCTTTAGGAATGAGTAGGAAACCTTTAGGAATGAGTAGGAAACCTTTAGGAATGAGTAGGAAACATTTAGGAATGAGTGGAAACCTGTAGAAATGAGTAGGAAACCTTTAGGAATGAGTGGAAACCTGTAGGAATGAGTAGGAAACCTTTAGGAATGAGTAGTAAACCTTTAGGAATGAGTGGAAACCTGTAGAAATGAGTAGGAAACCTTTAGGAATGAGTAGGAAACCTTTAGGAATGAGTAGGAAACCTTTAGGAATGAGTAGGAAACATTTAGGAATGAGTGGAAACCTGTAGAAATGAGTAGGAAACCTTTAGGAATGAGTGGAAACCTGTAGGAATGAGTAGGAAACCTTTAGGAATGAGTAGTAAACTTAAGGAATGAGTAGGAAACCTTTAGGAATGAGTAGGAAACCTTTAGGAATGAGTAGGAAACCTTTAGGAATGAGTGGAAACCTGTAGAAATGAGTAGGAAACCTTTAGGAATGAGTGGAAACCTGTAGAAATGAGTAGGAAACCTTTAAGAATGAGTGGAAACCTGTAGAAATGAGTAGGAAACCTTTAGGAATGAGTAGGAAACCTTTAGGAATGAGTAGGAAACCTTTAGGAATGAGGAGGAAACCTTTCGGAATGAGTGGAAACCTGTAGAAATGAGTAGGAAACCTTTAGGAATGAGTGGAAACCTGTAGAAATGAGTAGGAAACCTTTAGGAATGAGTGGAAACCTGTAGAAATGAGTAGGAAACCTTTAGGAATGAGTAGGAAACCTTTAGGAATGAGTAGGAAACCTTTAGGAATGAGTAGGAAACCTTTAGGAATGAGTGGAAACCTGCATGAATTAGTGGGAAACCTGAACGAATGAGTGGGACACCTGTAGAAATGAATGGGAAACTTGTAGAAATTAATAAGAAACCTGTAGGGATGAATGGGAAAATGTATGAATGAAATGGAAACCTGTAGGAATTAGTAATAAACCTTTATGAATGAGCGGTAAACCTGTAGGAATCAATAAGAAACCGGTAGAAATGGATGTGAAATCTGTAAGAATGAATGGGGAACATGTTGGAAAGAGGGCAAATCTATACGAATGAGTTAGAAACCTGAAGAATGAATGGGAACACTGTAGAAATGAGTAGTTAACCTGTAGGAATGAATATAAAATCTGTAGGAATGAGTAGGAAACCTGTAGGAATGAGTGGAAAGACTGTAGAAATGACTGGGAAACCTGTACGAATGAGGGGGAAATATAAAGGAATGAGTGGGAAACCTGTACGACTGAATGAGGAACCTGTACGAATGAGTAGGAAACCTGTACGAATGAGTGGGAAACCTATATGAATGAATTTGGAAACCTGTACGAATGAATGAGGAACCTGTACGAATGAGTTGGAAACCTGTACGAATGAGTTGGAAATCTGTACGAATAAGTTGAAAACTAGTACGAATGAGTGGGAAACATGTGTGAATGAATGAGGAACCTGTATGAATGATGATTGGCAAACCTGTAGAAATGAGTAGGAAAAATGTAGGGATGAATGGGAAACCTGTAGGAATGGATGGAAAACCTGTAGGAATGAGTGGGAAACCTGTAGGAATATTGAGTGGAAAACCTGTAGAAATGAGTGGGAAACCTGAAGGAATAAATGAGAAACCTGTAGGAATGAGTAATAAACCTGAAGAATGAGTGGGAAAACTGAAGAAATTAGTAGGGAACCTGAAGAAATGAATGGGAAACCTGAAGGAATGAATGGTTAACTTGTAGGAATGAATGGAAACCTGTAGGACTGAGTGGTAAACCTGTAGGAATGAATGGGAAATCCGTGAGAATGAATGGGAAACCTGTTGGAATGAACGGGAAACATATAGGAAGGAATGGGAAACATGTAGGAATGAGTGGGAAACTTGTAGGAATACTGAGTGACATACCTGTATGAATTCTGAGTGGCATACCTGTAGGAATAATGTATGGAAAACCTGTAGGAATGAGTGTGACACCTGAAGGATTAAAGGCAAAACCGATAGAAATGAGTGGGAAACCTGTAGGAATAAATGAGAAACATGTAGGAATTAGTGGGAAACCTGTAGGAATGAATAGTAAACCTGTAGGAATGAATAATAAACCTGTAGGAATGAATAGTAAACCTGTAGGAATGAGTGGGAAACCTTTAGAAATGAATGGGAAACCTGTAGGAATGAATGGAAACCTGAAGGACTGAGTGGTAAACCTGTAGGAATGAGTGGGAAACCTGTAGGAATGAATGGGAAATCCGTGAGAATGAATGGGAAACATGTAAAAATGAGTGGGAAACCTGTAGAAATTAATAGTAAGAAACCTGTAGGAATGAAAGAAAACATGTAGGACTGAATGGGAAATCCGTGAGAATGAATGGGAAACCTGTTGGAATGAATGGGAAACCTATAGGAAGGAATGGGAAACATGTATAAATGAGTGGGAAACTTGTAGGAATACTGAGTGACATACCTGTAGGAATTCTGAGTGGCATACCTGTAGGAATAATGGATGGAAAACCTGTAGGAATGAGTGTGACACCTGAAGGATTAAAGGCAAAACCGATAGAAATGAGTGGGAAACCTGAAGGAATAAATGAGAAACATGTAGGAATTAGTGGGAAACCTGTAGGAATGAATGAGGAACCTGTAGAAATGAGAAGTAAACCTGTATGAATGATTGGTTAAACTGTAGGAATGAGTGGGAAAACTGTAAAAATGAATGGGAAACCTTTAGAAATGAATGGGAAACTTGTAGGAATCAATAAAACACCTGTAGGAATGAGTTGGAAACCTGTAGGAAAGAATGGACACCTGTAGGACTGATTGATAAACCTGTAGGAATGAGTGGGAAACCTGAAGAAATGAGTAGGAAGGAGGGAAAATCTATACCAATGAGTTAAAAACCCGTAAGAATGAATGGGAACACTGTATAAATGAGTAGTTAACCTGTAGGAATGAATGAGAAACCTGTAGGAATGAGTGGGAAACCTGTAAAAATGAGAAGTCAACCTGTAGGAATGAATTGAAACATTTAGGAACAAATGGGAAACCTGTAGGAATGAATGAGAAACCTGTAGGAATGAGTGGGAAACCTGTAGAAATGAGTAGTAAACCTGCAGGAATTAATTGAAACATGTATGAACGAATAGGAAACCTGTAGGAATGATTTGGAAACCTGTAAGAATGAGTGGTTAACCTGTAGGTTTAGTGGAAAAGTAGGACTGAGTGGGAAACCTGTAGGAATGAGTGGGAAACCTGTAGGAATGAATGGGAAACCTGTAGGAATGAATGGGAAACCTGTTAGAATGAATGGGAAACCTGTAGGAATGAGTGGGAAACCTGTAGGAATGAATGGGAAACCTGTGTGAATGAATTGGAAACCTGTTAGAATGAATGGGAAACCTGTAGGAATGTGTGGGAAATAATAAAAAAACCTGTCTGAATGAGTGGAAAACCTGTAGGAATATTGAGTGGCATACCAGTAGGAATAATGAGTAGAAAACCTGTAGGAATGATTTGGAAACCTGTAGGAATAAATGTGAAACTGATAAAAATAAGAGGAAAACCATTAGGAATAAACGAGAAACCTGTAGGAATTAGTGGGAAACCTGTAGGAATGAATAGGAAACCTGTAGTTATGAGTAGTAAACCTGTATGAATGAGTGGGAACACTGTAGGAATTATGGGGAAACCTAAAGGAATGAATGGAAACCTGTAGGAATGAATGGTAAACCTGAAGAATGATGATTGGCAAACCAGTGAGAATGAATGGGAAACCTGTAGGAATGAGCGGGAAACCTGTAGGAATGAGCGAGAAGCCTGTAGGAATGATGATTGGCAAACCAGTGAGAATGAATGGGAAACCTGTAGGAATGAGCGGGAAACCTATAAAAATGAATGGGAAACCTGTAGGAATGAGTGGGAAACCTGAAGGAATGAGTGGAAAACCTGTAGGAATGAGTGGGAAACCTGTAGGAATAAATGCGAAACCTGCAGGAATAAATGAGAAACCTACAGAAATGAGTGGCATACCTGTAGGAATGATTGGGAAACCTGTAGTAAAGAGTGGAAAACCTGTAGGAATGAGTGGGAAACCTGTAGGAATAAATGTGAAACCTGTAGGAATTAGTGGGAAACCTATATGAATAAATAGGAAACCTGTATGAATGAGTGGGAAAACTGTAGCAAGGAGTGGGAAACCCGTAGAAATGAATTGAAAACCTATAGGAATGAATGGGTAACTTGCAGGAAATAATAAAACTAGAGGCTCTAAAGAGCCTGTGTCGCTCACCTTGGTCTATGTGAATATTAAACAAAGGACGCAGATGGATTCATGACAAAATTGTGTTTTTGTGATGGTGAAGTGTTTGTTCATCTTATTTTACTGAACAATCTTGCTGCTTACAATTATTTCTATCTATATTGAACTTGGCCCAGTAGTTTCAGTGGAAAATGTTAGTTAAAATTTACAAATTTCATGAAAATTGTTAAAAGTTGACTATAAAGGGCAATAACTCCTAAAGGGGTCAACTGACCATTTTGGTCATGCTGACTTATTTGTAGATCTTACTTTACTGAACATTATTGCTGTTTACAGTTTATCTCTATCTATAATAATATTCAAGATAATAACCAAAAACATCAAAATTTCCCTAATATTACCAATTTCTGGGCAGCAACCCAACAAAGGGTTGTCTGATTCATCTGAAAATTTCAGGGAAGATAGATCTTGATCTGATAAACAGTTAAACCTTGTGTGATTTGCTCAAAATGCTTTGGTTTTTGAGTTATAAGCCAAAAACTGCATTTTACCCCTATGTTCTATTTTTAGCCATGGCAGCCATCTTGGTTGGTTGACCGGGTCATGCCACACAGTTTTTAAACTAGATACCCCAAAGATGATTTTGCACAAGTTTGGATTAATTTGGCCTGGTAGTTTCAGAGGAGAAGATTTTTGTAAAAGATTACTAAGATTAACGAAAAATGGTAAAAATATCAATATCAAGGGCAATAACTCTTAAAGGGGTCAACTGACCATTTTGGTTATGTTGACTTATTTGTAGATCTTACTTTGCTAAACATTATTGCTGTTTACAGTTCATCTCTATCTACAATAATATTCAAGATAATAACCAAAAACAGCAAAATTTCCCTAAAATTACCAATTCAGGGGCAGCAACCAAACAACAGGTAGTCTGATTCATCTGAAAATTTCAGGGCAAATAGATCTTGACCTGATAAACAATTTTACTCCATCAGATATGCTTTAAAAGGTTTGGTTTATGAGTTATAAGCCAAAAACTGCATTTTACCCTTATGTTCTATTTTTAGCCATGGCGTCCATCTTGTTTGGTTTGACGGGTCACGCCACATATTTTTTAAACTAAATACACCAATGATGATTGTGGCCAAGTTTGGTTTAATTTGGCCTGGTAGTTGTAGAGAAGATTTTTGTAAAAGATTACTAAGATTAACGAAAAATGGTTAAATATTGACTATAAAGGGCAATAACTCCTAAAGGAGTCAACTGACCATTTTGGTTATGTTGACTTATTTGTAGATCTTACTTTGCTGAACATTATTGCTGTTTACAGTTTATCTCTATCTACAATAATATTCAAGATAATAAGCCAAAAAACAGCAAAATTTCTCTAAGATTACCAATTCAGGGGCAACAACCCAACAACGGGTTGTCCGATTCATCTGAAAATTTCAGGGCAGATAGATCTTGACCTGATTAACAATTTAACCCCATGTCAGATTTGCTCTAAATGCTTTGGTTTTTGAGTTATAAGCCAAAAACTGCATTTTACCCCTATGTTCTATTTTTAGCCATGGCGGCCATCTTGGTTTGTTTGACGAGTCACGCCACACATTTTTTAAACTAGATACCCCAATGATGATTGTGTCCAAGTTTGATTTAATTTGGCCCAGTAGTTTTTGAGGAGAAGATTTTTGTAAAAGTTAACGAAGACGCCGGACGCCAAGTGATGAGAAAAGCTCACTTGGCCATTCGGGCCAGGTGAGCTAAAAACCTGTCTGAATGAGTGGAAAACCTGTAGGAATGAATGGAAACCTGTAGGAATGAGTGTTAAACCTTCAGGAATGAGGGGAAAACCAGCAGGAATAAGTGGGAAACATCAACGTATGAGTGGGAAACCTGTAGAAATGATTAGGAATCATTAGAAATTAATGGGAAACTTGTAGGAATTAATAAGAAACCTGTAGGGATGAATGGAAAAATGTATGAATGAAATGGAAACGCGTAGCAAAGAGTGGTAAACCTTTCTTAATGAGCGGTCAACCGGTAGGAATGGATGTGAACCCTGTAAGAATGAATAGGGAATATGTAGGAAGGTGGGAAAATCTATACGAATGAGTTAGAAACCTGTAAGAATGAGAAGTAAACCTGCAGGAATAAATGGAAACCTGTAGGAATAAATGGGAACGTGTAGGAATGATTTGGAAACATGAAGGAATGAGTGGTTAACCTGTAGGTTTAGTGGAAAACATGTAGGAATGAGTTGGAAGCCTGTTACAGGTTTACTACTTATTCCTACATGTTTCCCATTCATTCCTACAGGTTTCCCACTCAATCTTAAAGACTTCCCATTCATTCATACAGGTTTTCCACTCATTCCAGGTAAAATCTTAACTTTTTTTTTCAAGTACTCACTGAACCATGAAAATGAGGTCAAGAACATTGGACATGATGGAAATTTCATAACATGAGGCACCCTATACAAAGTATGAAGCATCCAGGTCTTTAAAGCTTTTAAGAAGTTAGCTTAAGCCGCCTTAGCCGCATCACTATCCCTATGTCGAGCTTTTTAGGACAAAAGTATCAGGCTTGACAAAAAGGAGCAAGGGTTAATGAAGTAACTTTCTTGAAACCATTCTTTTTATAAACACAGAGATAAACTCAGTACTTAATGCTACAAGATATTTTTCTGGGAGCATAATAAATAAAATTGTATGATTGCCAATTTGACAACTTTTGGGTACTCATAAAATACCAAAGGAACTACAGCTTTCAACAACAAGCAAAACCAATACCATAATGTTAGCTGCATAATTATAAAATGTGAAACAATTACAATCCAAAGTCTGGGGGACAATAACTAATGTTCTCAATAAGGCTGATGTAATATCAAATCTTTTATGGTAATATTCTTTACAAAGCACGTGTTTAACCCATCCACATTTTTTGCACCTGTCTCAAGTCAGGAGCCACTAGCCTTTGTTAGTCTTGTATGAATTAAATTTATGTTTCTTTTATATATTTCAGAGTTGAGTATGATGTCTATTATCACTGAAATAGTACACATTTTTGTTTAGATCCAGCTGAAGAATGCATCAGGTGTGGAATTTGCTCGCAGTTTTGCAGACCCATTTGAAGCTTTCCCAATTTCCATTTTCAATTTTATCTCATGTCTATCTGCCTTAACAAACTGAAGAAGGGCAAACAAATTAAAAGACAAATTAATCCATGAGTCAATAGACAAACAGGACAATAACCAATGTTACGAACAATAAACTTTGAGATGTTCATCAATATAAAATAACAAGACTTGTTTGAAAATAATGTAATAGTTACATTAAAATAACATACACAAGAAATAAATAATAAAGACCATCTAATAAATAATATGTTTCTTCTTTTTTTTCAAATCCATTCATTCATTAACATTATATATAATTATTTTTTTTATATATTACTTGGTATTTTTCAACAGTTATCTTCACAATAGCTATTGAATATTTTGTAAAAAATATTCATTTTCAAGAACTTTATATACTAAACTAGATTTATTTTTCTAAAATGCAAGAAAATGAAAGAACAGATGATATTATAGATTTCTCTTATAATTTTCAATATATTGTTTAAATTCTTTGTAAATGCATGTGCTATATCATTCCTTGTTTTGAAACAACAATTAAGATTTGTCAGAAATTCACCATAACACTATTTCATTATGTATTAAACATGGCCAGCCATGAAAATATGTACGGTAATGGAATGCAATTTCCTTTACCAGAGGCTTTAGATTTAAATATTTTTAGTCAGGCCATACAAAATAATTCATTACTTTTCTCAGGTCAATTTAAACTTCATGACGACACACTTTTATTCAGTATCAGATATCAAAAAAACTATCAACAAAAGAACTGAAAAATTAAAAATTTTCCTTGAAAAATGAAGTGTATTTTTGCCTTTAAATCCCGTACCATACAATATCACATATGTTTGCTGTATTAATTTATATAAGTCAAAGACAACTAGAAATCATTATCACTATCTTCTGGTTGTGGTGGTTGTCGTTTACGAGGATTAGGAGGGGCTACAACATCATCTCCGCTATCCTCCTGATCATCAGCATCTAAATCTATTTCGGAATCATCTTCATCGTCATCATCATCATCGTCAGAATCACTATCCTGTAAAATGAGAAAAAAAATACCACATTTAATACGTTTTAAAGGAGATGTGATGCATATGTCAATGAGACAAATTGTATTTCCAACTTTCAGAGTACATTTGTACTTTGTAATATCATTAAAACTCAAAGTGTCCATGTAAAATAATAAAATGACACTAAAGCAGCAATGAATGCTGCTCTATATAAACAACTGAATCCAACAAAGTGAATTACACACTGCCCAAATTATGCTTGCTAGTTTTTGGTTCTTAGCCTTGTGTGAGAGTTTTATAATTTTTGGATGCAGAATACTTAATTAGAGTGTGGAAACAACATAGAACAGAAGAAAGGATGGTTGAAAGAAATACTTAACCCTTACCATGCGGTGACCGTCATTTGATGGGCGGACCCTAATAACCATTATTTGGCTCCAATGGCGTTCCATACTTTTAAAAGTCCACTTTATGATACTTAGTTTAATAGTTATGCATGTTCCGTCAACCTGAGGCTATCCATATTCACGTTTCTCATGTAAAACTCGCATTTTGAGCACAAATACGGACTTGGAAAATTGAAATTGGCTAAAACTGGGTTTTCTGGAGGGGTAGGCTTCACATCTGTATCTTGCACAAGAAGTTCAGAGGCATAAAACTGGCAAAGATAGTGCAAACCCACGGCTACTGATCATTATTATTATTGAAATACGCAAAGGAAACAACTACTTCCGGTTTTGGGTCCACTTGAAGTCAAAAATCGGCAAAAATCGTGAAATTGGGTGTTTTGGGTTCAAATGACCTTTTGAAGATTGCTGAACCAAGATCAGATTCACTCCGACCTAACAACTGTTGGGGTCAATTTGTTCACTAGGGTCCACTCTACACGCAGGCTACAGCTGGATACCTTAACAAGCAACCCTGGGTCTTCTGGGTCAAGAGAAGGGAGGAAAAATCGGCAAAATTGACGCTTTTTGCACCTGATGACCCACTTTGGGGCAAATTCACGCCCAAAAATATTCCGCCTCCTCACCCCGAACACCCCACCCCATGATCACCTATATTAGATTTAAAGAAATCAATATGCTACAGCAACAGCTCATTTGCATATAATTTGTATATTTTTGCAAATAAACGAAAATTAGACATTTTCTGAAAACAATTCCGCATGGTAAGGGTTAATGCCACTTTGTCTACATTGGGTTCGTGAAAATCAGAAAGATCGATTCACGACATTGTAATAGGCCAGTTGTGTATATGATGATTGATAATAATACTGACCTCTTCACTAATATTCAGAGGCCGATTTCGAGGGGGGGGGGGCTTATATAGGGAATCACTGAACTGTGACTGGAGCAGGCCCCCTCTTAGGCAGTCAGTGGGCCCCCACTTATGAAAATTTCTGGATCCGCCAATGATTCCCCTTCATATTACCCATAACCCTCTGATTTATCATACTAACCTCTTCACTAATATTCCCCATCATATTACCCATAACCCTCTGTTTTCTTTCCCCTGCTGCAGCTGAAAAATAAGATAACATGATTTTTATCCAATAAACCAAAAAATAACATGGGAAAATTGATTAAAACTTAATGTAGTATTAAAGATAATTTATCAGTCAGGAACAACACTTAATAATGATATCTGTTTCACAGATGACAAAGAACTAGTAAAGCTTTTGAAGAATCCAGGTGCTTTAGAGCTAGACATATTGAATGGCCAGTTTCCCACTATTGTTGAAGACTTCATATTGACCAAAACAGATCTATTCTTAGTGTTAGTACAATCACTTGCACAGTTTTGATAAAGGTAGCACAATACAAAGATTTTTTTACTTCCAATCACTAACCTTTGAATTCTGTAACTTTCTTATGAATGCATAGACAATAATAAAAAACATTTTAACGAAATCTTAATCAACACATCATGGGCTTCAAAAGGGTGTCTCAGATTGTCTCTATGGTGTTCCATTCTCTCATAAATCTCTAATTAGTGTAAACATCCTAACCACATAAAAGAAGATAATGTTTAATTAGGTGTAAAATTAGTTCTTTACATTCTATCTGAAATCTGAGACACCCTTTTGTAGATAATGGCCATAGGAACAACATATAATAAAATCAACCCTCTAGGGATACCTATGCAGACGCTAATTTCATTTAAAAGTGGAAATTTGGTGAAAAATATTTTAGACACAGTTAACATTATAATTGGTTACATAATTGTTGCGTAATACTAACATTGCATTAATTTGAAAGAGTAATCTGTAAGCTATCCAAAACTACCACTTTCATAAATTTTCAAGCATTATTAAGAAAGTTACAGTATTTTAAAACTTGGGAGTTGGAGTTATAAAATCTTTGTATTGTGCTACCTTAAATATGAACCTTTCATAGATGTGAAATAATATTTTATTTTATATCTTAGCAAAGAGTTAAGAGTGTAAGTTTTTAGAAATGTGCCATAAATATTCTAAATATCTAACAACTTAATTTGAAAGAACAAATGTATCCTAGAACCAACTATTGTCTTGCCTTATCCCGAAAAGACCTTTAATTGATATCTCAAATAACTTACTAGTAGATGATCTTAATTATTTGAGTGATATATACCGATAATCAGTTACAACAGCTAGCACAACTATAAAATTACATTAAAAAGACTCTTCTGATACACTGAATGTTGACAGAGAATTGTTTAACAAAAGTACTCATGCTGAAATGTCTCATATTCATCATTATACAAACAGCAGAATTAGCATCCCTGTGTTACATATTCTGGTTGCAGGCGAGACAAAATAATAGACCAATTAGTCAAGGGCACAAAATATGTTAAGCTGACATCAATCAAATTTGAAGAAAACTAATCACATAATTTGTATGTTGAAAAATTGAAGGCATTCTGAAACATGTTTAAATATTATGCTGGGCCTATTTTCTAAAGAAAACTTCGACATTTTAAACATTCTGCCTTTCAAAATCTGTTAACATTTTATTGCAGGTAATATAAAACATAAAAGGTTAAGTGTGGATGAACCATTGGTCCATTATCCTGCAAGGTAAATAGACATACTATGAAATTGGTATTAGGTCCTTTTTCCAGGATTGTGGTTGGGAAGCTAGTAGTCAGAATAAGGAGCCCTGGACAAATGGCATGGTAGAATGTTACCATGTGAGCTAACAAGTTTAATAAAATATGGCTCATCATATCACCTCATACATATTCAAAGGTTAAAACAATTTCATGCAACAAAAATAAAATATATAAAAAGCACAGTAAAATCAGAAGTTAAGGAACTTTTGACTAAATCTAGACTCCTTTTTAGTAAAAAGCTTTTCTTCTTTTCTGTACTGTGGTTAGATAGAACTTATCATTAGTGATAGTGTATTGATCTGTAGCATCCATTTATAATAATAAAAAAAAAAAGCAAATAAATGTGTTACATAAATAAATGTATATATACTGAAGATCTCTCCAAATACAATCATGCTTGTAGTTTCTAACTGTTGGGAAATATAAAATGTATTTATATACAATAAGCATCAGCAAAAGGTAGAAATGTAAGCTTCAGAAAGTCTTGTTTTCTCCTGATTCATAATGAGTATAAATAAATTTGACATTTTCCAGCAATGCTTTTAGTATATTCTTTTTATCCTGCAATTCAATACTGGTGCTTAAATGTTAATTTTAACACTTTCATGTCTTAGGTAATTGGATGCATTACAGACACAAATCAAGGGTGAAAATCTAAAAAAAAAAGTGATGTAAGCATTTATTTAAATATTACTGTAAGTGTTCACTCATAAAAGATAAGAATGAACTCCTCACATAGGTTTTTGTATATTTTTATTTAAAATGAGTATAAAATGATTGATTGCAGGATAAATAGTGGTCTAGCCTAAAATGATTAGAATCTTCATATTATATTTATACATTTATACATGAACATTTTCTATCTAGCTGCCCTGACTATATACTGTATCCAATGTATAATGTAATTTAAAAACTACTTCCTATCAGATTCTCTATTTCTGTCCATTCCGAGATAAATATGAAATAAGGTCTGCATTGTTTTGTTAAAGTACCTAAGCTTAGATTCAGGAAAAAAGAATATTGTTTTTAGAAATCAGATGGGGTATAAGTCTATATAAAAGTCAAACACAAAAAATATATATTTTGTCCCAATAGCCAAATATTTTTTGCCATGAAAATAGGAGTGTGAACTCTGACAACATTAAGAACAGACAGAAACCTTAATAGGACTAAAGTAACATATATATATATATATAGACTGAAATCTAGGTGTTCACTGTACCTGGGTCTTCTGGTATATCAAAACCTTCAAAATACAAACTGTATTTGGTATCTTTGTATCATACAACTAAAGCAGTACATAAGTCAAATGTTTGGCTGGGCATTGATTGAATTTTAAAGATTTTACTTAATTTACTTGTATATATGTACTGTATCAATCGATGTGTGACACTCAAATAAAATATATATTTATTTATTTTATTTTATTACACTTGTAGTATGTGTTCATTGTATGTTCATAAAGAACACAATATATATGTTTTGCTCTTATCAAAGATACATAAGTATACATAAGTGGGCAATATTTCAGATTTTAATGATATTACATATGCATTAAGAACTCATTAAACTGCATCCGAGTATCAATTTTTTTTTAATTCCATATCTAAAGATAAAGTCAAATTAAAATTAGTGAAAGGGTCTTTTACTATTGAGAAATGCGTGAAGAGTAGCCAAAACATATTATTTGAAGTTCAATTGTGTTTTTTTTCTCTCAGATTTTTCTAAAGAGTTTTGATAGAAACTCATATTCTAAAATATTTCCTTATTTAAGATTTAATTCTGTAATGTAATCTTTTGTATTCTTATACACTAAAAGCATTGTTCTGTACTCTTAAAACAGCCAATGCATTCTATTTCTCTCTATTGGAAATTGAATCGGCGTTTTGCATTTGCGCCAATTTTTTCTTTCATTTGCGCCGATATTTTCTTACATTTGCGCCGATTTTTTACAGGTAAATTACAGGTGAATAGATATAAGAAGATGTGATATGAGTGCCAATGAGAGAACTCTCCATCCAAGTCATGTTATTTTTCATTTAACATTATAGACCTCTTCCATTAGCCACTTGTACAAATTTATGAATTGTCAATCATAACATGTATATAACTGTTGTCCCCTGCTCACAGTGGGGAGGTGAAAGAAGGCCTGCAAGATACATCTCCAGACATTTTCCCTGACCGTAACCGTACATGTAGTTTAGCCTCTGTCTTTCGGACATCTGCAACATATTTATGCTCGATCTGTGTTTTGACAATAAAACCTGTGTTGACCCTAGCTTTACACAGTTTTATGGTACATTGGTAAGATATGTTGTTATATTCCAGGACACTTATCTTCCGATATGTATGGCCCTTGATGATTAAAGAATTGTGTCCTCGGTTCGTTTCTGTGCGCAATATGCCCATCATGTTACAATGAAGTTGCAGAAAAATATGAATCAAAATTATCTTAACCATAAATGAAAAACATTTAGAACCAAATTGTACGAATGGTATAGTACAGTACATGTACAAGTATTGATTTACCTGTAAATCTAATTAGGAGCAAATAAAAAAATCGGCGCAAATGAAAAAATGAAATCAGCGCAAATGAAAGAATGAAAATTTTCAAAATCGGCGCAAATGTCATACTGATTCATTTGTTCTCTTGTATATTGAATGCACCTTATTTTTTCTCAGTTTAATTCAAATATCAATGATAATTATTCTCTGATTTGGAAGGGCAAGAGTTTCTCTGAATCTCATAAACAAGCTGATTCCTTTTAAGCAGAAATTGCAATACAATAAGGTCTGACATTATTACATCTTTACTTTTCCCTATTTTCCTAAGGTTTAAGATCAAATTCAGGATATCATTTGCTTTATTTTGAAAACATTCCTGTAACATAAAGTTTCATAACCATTTTTTAAAACCTAAATTATTTTTTATATGGCATGACATTTTGTCACCAAAATCTAACTATAGGTTGACATACTTTTAAAGAATAGAAGTTCCTTCATAATAAAAGTTCCATAAGGAAAAAATATTCTGGAATATTATTTCCACAAGAATAAATATTACAGTATATGTTCCTAACAGACTGAATGGTATGGAATATTTGTTCCAACAGGAATAGATATTATGACATTGTTTATAACAAAGATCCCAGTGGATCTTCTGTTTGGTGGAAAAATATACGTTGACTGATGTATCAGATTGTAAATGTTAAATGATATATTCCCTGAACTAATGTTATGCACTCTCCAATGAAACTTTACAAACAGAAATAATTCTTATTCATAAACTGGCATGTATGTTAATAAACAAGATTGTGCTCTGTCAAAATAAAAATGATGGTGATGTCATTGGTGTCACAAATGTCTGCATTGGACGAGCACCCGTCAAGTTATATTTAGATGTGTCAATTAAGAACATCCCTGTGTCCATTTAATATATATATATTGTAAATTTTGCATGTCATTTATTGTAATCTCTTAATTTTATTCATGCCAAAAAGTACAAATCAGTGGTTTCCAATATAAAATTTGGAAGATTCAATGGAATAGAACAAAATATGAAAATAATGGAACACAACTTATAATTCACTTGATTGTTTTTAAGTTGGCATATGTTCATAGGCAATAATGTAAAATAAATTGATTGTTGTTTGTGTTATATTCTGTTGCAAATAGTTCATGCATATTCAGGACAAAATTTAGAGTAATAAAATTTTCTTACAATGCAAAAGTCCAATTTACCTGATCTCTATTGATTTTATGGTAAATTGGACAATTTAGCTATATCGACCAGAAACCAACTGTCTACACATAATGTTATTGTGTATAACATATATGATGTTTATATGGACAGCCCATAAATTAACCCTATGACTTGTTATTTGAAGATTACAAGTGTACACATGGATGACATTGTGTGAAGTTAAACACTCAATACCTTTTCTTTTTGAGACATTGACTTTTTTAGTTTTCTTATCTAAAACAGTTGAATCAATAAAATAAATGAATGACAAATGAAAAGTAAATGGAATAAATGAAGTATAAAATTGTAAAAACAGTAAATAACGAGGCTTACTCAACTGCTCAATTTACCTAGAAGATTTTTCATATAAATAAATAAAGCAAGAAAACATATCAATAAAGGCATGCCAATCACAAACTCATCTATTAATCAAAATCATTTAGAAAAAAATTATCAGACAACTGCAGGACTTAATATACAATAAGGAAATGAAAACAATATATCTTCAAATGGGAAATATGTTTGGAATTCAGCTAACAAACCTATCTTATCTTTAAGTAAGTTTAACCAACATAAAAAAAAAAGGAGAAGTAATTACCATCAGGCCTTTGTCTCATCTGTCGCTGTTCATCATCATCATCCTCGTCATCATCTAAATCATCGTCATCACTTTCCTCACTATCATCTATCAAAACAACAAACATTTCTAGTATTTACATGTCCACAATATGTTGAAAATATGGAACAAAGCTAAAAAGAAAACACCAATATGTATTCAGAGGACAGTATCCTTTGCTCTCACTATCCCATTTCTATGTAATGTGAACAATGAAAATGCAATAAAAAACTTAATCTTATAATTATCATGTGGAGTAAGCTTCAAGCTGATGTGGCCAAAATCTTGAACCTGATAAGGGACTGCCTAATACTGTTTACAACCATTTAACATGCAACAGTAGTATTATCATTCCATACCTGTCAACTCACCCGTTTTTTGCGGGTGACACCCGTTATTTTCACCTCTCACCCGGGAGTTTTTCTTTACCCGGCGGGTCCCGGGAATTTCTAACATTACCCGTTTCACCTGGATTTCTGACCGGAATTGTTTCCGGTATTTAGAAGTAATACGACCTTCGGTTTTATCGGTCTTTTTCAATGTAACCAAAAGTCAAAATGTAGGACTTGTTTACCTGAGCTACGTAACGATATTTTCAACAAGCTACAAGATGAGTTCAGTGACTATCAGTTGACCCCATTAGATGAACTTCCACTTTGCACTTCCCCTGAAACTGACATTGGTACATTTTGGGGAGAAATGTCCAAGTTGCATGACATTTTTCTTAACAAGACAAGATTTTTTGTTTTGTCAAAACTTGCTAAAACATTACTGGTTTTGCCAAACAGCAATGCAGACAGTGAGAGGGCATTTTCTTTAGTAAAGAAAATAGCTACAGAGTTTAGTGCTGATCTTAATAAGGATACACTGTGTGCTCTTCTTTCTTGTAAAATGAATACACATTTGCATTGCTATGAACTGAAACCAAGTGCAGTTCTTTTAAAGAATGCCAAGTCTGCTTCTATGGAATATAACAATAGTCTGAAATAAACTTGTATACATGTTCTAACTGTTTCATATACATATTGACTATATAAATTATATGTAAACATATTTTTTTTCTTCAATTGAGCCCGCAAAATGTCGTACGCGTTATGACCTGAGATTTTTTTTCTCAATGCAGGTCATGACCTGACTTTTCATTTTCAGAGGTTGACAGGTATGTCATTCAACAACCACATTATATGTTCTTTTATAAAAAAAACTGTCAATAGTCTGCTTGTTAAAAGATTTAAATTTTCCTATATTATTTTTCAAAATTACCAATATGTCTTCCAAGCTTAATAGTCCATTTGCTAATTCCCAAATTGATTCTGTAATTACACACTTTTAAACAAATTACTTCCCTTTGTCAATTGTAGACTGGTTCCATACCAGAAAAAATTGCCTTTTGCCAATGCAAAGCATGATGAATTGAAAGTGATGCATCTGCAGTTTAACTAATTTTTCATGAAAAAAAACTTCTGATGTCAAAAGTATTTAGCTAAACAACAAATTAATGTAATTAAATGATTTTAAAACCTTGTAGATTACTCACATTATGCTCAGATAAATTTGCTCTTTCTGCTAGCTCTCCATTGTAAATTAAATTAATGTCCCTAATAAGGGAGACAACTAAAAAAAAAGGTCTCCAATTCCCGGGTCAATTCCCGGAACTGGCAAATAGTTTAAACAATATTTTATTTCAAGAAGTGCACAAAATATAATTATACAATATGAAATACAGGGATTCGGAAACAAGAAAAACTTATATAAATCCGTCTCCCTTTTAAAAAAAATGACAAAATTAGGAACATAGTATTAGAAACTCGTATAACCTAATTTTCAGTTCTTAGCTAACATGTTTATTCTGTGGTTTGCCTATATAGCCTATTGGGATATAGATATAAGAAGATGTGGTGTGAGTGCCAATCAGACAACTCTCCATCCAATTCAAAAGTAAACCATTAAAGGGTTGAGTATGGTCTTCAGCAGCAGACACTAGGAACAGATACTTTGCAAAAAAAGATAATGTTTTAAGGCCACACCAATTCGATTCCTTGTTCGACGGACCCGCCCGCACCTATTTTTTCAAAACAGAATTTTTTCATTTTTTTTTATATTCCCGCTTTCTGCATCCGGAAATGTAATCATGTCCATTTCCCGCACCGTTGTTTTTGTAAATATAATAAAAAAGATATCAACATTTGTTTTACAATCACAGTCTAACCTGTATATAAAGACTTTTAACATAAAATCACCCCATCACAAGGTGTAAATATCTGTGAGAATATTTGTTTCAGCATGAAACCTATTTATCCAAAGAGGGACTGAGTGCTCTGAAATAAATTTATAACAGCGTGGAAATACCTATAAAGAACAAACAATTGGTTTCTTTCCCCCTTACTTATATTCCCTATCAAAACATGTTCGATGTTAGAATAAAGTACGAAGAAGTTCAAGAACTTCTGAAGGATTTGCCTTCAACTGCAATTATATTGTATGCTGGCGAAACAAAACTATCTATAGCCACTGCATGTTTATGCACCTGTCCTGAATGATTCAGGGGCCTGTCGTTCAGCAGTTATCGTTTGTTGATGTTGTTCATAATTTGGTATTTTCCTGTTTGGATATATATATAAATTAGACCGTTGGTTTTCCTGTTCGAATTGTGTACGCTAATAATTTTGGGGTCCTTAATAGCTTGCTGTTTTGTCTGTATCAAAGCCCTGTGTAAAAGGCCGTACTTTGACCTGTGTTTGTTATAATCAGGTTGAGAACAACCCTCCCTCAGATAAGGGGTCATTTTATTGATGTAGAAAAGAAAATAGAAATACCAAGGATTTGTATAGTTCTTCTATACAAAACCTTTGAAAACTTAAAATTTTGTACTCAAAAAGAGGAGAGTTGCATCATATTTTAAACAACTTTTTCTTAAAGAGGGGTCCACTTATTTTGAATAATATTAAACTGTTATAGTAAATGTGTTAACATGGTTAAAGTCCAGGAATATTACAAAATTCTTGGACATGTTTTGACCATTTAATACCAGATAGATATATAGTTCTTTGAGAAAATATGAGCTCTTTTATACAAACAAATATGTTATAACTTATATTGATCCCTCATAAAACATGTAAAAGGGATATCTATAACATTAAGGGGTTGCCCCAAAACTGATTATGACTTGAACGGAGAACTGTCTCATTGTCAGTCACACACACATAGACCAGATTTAACTATTTCTTGGTGAACAGGGCAAAAAATACATCAGAAATTAAAAAAATGTCAACGTACAAGTGATAAATCAAGTTTTAATATTATCAAAATTCACTTTTCCATGTTTACAAAAAAAATGTATAATCGCTCGCCTTTACTTTTCAGGCTTCGCCTCAAAAATTTGGAAATTAAATATTTTTTATTAAAATTTTCAAATCGCTTGCTCGCCCCATATTTTGGAGTCCAAAAATCCGTAGAACAAGAAATTAAATTGGTGTGGCCTAATGTAGAATTATGAATATAAGTTCTAATTTTTTATAGTTACCATTACCATTCATACCTGCAACTTCTTCCTGATGTGGTATATTATCTCGTATTTTTTCCTCAGTTTTCAATCTTTCTGCCATTTGTTTCAGTTTTTCTTCAGTTTCCTGTCAAAGAATCATGAAGTTCTTAATTTAAATATGTAAGAAGTCTTAAATTTAAAATGTCAGAATCATATACCAAAAAACAGTAATTTTATTCGTTGTTTGTGTGAAGGCTTTATTTTAATAATAGTCTAGAAAATAAATGAAATTTAATTCAAAAAAATCTGTGACAACCAATGCCAATAATTCCATGTAGATGACACAAAAAATTTGTAAGGGTTCCGCGGAACCCAGTGTCTCGCCTACTTTTGCTGTAAATTGCAGGCTCAACAAAAATGAGGAAAAAAATCAATAAAAATATTCCTTTTGATACAATCTTTTGATTGTAAGAAGCTTCTGTCCAAGTTTGGTAAAATCCAGCATAGTTTATTATTCTAATAAATGCTTTATAAACTTTAACTGCAGACTTTACAGGTATGTAATGTTAACTGGAAGAAAATCTAAGTCCATTTAAGCGTAAAATACCGAGAAAGTGGATTTTTTTTTACAAAATTTACTTCTGGATACTATCTTATGATCATAAATAAGCTTCTGTCCAATTTTGGTACAAACCCAGGATAGTTTAAGAAAGTTATTAAAATTTTAAAAACTTTAACCACAGAGTGAATGTAATGTTTCCCCGCAGAAAAACTAAGTCCATTTAAAAGTAAAATATGGGATAAATGGATTTATTTTTTTACAAAATTTACTTCTGGATACTATCTTATGATCATAAATAAGCTTCTGTCCAATTTTGGTACAAACCCAGGATAGTTTAAGAAAGTTAATAAAATTTTAAAAACTTTAACCACAGAGTGAATGTAATGTTTCCCAGCAGAAAATCTAAGTCCATTTACAAGTAAAATATGGAAAAAATGGAATTGTATTTTTACAAAATTTACTTCTGGATACTATCTTATGATCATAAACAAGCTTCTGTCCAAGTTTGGTAGAAATCCAGTTTTGTTTAAGAAAGTTATTAAAATTTTAAAAACTTTAACCACAGAGTGAATGTAATGTTTCCCGGCAGAAAAACTAAGTCCATTTACAAGTAAAAAATGGAAAAAGTGGAATTTTATTTTTACAAAATTTACTTCTGGATACTATCTTATGATCATAAACAAGCTTCTGTCCAAGTTTGGTAGAAATCCAGTTTAGTTTAAGAAAGTTATTAAAATTTTAAAAACTTGAACCACAGAGTGAATGTAATGTTTCGCGGCAGAAAAACTAAGTCCATTTACAAGTAAAATATGGAAAAAGTGGAATTCTATTTTTACAAAATTTACTTCTGGATACTATCTTATGATCATAAACAAGCTTCTGTCCAAGTTTGGTAGAAATCCAGTTTAGTTTAAGAAAGTTATTAAAATTTTAAAAACTTGAACCACAGAGTGAATGTAATGTTTCCCGGCAGAAAAACTAAGGCCATTTACAAGTAAAATATGGAAAAAATGGAATTCTATTTTTACAAAATTTACTTCTGGATACTATCTTATGATCATAAACAAGCATCTGTCCAAGTTTGGTAGTAGAAATCCAGTTTAGTTTAAGAAAGTTATTAAAATTTCAAAAACTTTAACCACAGAGTGAATATTTGTGGACGCCGCCGCCGCCGACGACGGAATGTAGGATCGCTTAGTCTCGCTTTTTCGACTAAAGTCGAAGGCTCGACAAAAAGTATCTGGCTGATTATATTAAGTTATCAGAAATCTTTCAGTAAACAATATCTGTAAATGATTTTTTTTTAAATGTAGTTTAAAATCAATAGAAATACATATTCATAAGTATTTGATGGATAGAATGCTTGGTACAAAATATGTGAATCCTAAAGCATTACACAATGCCTACATTTATTCAAATCTTATAGAATACCACATCCCTTTCTGGTATAAAAGTTTTGCTTTTATTTATTCATACAGTTTACCTCAAATTTATCCTGTTCAGATCTGTAGAAATCTTCTAACTGTGCCTCTAAGTGGGACAAATTTCTAAATTTAAGTACGTAGGTTTCATAGAGTTTTTGTAAATCTTCTTCCAACTTTTCATACTCATCCATGTAGGCTGGCCTGAAAAAGTAAAAACAATGGAAATGACAATACAAAAATCAGATGACTAATCATGTAGTTTCCTTTGATAATATGTTTCTCAACTTTTTCTCTAACTATGTCTGCAGTTTTTAATATAATATATTCTAATTTGCAGTCCTTATGTTTCATAATTTTTGGAAAATGGCGGATTAAAAAACCGAGACGGTTATATGGTTGTCAATTTCCCCTGCTGTTCTGTATACTCCATTTTAGAGTTAAATACTTTTTTTCTGATACCCTGAGAATTTCAGGTTTTATTCTTCCGGGTAAATTTGGTAATTCCACTGAGCAAGATCAGAACAAAAAGGACTGAGATGTTAATGTGCATGTTCTTATGGTGTACTGTTATACCACTGTCCCAGGTTAGAGGAGGATTGGGATCCCGCTAACATTTTTAACCCTGCCACATTGTGTATGTATGTGCCTATCCCAAGAAATCAGCCTGTAATTCAGTTGTTGTCGTTTATTTATGTGTTATTAAATATTTGATTTTCGTTCATTTTTTATATATATAGAAGGCGGTTAGTTTTCTTGTTTGAAATGTTTTACATTGTCTTTTCTGTGCCTTTTATAGCTGACTATGCAGTATGGATTTTGCTCATTGTTGAAGGCCATACAGTGACATATAGTTGTTAATTTCTGTATCATTTGGTCTCTTGTGGAAAGTAGTCTCATTGGCAATCATACCACATCTTCTTTTCTATAATGATTCAAGCCTGGAACATTGTCAGTGGTTAATCTATTGTTTTGTCTTAATATTAATTGTTATTTAGTGAATAGGCATTGATTGAAGATGTGTGATGTCTCTTTATATATATGTATTTACTTTTCCGGTAGACTCTGGCCACAGTTCAATGCTGGACATATTATCACACTATCACATGTAACGGATTAAAGGTTTTTAGCATTATCAAGCTTTAGTCCCTGTGACAAACACCCCATATATTTCAATTTTAATCTGTACTAATTATTATTCATTCCATTCATTCTCTCAATATTTGCCTATAATCCATCTTACCTTACACTCTGCAATGTCTGTAATCTTTTATTATTTCTTTCTAGTTCATTCCTCTTTTTCTCTATCTTTGCCTCCAAGTTAGCTTCATCAGATGCTACATTGTCTAACATCATCATAGTTTTCTTTACTTCATTCTGATAACATATTTAAATGCTAACAGTAAAATTTGTGTGGTGTGCATGATAGCATATACATGTTTTTGCTTGTTCTAAATAAAATATTTCTCCATATTTTGTTTGTACCAGGAAAAGTTAACCAGAAGTTGTACATTACAAAAGAATCACTATTATGACATTTTAATTGCTTAGAACTAGTATTTTTTAATGTATAAAGTAATATATTGTACTGATTTCTATCACCAGATTTCTAAGTATTCTGTGATGTCTGTAAACTAACCTCTACTGCCTTTATTGAATCAGACATTCCTCTCTCCACTTCATTTATTTCTAATGACTTGGCTATAACTATTGATCTTTGTTCCTGTAAACAGATAGTGTAACATTAAGTGTTGTATCATTTTAACAAGTTGAATATTTAACATATTTTGCATCTAGTTATTAACACCTACGGTCCTATGTCCTATACCCACTTATATTTTATACAATTAGCTAAGCACAAGAGCATGCTTCTATCTAGTTATTAACGCCTATGGTCCTACATTCTGTCCCCACTTATATTTTATACAATTAGCTAAGCACAAGAGCATGCTTTGCAGTGATGCATATCATATATACATGCATATACCAAACTAGATTGAGAAATACTGATTGATAATTATTTTTTGTTTTTGTGCTTTTATCAATCTGATGAGTCAAGCAATTTTCAATGTTCATTACAATGTTGTACTGTTAAAGCACCGTTACAGGTAAGGGGAGGGTTTATTGTTCACAAACATGCTTCATCTCACCAATCTGTATGTTCCAGATCCCAAGTCAGGAACCTATAGTTCAATTTTACCATTCAGTAAGTACTTCTTCATTGAAAATATATCAAGCTGTTGTGCCATATCAGGTAAAAAGTATAGATAGCTTTATCATAAAAATGTCTGATCTATATATAGATAGTTGTATTATCCAGATATCAAAAGCATATCACTTGAATGTACCAATAACTTACCCTTAAATCCACTTCTCTTCCCAACAAATCATACAACGTAGACCCCTTGGATGTGATCTCTGAAGCAAGTCTCCTGGCCTCCTTTAAATCTCCAATCTGTTCAAATAAATAAACAACATCAATAATGTGTTAGACTAGTTTTCTATCAAATATTATCTACATATCTACTGGAACAAAATGGATAGTATATTATCTAAAATATTCTTCAAGAAGCCAGTATATGCTTTTTAAGACAGCATCGAATTTATTAGTAAAACATTGTTTCAGTCATGCTAAAGTATGACTTACCTTAAATGTAATATAAAATAGTTACCCCTAATGTAATGTCACATGACTCATCCTGGATGTGAATGTCTCACCCTGAATGTAATATATAAATAACACATAGCTGAGAGGGTGATAGAGCACATTGTTACCCAGAGAAAACATTGTCCACTGAGGCAATGCAAAGGTTTACAATGCTTTTTTTATGGGTAACAATTAAGAGATAACTGTATTGTATTTGAAGCTTTAAGGACGTCCATCTGTAGTTTTACTGTCGCAAATTTAGTTTACCTGGCGACGCAGAGCGGAGACAGGTAAACGGGTATTTGCAACAGTAAAACTACCGATGGACGTCCGAAAAGCTTCAAATACAATACAGTTATCTCTATTCTAATGCAAAACAAGTTTATGATTAAATTTCAATCATTATTTCAGTGTAAAATCTTCATAAAAGAAAATTCTGCGAAAAAATGTTATCTTCTTTGGTCCCTACACTAGGTGACGTCATAGGTAAGCTTTCGGCGTCAAACATAAACACCGGGCGTTTTCTGGCTTCTGTTCCGCTTCAGAATGTAATAAAATTTGATAAATAGAAGATTTTTAGGCGCAACAAGTGAGTTTTTTGTTTATTATTGTAGAAATAACATGTCAATATATTCCGAAATTCAAAATATCGGCTTCCTTAGTTACAGACAAGGAGATAGAGAATTTTACGCTTGCTGTCATCCAATCAGAACAATTGTTACAAAATAATTGCATTAGAATCTGCACTATCACCCTCTCAGCTATGTGTTATTTAATGTATCCTACTGAATGTCCTTTCATTATTGTCTTTTACAGGTGAATTTAAAATTCAAATTATTTTTACTATGATGTCATGAACTTAACAAGTTGAAGGTATTTGAAAATCATCAGAAGATAAGCAGGATGTTATTTTTTTTAATTTGACAGTGAACAAAAAAGTTCTGTGTCAAAAGGAAGAACTTAAGCATTGTCTTTTATTACTTGAATTCAATTCTTTATCATTTAGATTATCGATTTTTGATTGGTCTTCACCAGAGGGTGCCAATACAAAAAAATTTTCTCCCGCTCAGCCATGGGATAGATAGAGTAAATTGTCTCCCCCTCAGTCATGGGATAGATAGAGTAAATTGTCTCCCCCTCAGCCATGGGATAGATAGAGTAAATTGTCTCCCCCTCAGCCATGGGATAGATAGAGTAAATTGTCTCCCCCTCAGCCATGGGATAGATAGAGTAAATTGTCTCCCCCTCAGCCATGGGATAGATAGAGTAAATTGTCTCCCCCTCAGTCATGGGATAGATAGAGTATATTGTCTCCCTTGTATTAGCCAATCAAAATCTAGAATTTAACGTGAACTATTGTAATATCAAATGACTTACCCTGGATGTAATATCAAATGACAATGCTGACACATCTGAGTCCTCATTACTGTCTGCCTGATTAGATGTATTAGTTTTCATGGCATTATACAATACAGATGTCACTTTGAGAAGTTCTTTGACTGCATATCCATCAGACTGATACAGTTTCTTTGTGTTTAGTTTTATGTGAGCTTTGGTTGCCTGAATAATAAAGCAATATAATTTTGTAAGCTTAAATTAGTTAGCAGGTGAAATCTACTAGTAAGTTGTATTTTTTTATTGATTGGACAAAAACATATTCCTACTTTTTATATTCATTAAAGAATTGATTTTAAGTAAAAGAGAGAATAATTGAAAAAAATTGTCTTCAAACTTTAACTGGTAATTTTAAGTGCTTAGATTTTCAAATGTTTAGAAGCTAGAAATTTTTCCCACCAGGTGCCACTCCCACTGTGGACAAAGCAAAATCCAACTAAGCTGTAGTGTAGGTGCCTCAGAATTTTTTTTAAAAGCTTTGTCTGGAAAAGATATACTCAGAAAGACAACATTAGCCAGTGCATCTAGCCTGATATTTATATGAGTTGAAACTTAAATAATAACAGTTATGGCAATGATCTATCATAAGGTATTTTTCTAATTTCTTCATCATGTTTGAAATACTTTAGCTTAAACTGAGTCAGATGGACAAGATCAACCTTAACCTACGTCCGCAATAAATAAATAAATCATTTGTCCTCATTGTTAGAACTTTAGAATATCGTTTTACTCATAAAAAAATAATACAGCCACTAAAATATGATTTTGTCAAAACCTTAAGTGCAAAGAGTTGAATACATACCATAAACTCTGCAATAGTCTTTATAAATATAACTCTGTCTTGTTCTGTGTCTGTATCACCTATTACGTCAGCTGATGGATCATACCTGTAAATCATACAATCATTGTTATCTGTTTTATCATGTTTATTTGCTTTATTAATATGTACCTATTACGTCAGCTGATGGATCATACCTGTAAATCATACAATCATTGTTATCGGTTTTATCATGTTTATTTGCTTTATTAATAAACCAAGAAGTGTTGATTCATCACTTCAAACTTTACATTTCAGCCAAGAGGAATTTAGTTTTTTTTTTCAGGAACTGTATAAATGTAGCATAACATATCAGTTATTTTAAACATGAATCATAAAATCAACACTTTTAAATCTTTACTAAATACTCATTGCATCTTTCTAGGAAGCATACATTTTGAATTCTTTTAATTCATTTGCCAGAAATTAATGGTTTCCTTAGATTTCTGATTTTGTCTCTGTTAAAACCCCTACCTCTTTACAAGCCACTTCAACACCTCTGCAACCAATGGAAAATTAGGATTTCTGAAGTTTTCCATTGAAATAAGTCTTGGATAGCCAAGTGCTCTCATCATTTCTGTAAAATCTGAAATCAAACAAGCACAGTCTTATAACCAGTTCATAAATGATTTCAAGAATAGGAATGTTTACATGTTAAAAATAAAATCTGTTTACAGATTCCAGTGTCTTGCATGTGGATGCTTTGGTCAGTGTAAAAATGCTAAAAAAAAAAACCTTTATCAGTAAAATACATCTGTATGTTACTTTTTTTTCTAATGCTTTTTCATTATCTTGAAGAAGCTCCTTTCTTATTTTATTAACATTCCACAAATATACCACTACATTTTAATATTTTTGGAAGTGTAACTTTTCAGCCATGTCATCAAAGTAATGAGTATTGCTTAATGCCAGATTCCGTATTTAATCTATATTTAATTAACAAGAACAAATGAAGAAGGCCATTTGTTTAGCCCAAATATTTGTCAATATTATTCATATGATATCTTTAATCTGTATTGTAACCCAAATTATTAGATACGTATATATATATATATATATTTAGGGGCATTGGTGGCCAAGTGGTCCAAGTACTTTTCAGGCTTTTCACTAAGGATTTTTGAAGGCCTCCAGGGACTAGTCTTAGTGAATACAACAGTAAGAAGATATTTTATTGCTATCTATTCGTAATTTATTATTTTAGTCTCCATGACCTGGACAAGGGCAAAGATGGACATATGTTAATTATATGTCGGATTATGTCCTTGGAGCAATGAAATGATGTTGAATTCAGATTACTTTTAAACTTTTCCTTTAAAATGATAGTTTTCAGTTTATACAAACAATTTCAAACTTAATGCATCTTTTTGAATTTAAAATTTTGAAAATCGTGACTCCAGACAAATTTAAGTTGTTTTTTTATGGTTAATTATTTAAAGAATTTAAATTTAACAAATAAGACTTTAATCCAGCTGTTGTTTAATCCAAACAAATGAATAAACAATACAAATGTAATCATGAATGTAATTCAAATTGTTTTTTTTTCCTGCAACAATTTTGTATGACGTGTTTAACAGCAAATAGACAACTTTCGAGTTCGATGCATTTCCATCAAAAACTCTGATTTTAGTGAACGTCATTTGTGCATTTATTCTGCAAATTGAATTCTCAAATTTGACAATTACCATTGCTGTCATTAGGGAATTGTCATTAAGTACCTACAGAACAACCATTATTTCTAGTTTATCCTGCACAATGACGATCACAAAGACGCTTGATGAACGTAAATAGTGCAGGGATACAGGCGACCCCTTCTATATGTTAAATGACATCATAAAGGTGCGTATAATTGACATGTTTTTCCGATGACGGATGAACTCAAAAGTGGTCTATTGTGCAATTTTCATGAAATAGAAGTTCTTCTAAAAAAAAGTTTCAGCAGGTGAAACAGATAGTATGACATTGTTTATAACAAAGTTTGGAACTTCTTTTGAGTGTGAATCTGTGACAAAATTGAAAAAATACACCAGGGTTGCATTCAATCATATCCTAGTGGCTACATAGATTTTTGTGTACTGAACGAGTAGCTAGTCTAGCTCTATCAATATCTATGTAGAAGTAAGGCTAGCTACACCTTGAATAGTCATAAAATCTATATAGCGCTATGAAGCCGCTGGCCTTCAATATTCAACACAAACGTGAGGGGGGGATAAGACCGTTATCGGGACTCAGGGATCGGGTGTTTTTAAGCTCGAGATTTCGGGATTGTCCTTTCTGGATCTGGGAATTCTTTTTTCGAATTTCAGGACCTCAGGATTTTGTGTTTTTAACCACGGGAATTCGGGATCAAGACCCCTCCTACCCTCCCTCAAACCTGGAGTGATGAATATGGCTAAAATGTCGTCAATACTTTACTGGAAAAAAGTAGGTTAAATGTTAATCATGGGTGCCTAGCCAACCAGGTCAAAATCAGACCAGACGTCGAAATTACTAAACTAGGTACCGAAGTAAGTGTATGTATCTTTTATAGAATTATTTCCATTGAAACTGGCAGTGGCATGTCAAATTGTGTCATGATGATAAAAAAAAAGTCCTCTCAGCACAGATGTTATTTTGCTTATATTGCAATAATGGAGTTTTATGTTTTGACAATACAGTAGAGTATATACTTCTTAGATCTCGGTAAGACATGGTGCTGGACTTAATTTGTACTGGACTTGAGTTTCTGTTCTGTTGCGAGGAAAGCCAAAAGAATTTAGGCATGCGCAGTAATAATTTCCGGCAAAATATTTTTGTTAACTCCTGTCTAGTTGTGCTGTTATCAAAATATAAATTCTATAACCTCTTTTATGTTGTTAATTTTTATCATTTAATTTTCTTTCACATTCATTTCAATTTGTACTGAGTTAGATACTGTAAAATATCTCAAATATTAATTAAGTAAAGAGTTATCGCCCTTACTACAACTCTCTTGACAAACTGGTATCTAAAAAAACAGCTTTTCAACGTTGAATAATAAGCATTAGAACCAGTGCGTTTTGGTTGGAATCAAAAACTTAGGTTTACTGAAGAATGAAGTTTATTCTGTGTTATTGACTGACATAAAGCTAAGGTGATGATTATTACGAATTGCATTCACAGAGAAACTGTGTATTGTTTCCCTTAAACAACATGTACAACAATAACACTAACAGTAACAGGTAAAAAGCTTTCGGGTCGATCCGGCCCCACGTCCAGTGGCGGATTTAGAAATTTTCATAAGTGGGAGCCCGCTAACTGCACTAAGAGGGGGGCCGCTTCAGTGATTCCCTATATAAGCAACCAATTTATTTCCCAAAAAGGGGTGTGTGGGCCCCCTGTCCCCCCTCTTAAATCCGCCTCTGACGTCGATCCAACCCAAGTCGATCTGGCCCCATGTAGATCCAGCCCCACGTCGGTCCAGCCCCAATAAAAAATATAATGATAAGGAATAAAAATTAAGATATATATATATATGTATTACCACAGGTGCTTGAGGACAGGATCCTGTATGAGCCCCATATAGTCCCTCCCCCCTTTTTTTTTTTTTTTATTCATAAATCTCAGATTTTTTCGATATATATCATTTATTTGTACTTTATATATACTAATATAACATATTTATACTCTAAATATGCATGTTTACTATCAACGTGAATCTTGACTATAGAGCGAAGCGAAGGGTTTCGCTCTATAGTCGAGATTCACGTTGATAGTAAACATGCATATTTAGAGTATACATATGGTTTATTAGTATATATATGGTACAAATAAGTGATATATATCGAAAAATCTGAGATTTATGAATATAAAAAAAAAGGGGGGAGGGACTTTATGGGGCTCATACAGGATCCTGTCCTCAAGCACCTGTGTGTATTACATGTATTAATTGTAATTCATAAATGTTTATGATTTTGTACGGTAAACAAATTTTTATTACAAAAAAAAAACAATAAGTGTTATACATGTAGAAGCCTATGATGTTACCTGAAAGAAAAAAAACAATTAAATATTATTATAGACACCAAACAAAAGATCAAACAATAAAGACCTTGTTGATTACTTAACTTTAAGTAATCAGGATTTGATTGAATTAAGTGATTACGAGTGGCATTACCTTAGTTCACAATCATCAGACAATTGTTGAATAAACAAACCAATTATAGACTGATGATTTGATTAAAAAAGTCATTATGTTGAGTTAAATTTTATAGGTTCAATTGGACTGTAAATATTTATTTAGCTATTTTGTGTGTGAACTAAATAAAATAAAAAATCGCCATGACATTCAAAGTTAAAGTTATCATGGAAAATAACTTCATATTTTAAAATATGTGGAAGCTGCTATACAAACAGACACAATAACACTGATTTTCGTATTGATATAAAAAAGTTCTTTAACTGGTACTCCAATACTTCACTTTCCTGTTGACATCCATCATCAGACACTTTTGCAAATTCCATTTATACTGTTAAAATATGTCACAAATTCCTCTTAAATCAATATAGTTTATTCATATTTTATTATGGGGCCTGACTGATTTGGGGCCAGATCTATTGGGTCGGATCAATTTGGGGTCGAATAGGTTTGGGGCCGGAACGACCAGATACCAGTAAAAAACCCAAACTGAAATGCAGTCACTGAGAGTGAGGCAGGCCCTATAATATATAAAGATTACTCACCTATTGCCTTAGCCTTTGGTGGCCTTAACTGCTCTCTTCAAGACAATCCAGACCATCTGGCTCTAGCCCATATCCTGTTGGCGTGTTGCATCAAGAGTTGTCAGTGATTTGCCTACAACCCCTGTTTCACCAAATTTGGGACTGTTTTGTACCTTTGAAATGACATTTGTCCCATTCTTGTCGGCTTTTTTCACATTTGCACCCTACATGTTCACACCCTTTGTTCAAATTTTAATGTTTTGTGTTGAATTAGTTTGTTTTTTTGCCTCACCTACAATAGTCATGATAGTGGAGAGGCTTGATGTTTTCTGGTCTGTGTGTTCGTTCCTCTGTTAATAACGTTTTGACCCTAATTTCACGGTCCAGTAAACATAGAAAATGATAGTGCGAGTGGGGTCTCCGACTCTCCGTATACTATGAACACTTCTTGTTAAGGTAACTTGATACCGAATGGCATATCTCCCGATTTCCAAACTTTTTGGCATACATGTTCTTTGCACTGAGTTACATCGAAATATGTAATAAAAAATGGGGGTCACCATTTTTGTTTTCTTGGTATTTTCATTGGAAAACGTCGATTTGGGCGACAAATTTACTAAGGTATATAGGGGAAATGCCTGTTTTTCGGCTAACCTTTTTAGATTTTCCCCATCTATAGCTATGTTCTTATATACGGAGAACAACAAAAAACTAACATAATATTCAGAATTACAAACTGAATTCATACATGTATAGAAAATCATGTCACCATCCTTGTTTTTGAGATAAATGGCTTCAAAATTGATTGATACCCTTAGAATTTGACCGAAAACATGTGACGTTATTGAATACAGAATGTAACGTTATTCTCCTCAGAGATATGAGAAATGGAAAACACAAAATGTGTCGGGATCTGAAGGGTGTTTATTTTACTTTCGTTTCCCTGTCAGGTTTCCGTAAATTTCCTAGTGATATGAGATTCTACTGATATAATTTATTTCGTCCTGCAGTTAGAAATTTTACTAACATGAATTTAACAATAATCTCGTCTGATTTTTACACTTAACGAGCATAATATCTTCACATTTTTGTAAAATTCGAGTGAAAATAACATGAGATTTTTTTACGTGTGATTCATTTGAATTACTGAGTTTTTAACTCCATCCTTTATGACAATGGTGGTGTCATTGCTTCATCCATGCAGAAAAATAGTACTTTAAAATTTTGATTTAGTTAACAGTGATATAATTGCTCTGTTTTTGATGGTTGTTTAACGTTCAGTGGCAAATAGTTCATGCATGATAAATAAAATAACAAAACTCAAAGAAAAATTCAAAACTTATATTCCTGACTTGCTATGTACATTAAGTGTAGTGTACTTTGCGTGGTGTAAATGTGTGAGTCGATGTTGGTAAGGTCAAGTTAAATGATCCGTTTCTTAAATATCTATATTTTATGTCAGAATCTTCCTTGACATCAAATTTGAAGTCGATCCTTCAATGAAAAAAAAGTTATAAACAATTTACCATGATCGGTCAGGACATTAGTCACAGGAAAGATGTAGATGGTAAGGTCAAGTTTTCTTATTTTTTTTCTTGTATTATTGTATTAAATGTTTTAATCTGCCACGGTATTGAATTTGAAGTCTATCCAGTCAATAATTAAAAAAAATCGCAGGTTCATAGCTGTCAGGACATATGAAGTGTTAAAGTCAATTTGGTCAGGTCAAGTTTTATAACTCTTATAAATGTGTTTTTCATTTTTTTCCTTTTATTTATTAAATATAAGTTCTCAGCTTGCTTGGTTCTAAATTTCAAGTTAATCCTTCCAATAATAAAAAAACAGTATTAAGCATTTTCATTTCTGTCAGGACATTTTCAGGTAGTCAGGACATTAGTCAAACTCCGTACAGTAATCGTTTCCGTTCCGGAACTATTTTCCTTTACTCCACCAAGTATCCAGAAAAAAATACCATTAAAATTGTCACATAATACCCAATGTTGTTTTTTATAATTTTATCAATTTGTGATTGCAAAAACCCTAATGCATTGGCTTGAATGTGTGAACGTTATTCGATAACGTCAGGAACGATAACTCGTGGTATAACGTCATTCGGTATCGTGTTACCTTAAACATGTTATAGTTCACCAGTGTATCTCTAGCAGTATATAGTTTTCATTGATAACAAGTTGCATGCTTTATACAGACAATATAATGATTGAGAAAATAATATCTTTTCAGTATTTTATTTTATTTTGTAGGACATTTTGATGCTAGAAAGAATAAAATGTTGGCCAATTACAGATCCGGTTTAATGGTAAGTATATAGATTTAGAATAATATATATGTGCACTTTATGTATTTAAAGGACAATAGCTATAGTTCACAATATTTGATTTACATCTGACTGAAAGGTGTTTAGGACATTATAAGGTATTTGTCTGCATCTGTCGCTACTTGGGTTTAGTACACATTCTCGAGTAAGCCTTTCTGACTGATACATAGATGAGCAATCTCTGAGGTTTTTTGAGAAATGCAAAAAAAAAAAAAAAAGAGCAGCAAAAGCATAGGAACCTTTATTTATATTATGTTCTAGGTATTCAATAACAAAATTTATAAACTGTCTTAGTGTAAATTAATACATATAGAAAGAAGGAAGATATCAACAAGAAGATCAATATTTTACTTATATTATTTTTTCTTTAAATTTGATTTCAACATGATTTGTTATAATCCTCTGAAATATCTCTGAAATTTGTGCAGTATGTACAGGATCACCAAATTTGTTTTGAGTAAATTGTAGTATATTCTTGTATGAACTGTAAACAGTAGGCACTCAATATTATTTGTATGCATATATTAAAAATGTTGAGAAAGTCTGATTTATTTCCCCTTAATAGTCTTAGTTGATATGACTAGAAATACAATGTATAATGTTTTAAATTTAGGCATGACTGGAATAAATTTCAAGCATTGCTTTTTCCAACTTAAGGATAGCTTTGCAAGTGTGAAGATTAACTCTGATCATGAAATCTTTAGCAGTTCTCCTCAGAAAAACTGAATGCTGAATGATATGAATATGAGATTGTTTGATATGAAAAATTATGCCCTCAATAATTAAGGAAATCTGTAGAACATCTTTGTTTATTTTGTTACTACCAAAGTAAAAATGCATCAACAAAGTGTGCTTAAAGATGAATCATGATTTTGAATTGTTGCAGATATATGCATGACTGTAAGGTGGTACATAACACTACAGGGAGATAACTCTGTACATGTATAAACCAGAGTACCTTTTTTCACATTCTATTGTAAAGGAAATATTAAGCTTTTCAATGATCAAACTTAGTTTTTGGCAAACTGCTATATACACATATATATTCAATGAAATTTCTGACAATGTATGTGGTTCAAGTTTTTGAAATTTATATTTTGTGAAAATTAAACAAGCCTAATTAATTTGATAACTGAGATATTGTTGAATGTTTACAAAAACACATGCAATATTTTTTTCTCTTTTGTTGTAACTTGTATACAATTTATATCTTAGTTTATCAATGATTATTTAGGAAATTTAAAGATATGATGTTTGAGAAGCCATAAAATCTGTCAGGAATTTGACCTGAAATGTAAATTGACTATTGTTCCTCACTGCTACCAGTGCACTAGGTTGCAACTTCTTGACCTCTTTTAATTCTTAACTTGTCATCAAAATATGCTCCATTTGTTATTTGAAGAACCAAGATGCTAGAGTAGGGCAGATATCTCTTTAAGACAAAAATTCTGTTTATGAATTTTTGCTTGAAAAATTCCCAGGGATTTGTTTAACAATTTAACCATAGAAAATTGTCAAGTAGCTCTGTGAAAGTGCTGACAAACCTATTTGTCACAAGAATAAACAAGCTTCTACTCAAAAATGGCTCAAGCAAGTTTCAGTGTTCTCCCCAGTATTTCTAAATAATACCACCAGATTTGAAATTGTTCTGTTCCCCAGTTTCAGGGTTAATATTAGTCAGCTGTACCCATTGATGTGTTTTCAGATTCCTCACTTATTAACTTCCTGTTAACTGAACACTTGTATCATTTTACACATGATGTGTTTTCTCTTGTTGAATGTTTTTTTGTTTCATCATTTGATGCAACTGCTCTTTAAATTGAAAGAATGGGAATAAGCTTTATATTATAAAATCAAAATTTTCTCTGGAATCAGGGTGTATTTAGCCATTTAAAAAAGGGGGGTACCCAACCAAGGATAAAAGGGGGTTCAAACAGTATTCCCCATTCAAAGCACAGATTTTCCCACAAAAAAAACTACGGTTCTGGGGTTAGATCTGCAACTGAGAATTATCTGTGGTGTATCATCATATATGAAACAGGCTGTACAAAGACTTTTGGATATTGCTATAAACTTTATAAGGAGTCTTTTTAAGTATGGATGTATATATACAAAAATGTCAGCAACTGTTACTGTAACACTCTATAAGTACTTTGACAATTAATGCTTAAGGAGGTAATTAATGTTGATATATATGTAGTAATAAACACTTTTGTTGCAAATGTGCATCACTTGAAAAGAAGATAATTGCATCTCAATTAAGGTCATCAACACTAGTGGAATTTGTTTGTCTTCAATAATTCAAATGAATCTTTAACATAAATGCTGAAAATTAAAATCAAGCACAGACAGTGAAAGACCTTTGAACTTTGCAATAACTCAATAACTAAACAGAAATCAATTCCAAGAACTCAAATATGATGGCAAAAGTAAGGATTTAAATTATTAGACATCATGATATGTAAGTTAATAAAAAACGAAGTGAAGAAAATGCAGTAATGATCACAAACTGATCTGTATACTGATTCTTTGGGCGATATCTTTTTGCGCCAAAAAGTAACTCATTTGCGCCACAACTTAATTGCGCCAATACTTCTTTTGCGCCACCTAATTATCAAAACTATAGGTATCATTTGCGCCAATAAAATAATCATCTAATTGCGCCACTTTTATTCATTTTTATCTATATATGACTTCCCTTCCCTCCTCCTTCTATCCGGGCTTTGGACCGGCAATTTTCCTCCACCAAGCCTGACCAAGACGAAATTTACATGACTTTATAACGACGTCTGGAAAGATGTCTCTTACTGTTTTGTGCATTCTATTTTCGAAATTTAAATAAATGGTGGTAATAAAGACTTAGACATGTATAGTATAATTAAAAGTTGTTTGAAATATTTTGGACAACATTTATAGGTACCATCAGCCAAAATACATCTTTCTTTTCTAAATTGTCTTCTCCAATTTTGAAGAGCTCTGAATTTATTATTTTAGAAGGTCACTCTGACAACATATCGGTTGCTTTTCTTTTGAACGAAGTTCTCAAATTTGACGTTCTAATTTCTGGATATTTTTTTCATGAATATGATCTAATTCTCCATTCAAAATAATTGTACACGATTCATCTGTGAATAACCTAGCACAACACGACTTAACTGTACATCTCCATCTTATTTCTCCAGTTTTTGTTACAAATGCTTGACGGACTTTGTTTTCTTCAACAATGATGACCGGTTTTCCTCTATCAGACTCTATTTTTTGAATGGTATATCCGACATTTTGACTCGTGAAAAAATATTTTATTACTAAAAAAAACATGTTCTGGTCAGTTTTCTTAAATTTGATGAGTGTTCAGATACAATGTAAATCTTATGTGGAAAGGTTAATTATATGATATAGGTAAAACATGTACAGGTATGCTAAAGGTAAAAAATATCTACAGGTAAATGTGGCGCTATTTCATTTCATTTATTGGCGCAATTATAGCGAACCCTATTGAACCTTTCTATAGATTCACCTGCAAGTTACCTGTCCATTTAAACTTTTGGCAGTTCTATTGTCCCATCTAACAAATACAACAGGTATTGTTCTCTGTATAGTTTTTTCACCAGGACCTTTAAATTTCTTCTAAGAGAAATATATCACTCATTGATTAATTTACCTGTGTAAAAAATTTATCTGCAAAATTAGATGGAAGTAACATGTGTACTATTTATAAAAAACTGTATATGAGTTTGAATGTATTATATTTTCAATCTGTTGAATGTAAACACTGATTCAAACATTAATAAAAGTTGATTCCTAAAAAAAATTAACATTATTCCTATTTCCAAAAAAAAATTGATAAAAAAAACCTAAAAATGTTGATGTTTACATATTAAGGCCTTCTTAAAAGTATTCTATAACGAAACAAAAACTAAAAAATACAAATTTTCATACGAACATTACTTTTTATTTTAAAAACAAACTGTTTATGATTAAGTTGTTATTTATTTTGAACATATTGAAAAAAATATTATAAATGTTTAATAAACACGAAATCACAGGCATTTTTTTTTATGTGAAACATGTAATTTCTATCAATTTAGCAGATAAATTTTCTACTGAGGTAGATTAATCAATGAGTGATATTTTTCTCTTAGAAGAAATTTAAAGGTCTGAGTGAATAAACTATACAGAGAACAATACCTGTTGTATTTGTTAGATGGGACAATAGAACTGCCAAAAGTTTAAATGGACAGGTAACTTGCAGGTGAATCTATAGAAAGGTTCAATAGGGTTCGCTATAATACCATCAAAATTAAAGATAGTGGCGCAATTAATACCTTTTCAAAACTGCAATTGGCGCAAATTGATTCTGCCCCAAACTTCTTTTGAGTGCATAACATCTGAATCTATGTATACATATTTGTCTAGGGGCCAACCCAAAGACTCCTCCGGGTGCAGGAGTTTTTCGCTGCATAGAAGACCCATTAGTGGCCTTTGGCTGTTATCTGCTCTATGGTCGGGTTATTGTCTTGGCTATGACAAATTTCAAGCAGGCAGATTACCTCCCCTGATTCACTATCTAAAATATGGAAAAGATTTGTTTCTACTTTTGCCTTTATTCCAAATCCTAAAATTGTTTGTTTAATGTTTGAACAATAAACAAAAAAAATCCATTTAAAAATTTGTGGTTAGAAATTCAAACATTACAAATGTAAAAGTATGGCCAAAAATTCAAACATTACAAGTGTAAAAGTATGTCCAAAAATACAAATTTTGTGAAAAAATAAATAGGCAAGGAAAAGAATTACAATTTTACAACTTTTCCAAACAAATTTGATGCATTGTCAATATTTATGCTCAGAATGCAATTTAATATTATGACAAGTTTATTCCAAAAACCTTTGTGGATACAATGGTATAAACAGGAAACAATACACCTTATCGCTATTTGTCCGCCATTACTGGATATCACACAGGTTCCCATAAAATTTTGACGTCATAAAACAAAATATCTGACGCCGCAATGGAAAAGTGATTGTTGTATGTGTCAAAAGTTCAAGCGGCCGGGTCAGCCGGCCTATAAGCCAAATAGCGATAAGGTGTATAGCAACAAGGTAACCCTCTGTCACAGCGATGGTGAAACAAGAGGTTTTCATAGATACTTTTAAACATGTACCAGATTGTGTTTAAAAATGATTAATAGCAAAGCAATAATTTAACGAAAAAATGTTCCTTTTCTCTTTTAAAGTAGGATAACGTAAAACACTGTCAATTGTTAGGTATTTCTTCCAGAACGGTTTGTGTTCTTTATCATTTGGTACTAAATCTTGTTTGAACACGTGAAAACCTTTAAAGCTGCAATAATTGAGGTTCATTTGTTGATCTTTCGTATTGCTGTGTTTTATTTCTCCGCTGTATAAAACTCAAAACATCATGTACATTTGTGTTTCCAACTCCTTCAGTGATTGGTTTGTACAAATCACCATTAATATACAATTTGTCTTTTACCATGGTATATAGGTTTTCGTTGTTGTTTGATTTCCCTTGGAAATTGTTCTTAAACCCCGAAATGTGTCTCTTTTAATTTATATTCGTTTTCTAGCACAATTTCTTTGTCCTTAATTGATACAAATTTTGCTAATATCGGACGATTACCTCTGCGACCTCTTTTTCAAATCTACGGACGCATACGAAGTTGACTCTTTTGTCAATATTCAACATTTGTTTGGTAAAAGAATATGGTTTATCCTTAGTGTTTTCTTCTAGGTGAAATTGTATGCCAGTAAAGATGAGGTTAGTTTTCATTGTGAGCCACTTGAGCTCTATCACACCATCTTCCATATTACGCAATTTAGAATCTATTTTTTCACTATGATCTTTATCATGTTTATGTTGTTATACTGCAGTTTCCAAGCTTGTTATGTTTAAAATGTTCTCTTTACATCTATGTACTGCTTTGTGCATTACATGACCAATGTTTTCAACACTCCCCTCAATTTCATTGTTTTATTTATTACACATTCGAGGTGCTTTTCAACATAGTTAACTTTTTCAGCGAGTAGATTTACTGTAGATTGCATAACAATTATCTTCTCAATTTACTGTTCAAATTTTAAAGCGATGCTGAAGATCCTGTACAACTTGTAATAAACTGTCAAGAATTGTAGCAGTTTTGTTGTCAAAACAGAATTCAGACATATTTTTTTTTATGAAAAAGTCTCAAATGCAGCTAAACAGCAAGTTAATATATACATGTATATATTTAAATCTTGTTCGACCTGTTAATCAAATGCATTTTGTTTAAATATACTTCTTCAATTTTTTGGTCTTTTGGAAAATGTTGTTTGTGCTGTATTTAGACCCTTCTACAACGAAATTTGTTTTACATGCACATGCATGAAAATAGCGGTTTTTATCCCAAGCAATCATATGTTTGAACGTAGTTTTCAATTTAGACTCGTATATATTTAAATCTATATCGAGGAACCGTTTTTAAAGGCTCCATAGTGAAAACAATCTTTAGACCAATAGGATACTATTGGAGACGTTGCAACATTAGTGTCGTAAATTTGAAGAATTGGCTCAGTTAAGAATTTTCAGATTCTTCATGTTTATTTTTATTTTTTGGATAAATTTGAATAACCTTTACACGAACAATCATAATATTAAATACTTCTTAACTAATTCATTTAGAATCACTAGCAAAATCCAACGTAATATTCTTTTTTTTCGTGAGCTCAATTTTGTGGCCATTCTTTAGCAATACATCCAGGTTCCTTTGTGACAAAAAGTCACATGTATATTTATAATGTTAAGATGGTTTATTATTCCTAAAACCATGTTCTATTATATATAATACTTCCATGCTGAGCCCTAAGAAAACTGTTATCATTACAGAAGATGATATGGTTACAGTCAATATTTATTGTACATGTACTAGTGATGTGTAAATTAGTTTACACTGTATTTGTATCATTTGAGCGGGATATATAACTTGGTATTAAACAGCATGATATAAACTGGATTATGTTTGATAATGTTATTGTATCCTCTCTCTGAGGTCAGTTTATTTATTGAGCCCAAATTTCTTATATCTAGGAATTTACTATAGCAATAGATGTTTGTATACACCTAGTGCCTATCAGGATATTTTCTGATGAGTGAGGGGGTTATTGGCCATATGCCACCTTCAGTAGATGTTTGTATACACCTAGTGCCTATCAGGATATTTTCTGATGAGTGAGGGGGTTATTGGCCATATGCCACCTTCAGTAGATGTTTGTATACACCTAGTGCCTATCAGGATATTTTCTGATGAGTGAGGGGATTATTGGCCATATGCCACCTTCAGTAGATGTTTGTATACACCTAGTGCCTATCAGGATATTTTCTGAGGAGTGAGGGGAGGGATTATTGGCCTTATGCCACCTTCAGTGGATGTTTGTATACACCTAGTGCCTATCAGGATATTTTCTGAGGAGTGAGGGGAGGGATTATTGGCCATATGCCACCTTCAGTGGATGTTTGTATACACCTAGTGCCTATCAGGATATTTTCTGAGGAGTGAGGGGATTATTGGCCATATGCCACCTTCAGTAGATGTTTGTATACACCTAGTGCCTATCAGGATATTTTGAGATGTGGGGGGGGATTATTGGCCACATGCCACCTTCAGTAGATGTTTGTATACACCTAGTGCCTATCAGGATATTTTGAGATGTGGGGGGGGGGGATTATTGGCCATATGCCACCTTCAGTAGATGTTTGTATACACCTAGTGCCTATCAGGATATTTTGAGATGTGGGGGGGGGATTATTGGCCACATGCCACCTTCAGTAGATGTTTGTATACACCTAGTGCCTATCAGGATATTTTGAGATGTGGGGGGGGGATTATTGGCCACATGCCACCTTCAGTAGATGTTTGTATACACCTAGTGCCTATCAGGATATTTTGAGATGTGGGGGGGATTATTGGCCACATGCCACCTTCAGTAGATGTTTGTATACACCTAGTGCCTATCAGGATATTTTGAGATGTGGGGGGGGGGATTATTGGCCATATGCCACTTTCAGTAGATGTTTGTATACACCTAGTGCCTATCAGGATATTTTGAGATGTGGGGGGGATTTTTGGCCACATGCCACCTTCAGTAGATGTTTGTATACACCTAGTGCCTATCAGGATATTTTGAGATGTGGGGGGGGGGATTATTGGCCACATGCCACCTTCAGTAGATGTTTGTATACACCTAGTGCCTATCAGGATATTTTGAGATGTGGGGGGGGGGGGGGGATTATTGGCCACATGCCACCTTCAGTAGATGTTTGTATACACCTAGTGCCTATCAGGATATTTTGAGATGTGGGGGGGATTATTGGCCATATGCCACCTTCAGTAGATGTTTGTATACACCTAGTGCCTATCAGTATATTTTGAGATGTGGGGGGGGGGATTATTGGCCACATGCCACCTTCAGTAGATGTTTGTATACACCTAGTGCCTATCAGGATATTTTGAGATGTGGGGGGGATTATTGGCCACATGCCACCTTCAGTAGATGTTTGTATACACCTAGTGCCTATCAGGATATTTTGAGATGTGGGGGGGATTATTGGCCATATGCCACCTTTAGTAGATGTTTGTATACACCTAGTGCCTATCAGGATATTTTGAGATGTGGGGGGGGGATTAATGGCCACATGCCACCTTCAGTAGATGTTTGTATACACCTAGTGCCTATCATGATATTTTCTGAGGAGTGAGGGGATTATTGGCCATATGCCACCTTCAGTAGATGTTTGTATACACATAGTGCCTATCAGGATATTTTCTTATGAGTGAGGGGATTATTGGCCATATGCCACCTTCAGTAGATGTTTGTATACACCTAGTGCCTATCAGGATATTTTCTGATGAGTGAGGGGATTATTGGCCATATGCCACCTTCAGTAGATGTTTGTATACACATAGTGCCTATCAGGATATTTTGAGATGTGGGGGGGGGGATTATTGGCCACATGCCACCTTCAGTAGATGTTTGTATACACCTAGTGCCTATCAGGATATTTTGAGATGTGGGGGGGGGGATTATTGGCCACATGCCACCTTCAGTAGATGTTTGTATACACCTTGTGCCTATCAGGATATTTTGAGATGTGGGGGGGGGGGATTATTGGCCACATGCCACCTTCAGTAGATGTTTGTATACACCTAGTGCCTATCAGGATATTTTGAGATGTGGGGGGGGGGATTATTGGCCACATGCCACCTTCAGTAGATGTTTGTATATACCTAGTGCCTATCAGGATATTTTGAGATGTGGGGGGGGGGGGATTATTGGCCACATGCCACCTTCAGTAGATGTTTGTATACACCTAGTGCCTATCAGGATATTTTGAGATGTGGGGGGGGGGATTATTGGCCACATGCCACCTTCAGTAGATGTTTGTATACACCTAGTGCCTATCAGGATATTTTGAGATGTGGGGGGGGGGGGGATTATTGGCCACATGCCACCTTCAGTAGATGTTTGTATACACCTAGTGCCTATCAGGATATTTTGAGATGTGGGGGGGGGGGATTATTGGCCACATGCCACCTTCAGTAGATGTTTGTATACACCTAGTGCCTATCAGGATATTTTGAGATGTGGGGGGGGGGGGGATTATTGGCCACATGCCACCTTCAGTAGATGTTTGTATACACCTAGTGCCTATCAGGATATTTTGAGATGTGGGGGGGATTATTGGCCATATGCCACCTTCAGTAGATGTTTGTATACACCTAGTGCCTATCAGTATATTTTGAGATGTGGGGGGGGGGGGGGATTATTGGCCACATGCCACCTTCAGTAGATGTTTGTATACACCTAGTGCCTATCAGGATATTTTGAGATGTGGGGGGGATTATTGGCCACATGCCACCTTCAGTAGATGTTTGTATACACCTAGTGCCTATCAGGATATTTTGAGATGTGGGGGGGATTATTGGCCATATGCCACCTTTAGTAGATGTTTGTATACACCTAGTGCCTATCAGGATATTTTGAGATGTGGGGGGGGGGATTAATGGCCACATGCCACCTTCAGTAGATGTTTGTATACACCTAGTGCCTATCATGATATTTTCTGAGGAGTGAGGGGATTATTGGCCATATGCCACCTTCAGTAGATGTTTGTATACACATAGTGCCTATCAGGATATTTTCTTATGAGTGAGGGGATTATTGGCCATATGCCACCTTCAGTAGATGTTTGTATACACCTAGTGCCTATCAGGATATTTTCTGATGAGTGAGGGGATTATTGGCCATATGCCACCTTCAGTAGATGTTTGTATACACATAGTGCCTATCAGGATATTTTGAGATGTGGGGGGGGGGGGATTATTGGCCACATGCCACCTTCAGTAGATGTTTGTATACACCTAGTGCCTATCAGGATATTTTGAGATGTGGGGGGGGATTATTGGCCACATGCCACCTTCAGTAGATGTTTGTATACACCTTGTGCCTATCAGGATATTTTGAGATGTGGGGGGGGGGGGATTATTGGCCACATGCCACCTTCAGTAGATGTTTGTATACACCTAGTGCCTATCAGGATATTTTGAGATGTGGGGGGGGATTATTGGCCACATGCCACCTTCAGTAGATGTTTGTATACACCTAGTGCCTATCAGGATATTTTGAGATGTGGGGGGGGGATTATTGGCCACATGCCACCTTCAGTAGATGTTTGTATACACCTAGTGCCTATCAGGATATTTTGAGATGTGGGGGGGGGGATTATTGGCCACATGCCACCTTCAGTAGATGTTTGTATACACCTAGTGCCTATCAGGATATTTTGAGATGTGGGGGGGGGGATTATTGGCCACATGCCACCTTCGGTAGATGTTTGTATACACCTAGTGCCTATCAGGATATTTTGAGATGTGGGGGGGGATTATTGGCCACATGCCACCTTCAGTAGATGTTTGTATACACCTAGTGCCTATCAGGATATTTTGAGATGTGGGGGGGGGGGATTATTGGCCATATGCCACCTTCAGTAGATGTTTGTATACACCTAGTGCCTATCAGGATATTTTGAGATGTGGGGGGGGGATTATTGGCCATATGCCACCTTTAGTAGATGTTTGTATACACCTAGTGCCTATCAGGATATTTTGAGATGTGGGGGGATTATTGGCCACATGCCACCTTCAGTAGATGTTTGTATACACCTAGTGCCTATCAGGATATTTTGAGATGTGGGGGGGGGATTATTGGCCACATGCCACCTTCAGTAGATGTTTGTATACACCTAGTGCCTATCAGGATATTTTGAGATGTGGGGGGGATTATTGGCCACATGCCACCTTCAGTAGATGTTTGTATACACCTAGTGCCTATCAGGATATTTTGAGATGTGGGGGGGGGATTATTGGCCACATGCCACCTTCAGTAGATGTTTGTATACACCTAGTGCCTATCAGGATATTTTGAGATGTGGGGGGGGGGATTATTGGCCATATGCCACCTTCAGTAGATGTTTGTATACACCTAGTGCCTATCAGGATATTTTGAGATGTGGGGGGGATTATTGGCCACATGCCACCTTCAGTAGATGTTTGTATACACCTAGTGCCTATCAGGATATTTTGAGATGTGGGGGGGGGGATTATTGGCCACATGCCACCTTCAGTAGATGTTTGTATACACCTAGTGCCTATCAGGATATTTTGAGATGTGGGGGGGGGGGGATTATTGGCCACATGCCACCTTCAGTAGATGTTTGTATACACCTAGTGCCTATCAGGATATTTTGAGATGTGGGGGGGGGGGGATTATTGGCTATATGCCACCTTCAGTAGATGTTTGTATACACCTAGTGCCTATCAGGATATTTTGAGATGTGGGGGGGGGGATTATTGGCCACATGCCACCTTCAGTAGATGTTTGTATACACCTAGTGCCTATCAGGATATTTTGAGATGTGGGGGGGGGGATTATTGGCCACATGCCACCTTCAGTAGATGTTTGTACAATGTTTATACCTAGTGCATATCAGGATATTTTCTGATGTGGAAGGGGGGGGGATTATTGGCCATATGCCACCCTCTGTACTTTCTAAGCTAGTAGTTCATATACCTATATGTCTAAATATGTGTAAAAAAACATGTTTAATAATAATATTGAATGCTGGTATTCATCCATACATTTCATTTTTAACAAGCTGAATATTCATAATTTGGAGGTGAAGCTCAACTTTTTTATCAAGTCAGTTCAGCAAAAACTTTGTAATGGTTTTGTAAAATTTTGGAACACAAAAAGAACAGATACACAGAGTAGTAAATTAGATACTTATTTCAAACTTAAAACTTGTTTTTCGAAAGAAATGTATCTATCTTTAAACAATTTTCAATTGAGAAGTGCCATATATGTAAAATTGAAATCAGTGCACATGATCTCAAAATAGAATGAGGCAGGTATAAAACATTATATATAGAAAGAAACCAAAGGCTTTGTAAGAAATGTACTCTAAATCTGGTTAAAGATGAACAACATTTTATAACTAGTTGTCCAGCATACAAAAATGATAGGGAGATATTTTTCAAGGAGATAAACTGTATTTGTCCTAATTTTATACATCTTTCAAATGAGGCAAAATTTGTTTGGTTATTTACTAATGAAAATTTGTCTGTACTTAAATATTTAGTGAGCAATATTATTACATGTCTAGATGTTTGACAAAATGTTAATTAATGTATGTAATAACAATGATAATTGTAATGATTTTATGGTTCTGATCCTGCCTGAAATTAAATGTATATGATTTTTATAGCATGAAGATAATAACATCTGTCTGAACTTTTTTTTTAATGTTTCATTTTAGTTTATAAAATGTTTTTCTGTTACAAATCATGATGCATTGTTTTATGTGTACATGTTATGCTTCTTTTTCTGTTGTTTTTTTTGTTTTTTTTTTCTTTCTCTACAGTTACCTCAAGTCTGTCAACACCGAGGTAGTTCAAACCCTGCATGTGGCAGGTGTTTTTGAGCTTCACATGCAATTGATTGTCATTCAATGCCAGTTTTCCTGACATAGTTGGTTAATTCTATAAACTCAGACTACCTCCACCTGAAAACTGGCAGCCACAATAATGAGGGGGGATAGGATCTTTATCAGGACTCTGGGATCGGGTGTTTTTAAGCTCAGGATTTCGGGATCCAGGAATATTTTTTTTCGAATCTCGGAACCTCAGGATTTCATGTTTTTAAGCCCGGTATTTCAGGATTTCGTATTTTTAAGCAAAGGATTTCGGGATTTCATATTTTTAAGTTTGGGATTTCATTTTTTTTAGCACAGGATTTCGGGATTTCATATTTTTATGCCTGGGATTTCGGGATCAGGACACCTCCTACCCTCCCTCCATAATTATAGCCAAGAGTCTTGCAAGTGGTGTTAAACACCATTGATCAATCAATCTGTCCAATTCATATTAAAAAAGTAGAAATAGATACATTCATATGCTGATTAGGACAGGAGGAGTTAAATTTAATACATGTTAAACAGTTAAATGATTGTTAAAATAAAAATATTACCAGTAGATAATAGAATAAGTCAAACTTGTATTAAACATTTTAATGAACTTCAATCAATATTTATTGAAGGTATTCAGGTCACCACACAGGTCAAACCAATATTACATAACCATTAATTATAGTAAATGGAATCTGACTATCCTTGATAACTATTTGGGTCATTTATATTTGGCCTCATCAGTACTATTCACATCTGTTGTTCATTAACATCCTACAGCTATGTAAACTAACTAGGTCGGGACAAAAATAAATGTCTGATTTACAACTGTCTTGTCAAACTATCAGTTTATTACAACCACAAGCACTAAATGTATGTCAGCTGGCTTTAATTATAAAATCCCCTAGAGGGCAGAGTGATCACTGTTTATAAATAAAATTCTATTGATTATTAACACATGCTAGTGTAAACATCCAGAGTAAGAGTTCTACTGGTGTGATAGACTTCATGGGAGAATATTTAGGAATAGTTGGAAAGTTTGACAGATTTTGGCACAGTATAGTATGTTTGTTTTTTTTATAATTTTTTTCTGTAATTTAAATTATGTAAATTTATTAAATGCATTGCAGAGTTTCTCTTGTTTATGTTTTTTTAATTGATAAAAGAGAGAATTGAGATGATGTTGGCAGAATTTTGCAAGAATGTGATATTATTACATTGTATTAAAACAAAAATCATATGGAAGAGGAAGTCAAACAGGAATGGGATAAGGAAGAATACGAAATTATGATGTTGAAGCAAAAAAAAAAATTATATAAAAGAATGGACTTCTAAAAGAATATTTATGAAAAAAAAATGAATGGACTTGAAAAAAATATATATGAAAAAAAATGAATGGACTTTAAAAAAAAAATGAATGGACTTTTAAAAAATATGAATGAAAAAAAATGAATGGACTTTGAAAAAATATTTAGGAAAAAAAAATGAATAGACTTTGAAAAAATATGTATGAAAAAAAATAATGTAAATAAAGCTTGCAAAGATGAAGATGGACTGGAAGAATGGTAACATTTGCTGAAAGTGGATGTAAAGAGAAAAAACAAATTGTAAGATTTTCCACACACAAAGAAAAGGAGCAAATAATGGAAAAAGTGAAAATATTCATAAGCATATGACAGGATAAATCAAAGTACTGAAGTACTGAACATCGGATGACTGCAGGTTCTTGTGGATGGTCAAAAGCACATGTCACAGAAACAGATCAAATCTCTATACCCGAAACTTGGGTTAATTTAAAGAGATATTTTTTTCTGATACAAGTTCGTGCTTGGATGATGAATAAATGACAGGAGTTAATGTTTTGGGACACTTTTATTTTTCGTCTACATATATAAGAATTAAACCTGACAGGACATGGTTGTCTAGTGAAAAGCAAGAAGGTTTTGACTTAATATCAATTAAAGACTTAAGCAGGAAATCATTTTTAATATGTTTTATATTTCACAAGGAGACAACAAGTTTATCAGGCTAAAGTTGGGGGTAATTATGGATTATCCCCTGGTAGTGTTTGTAACTGGGCAATAATTACTTTTATTTATTTAATTTTAACAATTTTCATAATTAATTTAAATTAACCATTCAGTTAAAACATTTCACCTTTCGAGACGCTAATGTTGAAAAATGGGACAGAAATAAAATAACTTACAAGACATAAACATGTAAAAAACAAATATATATTTCAGCTTACTAAAAATATTTTCATAGTGTTACTTTGACATCATTTCTTAAAACTAAGTCCCACACATAATTGTTCATTTGATATGGGTCATCCTCATGCGGTACGAGAAGTTTTCATGTCGCTAAATAGTCTTCTTACTAAAATTTATGATAAAAGGGATGATTTTTCATTTCCTATCGTTAATTATCCGTTTTTAGATGGTGACGTTCCCTTGTCACCATCTTACGGTGTTTATATATCTCAACTTGTACGATTCGCTCGTGTATGTAACAATGTTTTAGATTTTAACGAGAGAAATTTATGTATTACTGAAAAATTATTACACCAGGGTTTTCGATATCACAAACTAGTCAAAACATTTACTAAATTTTATCATCGGTATAAAGACATCATTCGAAAATATAGCTCAACATGCAGACTTTTTATACGTTCAGGTATTTCACATCCAATTTTTTATGGAAATATTCTTTATAAAGCACAAAGGTGTCAGTATTCACGTCATAAACTTACAAAACCTTTGAATAGACTTATTAAGAAGGGATATAATTACGATACTGTTGTCAAGTCATTAAAGATTGCATATTTTGGAGTTAATATTGAGTCACTGATAAGGTCTTTGCGTCGGAACTAAACACATTTATTCTAAAAACAGTTGTTGGCATGACACTGGTTATGTTCTTCTCATATATGTTATGATGGTATGATACTAAACCCCTTACGGGAAGGATTGTGCCTGATGTTCATATGATGAAATCATAATCTTTCAGTCAGTTTAATTGAAGTCTGGAGCTGGCATGTCAGTTAACTGCTAGTAGTCTGTTGTTATTTATGTATTATTGTCATTTTGTTTATTTTCTTTGGTTACATCTTCTGACATCAGACTCGGACTTCTCTTGAACTGAATTTTAATGTGCGTATTGTTATGCTTTTACTTTTCTACACTGGTTAGAGGTATAGGGGGAGGGTTGAGATCTCACAAACATGTTTAACCCCGCCGCATTTTTGCGCCTGTCCCAAGTCAGGAGCCTCTGGCCTTTGTTAGTCTTGTATTATTTAAATTTTAGTTTCTTGTGTACAATTTGGAAATTAGTATGGCCTTCATTATCACTGAACTAGTATATATTTGTTTAGGGGCCAGCTGAAGGACGCCTCCGGGTGCGGGAATTTCTCGCTACATTGAAGACCTGTTGGTGACCTTCTGCTGTTGTATTTTTTTATTTTGGTCGGGTTGTTGTCTCTTTGACACATTCCCCATTTCCATTCTCAATTTTATTCTTGTCGCTTAATTTATTCTTCTTGTCCGTTCTTGACGCTTCTTGTCGCTAAAAGTTCTTCTTGACGTTATTAGTGAGACCGCTATTTTTAGATTACAGGTGGTCATTTCACTACACGTATAACCTGTGTAGTGATTTTTATTTTACGATAAATTTATGAATGAACGATAATTTTATGAATGAACAAGAGCACCTGACCTCTTTCTGAAACACCAATTAAACATATAAAATCGTATTTATTAAGATATAATTCAGTCAAACTTTCACCACTAAATCAACAACTGAAATGATTCCATATTTTGTTGAAACATCGTACAACCGGAGAACAGAAATCGCAGGTATGAAAATGCACTTTTTTCACTGGTGTTGAAAACCCAAAACTAATTTGACTAGAATTTATGAATGACGGAAATTTAAGCGATAACAATACATCGGAGTGACCTCAAGGTCATCCTCTGTAAAAAGGATGAAAATGAAACATACGAAATAATAGATGCATTAAATAAAATATTTTATATGTGTTTAATGCATGTACAATGGAATAGATGAGACAAAATTAATACATGCACATCTATAAAATGAAATGAAGAAAAGATATATATGTCATAATTCTTACCTAGAAATGGAATGAATGTTAAAAGGATAGTGCAAATTCTTACTGCTATGAACTAAAAAGCAGCACCTACAAACCTACATGTATGTCTTGCATTCTTATATTTGATGATGGAAAAAAAGAAGAAATAGAAACAACATTTATTATTTATAATGGAATGAAAGAAGAATCAATTTAACCTATTTCTTATATATATAGGAGGGAATGAAAGTAAGATATATTGAGATGAGCGCAGGATTTTTGCGCCTTTTTATATGGACATTTGCGCTTCAATTCATAGGGCATTTGCGCTTTTTAAATATGAACATTTGCGATTTTGGTATAGGACATTTGAGCTTTACAATAATTTCTGTATGGTTGAGGTAAAAAGCACAAATGTCTGGTCATTTTACTACAGGTGTATCAAAATGTAAAGCGCCGATGTCTATAATGTTTGGAGGGCAAAATGTTCTATCATGTTACAGGTAAAAAAGGGCAAACATCCTGTACCTATTGAGATAGGGAATAATTCATTCAGTTTGACATGTTTTTTGAAGGGATTTATCCTTCAGTTTGTCATGTTTTTTGAAGTGATGACATAAGAAGACTGATATTTGTGACCAATGATTGATTTAGCTGTCTTTATGATTGATTTGAGTTATCAACAGTTATTCTAACCAATGGTGATTTCTGTTCTGTTTAATTCAGCTGTCTTTATGTTTTTGATTTATATGTTATACAAGTAATGAACAGAGTTATTCCTACCAATGGTGATTTCTGTTCTGTTTAATTCAGCTGTCTTTATGTTTTTGATTTATATGTTATACAAGTAATGAACAGAGTTATTCCTACCAATGGTGATTTCTGCTCTGTTTAATTCAGCTGTCTTTATGTTTTTGATTTATATGTTATACAAGTAATGAACAGAGTTATTCCTACCAATGGTGATTTCTGTTCTGTTTAATTCAGCTGTCTTTATGTTTTTGATTTATATGTTATACAAGTAATGAACAGAGTTATTCCTACCAATGGTGATTTCTGCTCTGTTTAATTCAGCTGTCTTTATGTTTTTGATTTATATGTTATACAAGTAATGAACAGAGTTATTCCTACCAATGGTGATTTCTGTTCTGTTTAATTCAGCTGTCTTTATGTTTTTGATTTATATGTTATACAAGTAATGAACAGAGTTATTCCTACCAATGGTGATTTCTGTTCTGTTTAATTCAGCTGTCTTTATGTTTTTGATTTATATGTTATACAAGTAATGAACAGAGTTATTCCTACCAATGGTGATTTCTGCTCTGTTTAATTCAGCTGTCTTTATGTTTTTGATTTATATGTTATACAAGTAATGAACAGAGTTATTCCTACCAATGGTGATTTCTGTTCTGTTTAATTCAGCTGTCTTTATGTTTTTGATTTATATGTTATACAAGTAATGAACAGAGTTATTCCTACCAATGGTGATTTCTGCTCTGTTTAATTCAGCTGTCTTTATGTTTTTGATTTATATGTTATACAAGTAATGAACAGAGTTATTCCTACCAATGGTGATTTCTGTTCTGTTTAATTCAGCTGTCTTTATGTTTTTGATTTATATGTTATACAAGTAATGAACAGAGTTATTCTAACCAATGGTGATTTCTGTTCTGTTTAATTCAGCTGTCTTTATGTTTTTGATTTATATGTTATACGAGTAATGAACAGAGTTATTCTAACCAATGGTGATTTCTGTTCTGTTTAATTCAGCTGTCTTTATGTTTTTGATTTATATGTTATACAAGTAATGAACAGAGTTATTCTAACCAATGGTGATTTCTGTTCTGTTTAATTCAGCTGTCTTTATGTTTTTGATTTATATGTTATACAAGTAATGAACAGAGTTATTCCTACCAATGGTGATTTCTGTTCTGTTTAATTCAGCTGTCTTTATGTTTTTGATTTATATGTTATACAAGTAATGAACAGAGTTATTCCTACCAATGGTGATTTCTGTTCTGTTTAATTCAGCTGTCTTTATGTTTTTGATTTATATGTTATACAAGTAATGAACAGAGTTATTCCTACCAATGGTGATTTCTGTTCTGTTTAATTCAGCTGTCTTTATGTTTTTGATTTATATGTTATACAAGTAATGAACAGAGTTATTCCTACCAATGGTGATTTCTGCTCTGTTTAATTCAGCTGTCTTTATGTTTTTGATTTATATGTTATACAAGTAATGAACAGAGTTATTCCTACCAATGGTGATTTCTGTTCTGTTTAATTCAGCTGTCTTTATGTTTTTGATTTATATGTTATACAAGTAATGAACAGAGTTATTCCTACCAATGGTGATTTCTGTTCTGTTTAATTCAGCTGTCTTTATGTTTTTGATTTATATGTTATACAAGTAATGAACAGAGTTATTCCTACCAATGGTGATTTCTGTTCTGTTTAATTCAGCTGTCTTTATGTTTTTGATTTATATGTTATACAAGTAATGAACAGAGTTATTCCTACCAATGGTGATTTCTGTTCTGTTTAATTCAGCTGTCTTTATGTTTTTGATTTATATGTTATACAAGTAATGAACAGAGTTATTCCTACCAATGGTGATTTCTGCTCTGTTTAATTCAGCTGTCTTTATGTTTTTGATTTATATGTTATACAAGTAATGAACAGAGTTATTCCTACCAATGGTGATTTCTGTTCTGTTTAATTCAGCTGTCTTTATGTTTTTGATTTATATGTTATACAAGTAATGAACAGAGTTATTCCTACCAATGGTGATTTCTGTTCTGTTTAATTCAGCTGTCTTTGTTTTCGATTTATATGTTATACAAGTAATGAACAGAGTTATTCCTACCAATGGTGATTTCTGTTCTGTTTAATTCAGCTGTCTTTGTTTTTGATTTATATGTTATACGAGTAATGAACAGAGTTATTCCTACCAATGGTGATTTCTGTTCTGGTGTAAACTTAAGCCACAACAGATCATTGTTTTGTTGTAGGTGGTATACTGCAATGACCTTCTTCTGTACTGGGACCATTTTTTTACATGCTTCTTAAAGATACATACTTTACATACTTAAAATATACCCACTAAACATGACATCATTTTTTGTCCATTTATAAATGGGATTATGCTCTGCTTCACACCCTGTGCAGCATCTTTAAATGTTTTAATTAACATTAGTTTTTTTATGTCTTTTCTTTACTGTTCAGCATCTTTAAATGTTTTAATTAACTTCAGTTTTTTATGTCTTTTCTTTATTGTTCAGCATCTTTAAATGTCATAATTAGCATCAGTGTATTTAGTGTTTTTCTTAACTGTACAATGGTCATTTCCTATAATATAAAAAGAAAAAAAAGAAAGAAAAACCAAATGTTGCATTAAATTTGTGTCCTGTTGCTGAAGATTAACACATGATTTATTACATTTTTTTAGCTCACCTGGCCCGAAGGGCCAAGTGAGCTATTCTCATCAATTTGGCGTCCGGCGTCCGTCGTCGTCCGTCGTCGTCGTCGTCCGTCGTCGTCCTGCGTTAACTTTTACAAAAATCTTCTCCTCTGAAACTACTAGGCCAAATTTAACCAAACTTGGCCACAATCATCTTTGGGGTATCTAGTTTAAAAATTGTGTCCGGTGACCCCGCCAACTAACCAAGATGGCCGCCATGGCTATAAATAGAACATAGGTGTAAAATGCAGTTTTTGGCTTATAACTCAAAAACCAAAGCATTTAGGGCAAATCTGACATGGGGTAATATTGTTAATCAGGTTAAGATCTATCTGCCCTGAAATTTTCAGATGAATCTGACATTCCGTTGTTAGGTTGCTGCCCCTGAATTGGTAATTTTAAGGAAATTTTGTTGTTTTTGGTTATTATCTTGAATATTATTTCAGATAGAGATAAACTGTAAAAGCAATAATGTTCAGCAAAGTAAGATCTACAAATAAGTCAACATGACCAAAATGATCAGTTGACCACTTTAGGAGTTATTGCCCTTTATAGTCAATTTTTAACCATTTTTCATAAATCTTAGTAATCTTTTAGAAAAATCTTCTCCTCTGAAACTGCTGGGCCAAATTATTTGAAACTTGGCCACAATCATCATTGGGGTAACTAGTTTAAAAATTGTGTCCGGTGACCCCGCCAACTAACCATGATGACCGCCATGGCTATAAATAGAACATGGGGGTAAAATGCAGTTTTTGGCTTATAACTCAAAAACCAAAGCATTTAGAGCAAATCTGACATTGGGTAAAATTGTTAATCAGGTATAGATTTATCTGCCCTGAAATTTTCAGATGTATTGGACAACCTGTTTTTGGGTTGCGGCCCCTGAATTGGTAATTTTAAGGAAATTTTGCTGTTTTTGGTTATTATATTGAATATAATATAGATATAGGTAAACTGTAAACAGCAATAATGTTCAGCAAGGTCAGATTTACAAATAAGTCAACATGACCAAAATGGTCAGTTGACCTCTTTAGGAGTTATTGCCCTTTAAAGTCAATTTTTAACCATTTTTCGTAAATTTTATATATCTTTTACTAAAATCTTCTTCTCTGAAACTGCTGTGCCAAATTGATCCAAACTTGGCCACAATCATCTTTGGGGTTTCTTGTTTAAAAAATGTGTCCGGTGACCTGGCCATCAAACCAAGATGGCCGCCACGGCTAAAAATAGAACATAGGGGTAAAATGCAGTTTTTGGCTTATAACTCAAAAACCAAATAATTTAGAGAAAATCTGACATGAAGTAAAATTGTTAATCAGGTCAAGATCTATCTGCCCTGAAATTTTCAGATGAATTGGACAACCTGTTTTTGGGTTTCGGCCCCTGAATTGGTAATTTTAAGGAAATTTTGCTGTTTTTGGTTATTATATTGAATATTATTATAGATATAGGTAAACTGTAAACAGCAATAATGTTCAGCAAAGTAAGATCTACAAATAAGTCAACATGAACGAAATGGTCAATTGACCCCTGTAGGAGTTATTGACCTTTGTAGTCAATTTTCAATCTGCTTCCTTTGTTTAATATTCACATAGACCAAGGTGAGTGACACAGGCTCTTTAGAGCCTCTAGTTTTTAAAGATCATTGACTTCAATGAATATTTAACTTAAGAAAAAAACAGGGTGTGTTCAGTAATAATAGAAAAAAATGCTGTGAAAAAAATTAAATAATGTAGTTCAATGTACTGTGTATGAATGGAAGATATTTTATTTTGAAACTGAGGTCCACAATAGACCAAATCATTTTATTTACATTCATCTAATGTGATCATGAGTTTATATAGTCACTGACTTTGTTACCATTTGCAATCTGCGAATGTGATCATGAGTTTACACATTCACTGACTTTTCAACATTTACATTTACAATCATTGAACGTGATTATAAGTTTACACAGTCACTGACTTGTAAGTACTACTTTTATTAAGCATTTATTAGTCAAAAGGGAGAAAAGTTTGAAATGACAATAGCAGGCAATGATAAATACATGCACAGCTGGTTAATGATTTGTTCTCAAAAGATGAACACTTGATAGATTGTTTTCTATGTAAAGAAAATAAAGAAATCTTATATTGAATTGTTTCTGAATCTTAGTTCAACAAGTTAAAGTTTTCCTCATGATTAAAGCACATGAACCAGTTAAACACAAAGGTCATTAAGGGAGCATGCATTCTGTTACAGTATATAACTGAAAATATACAGTTGATAAATAAATAAATATCTGTATGATTTCTAATTCCTTACACTAGGATTGTAAGTTATGGTTGTTCTCTCTGAGCGCTATATAACAGCTAAAAGTACTGAAAGAGGCTTTTTAAAAACGCTAACAATCAATCATTTTAATGTATCAATGAAATAAACATAATTCATAGTGGACAATACAATTAATGTTACAAGTAATACCTGTTTTGGCCAACATTAAATGTAGATTTTATGTCCGCAGGAGATTGGTTCTTTCATTTGCTTTTTATGTTATTGTTTATTTTTTCTTTGGTCCAGCAATTAAATGTTATATAGATTTTTGTTTGTCACTTCACAGATAGTAAGACATTTCCATTTCATTAACCCATACCACAGATCACAATTAAATGATTCTAGTTTCAGTAAGTAATGATATTCGCTTTTCATTTGTCTAAACAGGGCCTCAGTGGCCAAGTGGTCAAAGTAGTTCTACTACTGTAATCACTAGCCAGTCAACATTGAGGTTGTGAGTTTCAAACCCCACTTGTGCGGGTGCACTCAAATTCAATCTTAATTGACAAGGATTGTCAGTTTTCCTATTGGAGGTTTGGGGTTCTCTCTGGGTACTAAGGCTTCCTCCACCAATAAAAACTGGACGCCACGAAATAGCTCGAAAGTGTTGTTAAAACACCAACAATCAATCATTTGTTATAAAGATTAATAGTTTCAAGAGCTTCTATTACCGTATTTGTGTAAAACACTATACAAGACCAAAGTCTTTACTGCACAAACATGAATTTTACCCTTCACAGCTAATATAAGATTGTTATCCAACATCAAAAATTTTTGACATTTATTGGCAATTATACTTGATTAAGTGTAGTGTCCAACTGCTGATGACCGTTTCTTTTATAGCCTTCCCTACTTGATAATTACATCAAATCTATTGATTATAACAAAATTAATATTTAATGTAAATAATATTGTCCTTCTCCCTCTGTCAGATTTCAGTGATTTCTATAATGATATTTCCCAAAACCAAATACATGTTATTTATATTGAAGTAGTAGTAGAGATTTTGCTATACATCCTACTCTGGCTGAATGAGAAAATCTATACATATGTTTATCACATGTTGGTAACATTTGATGTTAGACTTGTTGGAACTGTGACAAGTAATAAATTATCTTCCTAAGCCTCCTCTAAAAATCAATTATTTACCAGGAACCTGAGTGAATGATGCACATTGCCAGAGAGAATACAACATATTATCTGGGAATAAAGCAATTAAAGTTAGGGTTCAAATGCTTACACTTAAACTTAATTACCCTCTCATATAAACAGTAAAAGCTTTTTAAACTGAACTGACAATTCAAAGTTATGGTGCAAGATTCTGCAATTTATTTGAATAATTTGTTTAACAGTTTTCAATGTACTAGATAGTAAATATAAACTATACACAGATGCAAGACTTATGATTTTGTATGCCAGACCTTCAATTTACAAACTTTCTGATATACAGAATGTTGGAAGGACACTGGAAAATTAATTTATTATTTTGATATCATGTCGTTTTTAATCTTTCCTGTTGAATAAAATATCTTCGTAGTAGATTAAAGACCTTGACAAAAGGAAGGAAATAGAAGTATTTTATTTACGCCTTTTAAAGTCCTTTTTATGGAACCTGATTACTCGCCTGATTAGGTAACAACTTTTATCAGTACATTTGTTAAGAGTATTATACCGCAACTAGAACATTTCCTGTTTTCTATTTCTGCCAAATATAGTAACAACTTCGTGCAATGTTAATTTCATGTCACTTCACTTTTCTTCACAATTTATGGATTTTAAGGGATAGAAAATGCTTTTATTGTCGAGCCTTCGACTTTAGTCGAAAAAGCGAGACATAGCGATCCTACATTCCGTCGGCGTTGGCGGCGGCGGCGGCGTCAACAAATATTCACTCTGTGGTTAAAGTTTTTGAAATTTTAATAACTTTCTTGAAATATCCTGGATGTCTACCAAACTTGGACAGAAGCTTGTTTATGTTCATAAGATAGTATCCAGGAGTAAATTTTGTAAAAATAAAATTCCATTTTTCCCGTATTTTAATTATAAATGGACTTAGTTTTTCTGCCAGGAACCATTACATTCACTCTGTGGTTAAAGTTTTTAAAATTTTTATAACTTTCTTATACTATCCTGGAATTGTACGAAACTTAGCTAGAAGCTTGTTTATGATCAGAAGATAGTATCCAGAAGTAAATTTTGTAAAAATAAAGTTCCATTTTTATAAACATGATAAATGAACTTAGTTTTTTCTGCCAGGAAACATTACATTCACTCTGTGGTTAAAGTTTTTAAAATTTTTATAACTTTCTTAAACTATCCTGGAATTGTACGAAACTTAGCCAGAAGCTTGTTTATTATCAGAAGATAGTATCCAGAAGTAAATTTAAAAAAATAAAATTCCATTTTTCCCGCATTTTTCTTATAAATGAACTTAGTTTTTCTTCCAGTTAACATTACATACAGTCTGCAGTTAAAGTTTTTAAAACATTTTTAAGATTCTTAAACTAGCCTGAATTTTTACCAAACTTGAACAGAAGCTTCTGACAATCCAAAGATAGTGTCAAGAGGAATAATTTTATTTATTTTTTTCATCATTTTTGTTGAGTGTGTAATTAACAGCAAAAGTAGGCGAGACACTGGGTTCCGCGGAACCCTTACAAATTTTTTTAGTGTTAATAATTTTATGGCAGGGGGTTCATTTATGATATTTCTATAAATGAATCCTATTTTAGCTGCAGTGAAAAACTTTTAGGTCGATGAAAAATAACATCTTTTTAGTATTCAGCAAGAAATGGTTGAATTAAAACCTCAGAAAATCTAGCCCTGAACCCTTCCTGTAGTGTTGTTAAAGATATATTAAAGGGGTAGTTTTTTCCACTACATCTATTTTCTGGAAATTCAGATACAATTTACCTTTTATCTTAACCATAAAAAAACTATTTTTATTGCTAATCTGATCAAAACTGTACCCTCATGCCCTATTGTGATTAGCTAAACTGATAAAGAAGTTTACCAAGTTGTGAATACAATTTTTTAAGAGGTAATATTACATTATGATTGTATTCTGTTTTAATTTTTTCTGAATACTTCTACCCGATAAATGCTCTAATCAACAAACTGAATATTTTGCATAACTGTATAAAAGTCTTATATGGTCATTCCTTATCAATACAGGGTCAATGTAACCTAACAACGGCTATTGACCATAAGGAAATATACCATGACTATGTCAATATTTGTATATTGAAGCAATTGATTTATCTTACAAGTACTAACCATTATCTCAAAATGAAAGTAAACAGCTGTTTAAACTTGAAATAATACAAGATATATTAAAGGTGGATTATTACACAACCAAGGCTTCATGTAATTAATAAAAGTGAATTTATTCAAAAATTATCTAAATTCAGATAAAATAAAATTGAGAAAGGAAATGGTGAATATGTCAAAGCGACAACCACCCGACCATAGAGCAAACAACAGCCGAAGGCAACCAATGGGTCTTCAATGTAGTGAGAATTCCCGCACCCGTAGGTGTCCTTCAGCTGGCCCCTAAAATATGCATAATAGTACAGTGATAATGGATGTCATACTAAACTCCGAATTATACACAAGAAACTAAAATTTAAAATCATACAAGACTAACAAAGGCCAGAGGCTCCTGACTTGGGACAGGCGCCAAATTGTGGCGGGGTTAAACATGTTTATGAGATCTCAACCCTCCCCCTATACCTCTAGCCAATGAAGAAAAGTAAAGGAATAACAATACGCACATTAAAATTCAGTTCAAGAGAAGTCCGAGTCCGATGTCAAAAGATGTAACAAAAGAAAATAAATAAAATGACAATAATACATAAATAACAACAGACTACTAGCAGTTAACTGACATGCCAGCTCCAGACTTATGTAAACTTTCTTTATGGAAAACTTTATTTTATGACAGTATCCAACTGTCTGGGTGGTCTCCTGTTCGCCTGCTCAGACACCTCAAGTTTATAGGTCCTCTAGAGTTTCATCACTTGTACTAGATTAAATCAGAGATTTTAAGATAGGCATTTGAAACACATGACATTAGGAGTAAGAACTAAGGAAGATATCTCAGAGTCATATTACTGATCACATGACATTAGGAGTAAGACTCAAGAGAAGATAGCTCAGAGTCATATTACTGATCACATGACCAAGTAGGACAATAAGCCTTCCTACATAATATTGCAGTAGCATGTTTAAACACTGGCTCAAGGTATCAAGTACAAAGCAGGTGCCATTTACTTATTCAGGCTATTCATGCTAAGACAATGTCCGTAAGTTTTACCCCTATGCTATTGACAAGAACTGCCATAATGTAGGAATTTTATGTAAGGTATTTATGGAATTAATTGACAAGCATCACCTACAAACATGGAAAGTTCTAGTCAATGTGAAAGATAAGGAAACCACTGCATATTTCACAGTAAAATTATCTCATAATGTTCATGTAATAGTTGCCACTGGTTAAACATCTATCAAGCATCATGACAGTCTCAAATATTTCTGTTCTCCTATCAAATCTTTTCTTAAGGCATCCTCAAATTTGTTTCCTTTTTGCTAATTTCTTTCAGCCATTATATATTTATATGCAATGTCCATTTCAACTGTAATAACAAAAAAACATGAAAATATTTCTGTGCATGATTTTGATTTTTAGGGACAAGTGAAATTCAGGACCTGACCAGAAAATAAAATTCTGAACAGGTCAGACCAAAAGATTTAAATTAAACAAAAATTAAACCATTTTATAGTACTTTATTGATTTGTTTTATAGAGTGGTTTGTGACATAGTTTTTGACATGTAACATTCTGTTAAGGCAGCATAGTTTAGAATTCAGGGTAAATGATAATGGCACGATATTTGGATTTACGATATGTTCTGACAATTGGTAGTAAAAATATGTTCAACTTTTTTTTACTAATATGTAGTTACTATACATGTAACTATAAAACTCTGCATAAAATGACTGTCATATGTCAGTTTGTCTAATATATGTCATGACCTCTCACAAGGTTTAAAGTTATTAAAATATCATAACCTTAGGGACTTTTACATGGTTCTATACACAATATACGTTCCTTATGGACATAGGGTATTTAAATTAATTGGACATGATTTTTCCTTCATTATTTTAGTTTTTTTAGGTGAAGAAAGTTGTAAAAGCTTTTACCAATACTTGAAATTACTTTTTTTTGGCAGTTATAACCTTCTTTATAAAAAAAGGTTTTTCATAACATCAATAACTTTATGTAACTTCATGTTATTTTTTTATTTTTCATACAATATAGCTTGTAAGAGTAAAGTAAACTCACTTCTTTTTTTAGACAAAAAGAAAGTATATAAACATTGTTGAACAGTTGTATCATTGGCAATCATACCTCATCTCCTTGTTTTATGTGTAATAGGGCCTATTTTTCTTTTCTTTTTAAGAATCTTGAGTTAAATAAAATTTGTGTTAAAAGAAAATCAAAACCATCCACTTATATTTATCTATTCATATTTCATGGGATGAACTTTTAAAATCTAAATCTATCATGTAAATAGAATTAGGAAATGCTGGATTTAAAGTTTTAATCTTCGATTTTAAGTTTAATCTCAGATTTTAAGGGAAACCATCAATTTCATACAATGAGGACTCAATGAATAATTCTTAAATGTGAATGAATTAAAGTTGATTTATTTATTTGAAAACATGGTAGATAAAAGGTGTGTTAGATAAAAGGCGTGTTAGATAAAAGGCGGCAGTATTATTATTGATCCTGTTCTTGTGATCAATTAAGTACTGGTCATTTAAATTAAGATTCACATTTTACTGTGCTATTGACCTTTCTATAAATTCAGGATATACCTGGTTTCTTTGAAGTTAAACTTAAGGTAAAATATATAGAAAGCTGTGAAAATTGCAAAATTTGGTTGAATAGATGGGGAGAATATTCTGGAATGATATATTCATTGGTGTATCTAATTAATTATCAAAGATGCAGTTTATGTTTGTTTCAGAATTTTGGATATTGGAAGTTCAAAATTACTCATAGTTGTATGGCACTGGGGTCTAGACTTTATTGGCTATGCAAATCTTAAGCTGATTTTTTTAAACATAATTGAATAAATATTCATGACCTCGAAATTGAGTTTCATCTGGTTTGCATCTGGTTTGTCAAGTTGATGGCCAAATAATGACCTTTTGAGCTTTTTTTTTGGCTGCAGGTATTCAAATTTCAATTCTAATGCAACAACGTTTGTAACGTTCATTTTGATTAGAAAACTTCACTTTCTTACATGGCATCAATTGACAATTGATGTTATGGGACGTACGGGCAAGCGCAGACGGCATATGACAGATTTTAAATACATGTTTTACGTTGTTTTCTGTCAGTTTCATTAGAAAGGAGATAACAATATTGTATTTTAAGCTCCGACGGCATCAATTTGGGATTTGATGGCTGCAAATACCCGTTTACTGTCTCTGCTAACGCGTTGCCAGTAAACTTAATTTGCGACCATCAAATCCCCAATTGATGCCGTTGGAGCTTAAAATACAATACAGTTATCTCCTAATTCTACTGAGGGAAAAAAACATTGACCTAAAAACTGTATTTTGATAAAGCTATTTTCCCGAAGTTATCAAGGGTGCTTGACAAAGGGCAGGTGAATGTGTTACAATGTTACAGCAGCTTTGATTCAAATTCAGCTCAATTGTTGTTATTATGTTAATAAAGGCAACTTGGATAATTTTGTTCTGATGTAGCACAAAAATCAATAGTTGAAACAGAATATCCTATTAAATGTTGGGTCTTGCATGCAGCATGCAATGTCTACATTACAGGAAAAATCACAATTCCCAATTTTTTTTACAATAATTAACTTTTATCCAAACTTTTAATTTGGAAATTTATATATACGAGGCCTTGAATCTAAGGTAAATTACTTTTTGTGTGGAGCCATTTTATTTTGTACATGTATTAATTTTTTTTTATTATTTTCAGTAAATTATTGTAATTAGTAAATTTCAAACTTCTGCATTAAATGTAAGCATTTTTATAAGGACAACACAGACCAATATTTTTGGAAACAAGATTAAAAAATAGAATAAAAAAAAAATATTTGAAGGGGAAAAACATTTTACATATCTGCAACCAGTATTTTATATCGTGACAATCACTACTTTTTCTGCAAAATTTGCACTGCAAAGACAATGGAATGAAAATACAGAATTTGTTTAATTTGGCCTAAACATTGACATTAATAGTTGATATAAGCTCACCAAATTGTCTTTTATCCAATGTATGCTGGTAGGAATGCCCATTAATGTCAAGCATCAAACGTTTTTATTATGCTACTGCTTCATATGAGTCTTACTTGATTATTGCCATTGGTCAAATCTCATTTTGTAGCAACTGCAGTCAGTGACAAATGGAGTAAAACGTTTATCTATAATGTAATTTTAACAAATATTTTATTGTCGTTTGTCATGTTGGGTACGTACCCACTTCCCTACCCTCAAATATTAATGTCACCTGTCAATCACTGTTAAATCATATTTAGCAATAAAATTATTTATTTATGTAACCTATACAAATGTGTCAAACGATATAAGAACATGTGTCTATAAAAAGGTCTCCCACATTTTGGGGATTTTTTGTTATTTTGTGATTATTTATAACAATAGAACAGTTTACTCTAAATATTTGTAAATAGTACAGGATTACCAGGCTTATGTAATACTTTCTTAATCAGTACAATGAATATTCAGCAATATAAGCAAAGAAATTTAATAGGCAGTAAATGCCATTGTTATAGGATTATAATTACATAATAATTTTAGCAGGTCATTGTAGTTACATGTATCTAATACCAACAGTTTATGATTTAAATAAAATGAACTAAAGATTGAAAGTGCCAATTAAATCTAAAAGAACTCATTATAATTGGTTGAAATGAAGGCTTAATTTTAATTGCTTATATATACTTTTATTCCATGACATACTTGGGAAGATTATTCTCATATCTAATTTCGATTTTGACTATGCTAGTAGCTTCCTTTTTTTATCTTCTCACTTAGTTTTCTGTCAAAAGAACACAGATTTTTATTAGATGGTGAGGGGATTTATTATCTTAGTTTGGAAACATAAAAAGCAGCATATTTTTTAATACATAATGATGGTCAGTTATTGAGAAAAGTGGGGAAAATCTATCAACCCCCAAATAGAGCCATAATGGGCTCAGGTGGTTAGTGGAATAACTATGGAGACCATTTGTTAATTGGAAGTTAATGAAATTGAGGTTATTATATATTTGTATATGTACAGAAAGTTTTAATTTCTTTTAATGGTAGATATATTTAATGATTTAACCTGAGTTTTTGTTTACTTTTCAGTGTAACAGACCATGAGTTTGGAGGAATTTGAAGAAGGCCAATATCTAACACCAGAAGATGAAGGCCAATCTGACAAACCATCAGAAAACTATATTCTGAACTCTAGACCATATCATCAACATGGAAGAGGACGTTCATTTCATCAAGGATATTGGCGTGGCAGGAGTTTCTGGGGAAGAGGAAAGCCATTCAGAGGCAACTTTCAAGCCAACACAAGAAAAATCAGAAAATCATTTGAGAATGGACATGAACAGGAAAATAGATCTCCAATTTCCAGTCTAGAAAGATCACGAGATTCAAAAGAAAGGTCAAAAGATTCAAAAGAAAGGTCAAAAGATTCAAATGAAAAGTCAAGAGATTCAAAAGAATGGTCATATTCTAGGTCATGCAGACCAAGTAGAGAAAAATCTCCAACCTCATCAAGGAGAAGTAAAAGTAGAGGAAGGTCAAATAGGACTAACAGCCGTGAAAGGTCACATAGGACTCTTAGCCATGAAAGGTCACAACATGGCCATCGAACTCAAGATAAATTTAGGAGTCGATCCAGAGACAGAATCCGTAGTCGGTCACCTAGACGCAATAGTAGAGGAAGGACTCAGAAAGGTTACAATAGAGAAGAAACTAGACAATTGAATAACTCAAGAGACAACAGTGAGCATCATAAGGAAAGTCATCACAAAAACAATAGTGAGCATCATAAGGAAAGTCATCACAAAAACAATAGTGAGCATCATAAGGAAAGTCATCACAAAAACAATAGTGAGCATCATAAGGAAAGTCACCACAATAGAAATCATCATGGTATCAAAAGGGATCATTCTAAAAACAGTAGAGATCGTCATAAAAGTGATGAACCCCTGAAGGACCAATTTGAAAAGAAAAGGAGGTCTGCAGAGTTGCGAGAAAATGGTCTTCCCATAGAAAGTGAATGTAAATATTCGCCAAATATGAATGACAAACTAATGAACATGTCAAATGATTGGTCATCTAAAAAAAGACATAATAGTTCTCCTTTAGAAAATGAATTGATAAAAGAAGAAAATGATAGAAGGGACAATAAAAGAAGAAATTTGATATGGTCTCAGAGGGAATTAGGTAGAGAACACAATCATGTTCAAGATTTTGTAGAAGAAGGATTGCGAGAGATCAGATTTGGTGAAAAAGGCAGACCTATAAAAAAGGAACATAATGGTGTTAACAAAAGGAAGGAATTACGAAATAGGAATAGGATGGAGAACTATGTATTAACATCTGTGGACATAGAATGTCTCCACAGAAAGAATGATCGTTATCATTTCTATAGAGTTCCTAACAAATCCATGGATACAACTTCATCCTCTACAACATCAAATGACACAGCCATGTTGGACAACAGCTATAGAAATACCAAAACTGAAACATCAGATGACACAGCCGTGTTTGACAACAGCTTCAAAAATACCAAATCTAGAACATCACATGTCATAAATATTGCCAAAGGTATATCCAAAGTCTGTCAAGGTCGTATCACTGCAGACGGCAAAAGAACTTTTACTGATATTAAGGAAGAAGAACTGTACAATGATAATAAGGATGGAAAAACAATCAACCAGACAAATGAAGTAAAACGAAATGTTCAGCACAGTGAGATTGATCATAACAACAAAGTTACTGGTGGAAAATCTTTTAACTTTAGAACTAGACAAAACTCTGGTCCCAATGAAAATAAATATGAATCTTCAACCAATCAATTCGAAGCTTTTACCAATCAACCACAACGTGTGTTAGAGACTAATCAACCATTCTGTCATGATCAGATATTAAATCGTGAATCAAATTATAAACATTCAAACGACTTCCATATGATGCATTGTAATAACGTAGACACTACCATGCATTGTGATGTACAGACAGACAAATCTAGGAGATATGCACAACCTGATGAGGCTGGAGATAATGTACCGTACTTTACAAACATATCTAGATCAAGGACATTGGTGAACAAATTAAACTCTCGTCAACCATTGCTGCGGACACCAGCAAGGGGAGACAATTTTGTTCATGACTATCATTGTTCATCTTCAAATCAGCACAATCTCTCAGAAACACCAGCAAGGGGAGACAGCTTTGTTCACGACTATCATTGTTCATCGTCAAATCAGCACAATTTCTCAGAAACACCTCAAATCTGTCATAATCCACCTGATCAAGTTCACCCAAACATACCAGACAAGGAGAAAATAGACTCTGTTATAGACTGGTTTATGAGAAACAACTCTAATCGTTCAAATTCGTCAAAGGAATCGCCAGAGGATGATGTAAGTGTTAATGCTGCTGAAAAGAGTGATATAAATACATCACAGAGTCATACTTCAAAAACTGATATCATTGATAAATCATACAATGCTGAATCATCACTTCAGGACACATCAGGAATAGCATCACCATCAACTTCATTGAAATATCAAGAAGTTCAAAGTGACGGACATCACATTTATACTCCCTTTGCAAACTTTTATGAACAATCAGAAAACAAGGAAGAAAGAGACCAGAGTAAAAAATCTGAAGCTAAATTGAACTTAAAAATTACTGTGAAATCTAAATCGTCTAGTGGTGATAGTAATAATAATGTTCAACGTGTAAGAGACAGGAAATCAAAGAACGTTACTGAAAACAAAGATGCTAAATCAGACAATCTTACCGGAAATAAAAACAACAAATCTTCTAATGTTACAGAGAATACAGAGAAACCAAACGATGAAAACAGTCAGAATTCAGATCCATCTGAGATTACATGTTCTCGTACAACAGGGATATCAAAAACAACATCGTGTTCAGTTACTAAATCTAAGTCAATGGAAGGAAAGGAGGAAATGTTTATATCAGGTGAACACAAAAAAACAAGTCAATCCTCCAAATCAAGTAAAGAGAAAAAGCATTCTTCAGATCTCAATGTTAAAACAAAGGACCAAAAATCAAAAGACAATAAAAGGGAAAAGAAATCATGTGAAAAAATGATGAAACAAACTGAAACGAAGAAATCGTTGGTGCTCAATCCAAACATAAACAATAGAAATGTGCCAACTAGTCCAAAAATCAATTCATTCGCTAAAGATAAACTGACATCAACACCAGTTACCATTGGAAAAACAATGTCATGTGAAAAAGATTTATTTTTATCACCTGTACTGAACCTAAAAACATCGAGCGGGTCTAAAGAAAAGAAACGTCATACTTCAGGGAGTCATGAGTCACCAAACAAATGTAGGGTCATGTCTGAGGCATTGTCTGAATCAGATTGTAGTGCTAACAGCTTGATGGTAGTTGATAGCTGGCATGAGGGAACCTCAAGTGAAAAATCAAAACATTCGTCAGGTCTGCTATCAAAAGATGTCAGTGTTGATAAAGAAATGGTAGACATTGAGGAAGAAGCAGACTCAAACCAAAACATTTTTGATAAAATTGTTCACAAGAAAAAGTCAGAGAAAAGGTCAAGAAGTCCATTAAGACTGTCAGAGATTAAAAAGATAAATTCTGATAAGAAAGCTCTTAAAGCAAAACATGGCAATAGTCAATCTGTTGATAAAGATCAAGAAACGAAAATTCTAACTGAAAAGTCAAATAATTTGAAGAATGAGAAAAAGGCTTTGAAAAAAGAACACAAAAGGAGGAAAGAAGAGATGCATCAAAAATCAAAACCGTCATCATCAGACGACAAATCAAAAGTTGTTTTATCCTGTGAAAAATTAAATGAGGCATCATTACTGAAGAAAACTGATGTTAATTCAACACCTACTAGACTGAAAGTAAAATCTACACATGAAAAATCAAAAACAATTGACAAATCTGAAACTTGTGATAATTCTAAAATGACTTCTAGTTTTGACACATCTGATATTACCACCCCCCCTGTTCACTCGTTATTTGGACGTAAAATTAGAACTGGATTGGAAGATTTACCGTTTATAAATACTCCAAAGAAAGATAAACCTTGTGAAGGAAAGTCAAACGAATCGGAAAAAAGTAGCATAAATATTCCAGAAAACCTTTTCCATAAGATGAAGAAAAAACTTAGTCAAACAAGTAATGTAAAAAGGTTAGACCCAGCAAAGACAAAAATAGTCAAATTAGGAACCAGTATAAAAAATGAAGAAACAACCGTTCAAACTGACAAAGAAAAGCAGAAGCAAACCGAGGGATGTAAAAGGCAGCAACAAACAAACATAGAGGAAGATAAAGAAATGAAAAATCAGAAGGATAAGACTGTTAATGATTTGAACAAAAATATTCACCGATCTGCAAAAACACATGGCGGGAAAGATAACAGTAAATCTATAGAAAACAAATCATTGAAGCAACACAAACAAAAACAAGGGGAAAAAATTAGAAAGAATAGTCACGACAAAAGTAAGTGTTCCTCTACGTGTGGTATGAAGGAGGGAGATAAACAGTCCGTGGAGAAAGAACATCATACAAGGAAAGAAAAAACACAAAATGACAATACAAAGATAAAATTAACAAACATAGACAATTGTAAAAACAAGTTGACAGGCTCTAAGGATGAAACTGATGAAGGTTCTGCAAATATATTGATGAGCGTAGAAATGTGTAAAGTAGGGAACAAACATCAGAATCTTCACAAGGAAACAGATCCTACTATGATCAAGGAAAACAATCATAATGATACTGATTGCAATGTGGACAGTTTTGAAGAAAACAATGTAGAGAATCAGCAAGATGAAAACACATGTACAATGGAGTGTTCTGATGAAAACTACGCTGATGACTGCATGGCAGAGACTACTGTTAGCACAGAAGAAAGTTTTGAGTGTTTTGGAATTATTGAAAACGTAGACTTAAACACTGTAAGCCTAAGTGCTGATGAATTAGAAAAACTAGAAAATGTTCAAAATGTTGAGGTCAGTTTAGAAAGCTCTTTAACAACTAGTAAAATTGAAGAAGTAGACAATGATGAGATAAGTCGTAATATGTCCAGGAGTTCTCTAGGCGCAGAGGAGAAAGATGAGGACGAACTCTTAAGGGACATGGAGGTAAATTGTCTTGATGTATCGGAGGAGGTCATTGTACAAACATCATTTGAGGAGGAGAACTCAGAAAACACAGAGGGAAGTTGTCAACTCAAAGAGGCTGGAGATGTTTGTTCTGAAGACAATTATACAGGAAACATGTGTCAGACAGGAGTAGAATCTCAGGAAACAGACCAAGCCTCTGGCACTTCAGACAAAATGTTGACATCTTCATCTATTGTTGAGGAAGTTGAAGTTTGTACTACAGAAGAACTATTACCTTGTCATTATGAACAGTTGGAAGTTGTAACAGAGAAAGCAGCTGAAACAGCACAACATTTAAATGTGAAAAACTATGGCAGCTTAGTAGAGAATGCAAACATTGCTGACATCAGCCTACGTCAAATCACAACAAGGGATAAAAGCCCCAATCAAATCAACACAAGTGAAAGTAATGTTAATTTGGAAACTTTAGAGAAAAATAGTAATCTGATAATTGGTGGTAAAACAAAGGAAAGCATACAGGAATCAGCTTCTGTGGATATTGTAAAGCTGTCAGATGCAAACACAATCAGCGAAATGAATTCTGTATCTGTTGACAAGCCACAGTCCATTGCTTCAAAATCTATTATAATATTGAAATCCACCAAAAATTCGGATGGAACTTTTGAAAAAATGGAGAATAATTCCAAAAAACAGAAACTACTAGAAATGTTAAATCCTGAAAGAATTATTGAAATGAAAGTGGATAAAAGTTTGAATCTGTCGCTTACTTCAAAACATTGTGATAGTATAATGTCAGACAAAATGGATAAAGACAGTTCAAATCATAGCATCAGTACATCAATCTCAGATCAGAAATTACAAACAGTGCATAAATCAGAGAGAAAAACACAGAATGTGAACGAATCGTCAAATAAATCTGAACATGTGACTAAGGAAAGAGAAAAATTGACAAAACCTTTAAAAGTTGTTAAATCTGTGCCTATGAAATCACCTGTCAAGCCAATGAACAAATCATTAGGATCAGGATTCGTTCGTCACAATTTACCACCAAAAGTTCCAGATAATCGGGGCAAAACTGCAAAAGCTAATATTCTGAAAGACTGGAAAATGAGTGATAAAGTTATGCCTTTGAAACAATCAGAAAAAAACAAAAAGCTACCTTCTGAAAACAAATACAAAAGTTCAGGTGTCTCATCCGTAGGTAAAGTGAAAACCCAGAATAATAGTCCATCATCAAAACAGAAAATATCACTATGGAAAGATCTTAGGAAATTTGAAGGAAAAACAATCAAGAGAAAAAAAACTAACACATCTTTGCCAAAACCAAAAACATCAGTTTGTACAGAGTCAAAAGTGAGCAAAAAAACAGATAAACCGATTGCCAATAATGGCGAAGATATTACTTTGAGCTCTGGAACTGCTACTAACAATCAAGGAATAACACTAGGAACAGATACAAACATAAACAATGATAAAAGTGGCTTGGTTTGCAACAATAAGAATGATGGGGCAAATGCTGAAAATGCTAAAAATGCTGAAAAAGTTGTTGAAGATAATTGTGGAGAAGGAGACATTTGTGGACTTAAGATTATCTCTGTTTGTGGAAATGTGAATTTCGATGAACCAGAAGTAAACTCATCAGAAGATGAAGAAGAGCTACTGGAATACGTAAAAAATATGAATGAACGACCTGTTACACCATCTTTGGATAATATAGATATGATAATGAACAGTTCGCCATTGAGAAAGTATGATAAAACTACCAAAAAAGATGGTGAGAAAACCAATGATCAATCTAAGCTTGTAGTAGTGACCATGCCTTCATTGGTCCATAAAGGTACACGTAAAGACAGTTTATCTGCATCATTTGTTCCGATGGAGACAAATAATTCTACAACAGATGAGAGCGAACTTGATAGTAGTTGTGATAAACTTGTTATTGATACGGAGCAGTCTGACAGTAAATTATCAGGCGGAAGTTCAGTGGAAGCGGAGCAGACAAACATTTCTCTCTCAAATGATAAAGAGAATAGCGAAGGTACCACGGAAACAGTGGTATTATTGAAAGAATTGTCAACTGTTGAACCTACAACTGAAAGTATGCACAACACAGAGCCTGGGAATGACATGTCAGAAAGTATGCACAACACCAAGTCTGGGAATGACATTTCAGAAATTGTGCACAATGTAGAGTCCGGGAACAAAATGTTAGAAGATGTGCACAATGCAAAGTTTGGGAACGAAAGGTCAGAAAGTGTACTCAACACAGAGCCTGGGAATGACATGTCAAAACGTATACACAACGCAGAGTCTGGGAATGATATGTCAGAAATTGTGCACAAAGCAGAGTCTCGTAATGATATGTCAGAAAGTGTGCAAATTGAAGAGAATTGTAAGGCTCCATCTACAACCAAAGACAGCTCGTCATTAAGTGATGAGGGATCAAAATGTATTGACAATGATGAAACGTTGATCTATGCCCATAATACATCAGACATGGAATCATCTAAAGAAACAATAGACTATTCTCAGGATCATCAGAATAAAGGGGAATCAGAAAACTTCGAACATGACTTGGAGGAATACAGTGACAGGGATTTTGATGAGGACGATGATGATATACAAATTATGTGGTATATAAAAGGTGTGCCACAAAGTCCGTGGACACCAGCCACACCTCATATCAAAGAGGAAGGTACAAATGAAGGAGAAGAAGAAGATGACGAGTTTAAACAGCCTCCAGTTTTACCAGAACTAGATGAATATTTTAAGAAAAATCCTGAAATCTTCTCACAGACAAAAACTGGCAATGATACTTCAGGAAATAGTAGTATAGTACCCAGTAGTCAGCCAGATTCTCCACAGTTAGATGACACATACTGTGATATGTTCTTTGTCAATGATAATCCTGACTTTAAGTATGAAGCAACTCCTATCACAGAGGAAACCGAGTCTAATGATAAAGGCATTAAGGATAGCGAAGGTGGCAGTGAAAAGGTTGTAAGTTCTGCAGAAGAGAAATCAAATCACATGGATCGGTTAACTAATCTGAGATTTGACAAATACCCTGAACAAATACAGGCATTCAAAAACAAAGTGAAGAAAGTTATTTCTGACAATCAGGATTCATCAGCAGTAGATAGTGAACAAACTTCAAAGGAAATTATAAACGAAACTGTAGTAGAAAATTTAAATTCAACTGAAGTATCTCATACAAAAGAACAACCAACTGCTAAAGAAAATGATGGTGCTACTTTAGATCTCCCTCAATCAACAGAAAATAATGAAGTTAATAGTGAACAAGACAGACCATCGTCAGCAGAAAATATGTATGATTCTATCAAACATCACAGCAGACAAAGAAAGCCAACAAAACCAGGATCAGGAAAAAATCAAAAGCAGCATGTGGTCGGCAGCTTACTGTTCCCCCCAGCTTTACAAAGAACTAATTGTAATGAAAACGATGATGTACAAGTCATGCAACAATCACAACAAAGTACTTTTGAAATGGCGGAACCAACAAGGAGGCTGATTTATAGTATGCTTTTATTTTCAAGGAGGCTAACAAACAATGGAAATTACGAGTTTTCACATTTCAAACCAATCTGTTTTACTCACATCAAGATTCTGTTAGACGGAACTAGTAGGAATACAATTGGAGAATTCATCCCCAAAAAACTGTGTGATGTTTTATTACGTTGTGTAAAATGTTTGACATGTAAAGGGGACTATTCGCCATATAGGTTCATGAGACATGTGTGTAGTGTTCAATGGAAGAATGTGTCGGACAGATCGTTACAGAATCAGCCGATCCCTAGAGAACAGTTACAGGGATCCAGCCAAGTCCTGTGGAAACTCATGTTCTATGTCTTCCAGATGGAGAAACATTTAAGGTATTATATACTTGTAGCATGTGTAAATAGTCATGTCCTATGATCTGTGTAGAAAGTTTTATCACTTACTATCATACCATTTGTTTGTTTTCTTTGATAAAAATCTTATCCTACTAGCTGACTATAGGGAAAATTCATGTTTCAAATGTTGACAAGTTTTGATTGAGAAAAATAACTAAATATCTGAAAATATACAAAAGAAATTATTGCAATGTTTTCATTGAATCAAAATAGGGGACAGTACATACTTCTCCATATTCAAATTAGATTTCACTTTACGCCAGAATTTTAGAATTGGCAATTTAAATGAATGCACTAATTTCTGAATTTAAAGTAATAAGAATTAATTGTGGTCATCAAATACTGATAAGAATGAATAAGCATGTTTAGGGCAGCAAAATGAATATAAAATAAACAAAAATTACCAAAAATCTAAATAGGAAACATTTTTTTGCAATACTAAGGAATATTAGAAAAAATGTAAACAGGAGAAAAGAAAATGAAGAAAAAATGTACAAATTGGTCAGCCAGACAAAATTGTCGGTAAACTTTGTTTAAAGAGTTTTTTTTGGCCTTGAATTATGATTTTTAGCCATTTTTCTGTTATTGGAAAGAATAAAGTAGAAAGTCAACAGAAAATATTATCAGCAACTACTTGCAAAATCAACAAAAAAGAGAACTTAGTCATGAACATTCTATTTTGAATTTTGGAGAAAAAAAATTATATATCAATTGATTATTTACTTACTTATTACTAGTAATTATCCTTCCCAGTGGGACACTAGGCCACAACAAAACACTTTGTTGATACTTTATTCAATGCATGTCGTTTATGGAAATGAGAGGTATCTTTATAAAGGTCATCAACAACAAAATATGTAGACACATGCAAACATTTTGTAATTCCCAAGTTAATTATAAGGTATGAACTATCAGACATTTTCAACTGATTGTTTCTGTTATAGCAAAAACAAGAAAATTCAAAACATAGATGACATCCCAGCCAAAGTTTTGAGGTATATACTGTTTGAGTTAAATCAAACACTAACCACATATTTTTCTAACATGAACACTTTATTATTTTGTATGAATCTAACAATTTGTATGAGCTAAGGAAAAAGAACACCAAGTATATCAATCAGTCTTGATATCTGCTGCTTAAAAATTAAACATTAAGCAGGGACACTCTTTACCCTGCAGGTTACAAGAGCACAATTATTTGTTTACGTTTTACCGGCAAGTTTTTTACCCCAAGATGGTACTCAGAATAGAATCCTTTACGGCTTCTGATTGGTTGATACAGGATTGGAATTACATTTAATCGAAAGCTTATTCAATTAGGTTTGAAAATTGCCGAAAATCATATTCACTTTTTACAAAGTATAGAAAATATCTTCAATTTCTGCACGTCGGAGCCATTTAAAAATGGCTTATTCATTAAGCAAAAAAAGTGAACGATTTTTTTCAACTGCATTTTAGGTCATTTTGAGCCGCATGACCCTATATTTTTTTTGGGTTGTAATGCAAAACTGGCATTTCTAGTAACAGGAACTGCCACCCGTTTTTCCCTAGTTTGTGTAGTCTTCGAGAAAAAAAATACGGAACACTAGTGGTATCCTATGGAAAATGCATTACGAATAATTGCGCTCTTGTAACCTATAGTGTTAATGATTATGGTAACTATTCAAAAAGACATTATGTTTTAAATATGAAGTTTTAAAATTCACATGATATAATATATTTTGCCTTTACAGAAAATTTTAAATTCTTTAAGCTTGGAGTTCTTTTAAAAAGTCATAAATTTATAATAAAATAGTAAAAACATAAATAGATATGTATAGGCTATCATGATATCATGAAGTAGGCAGTTGCATTTGGTTACTATGGATTGATTTATTATTTAGGCTACCTATCTTTAGAGATGGAGAAAATAGAATAGATATTTAATTTCATGGTTTTGCCAAAGTGTGCATACGAGCTTATAGTAATTTTTCACTTTGTTCGGCCTTTGAGATCATGGTTCACTTCTAGTTTATACATGAAATGAAAAAAAGTTGGTATCCATGCAATGAATAATAATGAATCTACAGTTATTCAGTTATCATGACTACATGTTTCCAATTTCCAAGAATATAAGTCTTGTATAGATATTTCAGGTTTAGATATTTCAGGTTTAGATATTTCAGGTTTAGATATTTCAGGTTTAGATATTTCAGTCGGCACATCCTCAGTATTTGAAATGCTATTTTAAACTATTTGATATAATTTGTAGATATTTCAGGTTTAGATATTCAGGGGCGGATCCAGCCATTTAAAAAAAAGGGGGGGGGGTTCCAACTATATGTCCCCATTCAAATGCATTGATCGGCCAAAAAAAGGGGGGATCCAACCCCCCTGGATCCGCCAATGATATTTCAGTCGGCACACCTTCAGTATTTGAAATGCTATTTTAAACTATTTGATATAATTTGTAAATCTTGACCAGACACATCAGCTAACACAAGCCTGCTTCAGACACTACTTATTATTTAACAAGTACGTTATATAATGAATGTACTAACTGCACCTTAATTTTAATGGCAAGAGTTGTAACTTTAGGATAGGAATCTATACAACTATCAATTGAATCATAAATTTAAAGAAAATTATAAATTTCAAGAACTGTAATACATAGCAGAATATTCACATTCCAGAATGAGACCTAGATATGATAAGGATACTTAAATAGAAAACAAAATACATGAAAGAGAACATATGTTTTTGTAGGTAAATGCTTATCTTTACAAAATTTCAATAGTTAGGTTTATACATGATGCACACTAACAGATAATGATCACTTTAAATATGTTAAAGAATTTAATGGTTTTTGTTGCAGTCAGATCTTACACATTTTCTTAAACAGCCAGTCATACTTAAAACCTATTGAGTAATTATTCTTTAACAAACTCTTTTATAATTTTATATGTTTGTATAATATTTGGAACATATCTTTGAGAATCTTTTAAAGTTATTAACAAAAATTGCTGCATCACAAAAGTACAAAATCATGTCTTCCTGCACATTTAATGATGTTTCTCTGTGAAATCTACACTGAATTAATTCTTGCATTTAAATATAAGAAACACAAAGTTCTAATTCAGAAATCAATCATGTCTTTTAACACTCTTATATTTGCTGTTATTTTTTCAGATCCTTGTGAAATCTACACTGAATTAATTCTTGCATTTAAATATAAGAAACACAAAGTTCTATTTCAGAAATCATGTCTTTTAACACTCTTATATTTGCTGTTATTTTTTCAGATCCTTGTGAAATCTACACTGAATTAATTCTTGCATTTAAATATAAGAAACACAAAGTTCTATTTCAGAAATCATGTCTTTTAACACTCTTATATTTGCTGTTGTTTTTTTCAGATCCTTGTGTATGTTCTTATTTAAGGGCAGTGATTTTTGTTTTTGCAAGGTCTGGTATATTTTTTAACAGTTATTTATTTTGTTTTTGACAGATCCCTTTACTGTGGAGAGAATACTTCACAACAAGATGATAAGGCATCTAAACTGGCAAAGAAACATTGGAAAGAAATCCACTCCAATCAAAATACACAACACAATGTCCATCCTGTACAGATTGTGGTTAATCAGAACCAGTATACAGCTGGGCAATATCAGGCAGGTCAGCAAGTCTGTCAGCAGTCAGGCAATAAAGATAGACAATATCAGCCAGCACAACAGGTATCTAGCTGCCAGCAGTTGGCCAATACAGATAAGCAATATCAGCCAGCACAGCAAGTCTGCCAGCAGCTAGGCAATAAAGATAGGCAGTATCAACCAGCACAACAGATGCCTGTTTCTCAGCAGTCAAACAATACTGCAGGGCATTATCCTTATCCGGTGGCACCTCAATTGCCCACTTACCAGAAATCAGTTAACAATGCAAGGCAATACCAGAATCATACAACACATCCGATACCAACCGGTCAGCATTTAGGTAACTTACCTGCCTACCAACAACAGAATACTCATCAAGGTGGGGCTATGGCAAATCCATTGTCCAACATTCATCCTAGTTCTAACAGAGGTATTATCCCACACAATATACAGGACAATAATCAAAGACCACCACACCATACAACAACCTATGTTGTTTCCTCCAACCCATACCATCCAACATTTCAACCAACAAGTCAAAATGAGATTACAGATCAACCTGCATATCCACAAGTTAATCCAGCTTCATATGCCAATCAACCAATGTTTCAACCAACTGGACAATCATCACAAATTGGTACTAGTCAATCTATATTTCAGCCATCTAGACAACCATCACAGGTCGTTGGTAATTACCAAACATTTCAAACAGGTAGTCCGCCAATTAATAGGACAAATATGCCTGTACCCACAATGCAGCAGTCTGTTCAGACTCCACAGCCTATAGTCAATAGCCAAATGAATTATCTGTACAATAGTAATGCAGCTTATGAACGACATACAGATAATTTAGCTGGAGAAAACAGATCCACTTTACCTAGACAAGAGAGTAGAGTGAATAAGACATTTCCTTTGTTAAGACAGATGGTGAGTTCAGATATGTCTTCTTGTTCTGTGTCCAATTTACCACAGCAAAAAGATGGAAATACAAACCAACAGTCAGTATATAGTGATGCTAATCAAAGCATGACGAGGTCACCTTCACAGAAAAAAAGATCTTCATCAAACATAGAAAACTCCAGTCCATCATTGGTTAATGGTGTTTCTAACAGGAGTATATCATTAGACTCCATCAGAAATAAAACTCCTCCGAGTTGTAGAACGACACCTGATTTACCAGGTATTAATGGACAAAATTCATCTTTAAGTGCTAAACGAAGAAAATTATCTGATTGTGACATTCCTAAAGTAAGGAGGAAATTAAGCACAACTTCTCAGGAAGATGATGGTCAGCAGAATAAAGAATGCAGTATAGGAATATCGACAGACAATAATATGTCTTTACAAACATCAACTCTATCCACATCAGGACTAAGTGCCACACCACCCACTAAACAGCTAGATACCACACGGTCCACATCAGGGTTAGAGGCATCACCTTCAACATTAGGGTTAGTGGCCTCACCATCCACATCAGGACAGGCGGCAACATCATCCACATCAGGGCTAGTGGCCTCACCATCCACATCAAGACAATTCGTCACACCATCAAAATCAGGTTTAGTTGCCTCACCATTCATATCAGAGCTTGCTGTGTCACTGTCCAAATCAGGGCTATCTACCCCACCATCCACATCAGGGCTTGCTAAAACCCCATCCACTTCAGAACTTACTGAAACAACATCAGAGGTCGCTAACACATCATCCACACTAGAATTTACGTCATCTTTAGCATCGGGGAAAACAGCATCAGTTACTACTCCATCAAGGTCAAGTGAAGGACAAAACTTTATGAGACAACTTAATTTCCAGAGACCAGAAGGTAAATAAAGTACATATATAGTTTCGTTTAAATGCCCCAGTCATAGCAAAGGGGCATTAAGTTTTATCCTTGTTCTTCTGTACGTACCTATCTATGTATGTTTACATGTGCTTCCCAAAGTTGGTTTCTGTTCTCTAACTTTAGTTTGGCTCAACCATATATTATGAGACTTATACACAATGCAAAACACAGATCAAGTTTGAATTTTGGAGATATCACTTTTATAAATTTCCTGTTTACAAAACTTAATTTTTCGAAAAAGTAAGAATTTTCTTATTCCAGGCATATATAACCTTAGCCGTTTTTGGCACAAATTTTTTGGAACTTTGGTTCAACAATGCTCTTCAACTTTGTACTTGTTTGGCTTAATAAATATTTTGATATGAGCGTCACTGATGAGTCTTATGTAGACAAAACTCGCTTCTGGCGTACTAAATTATAATCCTTTGATAACTATTTACTGTTCTAGAGGTATGCACCTTACAATTCGGGGAAAAAAGCTAAATTTTTGTTTCTGTTCTCTAACTTAAGTTTACCTCAACCAAATTTTATGAAACTTATACACAATACTTATAAACAGAAATCTCAGATCAAGTACAAATTTAGGTAGAGTCACTTTAACCATTCCTTTATGACTTTATATAATATACATGCAAGGGCATCATCTGTGTCCCAGGGACACATTTCCCATTTATTTTAAGGTTTTGTAAAATATATTGTAATTTCTGAGAAATGCCTGAATAAGGGTTAAGGGCTCAGGTGGCTTATAACACTCGGGTAGACTGGATGTAGAATTTAGCCCACATTTTATTTATAATTATAGAATTAAAATCCATGTTGAAGGGGCACTAGCTACGAGATATATAAAAAATCTAAAGTAAGATTTTTTTTGTTCAATCAATAATGAAAGTGAAATAATAATTCGCTTTTAGCAGACAATATACACATTAAGCTAAGAAACATTGATAATTTAAAATTATTCACTTGCAAGTGAATAACTTTACCTCATTTAATCCGTATTCATGTGAACTTCAAGTTAACCCCCTAGCTAGAGATTGACAATGCATGCATTGTACATGTACTGGTTATTTAAAGAAAAAGAATGTCAACAATGAAAGTGAAACTACATTAAATTATTTGATTACTGATTCCATTCACATAAAATCATTCTTATAGGGTTAAAAACAATGAGTAACATATATTTTTAATCTATATATTAAAATCAAACAGACCTATGCAGGTGTTGATTTAATCTATATCTTTATTTATGTTTTCATCGCTATTATGGTCATCTAGGCTTATATGGTCATCTAGGGTTCATTCAATAGTTAATTAGATGGTGTGTGGGCTAAAATACACCTGAAAGGAACCTACATATTATCTACCCCATGCTCTGTAAACTGTTTATTTTAAACTTTTGATAGTTTGGATAAATGTTTTACATTGTCATAAATCAAAGATGAGAATAAGAGTCAAATCGGTGACCATGAATTTGACAGCTAGTGCCCTTTAAAGTATAATCTTTTTTTAAGCTGAAATATTTTTATCTTGTTTTTAACTGATCTTAACTGTACTTGATAAGAAGCTTAGATTTATGTGATTTATAGACATGGGTAAAGTCACATGATAGACATGTCCTAATGATATAAAGGCTTGATACAGCTATAAACTTATTACACCAACTGTGCAAGGGCTGTATAGCCAGTCAAGGTCGATAAAAACTTCCATTTGTTTGTAACTTATTACATCTGTCTACAATATGGAAACAGGCATGCTGTCTTATTTACACATTTAAACAAATTTTACTATAATATTAAAAATTTACAGTAAATAATATAAAATTCTTGTAAAATTTTAAAAAAGTTTATTTGTTAATTGTTGTGTTTGTTATTTTGAGGGTTTAAATTCACATATTGAAGACTTTAAAGTTTAAGTTTGAAAAGATGATACTGAGATGGTCATTGACGATCAATTTGTGAAAAATCAGACCAGGTGAAAAACTTGATGGCTAGACTGTAAACAAGTGTAATGAAAATTATATCACTTGAAATTCAAATTTACTGTAAAATTCCTATGGAGTTGTGATGAGTTATTTTCTTTCTTTGTTCATTTAACAAAGTTTAATATCATTGAATTAAAAATGGGTAAGAGTTTTATGGCCTTCCCCAATGAGAGACCAGCTGCAACACTAGGGACAGATTATAATTATAATGTACTGAATCTTCTAAGTTGGTAAAATGAAGGGTAACCACTTTATAATATAGATATATAGTAGCCATTTGAGTCATTAATGGAATTTGATAATTTTGGTGGAAATACAAAATTTTAGCTCATTTGATAAAACTTAGAAGACTCGATGTATTTGTTTAACAAACCTTGAGAATCGACACTGACAAAATTAAATGAATCCTTAGTATAAATATTTTCTATATTTTTTATAATTAAGTAAAGGAGTTGATACCTAACAATTTTCTTGGTCAGAATTATATTAAACTATTGTTTTAATATAGAAATTTGTTACAGACATTGAAATGTGCAGTTTCAAAATATATTATGTAATTTTTGATAATATAGAAAACAACTGTACTGTAGGATGACAATTATAATTTGAATGACTTATTATTTTCAGATATTATAAAAGCCTTCCGGTTTGGACAGGAAATACAACTTCAGGCTATGAATAAAATGATGGAACTTATGAAGAAAGATAAAGGTAAGAAAATTATAGTAAAAATTCTCAAATAATTTGGTAATGTTTTTTTTTTACATTGTATAGTATGCCAATGCCCATCCTGCATGATTTAGTCTTGTAAAATTTGGTCTAGTTCTATTCTTTGCCTTCCTTTATTGCTTGGTTGATAAAAATGATTTTTTCAGTAAGTTACATTTCTTTTTATTATATTTATAAGATAACACTCAAGTAGTTAAGTAAAAAAATCTTGTATTATAATATATAAATATAGATAATAAAATTTTAATTAACTTCTTTTATTTTTCAGAAAATTATGAACAGTTGGAGAAAGAGTTGGAAACAGAGAAAGCTAGTCATGTAAATGCTCAACAGAAACTGGAGCAATTAGAAAGTAAGACTATCAATATCATATGGCTATTAGATGAATGACAATAAAAGTGAGAATGGAAATGATGAATATGTCAAAGAGACAACAACCCAACTAAAGTGCAGAAACATTTGTTTGAACATCCATTTAACTTCAAACTTCTATCATTGTAACTGACTATACTATGATTTTTATGATATGTATACTAGCGAAAGTTATAAGGATCCTGTAGTCTATCCTTTTTTAATCATTTTTATCTCCCTTCAAGAAGTTGCTGAGTTTAAATTATTGCAAGCTGGTTCCATTGGCATCAAACTTTTTAAAGACTGTTATAAGGTTATATTAAGGGGAACCACTTATGTAAAGTCAATGATATTTAGTATAATAAGAGCATCTCATTCGGCCTTGTTCTCCCATTCATGGTTGATTGACTTATGCATTTTTTACCTGTTAAAGATTGTCCAGAGCACCTGATATCAACCCAAGTTTTTGGTTGGTTTCATGTTGCTAAGTCATTAGTTTTCTATGTTGTGTCTTGTGTACTATTATTTGTCTGTTTGCCTTTTAGTTTTTAGCCATGGCTTTGTCAGTTTATTTTTGATCTGTGAGTTTGACTGTCGCTGTGGTATCTTTTGCCCCTTTTTGGTGACTATATAGACAAACCTTTAATGGTGAGTCAGTGATATTTGATCTGTGAGTTTGACTGTGGCTGTGGTATCTTTTGCCCCTTTTTGGTGACTATATAGACAAACCTTTAATGGTGAGTCCGTGATATTTGATCTTTTGACTCCCTTTTCTACTACACATGAATAACATCCTTGGCCTCCTCTGTTATGTTGTGTAATGGATAAATGTTACTCCCTTTATTACTGGAAGACGACAAGCATAATGTCAACATCAGTATGTAACCTTTATATATCTAATATATATACTGTGTATAGCTATTTTTTTTAAGTTGCTCATAATTTTCTATATAAAGAAATTTGACTAAATTATTTATTCCTACTTTTTCTATTTTCAGCACAGTTTGGATCAATAATGGATTGTCTTCATAAAAAGTCATGACCCTTTGGATCCATTATGGATTGTCTACATAAAAAGTCGTGACCCTTTGGATCAATAATGGATTGTCTTCATAAAAAGTCATGACCCTTTGGATCAATAATTGATTGTCTTCATAAAAAGTTGTGACCCTTTGGATCAATAATGGATTGTCTTCATAAAAAGTCATGACCCTTTGGATCAATAATGGATTGTCTTCATAAAAAGACATGACCCTTTCCTTGATGCTACATGAGGAGTCCCTTCATTAGAAATCCATCACATGAAATAGTGCCAAATATTATAAGTGTAAATAAATGTAAATAATTGTAAATATGACAGCATTTTAGTGCAATGAGATTATTATTCTCTCTGGTACATGTACTTTATTTGTTATTAAGGTGGAGATAACTCTAATTATCAAGGGGAAATAACTCCTTGTTTAATATTTTATACAGGGCTTAAAATATTGTTTTAATCTAACAAATGTTTATATTTTCATTAAAATTGTAAGGCAGCAAGAGTATTAGTTATGATTCGTAGTAAATTTGTAGAGAACATTTTATTAAACCATGTGAATTCACACTATGTTGCAGCATTATATTTACAGATATAAACATTGAAAACTTTTACATTATCACTCAATCACTGTATTTATCTCATCTTTTGAACTATTGTAATTGTCTTTTGAATTTTGAACCATAGAATTTGTCTTTTGAATTTTGTTATTTGACATTATTTTAGTGGAATAATTTGCTTTGTTGATTAAAATATGTAACAAGGGTTAATGGAAAACAATGGGTGGGTTAAACGGTAATGAACTGTATACTACCTATGTTGACCAGACAAATAGGAACTAGTTACTTATGGATTTATAACACATGTACAATCAGCTAAAACAATTTTTTTTAATTTTCTTAATGTTTGGTTCAACTCCTGCCTTCCTATACATTTTTTCTTAGCTCTTACTGAACCATTTGAATGTTACTTGTTTGCAGTTATATAGTCACATACCATCATGTAATCAAAACCAAAATACCCACATTCTGTGTTCATATAACTATACTACTGCATTTATTGTCTTTTAATACTTTTATATTTGCTATTCAATTATGAACGTTTTTGTTCGTTGAACTGCTGTCTTCATTAACTGTATTTTTATATTTGATATTATGTTCTTAACATAAAATATGAATTACCAATGCTCAGGTTTCGTCTTAATTTATACCAAGATTTAATCATGTTTTATTTTTTGTCCACTGATATTAACTGCTGATTTTTATTTATTTATTTATTAATTATCAACCTGTGGTCTTTACACAATCTGAAACCAAATAGAAGGCTCATATTCAGAACTTATACGTTTAATTTAAAAATTTTATGGAATTTGTTGACAACATTTTTTTGGTCATTTCAATGTTTTCATGTAAGTTTTTCATTTCACTTGAAGTAATGAGGGTGTGTTACCATGTGGGGACGTAATAACCAAATTAAAACTCAATTATATTGTTCAATTATGAATTACAGTAACCATGATAGTTAGTAATAAGAGTTATTTCTGTTTACCATATTGAAAGGAAGTAAGACACATATGGTAGGACATGATATTAGTTTCGACAGTGTTTGTAAATATTTGATGACTTAGAACTGTATAGTGAATAAAATGAATGATTTTAAGTGCCAAAGTGTACTTATTAGAGAAACATTGTGTGCCAAAAGATTTTATGTGTAAACTCAGAATCTCAAAAAGTGTTCACATAAATTGTTATTAAATATATTTTGTTTTTGTTTTTGATGCCATTTTCACACAGTAGTTAGTTATGTGTATCTATAAAATGTGGAGAATTTTATTCCTGCAAGAAAAAAATACCAAATTGTATTCTAATTGAAAAGAAGGTGATGTGATGTGATTGCTAATAAACCTTTTCAACATCTCTCGACACCTAAAGTTGAGAACGACTACGACAGGTGAAATGTGAAACTTTCCTACAGAGTCTAAATGACATGTTTTTTTTAAAATTTATTATAAAGAAAATCATAGACTTTAAGTCACATTTCATCTTTTAGACGTTTAGCTTCTAGCTGTCCTGGTTGAATTTGGAAAACGAAAAGAACAAATCATGTTTTATTGTAGTTGATATTTAATTAAACAATGATTATGTTGGTTGACAAGGGCGGCACACGTCTGTTAGTTTTAGCCTTATATGCCTCCATAATGTACACAATACTTTGTATCATTTCAATTCACCAATTTGGTGTTCTACTTGAATTCTGTATTCACCAATCACTGCTTAAATGTTGTAACATTGAAACAAGGGTTTAATTATATTTTTTTTTTCAAAATTCATCCAGGAAAAACTTTAACTCGAACAAGATATTTTGAAGCAGAGAAGACCGTCGTTGATAAAAAAAAATTAAAAAAAAAACAAAAAAAAACCCCTGATATTTTCCTTCGACCTAAAAATTCAATGTACTTTAGTCCCTCCATAACTAAATTGAATTAGTACATCAACTAAGGTGAAGATCGGCGGAAAGACATCAAGTTGGTCGTGTTCATAAGTATGATACGGACGGACGGTCCTGTATTCTTTTTTTATTTTTGAAAAAAATCATAAAAGCTTTTACACCAACAAATTAATGCGTTATTGGCATGCGGCAAATATTTGGCGAAAGACTCACATAATCACAAAAGTGAAGAGAAAATGGGTTAGGATTCAGAATGATTAGAATATTTGTTCAATTCAACATGAAATGTCGTGCAAATATATACGAAATAAGAATATTATATGACAGAGACATATGTATGGTGGACGGATGTGGATGTTTCCCCTTTTCGTGTTTTCGCAGAAATCAATTTCTCGATTTTGCTTTTTTCGATTTCTTGAATTTCCAATTTCGCGTTTGCAAAATGAAAGGAGAAGTCAAGAAAACGCGAAAAGGCAAAATAAATGGCCGCATCCAGCCACCATACATATATTTATTTAATTATTTGGTTGATATATATTCCTAAACTATATAGTCAAAACAGTATAAAAACCCCAATCTAATATGCTACGTAATGATAATCATCAGTGGCGGATCCAGAGGGGGGGTTCCGGGGGTTCGCACCCCCCCTTTATTTTGGCCGATCAATGCATTTGTATCGGGACATATGTTTTGCACCCCCCCCCCTTTGCCCTGGGATAGCACCCCCCCTTTGGAAAATTCCTGCATCCGCCCCTGATCATAATGTTTTTGTCTTTGAGACGACCCATTCATTTAACCTGTAAACTGTAGGTGTCATTAGTCGGTGTCAAGAGATGTTGAAAAGGTCTAATGAGACAACCACCCACCAACAACAATAAGGATGTAAACTATAGGTTTACCACATGACCTTCAACAATGAAAAAAAAAACCAATACCATAAAGTAATCTATGTTATGCTTTGGAATAACAAAATGTGAAACTATTTAAAAGAAAAATACTAATGGCCTGGTTTAAGCAAGAAGCTTGAATCGAAAAAATAATGATGGCAAAAATAAGCCTTAGACAGCAAACTTGTCTACATGTTCCTGACTTGCAGTAGGCACATCAATGGAATAAAACAGAGTTAAACATACTGTGTTTAACCCTCTCCTGAATTGCACAAATTGAATTGAATAGGGGTTTACATATTAGATTGGCAAACTAGAGGCTCTAAAGAGCCTGTGTCGCTCACCTTGGTATATGTGAACAAAGGAAGCAGACAGTTCATGACAAAATTGTGTTTAGGTGATTGTGATGTGTTTGTACATCTTACTTTACTGAACATTCTTGCTGCTTACAATTATCTCTATCTATAATGAACTTGTCCGTGTAGTTTCAGTGGAAAATGTTAGTAAAAATTTACAAATTTTATGAAAATTGTTAAAAATTGATTATAAAGGACAATAACTTCTTAGGGTCAATTGACCATTTTGGTCATTTTGACTTATTTTTGAGTCTTAAATTGCTGTACATTATTGCTGTTTACAGTTTATCTCTATCTATAATAGTATTCAAGATAATAACCCAAAACAGCAAAATTTCCTTAAAATTACCAATTTAGGGGCAGCAACCTTACAACGAATTGTCGGATTCATCTAAAAATTTCAGGGCATATAGATCTTGACCAGATAAACAATTTTACCCCATGTCAAATTTGCTGTAAATGCTTTGGTTTTTGATTTATAATCCAAAAACTGCATTTTACCCCTATGTTCAATTTTTTGCCGTAGCGGCCATCTTGGTTGGTTTGACCGGTCACAAAACACAATTTTTAAACTAGAAAGCCTAATAATAATTCTGGCTATGTGGTAAAATTTGGCCCAGTAGTTTCAGAGAAGAGGATTTTTGTAAAAGTCAACTAAGATTTACGAAAAATGGATAAAAATTGACTATGAAGGGCAATAACTCCTAAAGGGGTAAACTGACCATTTCGGTCCTGTTGACTTAGGGTGCTATAAACAGTTTCGTATAAAAAACTAGGGGTTATTCCCCGACTAAAAATAGACTTGGAGGGAAGTCCCTTTTTATCAACATAATTGGTAAAAAAGTATCATGTTTTTTATATTTGATTGTAAAAATAAGTTAAATAGCTTCAATTAAAACAGGTTGAATGATTAAAATAATTTTTAAAAATTAGATTAAATACACATGTTTTAAGGGGAGACAAACTGTAAACATCCTGTTTTTTTTGCAGTGAAAAGTGCAACACTTTTTTGCACCCACTGTAGCTCTTTTCGGAGCAGGCGAACGTAGTCTGAAGCATAAATTTTTAGAAAGACCAGGTAAAAACCTATGAAATTCATACAGTTTTGAATATGAAAAATGTGCATGTATCATGTCTGCATGGGTGTGCACATGGCCTGATTTCATGTTTTTTATGCATAGATTAGGCAATGTTTTTCCCATTTTCTCTGGATAAAACTTTTTGGTATTATTAAAAGTACAATTTATTTTTATCTCATTATAAACTAGAGAAAATTCTGATTCTAATGATATCTAGTTTTATACAAGTATCTTCATTAACATTAACACCACTAAGGGTCAATTAAAGATGGTCCCTCAAAGTATGACGTCATAGAAAAAAACTGTTGATTGCACCCTTAAAGGGACAAACATATAATATAGTGAGGTTTTCGCATAGAAATGTGCTAGTGAATGGACTAAAACAATTCTGAAAAATATTGTATGGCATGTGTACATTAATTTTAAAGCATCAGTTTTGTATATTTAATGCAAATATTACAGATTTGTACATAGCAACCAGATATAAGAAAACCAGACTCTGTTCAAATTTTGAAGTTTTTCAGCTTATTGCGACGTCATGATACTTTTATTAATTCTCTCCTATATATGGAACCAAAAGTTGCACATGCAAAGTGTTGATTTTTTCTTCTTTGGCCTGTACTACTGATTAGTGTAACATGGATTTTTTTTCATTAATTTATATTTTTTGTACTTTTTATAGTTAAAAGGCTCCAAGTATCATATATAAGAAATACACTATTTCAATATTTTTCTCAACTCAGCTACAATTTAGTTCATATAATAATAGGGACAAAATATGTTTAAAGTAACCTTATTTATGCTTATTTTACAGTTTTTATTCTATTTATTCAAAAGAAACCCAATTTAATGTTTTTTTCTTTTTAAATAAACTGATGACAATAGGATACAGGAAATGTTTGGAATATGCCAGTTAAACTATTTGCCACTGGCCAAAATACCACAACTATGCGACATGTAAAATTAGCTGTAGTTTCACCATTCGGGGTCACAATCCTTAAAGTAAGACATAATTTTAATCGGTATTGTGTACAGATTCATAAAAGCTGAGAAGTTTTTATATATCGCATACAAGGTTTTGCTTAAGGGTGCTATAAACAGTTTCGTATAAAAAACTAGGGGTTATTCCCCGACTAAAAATAGACTTGGAGGGAAGTCCCTTTTTATCAACATAATTGGTAAAAAAGTATCATGTTTTTTATATTTGATTGTAAAAATAAGTTAAATAGCTTCAATTAAAACAGGTTGAATGATTAAAATAATTTTTAAAAATTAGATTAAATACACATGTTTTAAGGGGAGACAAACTGTAAACATCCTGTTTTTTTTGCAGTGAAAAGTGCAACACTTTTTTGCACCCACTGTAGCTCTTTTCGGAGCAGGCGAACGTAGTCTGAAGCATAAATTTTTAGAAAGACCAGGTAAAAACCTATGAAATTCATACAGTTTTGAATATGAAAAATGTGCATGTATCATGTCTGCATGGGTGTGCACATGGCCTGATTTCATGTTTTTTATGCATAGATTAGGCAATGTTTTTCCCATTTTCTCTGGATAAAACTTTTTGGTATTATTAAAAGTACAATTTATTTTTATCTCATTATAAACTAGAGAAAATTCTGATTCTAATGATATCTAGTTTTATACAAGTATCTTCATTAACATTAACACCACTAAGGGTCAATTAAAGATGGTCCCTCAAAGTATGACGTCATAGAAAAAAACTGTTGATTGCACCCTTATTTGTAAATCTTACTTTGATGAACATTATTGCTGTTACAGTTTATCTCTATCCATAATAATATTCAAGATAATATCCAAAAACAGCAAAATTTCCTTAAAATTACTAATTCAGGGGCAGCAACCCAACAACAGGTTGTCCCATTCATCTTTAAATTTCAGGGCAGATAGATCTTGACCAGATTAACAATTTTACCCCATGTCAGATTTGCTCTAAATGCTTTGGTTTTTGAGTAATAACCAAAAACTGCATTTAACCACCATGTTCTATTTTAATCCGTGACGGCCATCTTGGTTGGTTGGCCGGGTCAAAAAACACAAATTTTAAACTAGATACATTAATGATGATTGTGGCCAAGTTTGGATTAATTTGGCCCGGTAGTTTCAGAGTTTTCAGGTGACTGCTTAAAACTGTTTGGTATGTGGTATCCTTTCAAGGTTTGCATAGCCATCAGATAGGTCAACCTGAGCTTGGCCTCATTTCACCGAGCAAGGTTAAGTTTTTATGATGTCTATTTTTCAGGGTATGTAAGCAATCAAAATTATTATGAATAGGCTAGCTATATAAGGTGAATCTTTTGACCTTGACCTCATTGATGACTGTAATATATCAACTAAATTTGGCATACAGAATGATTGTTAGGTGTTTATGTCTGTCTGGAAGCGTTTATCTGACCTTCCTTCATTTTCATGGTTCATTGGTAAATGTTTTCATGGTCAAGATTCTAAGATATAAGCAATAGGTCAATTATATTTTGTCTATTGAATGATTTTAAGGTGAAGATTTCTGCCTGATCTTGACTTTATTTTCTTCTAGTTTAGTAATAAGTTACCTATATTTGATGAATTGAATGGTTGTAACATACATGTTTGTCTGGCAGGTTTCATCTGACCTAATGACCTTGTTTTTTATGGTTTGGTCTGTTTCTCAGATAAAATAAGTAATTGGACATCCATATTTGGTGTATAGAATTGTAAGTAGGTGTGCATGTCAGTATGGCAGGGTTCATCTGAAGTTTTGGTTCTCCATTTTCAATTTTCATCTGGTCTTCAAACTTTTTTTAAGAATTCTGTATGAGAAATGTATGTCTGGGGTAACAAATCATAACTCTATAATCTGATGGATGTAAACCTGTTCATGTCTAATAAAAGCTCCACTCCATTGTTTTAATTTGATTTGACTGCATTGTCTTTCTTTTTCTTATAAACATATAAATATTTTAGATGTGTTGATCATGACCTATATTTAATAATTTCTTTGACATTTGGTTTATTGTGGAGCTGTCTCATCAGTAATCATACCACATCTTCCTTTCATGTTCTATGAGACAAAAAGGTCAAAATCAGAGGGACAGATATATACTATGTTCATGGCTCAATAGTTTATCACTGAAATTAATTTTCCTCAGTCACAGATGATAATAGTTATGTTATATTTATTTTGCTTAGTGACTTCCTGTTTTTGAGACAACTCTTCACAAGAGACCAAATGACACAGAAATTAACAACTTTAGGTCACTGTACAGCCTTCAACAATGAGCAAAGCCCATACCTCATAGTCAGCTATAAAAGGCCTCAAAATGACAGATTGAGATAGTATACCAGTACTTGATGAAACTGAAGTGCAATTAAGTTTGTTTCCCTGATATTGATTTCCATTAATAATCAGGACAAAATCATTGTAGAGGGTTGACACATAAAAAATGGCAAAAAGAAAACTGAAAACTAATAACACTTTTAAGCTATTTATTTAAACAATAATTCACCAATCACGATTCAGTTTTACAAAACAACATTTCTGATGGATCTTATTTTGATTCTTCAAATTCAATGAAAAGACAAATAGCAAAAAAGCTATGGATTATTTCAAACTTAATGCCAGACAGATTTTCCTTTTGAGAAATCAAAATGCAATCTTCATCTAATATAACCTTCATTTTGTATAAAAAAGCAAAATAACAAAAAAAAAATAGAACTACGAAACAGAAGGAGTATTGCTATGAGTGCTTTGCATTGAACTATGTTTTACTAAATAGCTGAAAACAAGACAGTCTGGTTAGGCAAATACAAAAGCTTTAAATGGCAAGAACTATCAAATGCGTGTGAATTTCTGACTGGTTAATTATTTTCTTAATACATGTAGCTTAACTCGAAAGACCTGTTTGATTGATAATCAATCTTATGTTAAGCAAAACAAATAACATAGCTAAAAGTTAAGGCAATAAAAATATGTAATAGTTTACATGATTTTTTATAAAATTAACATTACTAATAATAATAATCTATGCTAAAACATTACATACTAATAATAACAAAAGCGAAAGTTGAGGGAATACAACCTCCATTTATAACTATGATATCTATTGGTCAATTCAAAGTGCACACACACACCTACTTTTTAGAAATATTTATGACATGCACGTTTCCAAATTAACATCTCTAAGCTATCATTAATACAGCACCTCAATACAATGAATAGTTGTATACCCTCTAATGAATTTTAAATATATGACAATAAAAATTCAGATCTATATTTGACATGCAAATACATTTACAAATCAGGAGAGTGGTATATATTTGACACAAGAGAATGATTTTACTGATTATGCCCGTCTAAACACTGATTACAATGATTACAATGATTAAGCATCCCAACTTTTACTGTTTATAAATCCTTTATGAAGCAATTTGTGTAAATGAGTTTCTAGTATATCTTTGTGTGATTAAATGATAAATTGTTTCTCAACATTTGGATGAAAAAACAAAAAGATAAAATGTAATACGATCCCTTATTGGGTGTCAAAGTTAAAAGCAAATCTCGGTGAATCAGACTTTGGTATGAGTTCATTAGATTTCAGTTTCATGTGATGTTGGTTTTTCCTGTTTTGGTGGCTGTTCCATAAACTGGTCAATAATCCCTTGCATGCTCTCGCGTAAGACATCAGGAGTGTCGTCTTCTTGTACGTTTGTTTCCTCGTGTACAGTGGTCTGTTCTTGTCCATCTTTTAGTACAGTGGTTGTATGAATCTGTTTTGTCATCACCATTCTGAAAACAAAAACATTGAGGATATATTGGACATGTAACAATAAGTTTTAAAATTTTCACAGATTTATACATATGTGCAATGGTTAATGTTGTGTACTATGTTTCAATAATATACTAAAGAGTAAACATAGCGGTTTTGAATGAAATGAATATATAAATTCACTATATTTGTCCTTGACAGTGATTATCATACTTTAATGTTTTATGTTTTTTTGAGAATTGGGCATTGAATGCAGATCTTCACCCTGACAATATAGACCCAGATATTTTGTATTGAAACCTGATGAAGACTGTATGTTGACTCCTAGAAGTTGATTGGTTGTTTTATGTCATTTCCTAGAAGTTGATTGGTTGTTTATGTCATTTCCTAGATGTTGATTGGTTGTTTATGTCATTTCCTAGATGTTGATTGGTTGTTTATGTCATTTCCTAGATGTTGATTGGTTGTTTATGTCATTTCCTAGAAGTTGATTGGTTGTTTATGTCATTTCCTAGATGTTGATTGGTTGTTTATGTCATTTCCTAGAAGTTGATTGGTTGTTTATGTCATTTCCTAGATGTTGATTGGTTGTTTATGTCATTTCCTAGAAGTTGATTGGTTGTTTATGTCATTTCCTAGATGTTAATTGGTTGTTTATGTCATTTTGTAAGTGTCTCATCCATCCATAACCAACGTCTCCTTTTGTGAAGGGACATCTTTAACTTGCATCATGCAGTGAGATTTTGATAAATGAAGAAAACTTTATTGTAACTTTGAGATGAAGGACAGCAATAAAAGCCCTATTCCATTGTTTTGGGTTTTAGAGTGATATGATTTACCTGGCTTTTTGCACCTCTCCTCCTTCAGCTCCTTCTGATTGGTCATCATCTATAAATAGAGACACAATTATTCAAATTGGTTTTATATAATGAGAGATGAATCTATTTGACAACAAATTTACTTGAAATTTTCAACTATGAAAAGCAGTTGAATTATAATAAATTAGCCGATTCAGACTTCTTTCATGATTGATATTAAATTAAAAAATATTCCATTGAAACTTGTTAAAACTGTTTTAATATGCATGCACTACTTTATTGTTTAAGGCATTCAATAAAATAAATGAATAAAACCTTAATGATGAAGCAGTTACAAGTCAAACTCCACAATAAATGTTCTCCATAAAATAATTCACACCAAGCATATAAATTCTATTAGAAGTTCAAAAGTGCAACAGCAAGTTGAATCAAACAAATGTCAATGCTTCAACAGCAAAACAAACCTTCAAATTAGATCCATAAGACAAATTATCTCCAAATATGTACGGTTACATTGAGAACATCATGACTTTCAATAACGGAACATCATCTTTTAAAGAATCATCAACTTAAAGAGACTCTTCTTTAAGATAGCAGAAACAATTTAAATATGATGATTTGTTTAGAAATATAGATTTATCATTATAAGTGGGGTACTATTTTTTTTCTGATTTCATTGGTAAAGTTACACAACAAATTTCAGAACCTTTATTCTACACAACATATTTTTTTACAGGCTTATTAACAGATTTTTTTACACAACTATTGGAGTATCTATGGACCTACAGTTATTCTTTAATCCACAAATGTTGGTACCAATGAAAATAAAAGAATCAATAGTACTTATTTCATTATCAAATTTTTCTTGTGTAAAAGGTTAGAACTTCTAGATTCGATTGAATTAGATAACTTGAAACTGTTAATAAAAATCTAAAAATAAAGCAGCACTGCACACTGTAAACATGTATTATTTGTTTCAAATGTCTATTCCTTCATAAGTAACCATGTGATAAGCAAACTAAGTTCTGAACTGATCTCATTTTCAGATTCTAACAAAATAAATAGTATGGTGTCTTTTTAAAATTGATAAGGTCACAAGGTTGCCAACCAAACCCCTCTAAGGTCAGAGTTCAGATTTGACCATGTTGGGGCCACTCTTCACATTTTCTCCTTTGTGATGCTTGTTTATTGAATTTGAATGCTACTATTCAGAATACATTATTTTTTATATTCAAGTATGAAGTATTATAAGATATTTAAAATCTTGTTAGATTATTCTTTAACCATAATAGTTAAAATAATCCTACACATTTTTCTTCAATGTAATAGTATCATATTCAAACTAATGAACTTGAAGTGAAGCATGAGCATTTCTGTCATGACGAAGACCTCACTATGACTGTTGAGCCTATTGTAAAGGGATGTCTTGAACTTGCAGTGAAGCATGAACATTTCTGTCATGACAAAGACCTCACTATGACTGTTGAGCCTATTGTAAAGGGATGTCTTGAACTTGCAGTGAAGCATGAACATTTCTGTCATGACGAAGACCTCACTATGACTGTTGAGCCTATTGTAAAGAGATGTCTTGAACTTGCAGTGAAGCATGAACATTTCTGTCATGACAAAGACCTCACTATGACTGTTGAGCCTATTGTAAAGGGATGTCTTGAACTTGCAGTGAAGCATGAACATTTCTGTCATGACGAAGACCTCACTATGACTGTTGAGCCTATTGTAAAGAGATGTCTTGAACTTGCAGTGAAGCATGAACATTTCTGTCATGACAAAGACCTCACTATGACTGTTGAGCCTATTGTAAAGGGATGTCTTGAACTTGCAGTGAAGCATGAACATTTCTGTCATGACAAAGACCTCACTATGACTGTTGAGCCTATTGTAAAGGGATGTCTTGAACTTGCAGTGAAGCATGAACATTTCTGTCATGACGAAGACCTCACTATGACTGTTGAGCCTATTGTAAAGAGATGTCTTGAACTTGCAGTGAAGCATGAACATTTCTGTCATGACAAAGACCTCACTATGACTGTTGAGCCTATTGTAAAGGGATGTCTTGAACTTGCAGTGAAGCATGAACATTTCTGTCATGACGAAGACCTCACTATGACTGTTGAGCCTATTGTAAAGAGATGTCTTGAACTTGCAGTGAAGCATGAACATTTCTGTCATGACAAAGACCTCACTATGACTGTTGAGCCTATTGTAAAGGGATGTCTTGAACTTGCAGTGAAGCATGAACATTTCTGTCATGACAAAGACCTCACTATGACTGTTGAGCCTATTGTAAAGGGATGTCTTGAACTTGCAGTGAAGCATGAACATTTCTGTCATGACGAAGACCTCACTATGACTGTTGAGCCTATTGTAAAGAGATGTCTTGAACTTGCAGTGAAGCATGAACATTTCTGTCATGACAAAGACCTCACTATGACTGTTGAGCCTATTGTAAAGGGATGTCTTGAACTTGCAGTGAAGCATGAACATTTCTGTCATGACGAAGACCTCACTATGACTGTTGAGCCTATTGTAAAGAGATGTCTTGAACTTGCAGTGAAGCATGAACATTTCTGTCATGACAAAGACCTCACTATGACTGTTGAGCCTATTGTAAAGGGATGTCTTGAACTTGCAGTGAAGCATGAACATTTCTGTCATGACAAAGACCTCACTATGACTGTTGAGCCTATTGTAAAGAGATGTCTTGAACTTGCAGTGAAGCATGAACATTTCTGTCATGACAAAGACCTCACTATGACTGTTGAGCCTATTGTAAAGAGATGTCTTGAACTTGCAGTGAAGCATGAACATTTCTGTCATGACAAAGACCTCACTATGACTGTTGAGATGAAGAACAGCCATTTAAAGGTACTATTCCTTTGCATTGAATTTTGTCAAAGTGAAGTAAGGATTTTGTGTCAAGCATTTATACATTATTTGCATTCTTTCTTATACAACTATCACACATATTAGAAGCAAGTTTCACATTAACTTCTGATCAAAGCTTTTTCCTAACCACACAAAAAAAAAAAATAAAAAAAAAAATAACCATATAGTTGCTGACAACTAAATAGCATATTACAATTATCAACCAAAGATTACAAAGCCAAATCTTTAACACTATACATATTTCACCAACACAAGATAAACAAATGATAAAATTTTCCTTTTTATCTATTTATATTACAATAAAGCAGAAATAAAGACACAAAACACAATGACAATTGTTACAACACTCTCGGCAAACCTGGCTTGTCTTTAAATTCTGTCATATCAGGTCCACTTTTCTGGGCTAATAAAAATACAAAAAATTAACACCTTTAATATGGACTTACTTAAATACATCATTAACCATCTATAGCAAGAACAAGGACAGGCAGAATAACAGGTCCACATTAGCTTTATGTTGTTAACAATGTTTCAGTAAAATCTTAATTCATTTTTTTTTTAAATAAGAACATATCCATGGAATTTTCATAGCACCCTCTTTGTTTCTGTAATTGATATTATCTACTTCTGAATCATTGTTAATAGTGTCCTATAAGGACAACAACATTTCATTCTCTTAGATCTGAATATTGTACGTAGCTAACTTAATTCAAAGATAAAAAAAAAATGTGGTCTAACTATATCTCAGGCTTGCACACAGCACTTTAAATTTCCTTGATGGATTTTTTTTTTGCACTTTTATAAATATATTCAGAAAAGAACATGTCAACATAACTAGAAGAATAAGTATTTTTCTGTTTCAAATACAACAATGTGACAATATTTGGTAAACATCCACTGACAAAACTAATATTTCAAAAAGGGAGATAATATTGTATATATAAAGATTGAACAATCACATTACATGAAAGATTGTAATAGTTATCAAGTTTCTACTGAAAATAATTTGAGCAGGATGTTGTTTTTTGTTAATTTAATTGCGTGAATTTTTTTTGTGAATCTAATATTTAAGTTTTTTATAAACAATATTTATTTTATTGCGTGAAACAATTAAAATATTACTGCAGCAATTTTTAAAACTAGCAAGTTCTTCTCAAATGTTATCACTAGAAAGTCCAGGTCAAATATAAACACCAGTTAGTCCTGTTCAAATACCTTAATTAGCCAGTAATGAGTATTGCTAAAATTTAAATAGTGTCAAGTATTGCTCAAATGTTAATACTGGCCATTGCATCTCATATTTAATAGTGGCAGGTTTTTCTCAAATGTGAGCACTGAATAGTAAAGCAGGAATTTTAACACTGGCAAGTATTGCTCATATTTTAACCATGTCAAATTCTTGCTATAATGTTAACGCTTGCAAGTATTGCTCAAATTTTAACCATGTCAAGATCTTGCTCTAATGTTAACACTTGCAAGTATTGTCCTACTAGCACTGGCAAATTCTTGCTCACATGTTAATACTGAAAAATTCTTGCTAAAATGTTTACCTTGCCAAATTCTTGCTAAAATGTTTACCTTGCCAAATTCTTGCTATAACGTTTACCTTGCCAAATTCTTGCTCAAATGTTTACCTTGCCAAATTCTTGCTCAAATGTTTACCTTTTTAAATAATAACACTTAAGTAAGTCCATATACAATTTTATAACATTGGCAAGTCTCTCTAAATTATTAACATATGATATGAAATCCTGTGTCACATCATATTTAAATGTTCACTCTATATAAAATACAAGCTAGTCCTGCTATTTAAAGCACATATAAAAAAACACACCAAGACATCCTGCTCAAATGTCTATATATGTCATATAACACAAGTAAATCTATCTCAACCGTCTCTGCATAACATATTGAAAGCCTGTCAAAATGCTAAAATGAACCTTACAAATGTTAAAAAATTATAAAAAGTGCTGCAATATTTATATGACAGATTAGTTTATATATACAAAAATATCAAACACTTTTTATATATTTATATACAGTTTAAAAAAGATAAACAACACTTGTAAATCCTGCTGACATGTAAATACAACAAATAAATTACTATCAAAACCTACAATAACATTAGGTAACAACTAGTGTGAATTGGTAGATGTACAATAACAAACATGATGGGAGTCATACCCAAATGTTCTGGTATGCCCTGTAATAACTCCGGATGTTCTGTTATATCATACTCAGCAGTGCCATCGTCATCATCTATAGAGTGTAGTCGTGCTGAGGAAATTAAACACATTGCTTTCAATTACTGGGGTTTTTAATTTTAAAATTTATTTTGTAAATAGAGTTACTTCAGACATTTTACCAAAAAATTCAAATTAAACCACTGGATAATGCTTTAAAAAGCACATCACTGTACCCAGTCTTTCGGTACCTATATTTAAGCTTTGCCCAAGGTCATGTTTTTCTATGACTGTTAATGATGTCTACACTAAATCCATTGGATGTTGGGTGTATTCTGATTGATATTTTAGTCTTAGAAACATGACATTCATGATTTTTTTGCTAGTTGCTATTGTCTTTGAATTAGCTGTCAGTTACTGTGAGTACTCTAAGATCTATATATTGTGTATTTTGTTGTTGTGAGGGAAGTATCAATATCCTGCAACATTTGGTCTGTGTTTTTGCTGCTATACTTTTCAAATGATTTTTATAGTTTGTTTTGGGTCTTTAAAATGTTTAACCCCACCAAATTCTTAGTGTTATTTTAAGTAATTAACAATTTGTGAATATAAAGAATAAATAGCTTCTCAGATGTTAACAAAAATTATTAAGAAAAAAAAAGATAAATGAATTGACAGAAAAATTGAAAAATATCAAGACAAATATACGAACATGAGTCTTTGTCCTCAACATAAACAGAGTGAACATAAAAGTTACAGAGTATAACAACAGCCTTACAACACAAGAATCACCTTTGATTTGTATAGGAATTTCTGAAGAATCCTTTTCTCTTTCAAACGCCTCTCCTAGGTCTGAAAATGGTCAGAACATATTTAAGCTTTTTACTTCATATCAACTAAGGTTTCTGTACATGACTATCAATTAAAGTAAAAAAATGTGTTTCTCTATACACTTAAGTCATAAAAATCTATCTCCAACTATTCTTTATGTTGAAATTACAATTTAAGCTAACATTTATGAACAAAAGTTTAAAGTTTCTTTTCATTTGTATACAAATACATTTCCTTGAAAACCTATTTTATGGATTTAAAGTACAATCTAAATATAAAATATAATCTGGAATATATAACAATAAATCTAACAATAAATAGAACAACAAGCATGCAAAAATGAAGAATAAAAAATATATAATTTACTTAAACACAAGTCAAAAATAGTGATTTAAAAAAAAAATGACTTTTTATAGTTTTGGACCTTGAATGAATATATAGATGAATTGGTTCAAATATTCATCAATGCCATAAATCTTTAACCTGAGTTCTTCCTTACAGCAAACATAATCAAATAAATGTTCAATAATAAAGTGCCTGTATTATTAATGAATCTTCACCTTATCTTAAAGTAACCAAGCTATACATGACTTTCTATATATATATATTCTTATCAGATATAAAGTGGAATGAATAGAACATTTTTCTGTCAATATTTTGCCACAGAATTAGATTACTGAGGTTTTACTGTGTGATTGGAACAGATTCTACAGGAATTTTAATAAAAATAAATTTCTGAAATAATCTTCCATACTGCAAGGGGAAATAATCCAGAAATAATGTAGAATTTGATTAATGAGGTTTTACTGTGGGAAGGAATGCAGATTTATTAAATTCAACAGGAAATTCAACAAAAATAAATTTCTTAAAAAATCTCTATTCTGCAAGGGGAAATAATCCAAATTTTTGTAAAATAACCCTTTAACTGTATGGAAAAAGTTTCAAAATGATAAAACTATATTGTTGCTCTAACAATAACATGTTTTAAAATGGTCTACTTATTTACTTTAAATGTGTTAGAGTAAAAATGGCATCTTGTATTCCTGATATCTCAACATTGAAAATTTCCCTTTTTGATATGAACATAATATTTTAATTTAATATTATTTTAGATATTTTATGTTAAATCTGAGACCATTTGAGATCTTGGACCAATTATGACAACAAAAAGCTTATACATGTACATTACTTTCTAAAGTTACTAAGGACAAAATATAAAAAAAAAAATTATGCTATTATCAATTTTTTAAATACCTATAAATGAAACAAAATGTAGGTATACACTGAATGCTGCCAAATCATTATATACATATATACATACTATGGACAGAGAAAAACTAAGGACAATGAAAGCTAAATATCAAGGAAATAAATAGAACTATATAAGCATTACAGACATGCACTAAGTTTTGATTGGTCCAATGTTCCTTACATAATCTAAATATAATTAATAAATTAGTTGATCAATTATGAAATACAATCTATCAATAATGGCAAAGAGAATGTTTGAAAGCATGAAAACCTAAGTAATATGGCCACCTAGAGAGAGAGAGAGATGATGTAGTCCTGTTAGGGTATGGGTTAGTTAATGAAGTAAACTAAGATAGAATGAATAATATATTCCATGATTTATACCACAGAAACCTACTTTACCTCAAATAATGGTGACAGAGGACTATGCCTGTAAATCTGTATCACAGTACATATCAAAGAGAGAGAGAGAGAGAGAGAGAAGAGGGGTAAAGAAGAATAAATTTCAGTTTGGTGTTTAAGTTTTCCTGAAAAAGGAATAATCCTGAGATAGAGAGAGAGAGAGCGTGATATTTTAAGGCTGTTATATATAAATAGTTGACAATGGTGTCAGAATAAATATGTAAATGGTGGACAATGGTGTTAGTATGAATGATAGAAGAACATTGGACCAACCATAAGACAACATTAGTAATACCTTTGTTAGTACTGTCAGTAGACCACGTTTGGTGAGAGGAGGAAGAGGAATAAGAAGTAACAGTTTGGCTAGAGGATTTTTTTGAGAGTATCACAGTGGTAGTTTTATCTTTGGTATCAGTTTCAGTGTCATTATCATCATCGTCATCATCATCTTTCTCCAGTTTTGGTGTTATCGAAGCTCTTCTCTTTTCTTCCTTCATGGCTTCCCATTCTGCCATGGTGTAAATTCTCTTTCTCTCTTCGTAAGGTCCCCAGGTAAATGGTTTTGGTGTGATTGGGGTATCCTCACTACAATCAGATTGTTTTGATGAGAATTCATAATTATCTTCTATGTGAAAACTTGTGAGTTCAGGTTCTACGTTGCCTTGGTAATCTATAAAAGGACTACCAATACCTGTTGTTTTATAGCTATGGTAATTATCTATTAACCAATTTTTCTCTCGTTTCTTCCTATCTTCCATTGATTCTTTTGAAACCTGCATTATATCAGTACTTGAGTCACTTTTTGACCCTGCTGACCTCATTGTGTCAGCTGATGACCTTGAGAAGTTTGAACTTGTAATACTGTAGAAGGAAGATTCCATAATACTTTCCTGTTTGTCTGAGCCAGTTAGCTGCTCTTCTAATGAATCACCAGATGTCTGCATGACATCTTCATGACCTTGAAGTGAATCAGTTTCAACCTTTTGCTCATTTTCCAGCGAGTCAGTTGACCTTTCCATGACCCCTTCCATATCAAGCAAAGAGTCGTTATCATATTTATCTTTGTGAGGTTTGAAACCAAACTGTTCTCCTAAAGAATCAGTTGATATTTTCATCAGAGAATCATCACGTAAGGAATCTGATTCTTTTGATGAGCTTTTTGATGATTTTTGTGACGTCTGTGATGCCTGAGAAATGTTTGATGTTGACATCAAGTCTCCTCCCACCATTACTACACTAGAGGTCATAGAGGTTATGTCTGATTCACCATCCAATGAATCTTCATCATCTTCCAGACTTTTATCTTTCTGTGATTTTTTGTCTCCAAGAGAATCTTCTAATTCATCTTTGCCATCAATAGAATCATTATCAATATCCCTATCTTTGATTAAGGTTTTCTCTTCTGATATGCTGTCAGTCTGACTTTCGTATTGCTGTTTGGATAATAAAGTCCCTGCCTCCAATATTGAAACAATCTTTTGTGCTTCAGCCTCAAGTTCTTCAGCTAATAGGAGTTCTTGTTCTATTTTTTCAAACTCAATTAGTGAAGCCATTGAAGAAGTCTCACTCCTCTGTTTGTAACTTTCTACAGATATGCGTCTCTCTTCAATTGTTTGGTCTAACTTTTCCACTTCAGCTAGAGAAGATCTTGATCCTTCGATGTCACTACTTTTACTGTCAGATGAAGGTATTTTTTCAACTGAGCTTGTAGAGCTAGACTGACAAACTTCTCGCTCAAATCGTTCAAACTCAGCTACAGAAGAGGTGATGGAAATATCATCTCTAAGTCGATCATCCCCGGATCCTTTTTGACTGTCTTTGTCTGTTTCTATAGAACCACGAGATGCACCCTGTTCAATCTCTTGTTCTAGCCTTTCAAATTCCAACAGTGATGAAGTAATAGATATATCATCTTTCTCCCCACTCTTACTTTTGAAGTTGCCCGGACTAGGTGGAGGATATTCTGGTGAACTGTAAGGTCGATCTGATAAAGATTCTGACATCATGTCATCCTTGTCTATCATCTCAAACTTATCTTCCTCTGATAATTCTGTTATGATTGATAATGCTGTTTTATCTATGTACTCATATCTATCACTTTCAAATGAAGATTCACTTCCATCTTCCTCTCGTGGACCCCACTCTATCAAAGGTCCCTCTCCATAGTCCTCATCCTCCTTTTCTTCTTGTATAAGTTGCTCATGTTTTACTTCTAATTCCAACAATTTCCGTTTTAAGGCTTCTGTCTCAATTTTTGATTTTTCTTCCTGTTCTTGTTTTTTCTTTTTTATATCATCAGTTGTTTTTTCATGTTTAACAGTAATAGGAATCATCTTGCTGGCAGTCACTGGTTTTTCCTCCACAGGAAAAGCTCCACTTTCAAGGTCAAATAAAGGTTCCTGTCCCCAGTCAACTAATGGACCTGATACTTCATGTATTTCATCTTCAGGTCCTTGAATATCAGAATGAAAAGATGATGTCATAGAACTAAAATCATCCATTCGTTTATCTGCTTTTTCATCGTCGTCCTCTTGCTCCTCAGCAGCTACAACCGTTGTAAAACTGTCAATACTTGAAGAGTCTCCTGCATCGTCATGGAAACTAGTGTCATGTAATTCAATTATAGGTTCATCAGGTACAATACTTTTGAATTCGTTATCGGTAGGAGTTTCAGCACCAATGTCCTCTGGTTTTGATTCAGTCAGTTCTGTTTTGGAATCTATTCTATCAGTGAGTGTATCAATACCAGAGGCTAACTCAAAAAAATGATCTTCTGAATTTGGTTCTGTTTGGTCATTATCTTCATCTTCAGGTTTTTCTTCTTTATAGTCTTCAAGAGATTCTGAGTCAATATCTTCATGACCTTTGTCACCTTGATTAATACTCAGTTCTAATGACACAAGATCATGTGACATTGATGATGTCACTGAAGTTTCTATATGTGTGGTTTGCCTGGTTTCAGAGTAACTATAGGAACTGCTTGACTCCTGATAATGTTTAGAATCAAACTCTGATGAACTGGTTTGTTTTGTTGTAGTGACTTTCTTTGAATCAATCAAATCAACTCCAGGGTATGGGAATACTTGTAAGGGTCTAGTAGCTGATGACTTTGATACTGTTTCAACTTTCATGTCATCTTCTTCAATGTCTTCCTCCTCGGGTATACATGTGGGTCCAAAATCAGTAAAGTCCCTGTCTGGTCTCCGTGATGCAACAGACTGTACAGCTTGAGGTAAAATTTCTTCTTCCACTTCCTCATCTTCTTCAGGGATACAAGTGGCAGTAATTCCTTGCCCATGAATCTCAGCCATTATTTGTTGTGATTGGCTTGCAGATATTAGTTCCTCTTCTTCAACAAAATGCTTACTTTCTGTTTCTTCTCTACTTTCAGTTTGTACTTCTGGTTCGGTTTTGTAACAAGATAAGTATTTTTCTTCATCTGAGCTCTCCTCATCATGTAAATGCTGTGTGATTGTTATTTCTGGTATATCCTCTGATAGCTGCCGAATCAATCTTGGACCAGTAACAGTAACTTGTACAGGAGTAAGATTTGGCACTTCATCTTTTTCCTCCAGTGATTCTACTGACTTTACCATCTGTTCATCCACTACTTCTGAGCTGTTAGAGTTCTCGTCCCTATGAACACGACTATATGCTTCGTGTATTACAGAATCTACCAGTTCTTCAGCAGCCTCCTCAATTTCTTCATCATCCTCCTGTTCATTGTCTCCCTCATCATGGAAAGTATGTTGTTTCTGATCGACTGGTGTGGGAGTTACTGGCCTATCCAAATCAGCAGAATCTATCCTTAAATCAAACAATTCCTGGCACTCATCATCATCTCCTTCAGCAAAATCTAACTGTGAGAAGTAGGATTCACTTGATACTGGCCTCTGAAGATCATCCATAGACTTGACCTCAAGATCTCCTTCATCCAACATACATGTGGCTCCTAACTCATCTGTCTTACATATAGCTACAGGCATCTCTTGATCTTCATAATGCTTTGATATTTCAGCAATTTCCTCATCTAGATCTGGGTCAACTGTTTTGTCATTTAATAAGTCCTCTAAATCTTCTGAAGATCTAACTAAGATTTCCATCTCAGCTTCCTTTTCCAGACTTCTTTGTTGTTCTATGTCAGACAACTGCAATGCTCTTTTGCCTGGATAAACTTCACCAGGACTTCTAGCATACTGTCCTTCTGTCTCAGTCTGAGTCTGTTCTGTTAGTACTAATTCCATTGTAATTTTATCAATTGTTCTCATGGTGACATCTCTACTTTCACTTTGATCAGTTGTTCTCATGGTGAAATCTCTACTTTCACTTTGATCAGAGGCTTCCTCATCACCTTGGGATATCAAACCTACAGAGCAGCTAACAGAATCCAAGTCTGCTTCAGTATCATGTTTTACTGATGTTTCAAGGAGTGATGTTGATAAAGAATGCAGACCACTTTCCTCTGACGGCATGTCATATCCATACAATGTTTGATCTGACATTAGTAATCGATCCTGTCCTGGTATCGACTCCATCATTCCTTCTGTATTAGATTCAATCATTACATTTTCCCTGGGAGGAATGTCAACATTTTGTGGACTTTCTGCCTCCTGTATAACAGATTCTTCCTGGACATTCGATTCAGTTTGCTGTACTAGTGTTGGTGACATTGGTTGAATTTGTTGAACTTCCTCTGTTTGACTAGCCGAGGCTTCCCCACCATAGCTGTAATCTAAATCTATAGTAGGGCTGTATTCTACTTCGGTAGGACCATTAGGAAGCTGAACTTTCTCTACCCTTTCTTGTGTTTGTTCTTCATTGACTAAAGCAGGTGTTTCTGTAAGATCTGGTAAAAGATTAGAAAACTCTGCCATCAGGGGAATATCAAATGGGGATCCTATGCCTTTCTCACTGGCTTCACTGCTGATTGGTGAGGAATGTTCAAATGATGATTCACTTTTGTCGTAGGATTGAGCTGGAGTTGCTTCCCCTCTAGTGGAACACAAGGGACTAATGATCTCTAGTGATTGTGCTGATTTGTCCATTTCTCCAACATCTGTAAAACTACTAGATGTTGCCATTGATTCTGTTGACCTAAGCATTTGTACCTTTTCATACTCTTCCATGTAGTCTTTAAAACCTTCTAAATCTGTATCTAATACCAGTTCAAATGGAGAACTGGGTTCCTCAAATAATTCTTGTTCCACCGTATCAATCTGAACGATTTCTTGTTCTGTCACTGCCGCTGTTTCTGATTTTGACTGAGCTTCCGTTTCCTGCTCAGCAAATGTATCTTGAAGCTTGATGGCTGCTCCCTCTAGGTCTGGCTGTATATCATGTCCATTTGTAGCATCTTTTGGTGTAGGAGCAGGAGGTGACGGGACATATGACTCAGTAGAACTTGATACTTGAAGTGGTTGTTGCTTCCCTCTAGGTGATACTACTAACAAGTTTGGGCTTGCCACATCACTTTGTGATTCCTCTTCAAAGACATCATCTTCAGGACTGGATAATATGGCTTTAGTCATGGCTGGGACTGGAAACTGCTTCTCCACAGAATCAGGGGACACATCATAGGTGGCTACTACTCTGGAAACGTGACCAGATTCTAAATCATATGAAGCTGCCAACAGAGTTGGTTCCATTTCTGATGACGAGGTAGATGTCTTGATTAATTCCTCACTAGACAATGACTGTAAATGTTGAGTGTCAGATTGGAATGTAACTCGTTTTTCTGTTATAGGTATCTGACTTTCATCCTGTTCCTCCAGTTCCTCTGGGAATTCATCAGTTGGTGTTTCTTCAATGGGAGATAATTTCTCTTCTGTTGTATCACCACCTGTTTCTGAAGACTCATAAATCTCATTGTCTGCAAGATTTTTGCCAAAATGGGTTAAACCCATGGGGAATTTTCCAGATGCAAAATTTGTAGGTCGTTCCTGAAGTGTACATTCATCTTGCAAATCATCACTGTCAATAGATGGAGATATTGATCTGTCACGTTCATCAGAAGATTCCTGTAATAACTCCTCCTGAGCAATCCGTGATATTCTACTCACAACCTCTGTTTCTAACGGTACATTTTCTGTCACGGGAGTCAGAGAAGTGTCAGTGGTTACATCTTCCCGTGCAAACAGATCTTCACCAGAAACATCATCAGTTCTCCCATAAAGTACATCTGATATCAAACATTCGGTTGATGCACCTCTTTTTTCTGCACCAGGCATGTTGAGAACAAAGGATTCTGGGAACTGAACAGCAACCTCTGCCGATTCTACTTCAGCTTCTGTTTCAGATCTCTGCAGCATCTCTAACTCATACTTCCTACTTTCCAGAATACTTGAGATTACAGTTTTGTCATGTGTTTCTGATATCTGGTCATGTGGTTCACTATGGAATATTTGTGATAACTTACGATATGAATCACAGATTGTTTCGTTACTTCCTGTGTACTCTGATATCCCTGATATGTCTATTCTTTCTTGTCTATAGAAGCTGCCCATGTCTATTGATTGAGCTGTTTGTATTTGTGATGAGGAGGGCTCATCTTCTTGTTCTTTAAATGGATCAGAGAATTGTCGTTTGAATTGTTGAGCTACTTCCCACGGCTCTCTTGTAAATGTTCCTGTTGTCTCATCATACACACCAACAGAACTATCCGTACTGGTATCAGATGGGGTCAACAAGGGAAGTTGATTGTCTTGTGGAGCAAAGTAACCACCTGCAGCTTCATCTAACATTTCATCCTCGTCTGCCTCATTCAGAGCCGGTTCTATCTTATAGCTATCATTACTAGGTGTCCTATGAGTTTGGGCATACTCGTCTTTCTTGGCTTCATACACACCTTGTTGTCCAGTTTTCCTCAGGTCAGCTTTAAGTTCTGTTAACTGATTTTCATTAAAGCTGAACTCATTAAATGATTCTCTAAGGTCTTCTGGTGAAATTTCTCTACCAGATCCCTTAGAAGGGGGCTGTTTAGTTATTTGTTCTAATTCTGTGTCTTCTTCACTGAATGCATAATTTTCAAATGCCATATCATTAAGCTGACCTTTTCTATCATCTGATACTGGTTCATCAAATGAATCTGAAAACATACTGTCCTGTTTCATTATAACTTCCTTTGATCTACAGATGTCTTTTGATTTAATCTCAGTACATATTATTTGTGTTTCCGTCCTCTCCTCTTTCTCTTCAGTACATGTTATTTGTGTTTTCATCCTTCTTTCTTTCTCTTCACTTTCATCTTTTGTGTCTTTCATCGGTTGTTCTATTGTTTTAAAGTGTCTTTGGTCTGGCTCTAGATTCTCATCTTCTTCCATTATAAATTCTGATGGAGACACGCCAACAGATATATTCCCCGTTACAGGTAAGGAGTCTTGTACAGGTGAGACAGGTAGTTCCTCTTGGATATAAGTAGGAGAAACAGAATCAACAGGTGATTCAGAGAAGGAAAAAGTGGGTTTGTCTGAAGTTTGAGGGGCAAGGGGAGACAACTGTTCCTCTATGTCAGTATCCACAACTTTTTCTTCTGTCACATCAACCAACTTGGCATCTAAATGGATTATGTAAGAGTTAGTAAGTCATTAATGAGATAAGCTGACAAACTTGTTATAACTATCTAATTCTAAATCTAATAAAAAAAACTGTCATGGTACATTTTGATACTAAAAGAAAAATTATACTACATGTATGATGTATCAGAAATTATTGCAATGATAAAACTGCTTGAATATAACATTGTTAAAATGTGTATTTCTATTTTTAGAAGTTAACTCATTTCTGCAGTTATATTATTCAATGTCCCTTCTGATATTTCCGATAATATAACAATTCTTTAAAGATTAATAATTAGGAAAAATTTCAAAATTTCTCAAAAAGGTTTATTCATCCATTTAGATACAAGTTCAATAGAATTTTTTTATTAGCTATCTAAAAGTCATAGATTAAATAAATTTTAGAGAATCTTTTTCATAAAAATAACTAGGTTTTTTGGGGGGTAAGATACCAAAAGTTAAAGTGTAAGATAAGGCTTATCTCATGCAAGTCAATACATAGTGTTTTATCGTGTAAAAAAGTATCACGGAATGTACAATTAATGCAAAATTTAGTGAAGTAAAATTAAAGATAATTTTGTACTTAAATGCAGATCATAGTGTCAAGTCAAGTATACAAATACATTCTAACTGCTGACACCCCCCCCCCAAAAAAAAAAAAAAAAAAAAAAAATTATCCACATTTGATAGCAAAGATCACTGAACTTAAAGACAATTTTCTTGCAAATAGTCAGATTTGGGTAAAAAATGATAGCTGTTGAAATCAAAATTCTTCAGGAGAAATTTTATTTCTCAAAGTTATCAACAGAACCAATATACAGAATGTATTTGCAACAATTAACCTGTACATATATTCATCATACATATTGAATAGTTTTAGTAATATCAAAAGTTATAATTGGTGAAACCAATGGCTGACTATGAGGTATGGACCTTGCTCATTATTGAAGAGTGTACAGTAACCTATAGTTGTTAATTTCTGTGTCTTTGATCTCCTAGGGGAAGTTGTCACATTGGCAATAGTACTACATCTTCTTTTTTATATTGACTAGCATTGCTTAAATTTATTTATATAGAAGAAAAGGCATGGAAAGAAAAACTTTTAAATTTAACAGGCAAACCATTTACATAAGAAGGAAACTATCCCCAGCTCATCTAAAAATTTCATAAGAGTTTAAGAAAAAATGGATGCAAAAAATGAATTAAGTGCCAATTCCTACATTAAAAAATATATATAAGTAGGTCTTTTTTTTTAGAATTGCTGCACTCATATTCTTTATTTTTGACACATAGGACACATTATTGGAGAAAGCATGTTTTTTCAAATCCAAGGTAAAGTCATCTAAATTGATGTTGCAACCTGAGGAATTTTGATTTCAAAACTATCAATCAACAACAAAAATATCAATTTGCAAGTAAAGTTGATGGTTGAGCAATTTTCATATTTTCAGGTATAAAATATAATATAATATACTGTATAAATAAAGTGTGTCTTAGACATTCTATTAAAAGTAAATGTCAAAAGCCTTGACAAATTTGAATTTTATACATCATAAACTTAATATCATGTGTAACATGTATGTTGAATGTAATGTCATAATTCAATATCAAGAAATCCCCATATAAAAAATTTTGTGACAAAAAAATGCCAAAGTAAAAAAGCTAAAAAAGCTGAGCAATTAGAACAAATTTATACACTAGCATATCACACTACCTGATGGAACCAAAGATACAAAGCAATAACTGTATACATAGAAACACTGTACCTTGTCCGTCATCAGCCACCTCAGAGTGAGAGGAGGAAACAGAAGATTTATCCTCCTCTAAGGCTGCTTGTAAAGAAAGCAAACATCCTCTAACATTACATCTTACATTTATATATAGATACCGTTTCTCAAGGAAAATATGTTTTAAAAATTATATTTTAGTAAAAAAAACTTTCTTACAAAATCCTATTTTTTTCGACTAAATACAAATTTGGTTAGTACTATTATAACATATTTTAAAATTTAAATAATTCAAATAAAGTGCTGATTGTAAGTAAACAAAAATATAATTTAAAAATTTGCCTTTTTATCATGAAATAAAATTAGTTTTAAATTTATAAATCTCATCTTTTGGCTTCATCATCTATGAGATAAACTTACTACATGTGAATACAAGAATATATATCTATAAGATAGAATGTCCAGTATGAATAATTCATTTATATAATAAACATATTATAGTACATAGTTATAAATAATTATGATGAAGAAACAACAACCATGCAATGTTACAGTGACATAAAAATGAATGTATATATATATGAAGATAAAGATACCATTTATTTTTTTCTTTTAGTTGGGGAGAATTAATACATTTGTCAGTCATATTAAAATTCTGAAATTTAAGGTGGTACCTTACACTACAGGGAGATAACTCTGTAAAATCAGCAGAACTTTTTAATGACGTTGTGTTGTTGAGGAATATTAAGCTTCTCAATGATCAAAATTAGTGTTTGTCAAACTACTATATAACCAGTGTAATTTTTCTGATAAAATGGTTGGTTCAATTTTTTTGAAATTTTTATATTTTTGTCAAAGGGTCAAAGTGAATACTCTGTCAAAATTTTAGATGAAAATTAAACGAGCCAAATTGATTTTTAGTGAAAGTGTTAGGTACTACCTTAAGAAAAAAAAGAACCTCTATGGGTTTATTTATGTACAAATAATGATAAATGGTTCTGTTTTCAAAATTGTGAATTACAAAGTTTGGTATCTTTATAGTTTTTGTATAACAGCATTAACAACAATCATGCATATGTAAATTAGAGACTGCATAATTAAATAAATACATAATCCAGAAAAAGTAATAACATGTTAAAATATATGAAATATTGACCACCTTAAGACATGTTTACTAATTTGTTTACTTTTAATAATACAAATAAAAACATATCATACTGGATCATCTTAATATTATTGCATTGCTGCATAATCAAAATTTGATTTACTAAAACATTGAGGTATGATTTAAAATTTGTTTACTAATCAAAATATTGAAATACACTTTTGCTGTTGAATAATAAATATCTTACTTTCAATTAATCTAAATCGAAAAAGAATACCGGTAGATGAGAAAAAGGAGACGTAAAAGAAGCTAAACATGCTACTGAAACAGATTCTGACAAAAATTATTGTGCCTAAAAAGTAAACTTAATTGAAAAAGGTGCTATCCCCATTACATTGAAAGCAAACAGAGTGTGTAAGCACAACTAAAGCTTAAATGAAGGACATTAAAGTGCAAAGGATGAACACTACCTTTGCTGAATTCACTTAGATATGTGGAAGGGGTGAAGGCAGACATATCGGGTGATGAGCTGTGACGATATCGGAGATCTTCCTGATAACCTATTTCCAGCTGTGATTCACATGACAATGACCTTTCTTTGAAATCTTTATGGATATCAGACGTGGTTTCTTCCCCTGATAACTTATCAAGTCCTTCCTCGACAGTGATATAAATAGGACATGCATGACGAGATGATATAGATGTTTGTAAATTAGAGGTTTTGGACTCACCTATTATCTCCCTTGATTCTTGTTCGTAAATTTTTTCGTAGCTTGATGACCTATCTGAGGCGTGCAGTTGTTCATTCTGTTTTGTATCAAACCTGTCTCCTATATCTAATTCGCTAGCGTCTGCTGACATTCGATTGATTTTTGGGTCAAGAGGAACTCCGTCATAAACATTTTCATAACTAGAAAATACATTTCTGCCTTCCGATCTTTGAAGACTTTCCATTTGTTGATGTATAGGTGGAATATATGTGGCGTCTTGTGACTGTGAAGCCACATTTTGTGATGTGTCAGATTCAAAAGGTTCTTGAATATTTAATTCATTGGAGGTGGTTGAGAACTCTGATTCTGAAATAGAAAACATAACTCATGAATACGAAGATATCTTGTGATTATTTACCTGTATATACTTTTTACCAACCATCCATTTTATCATGCCATTATACATATATTGAAGATTGATGTCATTTTGTGAGTACCAATACTTCTGTTTTAAAAAATAAATCAGGATGTTGATACATTATTGTATCATCATTTACTTTTATTTTGAACCTTGTCTAAAAAAAAGAGAGACCTAAAATTCAAAGATGTTGGAACTCACAACAACAAATCAACAAACAATCAAATAGTTATATTTGTGTATTGCAAAACCTACATGTGAGTGTTTTTGTTTTTTTGTATTCAATTCTTGTACTAACTTCAACTATAACCAGGCATCTACAATTATCTCTAGTTGTAACTGGATCAGTATTGCACTCTAAGTACATGCATTTCAACAAAAGTTTTATGTGTTTTTTGTTATCACTTGAAAAAAAGAGTGGTGTGTAGAAGGATCATGCTCAAACAGGATTTTTGTGAGTTTGTTTTATTTTTTGTATCTATGACAAATAATCTATCATGTATTCTTTCAAACTTGTGTGTTTAGTGCATCACAAACAGTGACAAAACTTTGACATGCCTGAAGAATTGGTGCAATTTTGTTATTGTTCTACTAACTTTTAACTAAAAAAGAAATTAAAAAACTTAAATCTACCTTTATCATGCACAGGTGGGTCATGCTCAGGAAATTCCAACTTTCCATCTTTTGCTTCAAGTCCCAATAGTTTTGTCAGTGCATCTTGATCCAGTGATGTGATCAGAGTAAAGTCAGAAGGTGAGGGTGGTCTTTCTAATTTACATTTCTCACTTTGTATTTTTTGTTCTATGAATATTTGTTGTGAAACGTCAAAATTCTCATCCATTAACTCATCGGGTTCAAACGACCTTGACGCTTCCATGTCTGTGTCAGTTTCTAGTGTGTATGAACTTGGAGACAACGGTCTGTCATCCACACTCTGTGGAGTGTCCGTTCCTTCTGTTGCGGTTTCTGATTTTATAATTTTCTCAAGCTCTGTTTGTTCCATTCTTAATTCATGTTCAAGTTCATCAACTTCGGCAGCTGACAATTTACGAGAGAAATCAAAGTCCTCTATTTCCACTCCTTCCTCGTCAACCTGCGGTGTTGTATCAGTTGGTCCATATGACTGTTGATCACCTTCCTCATCAAAGTATCCTGGTGATTGAGCCTCATCCTGTCGATCGGTAGAATCACCTGTAAATTCCCCCGTAAAATCTTTCTGTTTAGTTTTAGTATCGTATACTTTTGTTGGATCGGTATCATCAGGTAAATAAAGAAACTTTTCCATTCTATCTATGTATGATTCTGACATGTCAGAATCCTCAAATGGACAGATGTCATCAGTTTCTGTGGTGTCGGCCTCATCTTCAAATGGACCAATTTCTGCTGTTTCTGACAGAAAACGAACATGTTTATCAGATTGAATACCGTCAGTCAACATATTACTGATGTCCATTTCTTGCTTTACTTCTTTTCTATCTATGAATGTTTCTTCTGAATCTTGAGAATTTACTTTCTCAATTTTTCTTATATTATCAGTGATTTCTTCCTCAATTTTATGCTCCAATATATCTGTAAAGCTGTCATCACGAATCATTTTAATTTCCTCAGTGTCCTTATCTACTTTGTATTCTAGTTCCTCGGTAGTTTTCTCCTCTATAACAGTTTTAGTATCTTTTCTTACACTTTTTTCTGTTTCATCTGTTGTGATTTCTTTTATTTCTCCATCATGTTTTTTCTCAGTCTTTAACAAATCAGTGTCTGTCTTGACTGAGATCTCAAAAGTTTGATCTAAAACCTCTTTCTTTTCAGTTTCTTTAATATCAATGTCTGAGTCTTTTGGCTTCATAGCATGGAATTCATGTTCAGACATTTCAGATTTTAGATTAGTAACAGCATGGTCATCAGTGACAGTTTTCTTTTGATGTTCCTCTTCTTCATACAATTCATCTCCTATGGCAACAGATTTGGTTGTAGTTTTACTCTCCACAAAAGTATCTTTTCTTATTTCAGCAGAAAAAGTTTTATGAAATTCTTTAGTTTTGACATCACAAGTTTCGATGTCATCAGATTTAAACTGATCTTTCCTTTCCGAGACATCATGTTTTTCATCATAGGCCACTTTTTTCTCAGCGGTATGAAATTTTAGTTCGTCTTCATCCGTAGACTTTTTTGAAGGTGGTTCCCAGTCAAGTTCCATTTTAATTGTGTCATCTGACATTAAATCTCTCAATTGATCAACTCCACCTGCTTGTTGCATAAGTTCAAACAAAACAGCATCAGAATATGCATTATTTTCTTCCTCTCCTCCGGCTGCTTGTTCATAATATTCAGAAGGAATTTCTGTTTCCAACTCTTCAACTTTCTCAGATGGTTCAATGACATCTATAACATGAGCACTGGTATCTTCCGCTTGTTCTTGGCTGTCCTCTGGTTCCCCACTACTTTTCCTTCTAGCGACAAAATCATACGGAATACCAAACATTTCTTCATCAGCTTCTCTCTGTAAACTTTGATCTATACGCTTAGCTTCTGATGTGTATTCATCGATATCAACAATCTCTTCCTGAAGGTCAGCATTAGATGATAAGGTAGAAAAAACCATTTCGTCTTTGGTCTTGTCAACCTTTTCTTCAGACACTTGTTTTTGTACTTGTTCAATATTAGTTGATTTTTCAGCCTCTATATCATCTAATGTAAATTGTACCTCTTCCTGTATAACTTGTCCACTATCATGATCGTCTGAAAACGAGATTCTATGAGGTTTTTCTACAAGATCCTCGTCAGACATAGTTGATGATGATGACAACTCTTTATCAATGTCCTTGGTTTTCCTTGTTGGCAACTGTATTGTTTCCTCGTGAGTTTTCTGTCTTTCAATATCCTCGTCCAACTGAAATATCATTTCATCAGATTCCTTTTTATCCGTACGAGTTATTAATACAGGGCTGACAACAATAGTTTCTTCATATGGAGCAGATATTTCCCTTTCTTCAGGGCTCAATTTATCATCGTCTGGCTCAGAAACTATTATAGGTACAGTCTGAAAATCAATATCAGTTATTTTATGCATTTCAGTGTGCTTTTCATCAGGAATGATTTGCTCCTCCTTTTGTAAAGTTCCAGGTTGTTGTACTTCTGGACTTAAATCTTCTGCTTGTTTAGTAAATACTGTTTCCTCTTCACTAGTTGTGTAAATTTCTTTCAAATCTGATGAAGTCTGTTCAGTATTCTCAACTGTTTCAACTTCAGTACATAAATCTTTTGCTTTTTCAGTAAATAACATTTCTTCATTCTCAGTTGTATGTATTTCTTGAGTAGTATCCCCCATTGTACTTTGTTCATCCAGTGGCTGAAGAACTCTTTCTTCGTGTTGAGGACTAATATCCTCTGCAATCTCAGTAAAAACAGTCTCTTCCTGTGTTAAAGTGTACAACTCATCTAAATCTGTTTTCACTTGAATTTTTTCTGATGGTTTTATTTCATGAATTTCTTCTATTCCTTGACCAGGATAATAATCCTCAATGATTTCACTAACTTCGTATGTTCGTCCCTTTGTAACTAAAGGTTTTTCATCTTTAACCTCCGTTACTGTTCCTTGTTCATAAGTTGGAACAATACTTTCCGTAGTATCATATGGTGTTTGTTGTGTGACCGCATAAATCTCTTTCCGATCAGAAATAACTTCAGGTTTACTTACATCAGACTGATCAGCTAAGTCTTCAGTTTTTTCAAGTAAGATGGGAATATCTTGAGCCACTACATGTATTTCACATGGATGACAGGGTTCTACGGTTTCTACAATCTCTGTATCAATATCTGTTATCAATTCTAGTTTAAATGGTTCCTCTTGAACAACAGTATGAATCTCTTGTTTTTCTATATCTTGCTCTTGCAAGTTATCCTCAACATTTTGATCATAAAGATCAATCATTTCATTTTTTTCTTGGATATAAACAACTTCCTGTTCAACGATACTGATAACTTGGTCTGAATTATCCTGGTCATCCAATGTATTTAAAGTTTCCTCATTTACTTTATATTCTAAGACTTCTTCTGGTTGTTCAAGCTCCTGTAACTCTGTACCTGCATAAATGTGTTCTTGTTCAGCTTGATATTCTTCTTCAATGTCTACTTGTTTCGCTTGATTTTTTTCCTCAATATCTACTTTTGTTTGATATTCTTCTTTAATATCAATTTGATCTTCTTTATATTCTATTTCAATGTTTACTTGTTCTGCTTTGTATTCTTTCTCCATTTCTGCTTGAGTTTCATCCACAGATTTTTTGGCTATCTGTTCCCTTTCTTCATACTCAAACTGATCTTGGGGTTTTTCAGTTTCTTGTAATTCCTGTTCAACCTCAAATTCTTCTTCATTTTCGAATTCTTGTTCAAGTGTAATATGTCCTGATTTTTCAGGTTGAATTTCAGCAATGTCTATGGTCTTTTCAACCTCAAGTATTTCTTCAAGTTCAGTTTCAAACAAGACCTGTGTAACTGGTTGTGTTTCAACATCAGTTTTTTGTTTCTGTATTTGCTCTCTAGTCTCATATTCCATTGTATCAGTTGGTTTTTCAGTCTCTCGTTCAGATTCTTGTTCTTCAGCCTCCTGAACTTCTTTGCTAGGGATTTCTCTCCTGATTTGTTCTCTAGTTTCAAATTGGATAGTATCTGTTGGTTTTTCAGTCTCTCTTAATTGTTCTGATGTTGTTTCTTGTTCCTGCTCCAGATCTTCTAGTGTCATTGGTTTCAGATCAACTTGTTCCTGAGTTTCAAATTCTGAGTCTTCAGTCATTTCAGTTAGATCTAGTTCTTCATCAACAAAAACTCTATCGGTTTTTATGTTTTCTTCAGTTTCAAAGTCATCCTGTGTTTCAGCTTCTATTATGATTTGGTCTCTGGTTTGAAGGTCTGTTGCTTCTAATGGCTTTTCAATTATTTCAGGCTGTTCTGCTGTTATTTCTTGTTTCATTGATTCTTTCTCAATTTTTTCACTTGTCTCAGTAGTAGCTTCAAGCATTTCAGTCACCAGAAGTTGTACTGGTTCATTTTCATGTTCGCTAGACTCAGTTACTTCCTCATCTATTGTTTTCTCATCAAGTTGTTCTCTAATTTCAATGTCAATTTCATCTGTTTGTTTAGGTCCAGTTAAATCAGTGTCTATTTCTGGTTCAAGAACTTCTGGTTTCATAGGTTCTTTCTCAAATTGTTCTTCTGTTTTAAGTTCTTCTGTTTCTTCCAGTTCTATAACTTGTTCATCTTCATGTTCATGAATTTCATGGGTTTGATCTTTAATTTCAAAATCAACCTCATTTTCATATTCAGTAGTTGTGACAGGTTCTTGAACATGATCTAATATTTCTGTATCATATGTAGTTTCTAGTTTAACGAGCTCCTCTAACTGAACCTCACAATCTGATTCATGTCCATCATGTATAATATCAACTCCATATTTTTGTTCAACCTGTTCTTCTAATGCCTCAAACTCAGCTGTATCAGACATTTCTTCAGTAACTGGAACATGTTCAACTTGTTCCTCAAATGCCTCAAACTGATCGGTATCAGACATTTCTTCAGTAACTGCAACATGTTCAACTTGTTCCTCTAATGCCTCAAACTCATCGGTATCAGACATTTCTTTAGTAACTGGAACATGTTCTATCTGTTCCTCTAATGCCTCAAACTCATCGGTATCAGACATCTCTTCAGTAACTGGAACATGTTCTAACTGTTCTTCTAATGCCTCAAACTCGGCTGTATCAGACATTTCTTCAGTAACTGGAACATGTTCTAACTGTTCCTCTAATGCCTCAAACTCGGCTGTATCAGACATTTGTTCAGTAACTGGAACATGTTCTAACTCTTCCTCCAATGCCTCAAACTCAGCTGAATCAGACATTTCTTCAGTAACTGGAACGTGTTCTAACTGTTCTTCTAATGCCTCAAACTTAGATGTATCAGATATGTCTTCAGTAACTGGAACATGTTCTAACTGTTCTTCTAATGCCTCAAACTCAGCTGTATCAGATATTTCTATGGTAACTGGAACATGTTCTAACTGTTCTTCTAATGCCTCAAACTCAGCTGTATCAGATATTTCTATGGTAACTGGAACATGTTCCACATGTTCTTTTAAAGCCTCAAACTCATCTGCATCAGATATTTCTATAGTAACTGGAACATGTTTGTCACTTTTTATTTCGTCAGGTTCTGAAGCATGAATTTTACCCTCAGATATTATTAAATCAACTTTTTCTGAGTCTTTTTCAGTGAAACCTTGTTCCAATTGAGATTGAACTTTTGGCTCCAAGTCTTTTTCTTTGAATTCTTGTTCTGATTGAGATTGAGCTATTGGCTCTGCATCTCTTTCTATGAATTCTTGTTCTAATTGAGATTGAGTTATTGGCTCTGAGTCTCTTTCTGTGAGTTCTTGGTCTAATTGAGATTGAGTTATTGGCTCTGAGTCTCTTTCTGTGAGTTCTTGGTCTAATTGAGATTGAGTTTTTGGCTCTGCATCTCTTTCTACAAATTCTTGTTCTAATTGAGATTGAGCTATTGGCTCTGCATCTCTTTCTATGAATTCTTGTTCTGATTTAGATTGAGCTATTGGTTCTAAGTCACTCTCTATGAATTCTTGTTCAAATTGAGATTGAGCTATAGGCTCTGAGTCTCTTTCTATGAATTCTTGTTCTAATTGAGATTGAGCTATTGGCTCTGAGTCTCTATCTGTGAATTCAAGGTCTAATTGAGATTGAGCTTTTGGCTCTGCATCTCTTTCTACAAATTCTTGTTCTAATTGAGACTGAGCTACAGGCTCTGAGTCTCTTTCTATGAGTTCTTGTTCTGATTTAGATTGAGCTATTGGATCTGAGTCTCTCTCTATGAATTCTTGTTCTAATTGAGATTTAGCTATTAGCTCCAAGTCTCTTTCTGTGAATTCTTGTTCTACTTGAGAATGAGTTATTGGCTCTGTGTCGCTTTCTGTGAATTCTTGTTCTACTTTAGATTGTGCTATTGGCTCTGTGTCTCTTTCTGTGAATTCTTGTTCTAATTGAGATTGAGCTATTGGTTCTGTGCCTCTCTCTATGAATTCTTGTTCCAATTGAGATTGAGCTATTGGCTCTGAGTCTCTTTCTGTGAATTCTTGTTCTAATTGAGATTGAGCTATTGGCTCTGCATCTCTTTCCGTGAATTCTTGTTCTAATTGAGATTGAGCTATTGGCTCTGAGTCTCTTTCTGTAAATTCTTTTTCTAATTGAGATTGAGCTATTGGCTCTGAGTCTCTTTCTTTGAATTCTTGTTCCAATTCTGATTGAGCTATTTGCTCTGAGTCTCTTTCAGCAAATTCTTGTTCTAATTCTGATTGAGGTATTGGCTCTGGAGTAGATGATTCATCAGAATATATGTCTTCTGGTTTTGCATCAAGATCTCCTGTTGAGTCTAGAGAGATCACCATTTCATCCTTTATGTCATCCATCTCATCTGTAGAATCAATCATTCTTACTTCCTTGTTTTCAGAATCCACTAACACAAACTCTGATGACTTGGATTCATTGAAAGTGGATTCACCTTTAGATTCTACTAAACTCACATCTTCCTTTGACTCAATCATTCTTGATTCCTCTTTTGGTGTAAGAAGTTCTTGTTCTTCAGGCTCAGATTTCCTACGCTCTCCAAACATTTCTTGACCAAATAGTTGTTTTTCTTTAATTTCTTGGTCATATTCATATTTGGGTATTTTATATTCCTCGTAATCATGTGAACTTGTGCTTTCCTGATCAATGTCGTCTTCAACCTCTTCCTGAAGCAACGCCTCTTTCGGTAAAGGTTCATCAGTTGATTGTTCATGTTCTACCCCTATTTTATCATCTTGTAAAAGTTCATCAGCTGCTTGTTCAGTTTCTACCTGCACTCTATCATCAGGTAAAGATTTGAGCTTAAGTTCCATGTAAGTTTTATCTATTTCAGTTTTAACAACATCTTGTGAGAATTCTGGTGGACTATCTATTTCACTTTCATTGGACCCAGCTATTTCCTCTGTTGTAGCCTCATCATCAGATGATATATAAGGTTCTTTTTCAGCACCAACTGCCACCTTTTTCAAATCATCTTTGACCAGCTCTACTGGCTGTTCAGACTGAATAACAAAAGTCTGTTTTTCCACAATGTCAGTGGATGTCACTGCCTCTGATGTATCTATTTCTTGTGTGTGAGGTATTTTCTCCTCAATGGTAATTACCTCTCTTGTGGTAACTTTAGTGAAGCAAGCAGATGATTCCTCCTCATGGATAAAGTCATCTGAGAAATCTATTCCTTTTGCCGTAGCGACCTGAGGAGATGGGAGTTTATATGGCACAACCTCATCCTCCTCCTCTTCCTCTGGCTTTTCCAATATTTCCCAATCTTCATCTTCATCTATTTCATCTCGTTCCTTTGACAAAACTTGTTCTAATTTATCAACACGAGATTCAATGTCTTCAACAATATGTACGACAGGGCTTATACTCTCTAACACAAGAGGAGATCTCTGTTCTTCAGTAGATACCACTGCCTCTTTAATTTCAACATCACAAGGCCTTTCTACTGGCACTTGAGTATCTTGCTCACTATCCAAAACAAATCCAACTTTTTTGGGCAACACAATTTTCTCCTCTTTATCTATAGAATCGGATTTGTCAATTGAACTCCTTGAGGAGGTTGTTTCTTCGTCAAATGATCGATTTTTTGCCTCTTCATACATTTCAATCATTCGTTTAACTTTTGGTGACTCTGATAAAAATTCTTCTAATTTACTACGAGTCATTATATCAGATTTATTCATTGCATTTTCATCCATTTCTTCATAGTCATCAATTTGTTCTTCTTCAGTTTCTGTGATTTCATGTTCTCTTTCCAGTACCCCTTGGTTTGACTCCAATTTATCGAAAGACTCTTCCGAAACGATTTCCCTAGAAACAGTTTTATCAGGTAGAATATATTTTTTATCCCCATATGCTACTTTATCTTTCTCAAACATATCTATAATCTGAGAAACCGATTTTGCCTGCTCTGGGGTCAACTCTTGAATAGTACGTTCTGATTATCCAATCAAATCCAAAGGAAGGCATTAAAAGAATTAGAAAGAAAAAGGGCAAATATGTTAGTATGTGTAAGAATGGACATATTTATCAATGAAAACATAATTCTGTCTTATAAGTTAACACATTCCCCACCAATAGTTAAAAAAAATGTTAAAATTTTGAATATAAAAAAAATCAAGTCAGATCCCTGGAAAGAAACTATTTGTTCCAAATTTCTTTTCAAAATATATTTCTTTTCTGATTCAAATATAAAGTCTTAACCTCTGGAAATAAAGTTAATGTATTAGTCAAAACATATTCAGGATATATATACTATAGCTATGAGTAAAATTCATAACAAATCCAACTTAGTTAAAAACATTTCAAATAAATTTTAAAAGAATTGAGTTCCAGTCCTCATAGCTGTAATATATGTTGACATGCCTCTATAGACACTTTCACACAGTGAATTAAACACTTATTACATCTATTATTAACAAATAATCAATCATATACACCATATAAACTAATTACCAAAAAAATGTAAAATTGATGTTACAAAATTTTTTACCTTCTTTTTATTTATCAACTCAACATTTATTTGAGTTCATTGCTAGCACATTTATACCATACTCCTATCAACCAAATAGTTTTAATAAATCAAAATGGATTAACTCCCTTTATTTCTTGGAACAATATAAAAGAGAAAAAAATATTGGTAATTCCTTTTAAGATTATATCATCAAAGTTATCTCCACTTATGAGGTTTGCTTTCTTTTAGAACATTAAAACCAGATGCTCCGCAGGGCGTAGCTTTATACTACCGCAGAGGTTGAACCCTGAACGGTTGGGGAAAGTATGGACACAACATTCAAGCTGGATTCAGCTCTAAATTTGGATTGTGATTAAATAGTTGACACAGCATAGGTTTCTGACACAGAATGAATGTGTTCTAATGAACTTAAAATTTTTGTTTTCTCTTAGAGCAATTCACTATGCTGTTGAATATTAATCCTCTCAAAAAAATGTTTGAAGAAATTTTCTTTTTATTTATGAAATTTCAAATGAGAAAAATTGAAACCAATTTTTTAATCACATCCCCCTTTCCCTTATTCCAAAACTAATCTCAATTAAAATATTCTAATGGAATTTGCAACAATAACTACTCATTTAAATACATCATAAAATATTAAGATGTAAAAAAAAACTGCTTGTTATCACTGAATGGTAAAGATTATTTAAATTTATCAGTTGGTAGTAAAAAGTGAATATACATTGTATATTGTATATAACAAAGATTTAAGTTGATTCTGGACAAAGAAAGATAACTCCAATTAAAAAAAAGTCTTGCTATTGCACAATATTTTGCAATAAGATATTTCTTGCTTACTATTCTGGACAAAGAAAGATAACTCTAATTAAAAAAAAAAATTGCTATTTCACAATATTGTGCAATTAGATATTTCTTGCCATTGCGCAATGCTTTGCAATTGAAAAGACTTGCTATTGCACAATACTTAATATAATAATTTAAGATCCTGATTTGGACCAACTTGAAAACTGGGCCCATAATCAACCAGATGCTCCGCAGGGCGTAGCTTTATACGACCGCAGAGGTTGAACCCTGAACGGTTGGGGCAAGTATGGACACAACATTCAAGCTGGATTCCGCTCTAAATTTGGATTGTGATTAAATAGTTGACACAGCATAGGTTTCTGACACAGAATGAATGTATTCAAATGAACTTAAAAATTTTGTTTTCTCTTAGAGCAATTCACTATGCTGTTGAATATTAATCCTCTCAAAAAAATGTTTGAAGAAATTTTCTTTTTATTTATGAAATTTCAAATGAGAAAAATTGAACCCAATTTTTTAATCACATCCCCCTTTCCCTTATTCCAAAACTAATTTCAATTAAAATATTCTAATGGAGTTTGCAACAATTACTACTCATTTAAATACATCATAAAATATTAAGATGTAAAAAAAACTGCTTGTTATCACTGAATGGTAAAGATTATTTAAATTTATCAGTTGGTAGTAAAAAGTGAATATACATTGTATATTGTATATAACAAAGATTTAAGTTGATTCTGGACAAAGAAAGATAACTCCAATTAAAAAAAATTCTTGCAGATATTTCTTGCTTACTATACTGGACAAAGAAAGATAACTCTTAATTAAAAAAAAATTTGCTATTTCACAATATTGTGAAATTAGATATTTCTTGCCATTGCACAATACTGTGCAATTGAAAAGACTTGCTATTGCACAATACTTAATATAATAATTTTAGATCCTGATTTGGACCAACTTGAAAACTGGTCCCATAATCAAAAATCTAAGTACATGTTTAGATTCAGCATATCAAAGAGGCCCAAGAATTTAATTTTTGTTAAAATCAAACTTAGTTTAATTTTGGACCCTTTGCACTTTAATTTAGACCAATTTTAAAACTGGACCAAAAATTCAGAATCTACATACACAGTTAGATTTGGCATATCAAAGAACCCCAATTATTCAATTTTTGATGAAATCAAACAATGTTTAATTTTGGACCTCGATTTGGGCCAACTTGAAAAATCTAAGTACATTTTTAGATTCAGCATATCAAAGAACCCAAAGGTTTCAATTTTTGTTAAAATCAAACTAAGTTTAATTTTGGACCCTTTGGACCTTAATGTAGACCAATTTGAAAACGGGACCAAAAATTAAGAATCTACATACACAGTTAGATTCGGCATATTAAAGAACCCCAATTATTCAATTTTGATGAAATCAAACAAAATTTAATTTTGGACCCTTTGGGCCCCTTTTTCCTTAACTGTTGGGACCAAAACTCCCAAAATCAATACCAACCTTCCTTTAATAGTCATAAACCTTGTGTTTAAATTTCATAGATTTCTATTCACTTTTACTAAAGTTAGAGTGCGAAAACTAAAAGTATTCGGACGACGACGCCAACGTGATAGCAATATACGACGAAAATTTTTTCAAAATTTGCGGTCGTATAAAAAAAGGTGATCGACTTTTAAATGAGGAGGGCAATACCTTTTCAAGTTAACATGTTTTGGCCCTTTTCAAGGTGTTGTTAACTGTAATCTGACACAAATTGAACCTGTTATCTATTTTCAACCCAATTTGTTAACAGTTATCAACATTTTTTGCATTTTTGTTAACTGTTTTTGCCAAAATCAAGATGTTGTTAACATGTTAACAGACCCCCTATTGCCCCCTCTGAAATCATATAAAAAACTATCCTGTATTTGCACAGTCGAACGATAAGATAAAATCACATATGGTCATGTTCTTCATTTACACCAAAAGTTCACTAATGAATTACATTTCTGCTATATTTATGATTTATTCCTGTATTTTGACCATGTGAATCTGTTCAATCAATAACTTTTATGTATCAGCTACACCATAAAATACTAACAAAAGAATACCTCATGAATTTGAAAAACAATTTAAAACTAATTAGTTGTTCTTATGACTTGCTCACTCCTAAATTTAAAAAAAAAATATATTTGTAATTGAATTATATGATGAAAAGTAAGAAATAAAACCTACCATCCATATCTAATTTGGTTATTTGCCAATTTTCTGTTAAGATTAAAAGTTTTTTTGAACAATGTAAGTTTTTGCTCACTTATACTCTACTCTTAGTATTTATAGTAAACAGAAAGAAATGTGAGATGGGCGCACAACTCTCAAAACTGTATAGCATTGCTATCAGGAAACTTGATAAAAAATTAGAGCTAAATCTGGTTTTTATTTCCTGGCTTAAAAGTTTAAAAAGACAGACACAAGGACAGAGATAAACCAATATAACCAGTTAGGGCTATAATAAAAACTTGTCAAAAATGTAACATGTTATTGCTATATTCTTATTTGTAAAGAACAACTAATTAATTTGGCTTGACAAAAATCTGTTATACACCAAAAAAAAAAACAATATGAAAGAAAGCCTTTTGTTGTAATCAATCTCTGCTCTTCCTGAAATCATTCCTGTACATAAATTCATAAATAGTTAAATGAAAGAAAATACACAAAAAAAATTTACCATGCCAACAAAAATTTATAAAATATAAAAAATATCTATACATAAAAACCAACAGAGTCAGTACTACTTCTTGATGCAGAACATATCCTTGGCAGAACCATTTGCTCTGCAGGGTTGCCACCCCACAGGGTTGCATTATCTTGCAACCTTCACTTTGATCTTCAAGGTTAAAAGTGTTATGTTTTATCACAAACAAGTCTCATATCAAAGTATCTCTTTATATATAAAACAGTATTTTTACAGGTTGAAGAATATTTAATTCATTTCTGTGGTAGTTATAGATTATCACTGGTCATCTCAATGGGATTGGTTTTCTCGCTTGAGCCAGAAAGGTGACAGTGAGAAAACCAATGGGTTGAGATGACCAAAGATAATCTGTTTATTGCTATTTTACCTATGATGATGTTGTTAATTTCATTAATTCCATTGACAATGGCAGGTGCACCCTTAGTTTCTAGCAATAATTTTTCATATCACTCAACTGTGCTGAGAAAGGAATTATCAGTCAGTAATTAGATCAAAAGAAAATTTTGTAAAATAGCAATAAAATCTGTTTAACTATTTCTTTGCAACTTAAAAACATTATTACTGTCGACATGTCTGAAGTTTTATTCTAAAGAGAACTAAAATATGATTTATGCAGCAGACAAACAAATTTCAACACACTGAGCCAGTTGATTTTCAATCTCAAATGCAGCCGACTTCAAACAATTTTCAACACAGCAACTGATTCTCAATTTTCAGATGCAGCAGACGTCAAACAACCAACTGCAGGATTCTAAATCTTCAAGTCTCTCACAGCAAATCAAATTCATTCTCCATATAAATACTAACAAGGGTATTCTTTGTAATTTTTCTACAGACAAAATTCTTTCTTTTTTTAAAGTGTTTTTCTATTTGTAAAAAAGAAAATAACTTTTATCCTTTGCAAATCTAAATTCTTGATTACTAATGTTACAAATAGCTCATTTTCTAAATGAAAAGGAATTGATTTTATTATTATTGTTTTAATTTTCTTATTGTTAATATTCATTTATTATGAAACAGATCTTTGGTTAAATATAACTTGCATAACTAAACTGTCTTACATGATTGTTACATAGTGGTTGATGTCCAAAACTTTTGGAAAATTGTGATGTTGTCAGTTGTCCCAAGTTGTTTGTGCCCATTTCAATATAACTTACTATCAATTTTTGATGCAATATATTTTGTAAAATGAGCCACTTATCTTCTATCATCAGACCTTAAGCAAAGAAAAAGATAAGCATGTGCCTATTAGGGGGTCTCATTGGGGGATTCCGATCCTGGATCCGGCTTATTGTTTTGTCAGATTCCTGTGTCCCGCTTACACTATGTACATAATCAATTCTCATTTTTTTGTCATTTCCCGGGTCCAGCAAGACCTCATTTCCCATTTTCATGCCACAATAATTTGACTTTCACGTGTCACACTTACAAATTATCAGCAATCCCACATCATGCTTAGGCCCCAATGAGACCCACCTATTAGCATCGGCTACTAAATTCATGGAATACATGTTTTTCAATCTGCCAGGAAACAATAGAAAAGTGCAATTGTTAGAAGAAAAAAACGTGGTGTTTACGTGAGAAAACAATACAACACGTGTTTGTAAAGTGCAAATAACTATTGTCTGTATCAAAATCTAAAGGAATACCAAATGTTAGTTTTATATTGCAACAAAATCTGACCTGGATTTTTGATACCAAAATAAGCGAGGACATCTGATCCTTCCTCTGGGGGGATAGTGTTGTCTTCTGTTATGGTTATATCAGGGGGCACTGAAGTATCAGCTTTATAGGAAACAAATAGAACTATTTCAAATTGTATTCTAGTCAGAAAACTGGCATTCAATCATTTCTTATGTCTAGATTTTTAAAATTAAATCCAATCTTTTATGCATGTGAATTTAAAATGCGTTAAATGAATATTTAGCCCAGATTTATGGTAAATTGTGTATAACAATACCAATAATTTAATTTAAAAGCAACAAAAACAATCCTAGATAGCAATTTAATAATTCTAACTGTTAATTTTTACTGGTCCAGCCATGCAAAATCTGACGAGTTTCCTTCAACAATATTTAAATTTTTAGATTATCCCAATAAGCAGATCATGCATACTAATTGCAGGGTAAAATAGAGCTTTTTGTTTATATGAGCGAAATTTCAGTAATGGTTAATGTATAATAACTATAATAAGCAGGGTATAGACTGAATTTTAAAATGCAGTTTCTAAGCATTTTAATTTTTATAACTACTTTGGTTAAATAATCCAGTCCATCCATGCTAACCAGCAATCTATTCTCCCTGAACAGAGCCCCAGTCCTTCGACAAATCTACAGCACCAATGTTACCAGAAAAGATGCAAGATGAGTGCATACATTCTAAAGCACCAAAGTATTGAGAAACCAACCACACCAACAAACTGACAATGATCATGATTATTCTTTACTATTTTGTTATGAATAAAATGAGTTTTTTTAAACAGATCACAAATAGTAAGTCCCTTGAGCCTTACAGGACAATGAGGGGCCTGGTAGTTTAGACCTCAATACTCTTTGGACAACGAACATAATTTATTAATGGACAGAAAACTTAATGATTTCTTTTTTTATAAGGTATGTCTAAAAAAATCCAATTAAAAATAAGGTAAACCATTTTTCACTAAGTTTAAAGCAATGGAGATACAGAACTTGAAACAAAGTATTTTCTATGATTGCAGTATAGACCAATCCAAAAGATTTTTGACATCTGACTATGACAAGTTATTATCAGTGAGTATATATTTTCAGTTTACTTTTATTCTCCTTTGCAGGTCTATGTGGAAACTGACACAACACAGAAAAAGAAGATAGCTTTATATTTCATTTTTGTTTTTTGCCTTTCTTGCAATTTTTAATTGAAAATCAGAAATCATGAAATATGAATGGTAAATAACGTTGACTATCATGTAAAGATACTGAGAAACAAATCTCATCTTGATAACTTAACCAGATCACTAAAATATGAAAATGATGTCAAGGTCAGCATGTCTAGCTTAATATATGCTCCTTCTTAGCAAAGTTATACTAGTATAGAAGCTGATGAGCTTTAGTCATGAAAGTAAACTAACTCCTAAACTCAAGGCCAAATGACATATATACATGTATACTTTCAAACAATCTGTATGCTTTATACTGTTGACCTACTATGTAAAGTTAGTGAGAAAATGAAATTATGAAAAGGTCAGTGACAAGCACTTGGATACTGAACAGAGCTTCTCAAAAGTTTTATCTTTTTAATCCAAACAGTGGACAAAAATAAATGGATCAGCAATGTGCAGAAATATTTAAAGATTGATTCAAAACAAAAGAATAATCAGTTAATCATTGTCAGTTGCCTCCCTTTGTCTTCTGACCTGGATTTTTGATACCGAAATAAGCGAGGACATCTGATCCTTCCTCTGGAGGGACAGTGTTGTCTTCTGTTATAAGTATGGCTGGGGGTAAAGACTGGTCAGTGTCCTCTTTAAAATAAACAGCACATTAATAATAAATAGTTTACTCCATCACACCCTAAACTACTGCAGTATAATCATTTCTGTCACACCATCACACCCTAGACTACCGCAGTATAATCATTTCTGTCACACCATCACACCCTAGACTACCGCAGTATAATCATTTCTGTCACACCATCACACCCTAGACTACCGCAGTATAATCATTTCTGTCACACCATCACACCCTAGACTACCGCAGTATAATCATTTCTGTCACACCATCACACCCTAGACTACCGCAGTATAATCATTTCTGTCACACCATCACACCCTAGACTACCACAGTATAATCATTTCTGTCACACCATCACACCCTAGACTACCACAGTATAATCATTTCAATCACACCATCACACCCTAGACTACCGCAGTATAATCATTTCTGTCACACCATCACACCCTAGACTACCACAGTATAACCATTTCTGTCACAACATCACACCCTAGACTACCACAGTATAATCATTTCTGTCACACCATCACACCCTAGACTACCGCAGTATAATCATTTCTGTCACACCATCACACCCTAGACTACCGCAGTATAATCATTTCTGTCACACCATCACACCCTAGACTACCGCAGTATAATCATTTCCGAGATAAAAGTATCATTTTACACATCAAGCATTTGTTTTTATGCAGAAGATGAACAATGTATTGGAACAACCTCCAAGAAAGCTGAAAGAAAAAGTTCTATTTGTATGACCAAATGAAGTGATTTCTTTAAAGCACCCAAACAGCCACATAGAAAATCTATGTTGATGTCATTTATCCCTTATTTTAAACCTGCTTGATAGAAAAAAATAACATGAATGGAAAATGAGTGAATGATTCATCCGAGAAAGTCCAGAAAAAAACAAAGTATATTGAAAAATAAGTCTCAAGTATTACTTTTATTGTTTTTAACTGGCTTAGAATACAGATTCCATGTTTATGCTTTCCTGAAAAGAATCTGACAACACTCTGTTCTACTCTATGATCTGGCAATTATTCCACCAGTTAATTAAAAATGTGTGCGCACAAATTTTTGAAAGATGTGTTTCATTGTTTTAAAACAAGAGATTCTGAAAGGTCGCAAAAACAAAAGTTCAGATCCTTGTAAGCAAAGCATGTTGTTTTCTTTATTCAGATTGTGTCATTTTGTGACGTATCAAGTCAATTTTAATATGCAAGTAATACCTTTCTTCATACAACCCATTGGCATATTTACAGTGTAAGCAAATAATTCATTTGCTTAATCCCTCCACCTTCAATATTTTATTAATTCAAACGGGAACATTTTATTGGTGAAAACTTTCCTAAATATTTTTAAACTTCATTCATAACCAATCTACACGTCCACAAAACATGATAGTACCAAAGTATATAAGATCCATGAAAATAGGGTAAAATACATGAATATTCAAATGCTTACTACAATAATTTTAGTGAACAAAGTAAGTAAGTGGTTTCTAAGGTAAGGACAACCAGGACTTAATCACACAGAAAATTTAAGGAGTGCACACATTAATGAAGTTGAGTGACTAGGGTCATACAAAAACTCACATTTTACACCAAAAACACTCTGTGGACAAAACAAACCAACTTTGCAGGTTAAGAACCATGCATACAGAAAACCATGCAGTTAGACTGCAATCCAAACTCAAACCATTCAAAACCATCCCAATTAAAACTATAGTATGATGTCTAGCAAATCTAACAAGCTAAACTCTATCTAGAACTTCATTCAACCAAACACTAGGTAATACAGTCCAAGGCCAAACAAAACCATTCAAATCAAACAAGAAATTCTACCTTCGTCATATTCCTCAAATGATGAAGATTCCTCATCCTCAAGGCGAGGCTCATAGCTGATCTTAGTTATGTCCCTTTTGGCGAAACCACTTTCATCACACTCATGAAATTCTGAATCAAAGAATACAAAACTTTCAACCAAATAAGATAAAAGCCTACGTAATATGGACTCTAAATACACACTTGAAGTTAGAAACTGAAAAAGGACAAAGTTTTAAAAATAGTCAATATATTATTTCATGTTAACTTCAATATTTTCATAAAGTTAAAAACTCTTTGGGTTTTTTAACGGTTTAGTACTTAAAAAAAATGGACAAACAACATCAACTCCATGCAAATGGTAAGATATATATATGTGAGTTCAAGCCACAATAATCTAACTACCATCAAACACTGACAAATCATCACAACACCACAACTAATGTTATAACACAGCAATAAAATAACTTAATCTATAAAGACTAATCTACTTATGGTCAGCCATGATTACACACTGACTGATGATGGGGGACAATGTTTATCACTCAGGTTTACCTTGCTCTGGTAAAAAGTCATCTCCTTCATAGTCAGGTTCATCTGATCTGAAATGTACATGCATTCTGTTTTCCTTCATAAAGCTTGGGTTAGCCCTGACGTGTTGGGCCTCATCGTCTTCTGAGTCGCTTGACACTGTATCACTACTACTACTACTTGATACACCCTCGGCAAAGGCTGTTTCTGTCATCGGCACCACCTCATCTACAGAGTATTCTTGTTCTTCTACATTGCCTGATTCATCAATGGATAATGAGCGAGTTTTAATCTTGTGTACCACACGACCACTGGTCACTTTACGTTTGATAATTGAGCCATCTGGTTGGCGTACCTCTACTTCTTCCACGTCCTTTACAAATCTTGGTGGATCTTCATATACTTCTACAATTTCTTCTCTAGTACTGCCAGGAACCTCAACTTCTCCTTCAAAAATCTCCTTTTCATCATCTTCTGATTTGACACTGCGATGGATATGTTTAAGAGAATGTCTTCTAATTTTCGTCACTCTATGAACAGTCCCGTCAGGCAAAATATTTTCATCTTCATCATAATCGACAACTTCTCTCTCTGGCCCTTCTTCCTCCACTAATTCAATATCCCCAGAAACTGATGGGTGCTGTATCGTGTGCATCTTAGTGTGTCTAACCACAGTGCCATCAGGTAAAGTTTCTTCATACATGCTTTGTCCACCAGATAAATTAGCATCAAATACTGCAAGGAAGGAACAAGACAAATAAGACATTGACAAGCAAGGCATGTGAAAGAGACCCCAAAGAGTAATTAGTGAATACTATATAACGTGCAATGTAAAACATACATACTATGATAAATAAAGCAAATTTAGAGTTTTGTTTTTGTATTTGATCAAGATTACAACTTTCATTTTGAAAAAAAGTATAATTTCTAAACCCTTTGGAGCCTCACGATTAAGTGTACATAAATAATAGTAAAGGTAATAACGTGCAGGAAAGCATACACTAAAGCATGCAAAGAAAAATGTTCATTTTGCTCTTTTCTTTATATATTTTCTCTCTAAATAATAATTTTGTGTAAGCCATCATTCAAATAATTTAGTTTGTATTATTACACGTCGTGTTGTGTTAAACTTACAATATAGGAGGACTCTGTGTCATTCATATATTACATTCATTAAATCTGTCGCCAAAAATCAATTAAGCTTTATTATAACTTTTATTGAATTCACAGGAAATAAACACTTCAACATAAATAAAGGTTAAAATTTAGGTCAATGAGCCATAAGGAACACCAACTCTTTGATGATTTTTTTTAAATATGAATTTACAAATGTTTTTGTTTTAACTTAACTCATCTTCTGTCATCAGACCTATACTCCATACATCAGAAACAAAAGTCAATTTATGGAAAACTCCTTTATACACATATGTATGTTTAGGGCAAAAACATACTCCTCAGAAATTATATAGTACGGTTATAAAATATATTAAACAAATCACTACAATTTTTCTAACTTAAGTTGAAATCAACTTTCATTTCTCCACATTATATTAGTATGTTTTTTTTTTTTTTTAGTGTAAACTGTTTCCTGAAACAAAAGCAAGCAAATAAAAGAAAAAGCAGAAATGGTGAAAAAAGCATAATAAATAATTGTTAATTTTTTATAGTGAATTTATTATAGTTAAGGTTAGTAATAAACATATCTTATATGGTAAGTTATATTTAATGCTAGAACAGTTCATCCAAATATACTTACCAATGTTTTGAACTTTTACATTTAATTTTTATTTATTATATTGTTTATAATTGATGATATAAGATTTAGTTTTTATTTTAATTTTATTATAATTAAGTAACAGCCTTAAGAAATGTTGATTAATATTATTATAATTTTATTGATTTTTTATCTAAAATAAAAAAGACTCCATCCTTGCCCATGCAATAATAAAAACACCTGATAAGTGCAAATTGTGACCTTGAACCACCTGCAATCAAAGCAACCTAGCAACATTAAGATGACAAAAACACCAAAGCAACTTGTAAACAAATTTATATCCTGGGTATCAATTGAGGGGACATATTTTACCTGGTTCTATATCATCTTTGGCGAACAAGACAGATCGTGATGTTATTTCATACTGTTCTTCCCTCTCTACCTGCCTTGCTAAATCATATATCTCCTCTACAACATCTGTACCACCCATACTTGATTCAGACATTGACGAGGAAAAAATTGACCTTGAACTTCCAGTGGATTCTGGTTTAAACTTAGGAAGTGTTGCCTTGATTTCAAACTCAAAATCTTCCCCTCTGTCACACTGAGTATCAAAAACCTCCTCTCTAGCAGACTGAGTGTCCTCAAAGTCCTCCTCTATGACAGGCTGAGTTTCTCCAAAGCCCCATACATCTGTATCTGGGAAATTGATGGGTATATCTTTTGAAGAGTAGCTTTGTTTTGTTATGGTTTCAAAATCCTCTCCACGTTCACACTGTACAAACATGTCCTTCCCATTCTCTGTTGATGAAGATGATGATGATGAAGAGGAAGAGGAAACAGATTCTGTTCGTCTGTTTTTACCTTTGACCTCTACAAGAGGATATTTATCCTTTATTATTTCTCCGTCATCATCAATTTTCCATGTTTTTGTTACGATCTCGTCAGGTCCAGAATAGTATTCCTCATCTTGGTCTATTTGGTAATTTTCATCTAACATCAAATGGTCAGCTATTAAAAGTGCATTATTCTTTAGATAAAATCATTTGTTTAATCCAACACAGAAATAGTTAGTAGATCCATTAGATGTCTCTAACCATTGAAATTAAAGATGCATTCTTCCATCCATAGATAGTTTCATGCCTTAATATGACCAGTAAATCGTTCCTGTATCAACCTCATGCTTAAGACATCAATATTTCCATTCATACATCAGATCTTAGATTTCAGTCAAACTTTATACTCAAGTTGCATACATAGTTCTTGATTACAACACAACATTTAGATCTATGTGTATATATCCAAACCTAACATAGAACTGTTAAGATATATACAACTCGTGCAGGAGTCATGCACATTACTTAGACAGTGTAAAAAGAACGTACAAGCTTCTAGAAACTGATAGAATGGAACTTCAATACTCAATCCCTTCATATATTGAGGATAGTTTGTTCATATACAAGATCACAGGAAATCAGAATCTAGTAGCAGAATACGAAAGGGGAAACTATTTCAATTTAAAGAACATTTTTTTATTCATTGCAAAATCTTACCCATACATGTATAATTTGGCAAAGTTCAGTAGCTAATACTACAGAGTGAAATGTGAAGACCTTTCTGTTCGTGTCCAGAGCGTTTCCAGAAAATGTGATCAATAAGGCCAAATGAAGGTATTTAAAGTTATGTATTTGTGTTTTGATATATAACAAATCTAAAAATTTAATGGCCTTCTGGCCTCACTGTCATAAAACTTTCGAGCATGATTTTTGTACTCATACTTGAAAATCAACCAATCAAATTGGTAAATTTCATGTTTCGAGCATTATTTTTGTGCTCCGAGCACTGAGTAAAGTTTTATTTCTGACAAAGCACCTCCAAAAACATTTTTTTCCTGGAATAGCCCATAGTAATATCAATTGAATATTTTTTTTAATTTGTGGAAGTTTAACCAAAGGTTAATGTTCTACCCAATCAAAACACAGGCATTTTCATAATAAAAAACACGGAAAGTCAAGATAAAATTTGTTTTTAGTTTCAATATACATAGAAGTAACTGAGTAAGCAGCAGAGTCAATTATAAGCTAGCTGTGAGTTATCTATATAGAGTAACATTTACCACATTCAAAGTACTTCAGAGTCCAGTATATATAATACTATTATAAACCAAGTCCAGTCCAGTATATATAATACAATTATAAACCATTTCAATATATTACACTGTATGTAAAGACATTCATTTACACATTTAAACCAGCCCTGTCAATAATTCCACCCCAATGAACCATTATTAAATAGACAATTTATTGTTAATATCATGATATAAATAACAGATACCTATTATATAACCTTTAAATTCATACAAAGTCATTGCATTATCACCAAAATCATATTCCTATTCAGTATCTATAAATTCACAATAATTTGCATAAACATCTGATTTTTTTCTTTTTGTATTTTTTAAACTATGTTAAGTCTTCAATTAATTTGAATAATTCTTAAATGGGAATTTTACATTTGAATTCTTCCGAATAAATAAATGTCTTTGTTTGAGATATTCAAATAAGTAATGATTATAATCATAAGTATATTTTCAAAAGTTAGTCATCCTTTTGAAGAAGATGAAGATGTAAGTAAAGCATTAGAGAAACACTATCAAAAAGAAGTAGAAAATATTTAAAACATTATAAAACTACATTTATAAAGAACAGAAATACAGATAAACTAACTGTCAGTAAATTTCCAAGATCTAGTATTTTGCTTTAAATGAAATCATGTATAAATTCAAAGGAAAATTCAATACAAATTGTATGCTGAATTATATTACATTGTCCTGTTTTTTATCCGTTCTCGCTATTTTAACCTTTTTCTCTCATCTCTTCCTATTTCAAGAATTAATATTGTCTCCCTTCCACCTATCGTTACATTTAAGTAGTCTCTCCCTTCTCTATTTAACAACTTAGCTTTTTCTCCCCTTTCCTTATATTAGCCCTTTATAATTCTATCCTGTTTCCCTTTTTTAACTTAATTATTATCTCCCCTCTCCGTATTTTAACATTTCATTGTTATCTCCCCTCTCCCTATTCAATTGATCTTTATAATTCTTCCTCCTTTCCAAATTATAACAATCACTATTAATCCTATATTCTACTTTCCCTATTCTCACACACTCTAAAACATTTTATCAAAAGACTGTTCTAGTAAATCAAAAGCAAACCAACACATCAACAGCAGTAAACAATAAAGACTGAATCTAAGAATCCTTAAATCCAGTACTTTATCAGTCAGATGACCAAAAATATTACTAGCTATTACCCCTTCACACATCTCTCAATCTTAAGTAAAAATACCTTCTGTTTCGGTTTCTACAGTGCTTATTCCATCTCTACTAAGCAATATTTTCTTCTCTACCATTTCAAATCGTTCTTGACGTTCGACCTGTGATAACACTCTAGAGCTACTATCTTGACCTTCGCTAGATGATCCAGAACTGTAACCCCCACCCTCCGAACCAGAACTTCCTTTTCTCTTAGGTGATTTAGGACCTGAACTAGATGAGCTTGATGACCTAGATCGTGGATGTTTTTCTATTCTTTGATCCTCTTCTTCAATTTCTTGAACTGTTGTCTTTGGTCTTTCCTCTTTTATTTTAATGACAGTAGTCTGAGTAATATTGACTTCACATCCAGGTCGTGAATCCTCGTCATCAGAACTAGATGGCGAAATGGATCCAACCATCCCCTCAGATTGTATAGATGGTGGTATTTGGCTTGTAACAACTTCTGTTTTGGTAACTTCTATCACATCTTTTTTAACATCGATCTTCTCATCTTCACTAGATGAACTAGAAGATGAAGATGATGACCTAGGTTTTATCTCCCTATCTGATTGGTCAGATGTTTGCTTGGTGGAAGGTACTTGGTTTCCAGGTTGTTTCCTTACTTCAACTACCTTTTCTTGCACATCAATAGTTTGCTCTTGTCTGTCAATTTCCTTGTCAGAGACTGATGACCTTGAAGAAGATGATGATGTTGACCTTGTCCTGTCTGGTCTCACATCAGCAATAAGCTCTCTTTTTTCCTCAGATATTTCAACATGTTTAGAAGCAGGTATGTCATCTCTTTCAAACACAGTCTGCTGTTCGGTAGCCTCTAAAACATCTTTTGTGTCCTCTTTCCTTTCAGTATCTTGACCCCCAGATGAACTACTTGACGATGATCCAGATCTAGTTCTGACCTCCTGTATGACTTCTTTCTTTCCTTCAGTTTGCTTAGCAGGTGGAATCTTATTACCTTTTATAACCTCTTGTTTCTCCATCTCAACAGTTTCTTCTCCCCTTTTAACATCCTTCTCTGAAGCTGATGAACTAGTAGATGATGATGACCTTGGTTTAACCTTCTCAACAACTTTCTTGTTTTCTTCTGTTATTTCAACTTGTTCAGTTTGAGGAATCTGTTCTCCAGCAGATTTAGTAGCCTCTTTTTCAACTTCACCCTTTTCTAAACTTTTTTCAGATGCAGAAGAACTGCTTGATGATGATCTAGATTTGACTTCCTGTGTAATCTCTATCTGTTTAACTGGTAGCTGCTGATTGCTAATGGTGTCTGCTGGTTGCTCCTTAATTTCCTTGTTTACCTCCTCAATTTCTACTGTACTAGGTGGAGGTCTTACTTTGCTATTAATTTCATCTTCTGAGCTTGAACTAGAACTAGAAGAACTTTTTCTTTTTTCTTCATCAATTGTCTCCCTTACGTTTGTTTCCAGTTTCGGTTTACCACCATCTCCTAAAGTTTCAGCCTTGATCTCTTCATTTTCAGTAATAGAAACTTTCTTTGTTTCTTGTGGTATTCCTTCAACCTCTTTATCAGATTCATAATCGGAAGATGAAGATGAAGATGTGGTCATTTTTCTTTTACGAGTTACATCATGTCCCTCTGGCATTAAATCCTCTCTCAGACTTTCAACTATTTGTGCCATGTCTGGTTCAACTTGTCCTGCTTTATATTGTTCATGTTGAACAGACGCTGTACCAGTTAGTTTTTGACGTGTGTCATAGTCAACTCCTCCAATAGTTGGAGCTGCTGATTGAAGAGTTTCAGTTTCTACTTGTACAATTTTCTCTCTGATTTCAGTTTCTGGAAGGACACCTGAAAATTGAATTAGTGCAAATATTAAACAGTGCACAACAAGACATTCTGACATATACATGCTAGACAACATACATTGGTATTTATATCAAACAGGTTTAATGAGGCTGTCTATTAAAGGTAAAGCATTACTGAAACTGTTTTAAGATGACATGTCATACTCTATTATCTGTGTTTGTAGCTCTAGGAAACTGGAGGATGGGTGATTTAATACATCTACATTATACAAAAGTTATTCCAGAAGACTCAACCATACTAAAATTCCATCCAGAGCTTTCCTATATTCGTTTTATTCCAAACGTTTCATAAAGTGATTTGTATGTCTTATTCAGGAATAACTCTTACAAAATCTAGAGGTATCATATGACTTTTATAGGAAGCATGCTGTTAATTTAATTTGATTAAAAATCATGCAGAGTCTATTTAAGAAATAAATTTAATTTCGTAGTATCCCTCAAAAACAATTCATGCTTCCTGGCTACCGAAATAAGAAAAAAAGTTTGTTAATAAGAAGATAAAAGTATTTGATACATACAGTGCTGTTCCATACATATAATGAGATATGATGGTGGCCATGAACTCTCTCTCGCTAGTGGAAGCAGTGACAGCAGAACGTTCTGGAGCAGAAGCTGATTTCTCATTGGCTAATGACTAAGGATACAAGCTACTAGCTAGTCTCTAATTAGTATTTGGGAGAATTTTCTTTATATTGTCCATCATGGATCTTTAAGGAGGTACAAAATATATGAGCTGCTCCCCAAATGGTTGCTTTGTAATTTGCTGCTAGCTGGTGCTTGATTTGTCATTTTGTAGACAGAAATGTAACTAGCTGTTCTCTTATATGGCTTGATTGGATAATTGCTTCTAGCTTGTTCCTTCATAGGTCATTTTAGTAGATAAGAAAGTTACTAGCAGGTTTCTGTATTTGTTGCTAGGAATATATGCTACTAGCTTGTTCCTAAGTTGTTATTTAGTAGAGGTATTTGCAACTACTAAAGAATGGTAACTATCTTAGAATACTAATTATCCCATAATAATAGCTAACTTTGCAGAGACTATTAGACAGCATCAGTTATAATAATGTGTGATCACTCAATACTTTCTAACTGTAATAATAAAGCTACTAGCATGATCTTTTTCAAGCTATAGATATGGATATAAAGTTTGGTTGGTAGTAGTGACAGTTATATGGTAAAGCTTGAGAACAAAGCTAATGTAGTAATGATATGTCCAACACTTCCTTTTTACTTGTTTCAAATTCTCCGTCTTTTTTCTATGTCTGCACTTGTCCAAAGATAGCCATTCTAAATCATGTACATTTGTTTTTCTTGTGCATGTGCACATATACCAGAACACTCATATTTCCATATTTGAGAAAATACCAGATGACTGAATATAGCTATGACACATTTGGTAATATATATTTCCTTATACTGTGGACTCATTAATATTTGTTGGATACCAATTTTAGTGGATTTCGTTGTCCTGTTAAGAAGTTAAGAACAATATTCATATTTGTTGGCCAACTTGAATGTCTAATTCAGTTAAAATAGATTTCCAAGAAAAGACATTTAAGAATGTTTTAATAATGCCATGTGATTTAAAGGTGCAAGTTGACAACCTATCATTGAAGACTATATGGTGGGTTATAGGCATGCCTTTTGTTTACATGTTGCTAGGATAACTGTCTCAATACCCTTCTCTCATCATTCTTTTTGTTAACAACACATCAAAGGTTACTTGTAAAAGCCTTGTATTGCTTGGAATTAGTTTGTACTTTCTATTTAAGGCAACTGATTAGAGTCAATGCTTGTTCAAGATTTAATTATCATTATAATTCCCTAGTGTCACTACTACCAATGTACACTGATTCATAGTTGATTACCAGCTATAAAACAGAGATATATGTGCAGATTATATCTGTAGTATTGTAAGCATTGTATTGTTTCAAGAGATTCAATTCATGGTGTAGATATAAGTTTTTTCAGTATAACCAATACAGAAGGTGCAGTATCTTTGTACCAATTCTAAGAAGATCATGAGCTAAATAGGGCAGTACAGCACTAAGAATTTTAACTTCTTGTCTTCAATTCAAGTTTTAGAATACAAGCAGAGAACTTCAGAATACCAGTACAAGCAGGAAAACTAGTCTGGAGTCAGATAGAGGCTATACTGAACTGTCCAATCAAACTGAACTAGTCCGGAGTCAGATAGAGGCTATACTGAACTGTCCAATCAAACTGCTCAAAACAAAACAACCAAGAACCTTGAATACCAATTCAACACAGAGATGCTTAAAAATTCTCTTTCTTCAAACATCTTTAAATTCCCTTACAGTTCAATAATTGATCTTTAAAATTTCTATAAATTTATTTTGAGACTGCTCATTTAAGTAATGCTCTTTTGATTAAAATTTGTCTTTTTTTTTTAATACTTTTACGATTAGTTTCAACACCTGAAATATTTAATGTTCTGTGAATTAAACCTACATCTTCGTCTTATCATCTGTAAGTTTTAAACCAAAGTGTATTATTTCCGAAGATTTAGTGGTTTTTTTATTGAGAAAAGTATTATGATCAATGCTTAGTGATTTCTAAGTTAGTTTTGTTAGATTTCTTGTTCTAGCAATGGTCAGAAATGAACAAAGAAAAGAAAAGTCACACTCATGCAAAATAAAGTATACTAAAAAAGCAAACAAAAAGAACAAGTAATCAGCAAAGAAAGTGAACTAAAGTGAAATAAGCATTGAGACAAAATAAAGCTAATCAATCAAAATGATGAAAGCATAACATTCTGGTCTGCTCATTGTGAAAAGTGTCCTTCAAAACCATCACTACTCGGAGGTATTCACTAATCTAAACAATTAAACTAGACTAAAATCATTTATGTTTTAGTTAAAATAATTTAGTAGGCTAACCAAAAAATACACCAAACACCAAAATAGGAAACAAAGAAACTAAATAAAATGCAAATGAGAGAAACAAGTGAAAAAAAACAATGGTTGAATTTTTATATCTTTTACCTGTAAAATTAAGCACCTCATTTCTAATTTTAATGAAAAACATTGAAAAGAAACAACAAAATAGAAAAAAACTTTCCTTATGATAAGTTTTCAGGCATCAGATGAACATATTAAAGCCTCGACCTTGAAAGACAACAGGTGACCTTGAGCAGTGATTGGACAGCCATTCAATGACAATGAGCAAAGCAGATTGCCAAACAAAACAATGCAAAAATGAGATGCTTTCTCCAATTTTATTGGATTATTAAATGCCACAAACACAGATTAGTGCAAAAAGCTTAATATGACAAAGATTGTTTATGTTTACATCAAGTTATCTTTTACAAACACAAATGGTAAGACATGCATGTTACTGGAAAATAAATTACAGCTAGAAAGTTTGTAGTCTTTAAAATAGTGTGTTTAAATTTAGTCATTTACAGCAGTTGAGTTGTCCCAATATATATGTTGAACTCTCACGTCAAATAAACCCATGCTTTAATTTACATTCTTATTAGTAAATCTTTTGACTACACACTAACCATGCTGTTAAAACTTCCACCATTTATATAGTTTACTACAATCTTTCTACTTCTGCATTTTATTTTTCAGTTATTTAAGTTGAGTTTGGTACAAATCACATAAATTAATTTTACTTGTGAAAAAAATGGAACCCTCCCCCTTAAAACACATAAATTTGAAATAATCATTGCCTGTTCATATCTCTTCATACGGCGTTCAAATATTTCTCTGATAAAAACCTTTTGTCAAATATATTTGACAGTATTTTTGAAATTTTGAAGAAGAAAAAACTTTCTTTCAGTAAGACCAAATCTGAATGGTAACCATATCTAAATAAAACAATATACACTTGGTACATAGGCCTTAAAATATTTATAGATTAATGAAATAGCGTCTTCTTCTTTCTATGTAAACATCCTCTAACATTTAAGTATGAACAACCAACCCTAACATATATTTTTTGAGAAGAGATATAAGCAGGCTCTATTAAAAGTTTGTCCTAAATTACACAAATTTTACACAGCAATATATATGAAGCTTTTGGATAAAATGTTTAAAATAATCATGTGAATATAATGATTACATTAAAAATTTGTTCTCCAACATACATCTACTATTTCTATCTTATATAATAAATATTGGCAGTGGTCTATTCTGTCATTGCTTCAGAAAGAGATTTTTTCCCATGTCCCTGACTTCTGAGTATTGGTTTAAAAATCTTACATTCAAGCTCACTTTAAGCAATTAAAAATAACACATTAAGCTCACTTTAGCAATACCAAATAAATAGTTTAAGTCACATTAAAATTTAGACAAAAACTACTGATTTCATAAAATTTCATCTAATTTAACGGAAGATATATCTAGATAAACAATAACATTTGAATTAACAGCAGATAAACTTCTTTTTTATGTAGAATTAACAAATTTTCTTAGCTGCCTCATAAAAAAAATATTGTATTTTGTTATAGACATGTCTTGTACAACTATCCGTGTTGTTGACTCATTGTATATGCTACTCATTTTTGTGAGAGGCTTTAAGTCTGAGGTGTATATACCTCACGAAATCTCGAAAACAAACCTTCTCACAAACTACTTCGGGAAAACTGTAGGTAATTCAACCTTTTTCAGAAAATTAGTTTTGTTCGCATGTTTTAAACTTATTTTGCAAGACTTTATTTACCTCAATAGAAAACCCTTTCACAAGAGTCGGAATTTTATTTTAAAGTTTATTCAAAATTCAAGAATTAAGTCATGTTCCCTTATTTTTGCATTAACCCAGAGATCCAATATCATAAAAGATAAATGTAAAAATTTAAATTGTAAAATACTGTAAAATATGTTTATATTTTGAGGTATAAAAAGCTCTCTAGCTAAAAAAATCAATTGCACTGGTTTGAAATGTATATAACCCTACAACCTTCTTAAAATATACTAAAATATAAAACTACCATATAATATCTGTATGTATATACTTGATACATAAAAAAAACACATTCTCATAAAGTGTTACTGGGATAAAAAAAAATCTGCTAATTGCGTATATTTGTAAAATGTTGCGGTTATGTAAAAATATTAGTATGTATTGTAAAAATTTTGTAACATCTGTTCGTAAAATGTTTCCCTTCAATTATTCACGTCTACATCAAAATTCCAAACTTTTACATTTAAATAAAAAAATTATTGAACAAATTGATTTTTCACAATAATAAAAGACCATAAATCAAAGTTGATAGATTTCTAAATCAATGTTTTGACTTTTAGTAAATGAGATATTTACCTCTACAGATGTGAATAACACAAGGGAGATAACTACAGCCATAATAAATATAATATCCCTATTTGCCATTTTCAGTTCATTTCACCAAAATAAACAAATTTTGACATAACAGACAACCATATAACACAGAAGACAATTAACATATTACACACCAGTTTCATCTCCTGTCTGGGAATCTGATGTTCCGTCACCAACAGACAGACGAGCAGCAAGGGTGTCCAGAGAGGTTTCACGGGTTTCTTCTGTAATGAACAAAACAAATAATTACTTTGTTTGTCCCCTGGTGTAAGAAAATATTTTTGATATCTGTTACTCCTCACTGTAATAATTCACAATTATGAAAGAAATAATAAATGTGCAGCATGAATAAAATAAATCTGTAAAAACTATAAACCAACTTAAACAAATCTTCAAGATTCAAAAATGCATTTGCATATATTATTAACTGTCTATAAATATTTAGAGATTCAAGCAAGATATTTAATTTGAAAAAGGAACTAATTAAAAACAAATTAAACAAAATTATGCATATAATTAATTGTCATACTTTGTAACAGTTATTCACAACAGCAACACACTGATTACAATGACAATGTTTATATGAATGGATTTGAAGTGAGAAACGGACAGGAACAGTTCTAGGAGTTCCTGTGTGCCTCTACAAACATTTTGTTCTACCTTCTATGATGATGTTAGTGTCACTAAGGAATGGAAAAATATTACTGTTTATCATCTGCTGGATATGATATGTCACATTGCAGAAAGGTTATAGATCTATTAAGTCAGTTTATAACAAAGTTTGGCTTGTTTTTTTTTTAATGGTATACAGATGCCATAATGGTCAATGGATAAAATTTGAATAGTGAACAACTAAAGGTTCCTGTAAAATATGATAATGATGTTAATGAAATTTTACAATATTAAAATGTAACTGCTCTGGATTAACAACAAACAATCATGAATTTTATGACGTCTCATGATCTTTTCAATCCCAACATTATTCATGCAATGAACACTGGTTCAATGTTACAATATTTATCACTGTAGTACAATTTTTTTCTTCTTCAACATTCTTCAAGACTAAAGCATAAGAAAAATGATTTTGGATGTCCAATAAAAAATCTATTGGTTTTACTAAAATCTATTGGTTTTACTTGTAAAAAAACTTCTTTTCACAGCAACACTTTTAAGTAACAATGATTTACTTTTGTAATCTTCTAACTGTTTATTTATTAATATAAATCAAGATCTTAGGTTGATATTTTGAAAAGCTTTTTTCTATAATTAAGTCAGGTCATTTTGTTTTTTTGTATATCCTCAACTAAGCTTCAAAGAAAACTTACTTACAAGAAATGCATAACAAAGTTCAGCCTTACCATGCATCAACACAACATTTAACATGCAAATATAAAAAAAAAAAGCAAAATATTAGTTATCTTATTTACTTATTATCATGTCGTCCAAGAGATTTCAACTTAAATCCTGTCCCCTTTTCCCTGAATGTTACCAACCAAGTCAGACTATTACCCAGTTTGTACTAACATGAGCAACATGATTGGTGCCACATGTGGAACAGAATCTGCTAACTCTTATGGAGCAACTGAAATCATCCCAGCTTTTGATGTAGTTTGTGTGGCTCAGTCTTTAGTTTTCTATGTTGTGTTTTGTGTACTTTTGTTTATGTGTTGGTCTTTTTCATTTTTAGTCATGGCGTTGACAGTTTATTTTTTACTTAAAGAGTTTGAATGTCACTCTGGTATCTTTTGCCTCTTTTCTATCAGTATACTACCCGTATTATCCTTTATCAATTAATCTTTATTAAAACAAGAGTAGATTTATTTATCATTGCTTTCCCACCAGATTAAGGCTAACTACAGGAAAGTAATTTATTTAAATTCTAATCCCCCAAAAATTCTGGGATTTCTTTAATCATACATAAAATTGTTAATATAGCTACAAAATATACCCATAAGTATAAATAAAGTACATAACAACATCAAAAGCTAAACTTTAGGGGCAATTATAATGTAGAATTACCCAGTCACAGGTTAAACAAAGAACTTATACTGTTGTAAAGAAGTAAGAATTCCACCAAAAGCCATACAACACACCAGAATAGGACTAAAATAGTAACGTAGTCCAATAAATAATTTTTGTAAGTTGAAGTGACAATTAAAAAGTAAAAAAAAAAGAGCAAATAGTGATACATAAAATTCCACCGAAAGCAGGTAAGAAATACCTTTTAGTATTTCAGTTCTAATGGTTGTACCCTGAGAATTAATGGTGGTGGTTTTTCTTATTGTTCTCACAGTTTTCCCGTCAAGACATTCAGTGAAAGTCTCTACAATTTCTGTTATTTCCTCACATTCTTCTTCTTCAGACTGATTTTCTTCTATTGCAGCATTTAAAGTAAGAAATAGGTCTTAATATCCGTTTTGTTTAGACTTGTACTGTTTTTAAAACTTTATTTCTAGACTAGTAGGATTTAACCTTTTATTTTATTTTGGATTTCAAAAATAAATCACTGTAACACTGAGATTTTCAATCAGCAGCATTCTGATTATGACTTGAACAGTAACCATGATGATTGTTTGTTTTTCTTTTATAAATATGCTTTTTTGTACCTTCATGAATCAAGGGGAATAATCCATTTACTATTTTATATCAAGGGAGACAATTTATTGATATTTGTTTTCTATAACTTTTTTGAAAGTGTATTCCATACATTTGAATTTTAACCATCATGGTTACTACTTCTATCATTGAACCAAACCAAACAATAATTACTTTATATAGTTTTTTTGAAGATTTCTCATGCTTCCAAACAGCCTCTCAATCTCATGCAAAGTAGTGCATGATTATTACTCTGTAAGCTTGTAAATTATCGTGTACAAAACACAAAGCCATATGGCTTGAACAAAAAATTACATGCTCTTTGCTGAAAAAAATATTAAATAAAGAAACAGATATAAACTGCTTTTTTCAAACCGCATGTCAAAACATGCAAATCATATTATTTTGTTAGTGATTGGTATCTATATGAAATGATAATTTAACATCAATTGTTAAGTTAGTTTAAGTTAAGTAACTACACAAAATACATATAATTAGTTGCATGTTATCCTAACAATTTCAATTCAGTGTTTCATATCATTTTCTCTCTTGTTTAATGAACAATGATTTTGTGCAATAACCAAAAGACAAACCATGTCACTGTTTTTGTGAACAGAAAATTTCTTTCATTTTAATAAAAATAATGAAAACTGATTGTAAATTCTAAAAAGGTTAATGATAAAATATTGAAACTTGAATTGAGACTAACATGACATACATGTAGAACTGATTGTCCTTACCTGACTGGTTATAACAAGTAGCTCCAACCAGGTAAGGACAGTTTGTCAATACTGAACAAAATACAATGTAAACATATTGTGAAAATTTCCATATATCAAATATAATCTTTCTGAAAAATGGTTGATACAAGCTGAATATGGACATTTGAGAGAAAACGTCACTAAAGTTCACCAAAATAGGTCAAACTCATATACTTTTTAAGTAAGTGATTCACATAGACAAATGTCATCACAATTTACTTGAAAAACCATGGGATGTCAATTTCAAGTCTGTTTGATTCTAACTGAAATCTCTATGTAATATGGAAGTTCTCGCAATACTTCTATATTGAGAGTAGTAATGAGTTAAAACAGTACAAATAATTGAGTAACATCAACAGCTTAGTTATGTAGCTGGAAACCATTAATTAAAACAAACACACATCACATTTAAGACTTCATTTATACTTTATCTAAATACATGTTAATGCAGTGTAAGACCAACACCAATCAATTATCTATATTCTTAATTTTCACTGTTGTCAGACATAAAAAAAAGTTTAAATAGCAAAACTCCTAAAACTTTTTATGACGTGGTCAAGATAAAGTAAAATGAATTCTAAAATGTGATGAAACTATAAGATCTAAATAACACAGAATTACAGAGCTATCATCTTTAATACCAAATTAAGAATGAAACTGATTTTACCAGCTTCTGGGGGAAAATATCTCTTTTTTTAATCCTTTTTTTATTTCTCTTATGATTAATCTAATAAATCTAAACTAATTCTAACAAGGTCTCAGTAAGCGTGAATTGAAAAGGTCAATTAAATTTGGAAGAGGAAGATAAAGAAAAATGCTGAATAAGTGAAATTTAGGACATTGTTGAATGATTGCTTATGAGGTCAATTCAGTTTAAAATAAGAATCACACCAATACAAAAACACACACATTCAAAAACAGAAACCTTACAAACCAGCACTCTGACGTGAAACAACAACAAATGTATGTGAAGAGAGATTTACAAATTTAGATGTTAAAATAAAAACTAAACACTTCAGCTACTTTTGTTTTCACAATTTTTGTCAGTTTTCTTTAAAAAAAAACCATTGGATTTGTCATCATTGCTTCTCAACATGTACTGTCCTGAGGCTATGCAAATGTTTATGAGTTTGTCCTATCTTGGATTTAAAAAAAATAAAACAAATTCTTGGGACTTAGATGTAAATTGATGACTTCTATTTCTTTTGTCATTATAAACTCTGAACTGTTTTTAAAGTTTAGGAGCATATTTAAGAAAAAATAAATGTTCTTGGTCTGATCAAAATTAATGTTACCAGGTATTATATCTTTTGCAGCATTATTGATTTTGTGAATTTAATGAAATGCCGATCATTTGTAAATGGGACAACCCCTTAACACATCAAAACCAAAAATGGCAATTAGAGGTCAGTTGGTGTTTACACGATGACATTGTCAAAACTATAAAGTAGGGGGGAAATTGAGTGATAATCTTTTTTTAATTCAAATTAAGGATATCAAATTATTACAAAAGCAGCTGAAGTTTGAAATGTGATTAGAAACAAAAAGAAAACATTGAGGACTAGCATTAATAATGGCTACAATGTTGTACCTTCATATGTATCTTTCTCAACGGGGCTGGGAGGTGGGGTGTGCAAGCCTTCTTCATCTTCTACGCTCTCTGCAATTATTGTAAGTAAGTATCTTAATTGTATGCAAATTATAGTTGAGATGGTACAAGTTAATACTTAATATAGTACAAGTATAAATATCATAGAATCTGAATAGTACATTTTTGTATAGATTAAGTTTAGTTGTATAGTTTCTTCCAAGTAAAGAATATATGGCATACTAACATAACTATAAAGACTCATAAATATATGACCATTTGCGTTATCAAGTTATACATATATACTAAAACAGAGAAAATAATATTTTTTAAAACTACTAGTCCTAAAATTCATGCCTCTGCCAACCTTCAGATATAAAGCTTAAGTTGACATAAATTCCTGCAGTTAACTTTAATAATAATGTTAGTAGGCTGCATTAATTTATAGCAGTGGAACTTCAAGGAGAACACAGTAAATTTCATTTTTTTTGCAATGCAAATTTACACAGATATTCGGAAAAATTTGATTGCTGCCTAAAAATATTACTTAATGAATTTGTACACGTTCAACTAAGAAGTTCCACTGCAAATAAACATACAAATAAGTATCATTCCATGCCTAGAAACAAATATAATCTGAACTGTTGAGGATATAAACATGTAATACCAAATTTACTGTACTTTATCAAAATTTCTGATACTAATATCTATTGACAATCAAACATGTTTCCTTGAAATTAGTATTTGTCTCTAAATTAAACAGATTATGTGTAACTACTGAACAGGTATTTGTCAATATGACAGATTCTGCACATAAGCAAATGTCGCTCATTTGAAATTTGGATAAAATTTGCGTCATTAGTGAACATAAAAAGATGTGCAAAAGATTTCAAGATAAAAGATTTGATAAAAACAGTCAGTAATTCAAAATACTGATATACAAGTAAAAAACCAAATAACTTATTGAGTATTTTGTCACAAATCTAATACAAACAATACTAATAAATAAACAGTTATAATATGTCTCCACATGGCCTTTTCTTACAAAGTTTATTTAGCTGAAAAGAAATAGTTTCAACAGACAATTGCATTTGTATGCAAAATCTTAACATAAACTGTAAAATGTAAAACAATTGTGATCACATTAATCCTGGAGTCAATTAGAATAATGGCTAAAATATAAATTAGGTGTGGTTTTAGTACAAACTTAAAAAATAAAATTGATCAAACACTGAATGCACATAACATAGGGAAAATGCTAAAGGTAAAAAACACACATTGTTTATCACTATTAATGCAAAATTCAAGCATTTTCGATAATTCTGAATAGAAGTCATGAAATGTGCCTGACCTCCTAACATGTCAGGCAAATTTTGGTTCAGTTAGAAAAGAAATGACAATTATCTAATTACAGCTAATTTCCTACTGCATGTAAAGCAAGACTTTGGTTAGGTTGCTTGGTTTGTTTGAATATTGTACAATTGTTATTTAGATAACGTTCAATCATATTTCAATATAATATATACAGGTTAAAATGTGCCTATATATATCGTTTGAATATTCAATCTTAATAACAAAGCTTGAATTAACATTTTTACAAACAGAGCAAGCAAGCCTACCAAAGTTTTACTTTACAAGCATTTTGAAATTAGCTGTAATGACAGCCAACTTTTTCTATTCATTATTCATATTTTCGAGGCAAATCATATTTTGGTCACACAAATATTTTCATCTGAATGAACAAAGGCCAGAAACTAATTTTAAATTTTTGAAAAAACTGAAAAGGAAACAGCTGAAAAATAGCAAATCTTGAGTCATTTCAAGTTTGTTAAAAACTATGAGTCATAGACTATCGTATGTCAAATATTTCAGTTCAGAGATGGTGAAACAATAATCATTGTTTGTAAAAAAAAACTCAATTGTGGTAAAAACTTGACAGTGCAGTGAAAGTCATGCTTCAGTACTTTCTCAGAAAAATACCATAAATTGTAAAAAAATAGACACAAAAATCTAAGGGTTGTCCATGCGTGACGCTACCTTTGATTTTTTGTGTTTGAGGTATTGATAACTGTTCCATAGCCTCAACCATGTCTATAACAATCTCCTGAGAGCTCGCACGGGAATTCTTTGTTGTAACAATCTCCTCTTCATTCAAATCAGGCTGAACTTCATCTGAAGATTTATAGTTTTATTCAGTTTAAAGGGGAAATCTTCATAAAGATTGAAGGATTGAAAACTTAAAATTTCTTTGGTGACAGACAAAATACTGTAATAGCAGGAATATTTAATGAAAAATTTATTTTCAGTACTACTAATTCAACTATAAGATGAAACTAAAGAAGAAAAAAACTAGTTAAATTAATCTTTAGAGACACAATCAGTTATAATGAAAGAAAAAAACAAAATTTACAAAAACTTAGGCACTAGAAATTGTGAGAAAAAATCGTTTAACAGGGATATTTATGAATTTATTATACAAGTCAAAGTTTATACAAATGAATAATGATATATCAAATGGACATCCTTTGCTTCCCATACTTAAATGATTTATTAGTAATAGTTGAGTGATATGTTAAAAATTGAAGTCATACAATAGAAATCAGAAAAATCAATTATGAGTGACGTGAATGTTTTCTGCTTCCCATACTTTATGATTGATATGATTTGTGAAATAGATGCACATGATGATGATCCATCTACCTTTTCTCTCTTTTTCTGGTTGATGTTTTGAATCAGAAAATTTGTCAAGCTGTCCAATTAAATCCAGAAAGTCTTCATCTCGTTTTTGAACTTGAACTTCCTTTTTAGCTTGTGGTCTACGTTGATCAACTGTAACTACCATTTCATCATCCCGTGATTCTCTCTCTACATTAATCGAAGGTTTATTCAGAAACTATACAATACACATTTAGATATCTACTAAAACATCTCTCAGTACAGTATTTTTTCAAATAATTTCAAATATCATTATCCATTTTGCTCAGCTTATGCAGAAAAATTCTCTTTTATCCCATATTTAACTGTTGATAATAAAATTTCTGTCAAGTTCTAAAATAACTGAAATTCTCTCTCAAATAACTGGTCAACATCTGTACACCTTATTTAGATTATTTTTATAAATAGGTTCACAAAATCTTTATGTTTTGAGATAAAAATCCAAGCATAAACCTGCAAATTTAAAATGTTAGATTTCACACACTTCAAAACGGGACATGAAAAGCCAAACTTTAAACAAGATGCCCTTCGGAAAACACTAACCTTTAATAACTTTTTTACTAAAGCCTCAGCATGTTAGTATTATAACACACAACTTTACTTAAAATGCCTTTAAGCAAATACTTAAAATCATAAATAATCTTTATTTTGTACTTGCAAACTGAGATGACTGATAGTAAATGTTAAAATACTATCAACAATAAAAACTTTCTTTTTTGTAGATTTGTGTTTCCTATTAATTTAATGTCAACTGTTTAAACTTGCTGTCTATCAAATGTAGACAAGAGTTGAAAGGGAAATGTGAATACAGTGAAACGTATAGGAATGTGCATTCAGTGTTTGATAAATAGAATCTTATATAACTGAGAATTATAAGTGTAAAAGGATAACATCATACAGACAACATAATCGTATAATAAAGTGATGCATACATACACAACATAAATACTTATAAATAATGCATTATACCATACATTGGTTTATTGGTCTATCATGTATCAATAATTAAAATAAATTGAACATATGTTTAGAATCTAAAGTTGGTAACACTGTTTTTGTTTACCATTGATAATAAGCATAAAACATGTATTTTTATATACATTGAAATCACTCATAACGAATATTAAAAACAACATCATAAATGCAATTTATAAAATGATGCTATGTCTTTTGGAATTTCTAAGAACATTTTTATATTATTTGTATGATATGCATTATTCAATTTGGGTTATAAAAGGATAAAATAATGAATACAAGATTTGAATAAACAACAATAATAATCTATTATAAAAAGACTATAAATACAAAAAAGTATACTTAAATAAACATGCATATCAAAAAAGAAAATAGATTTGTATTTATTTAATAAACTTTCCAGTTGTATTGCTTGAAATAAAAGAAAATCTAGTTTCTTTTTATCTTAATATAATAAACCATGTTATTATCTATATAAATAATATATTAATAAAATAATTCATTTGTGCTCTATTTTTCATATAAAAAGGACTGTTATTCCAAAATCCCAGTTCTAACACTATAGATTCGCTGTAAGAAAAGTTAATCTCTAAATTCCTCTGAAGTTTTTGAATGAAATTGTTGATAAAAAGTGTCTCTTTTCTCTAAACCTTACATCAAATACAAAAATTTAGATTAAAAATTAAAAAAATAACAGGACGCATCTCCAAGTTCCCAAAATGCTAATTTCTTGTAATAATTTGACTTATCACATTACATATCCCCTTTAAAAACATGCAATAAAACTTTCATTTAGAATTAAAAAGAAATTATGAAAGGTGGGGAAATAAAATGGAATGAATTTATTGCCAATCAAAAACTGTGAAGAAAGTGTAAGTTAAGTTTAAAATTAGTTAGATAAACATAGGGTACAACAGATTAGTAGATCATGCAGTGTTACTGATCACCACACCAACAGGGATGACCATGCAACTGGTACCTTGCTGTTGTTGTTTTTGTGAAGGGGGAGCAGCTTGCTGATCAATAGATTGTACAATGGATATTATCTCTTCTGGTGACAGACGTTCATGTTTAGTATGAACAATTTCATCCTCGGTTACTGTTGGCTTGTCATCAATATCTACAGAGTTACATTATCAAAAACATATTAATCAGTAGTTAGTAAAGCTTAACCAGAATGAAAAGTTACCACATCAAAGCATTGTAACTGACTTGCATGTAAAACGTTTTGAATATGCATATCATGCTATCAGTCTTTGGAGTCCTATGAGGTCCTCATTACTTCTCTCATGAAATATAAGGCCTCCATTTATATAAAGCCTTTATTTTGTTATTCATGTCAACCACAATATTGAAACTCACAAACAGTTTTCAAACAATTAGTGCTACATTAGCAATACAAATCCTTAGCAAAATAATTTTCACATGAAATAATGCTCAATACTGATTAACATAATGAAATGCTTAAGCTAATGCATTGATATCAATATGTATGAAATTCTGTCTAAATAGGTTTAAGCCACATCATATCTTATTCTTTTAAAACCATTCTGTGAAACAAGACCTGTAATTTGCAATATATCTTTCTTTTATGTAACAATATTAATACAAAATACTTCTAAGCTAACTTTGTTTATAAGCTTTTTCATTCTAAGAAAAAATACATAAACAGTTTACATGTAAAAAGAAATTTTACACCTTATCGCTATTTATACACTATTTCTTAACATTAAACAGTTTTGTAAAATTTGGACGTTATGAAGGAATTGTTACATGGTCAATAAATCAGCTAAATTTCTGGTCAGTTTTGTTGATACCCATATAGTGATAAGGTCTATAAAGTGAACATTTTCAATTTAGAGATTTATTCAGTGAAATAATAGTCATAAAATAAAAAAGTTTCCTTCATGCTAAAGAGTATTGTACATTTTGTATATAATGTATTTAAAGTTGAGGATGAAAAGTAGAGAAGTATTAGTATATAATGTTATGATTATTAGGTTGATTACAACATGGAAACGTTCAACATGCAAGTCTGGTTCCCTGTTTCATTAACTCATTGTAAGAAACAGTGTACCAATGTTTTACAAAGGCCAACTGATTAAAAACCTTGTCATAATATACTGTCATTTAAGTTTTAAACAAATGACTTAAGTTCATTTTACTTTTTGGAAGAGTTTTATCTTTCCCTCCTGAAAATGAGTTGATGAGAGTAGTAACTAATGTTACAGGGAACCAGTAGATGTAGACAGATTACAGATGGATGTACCTTCTCTGTTTACTGTTTCAGGTTGTTTAGACTCGCTATATTTATCAAGTTGATCAATTAAATCGAAGAAGTCTTCATCTTGCTTTTCTACTTTAACTTCTTCCTTTGCTTGTGGCCGTCGTTCATCAACTCTGACCACAAATTCATCTTCCCTTGTTTCTGTTTCTAAAGGTCAATTGAATAAGCCGGTCAAATGCAAAGCAATAAAAACAACATTTAATCTACGTTTCCAACACTGACCAAAATTGACAGCTCTATTGTTATTGAACTTACAATTAAGGTTCAAAAGCATATAAATCGAAATAAAATTTTGAAAATGAAAATGAAAACTGAAAACCAGTGTAATATACAAAAAAACTGTCATTATCATCATATTTTCAAATTAATAATCTAAAAATAACAATGAAGTTATTAAAATAATAAAACACAATTGTTTTAGATATGAGCTATTTCCTTTCCAAAAATGATGTTATCTTGCTTCTGAAGGAGTTGCTTCGGATGAACTTATCTTTCTTAAGTTTTGTTTTCAATTTCATATCATAATTATTGATAAACAATATGCATTTTGAAACTAACTATGGTCTTTTTCTAGTAAAATATTAATGAAAGGCAGTCCTCCATTCAGTATCATGGAGTTCAAAGAGTTGGAATTTATGGTCAGTCAGTATTGGAATATAATACACAATGTTTATTCACAAGTCCCATTCAATGACAATCAGGCATGTTAGTACATTTCACATCAACTTATAAAGCACTGTACTAACATTCTAAACTCCTCATTTAAAATAGCATTGTATGTTTCTTATCAACATCAATAAAATATGTCTTATATGTTATCTAAATATTATATCAATATTTTGTTTACAAATTGCCTATTTTTACTTATTAAACATATGAAATATGTACTGGATAATTCGAGCTTATGCATCTAAGAAAATTGCCTATTTAGCTATAAGGTATAATGAAAATGATTTGAAAATAACCAATTTGAAAATCCAATAACGATTGCTATAAAAATCAATGTAAAGAAGCCACAAATAATTGTTATGATTAGGGTCTATCCCAGATAGGAAGAAAAAAATAAAATAAAAACTAAAGTGTGAAACCAAAATGATTGGGTCATAATAAAAAGCCATTTTATTTTTTGCAAATTCTGACAAAAAATATTATACACTTCTTCTGGTTTCCTGTTATTCCAGGTGTCTGATGGATAACAGATGAAGTCAGAACACTATTTGGTAAGCCCAGGAAAAATGTTCAATTAAATGAAGCAAAAACAAGATAAAGTCCAGTTTTACGCTTTGTGTTCCAGTAAATAAACACTTTTAACATTGCAATAACTGATTTACAATGTAAATTTCTATTATGATATGTGCTTTTGTTTGTATTTCAAATTTACCAAGTAGAAAAAAATTACCAATAACTGAGTTTATATATGTCACCTCAAGAAACATAACCAAAAGCAAGCAAAACAAATAAGGATGGTCCATTTTTATCCCAGGTAGATTAAAAGTATAGACAAACCTCTAGAAAGTGTGAATTTTCCTACAACAGTAACAGTATTTTCTTATTTTTGTTTTATGAGTATAAATATGTGTGAATATTCAATTTTCATGGGATTGAGAAAAAATATTTATAAAGGAACCTGATTTCTATATAAAAGATTACAGACAATTTGTATTTCTTTTAACACTAAAGAATGTAGTTCAGATATACTCACGATGTCTAGGTATTTAATATCCAATGGATAGTGAAGAGTCAGTAGTTTTTAAATTTTTTTGCATCTTAATGTATTTTATTTCTTATGTTCACCATTTTACTTGTTTTTGTTAATGTATAAAGTTGTGTTTTAGTCTGGCTGTTTTTGTTTATGTATATACACTGGCTGAGGACAACATACCTTCTTCTAAAGCCTGAGGAGCTTGCTTGTCATCAGAACTTGGAGATTCTACTACAGATTCAGATTCCTAAAAATAAATTTAAAATCTAATAAATATTCATTTACAACTGCAGCAAACCAATTAAAAAGAAACTTTCCATGCAAAACCATACAGAAAATGATCATATTCATACATCTTTTAAATATATAACTTTGAAAATTTAAACTGTAAAAAAGGATAGTAGTTTTTCTTTGATATTTTTTAATTTACTTATCATTGACAGTGTTTATTATCATATCAATTTAGATTTTGTTTCTGCAATAGCTTAATAATTTGCCTTACTTTATACCAAAATGGCTATAATGAATTTGCCAAGTTCTTGGCCTTTTATAGCTTGCAATGCAGTCAAGGTTTTGATCATTATTGAAGAACGTACAGTGACCTGTAGTTGCTTACTTCTACAAAATTTATACTCTGGTAGAGAGTTGTCTCATTGAAAATCATACCAATACCACTCTCTTATGTGGTATAACAAGTGTATCAACAGGGACAAGATTTTTTAACACGGTTCTAAGAAAGTTTCATTTTTTCTAAAAGAAATTATTTCAGAATGTTTCCAACACAATAATTGACAGCAATCTAAAAAGAACAATGTAACAAACACGGTCTAAACTGCATCAAACTGTGTGTACAAAATTATTACTCTACAAATATCACACCAAATAAATCACTAGATTACAATAAAAGTATCAAAGAGTGCAATGCTTTTTTTAATGTCACACCGAAAATAATTGTAACAAATTAGGGAAAAGATGTTAAAATAATTCACGGCAAAATTAGAAATAACACAAAAAAAAAGGGAAGCAATCTCACCTCAAGGTCAATCATCATCTTAACGTGCAAAAATAATAAGAAAATTTTAAATGAAAATGTGTATGCATGCTATTAATGAACACATTTATAAATGGAAGGGTTTAAAAATATTTAAGGATGCAATACTTCAATTTTTTTATTTGATCTGAAGGTGAAGAGGATGGGAGAAAATAGGGGCTTTCAACTAAAACCACCAACATTAACGTATCACATCTTTTTCTTGAATAGCAATGCTAATATTGAAGGTCTCTTATACTGATAAAATATTGAACATCTGTATAACTTCAGAAACCATAATTGAGTTACTACAACTAATAACACAGAAAATCCAGACATGAAATATTCTATAATAGGATACCTTAACCATATCTTGTTCATCAAACTGTACATCTAATGACATGTTACGCTTCATTGAATCTTCTCTAGATATTCCAACCTCTTCTGTGAAAGTGTCAAAACCTGAAAACACACAGAACATCTCAACTTTTAAAATCAGATCACTTTTTCATTTAGTACTATTTATACTAGTGACATATTTGTTACTGATTTCAATTAAGTTTAATGAATTATACATTAAAAGATTCTCAAAACTTAAACCTTGTCATAATGGTTCCTAAAAAATCAAGCACAGGAAAAAAATATGTACATTAAGGAATCAATGAAAGACCAAAAAAACATTCAAGTTGCTGACTCTTCTAATAAACAGCATACTTCTTTCTTAAAATAATTATTGAAAAAATATGTATACAATGTAACAGATTCTCTGCAATTAAAATGTATACTATGAAAGCTAGCTTTTCTGATAAAACTTTAGCGACATTGCTTGGTTTGTATTCATGAATGTATATTTTGTAACCATAACAACCACTCATTACCTGATTGGTCCATAGCAACTCTAGCAGCAGCTGCCTCCATCTCATCCTCAACATTTTCTACATTATATATACATTTCTTGACAACATCTTCTCTGTTTATCTTTATAAGAGCTCTTTCTAAGGCTTGACCTGTAAAGTAAAATTAAAATTAAAATAAAAAACCTGCTGCTTTTAAATGAAATCACAGTATATATGATTCCATTCATAATTACAGCTGAAAGACAGATTTGTTTGTTGTAAAACATTCAAAGGAATAAATGAATGTTCTGTATTAGTTCTGCAATGATTTAGTTTGACATTCTGTTTCATTGTTTTTTTAATTAACAATTCTAGCATAGAGCGGACTTGGATGAAGATAAGTATAGCAGCTAGCTATCTATCTATCTTGTTTGTTGTGCTAATGTATTTGTATACCAAAGTTTTAAGGTAGATTGATGGTATACCGCCATCTTGGATTGTACAATCACAGTACAAAATTGGTCTAGTTATTTGCCTTAATCTGCAAATTTGGAGACAGATTTGCAATTCAATGGTTAGAATGTTTTTTTTATTTAAAGAAAACTTGTTAATTCATTGTATGGTGAAAAAATATTTTAACAAATATCATTTTTTTTTTGGTTTAAAAATAACTCTTTTAGTACAAAATTTATACTGGGCTAATAGGGATTTTTTTTATTTTGACTTGTAGCAAGAAAACAAGTTTTGGTGACACCAAGTTTTATTTTTATTTTCTTAATACATATAATGAAACCTTTCTTCTCACAATTTATTTCAGAATTCTATCTCATAGAAATTTTTTTATGCACACTAATGTGTTTTTTCATGAACAAACTAACCAAATTTTGACAATTTTCAACGACTCATAGCCTGAAAAATAGCAAGGTGACCAATACTTTTTATTAAATATTTGAAAAGAGCATAATAAAATCTTCATTTTGGCAAATTATAAAAAAAATCTGTCTCAAAAAATATATACTTGTGATCTACCTTAAAACATTAAAATTTTGTTCTGGTTGTTAGGTTTTATGTCTTGTATACCAATAGTATAACACGGAAGCTTAAGGGACATACATATTCCTACTTACCTTTGTTTGGTTCAGTATCTTTATCCACCCAGAGCTGTAGCATGGCAAGAGCTTGGTCATTAACAGTTTTGTATTGGTTGTTAATGTCATTAATTTCTGATGATGAAACATCTAACTGTTGAGCTAACATGACCCAATCTCCCTTGAGTGTATCTGCTACATCTGTCAGTCTGATGTTGGCCTGTTGTACTCGGTCTTGAACAACTACAATTACACAGAAATATCACAAACTTTTATTTCATTTTCCCTTCATTGATTGATTGTCGGTGCTTAGCACCACTTAAGCACTATTGGCTGTATATTTTAATCGATGGAAAAAACTGGAGTCCCTGGAGAGGGTTAAACAACTGAACAGTAGCATGAATTTTTTTTTGAAAGGAATATGTTTAATTTCTTTCTATAACTAGTAATAAATCAAAACATATATTATTAAAGTATTTACCAATGCCATGTTCTTTGATAATTGAAGTTCTGTTTCTAAGTTCTCGAACTGCCTCTCCATCCATTTCCATGGAGGACGACTGAAGTAAAACAAAACCATAATGCATTTAAAGAATAACATGAATCAACAAAAATTAGATAATACATATCACTTTAATATCGATCAAAATATTTGCCAAATCTTAAATTTAGAAAACAGTTTTGTTATTTTTGTTATTTTGCTTTTCATTTTTTATAATGTTTTCCTTTTTGACAGTTTTTGCAGTAATTTATTTGACATGCCATCCTTGCTGGTTTTGGTGACAAATTCATTATCTAATTGTTTAAACCATGCATTCAGGAAATCAAGCTACATTAAAATCACTAAACACTTCAATTTCTTCTGATTCCATCTTGTAGCAGACAGCAGGAAATTGAATAATGGGAAATAACTCTCTGGATAGTGCTAAATTATGTAATGCAATCCAAGAAGTGAATCCTTATGAAAAGAGAACATAATCATTGATGGGGCATTTCTATTTGATGAAGTGCATTTCTTTATATCAAAAGTCTTAATAATAAACCAGTTAAATCTTTCCTTTATGAACCAAGTATAACAGGGCAGCTGTACTTCTTTTGGAACAATTTTATCACAATTAATTTAGAAACAGGAATAATTCCATGTGTTTCACAACATGCTTTAGACCAAATATTCTGTCTCTTTATATTTTCTTTTTATAATTTGCCTATTTTTTGTGTGTCCCTGTGCACATTTTGATTTTCAGTGAATCGCAAAATCTGGGTTAAACCTTTATTTAGCATACATTTTAATTTGGTCACATCATAATGAAGATGTATACTAAGTTTCAATTTTGAAGTGTACCAAATTTTAGTTGAATTATGATCATAACTTGACCTTCATTTTCCCTCTGTTCAGACATACAAATTTTGGATTAAATCATTAGTTTTATTTAAATTTGTAACCTTGATTTTTTAAGACTTAAATTCAACTCCCTATTTCCTGAGATTGTCAAATTACATACAGCAACCTCTAGTCACTTTTCACACATGTACATTTCAGGGTGGAGCATCTTTAGAGCTGCTATCAATATTAGACTTACTGTAGACATATCTGGCAGCGAAACATTGAGATTACAAATTGGAGTCTGGGGTACTTCTCCTCTGGCAACTTTAGGTTCCTTCATAAAGGCAACTCTAGCGGCAGGATCTTGATCTAGGTCTCGTATTCTTAAAGTACATGGCAGCCTGTTTTCACGAAAAGCTTTAAAATTGATGTAGAGCTGATCACCTGACTTGGTGATGGGGATTAAATTTCCTGCCATTTCTACAAACTGTGGTCTTCCATCAATTACCTGTAAAAACAAAACACAAAAATATAGCAATTAAATCAAATTAGGAATAGATGTACAATTGTATGGTGAGAACAACAAAAGGAGTCAATAACAAGTCAATCTAAACTCTAAACAAAAGGTAGTTTCAGAAGGCTTTTCGTCAACTCTAAGAAGTGTACATGCAGGTGTCCCCCAGGGATCAGTTTTGGGACCCTTTCTGTTTCTTGTTTATATAAATGATATAGTTAATGACATTGCTAATGATATTAGACTTTTTGCAGATGACACCTCTTTATTTGTCATAGTAGATGATGATCATGATGTAGCAGCCGCTTCTTTAACTAATGACTTAGATGTTATCTCAAATTGGGCAAAATCATGGGCTGTTCAATTTAACTCTAAGAAAACTAAAAATATTGTATTTACTAGAAGGGAAAGGGAGCATCCACCTGTATTTTTTGGGATAAATGGTGAAGAGGTTGAGAAAATAAATATTCACTGCCATCTTGGGATAACATTTCAGTCATCAGCTTCATGGCATACACATATTGATATTATTTATAAAAAAGCATGCTCTCGTCTTTCTGTGCTTCGCCAAGTTAAGCACTTATTAGATAGGAGTTCACTTATCCGTATTTATTATGCTTTTATTAGACCTATATTAGAATATGGTGATGTTATTTGGGGCAATTGTTCCCAGCATGAGACTGAGCTCCTTGAAAATATTCAGATAGAAGCTGCTAGAATTATTACAGGATTACGACGTAATTCCTCCAGACAGAAACTTTATATTGAATTAGGTTTAGAAACTCTGGAGAATAGACGTAATAAACATAAGCTTATACTATTCTATAAAATATTAAATGGGATGACACCTGCATACTTATATGAGTTAATCCAGCCATATCTTCCCAGACAAACCCCTTATACTTTGAGGAATGAAAATAACACTTTTCACCCGCCTCTTGCTAGAACTAGCTCTTATTTTAATAGTTTCATTCCTTCCACTATAAGACTTTGGAATAGTCTTCCTTTGAGCTTACAAAAGTCACCAAGTTTGGGTATATTTAGAAGTGGACTGGATAAGTTTTATAGGACTGGTGATATATTTAAACCTTTCAACTATGGGATAAGGAAACTTAATATAAGTCATTGTCAACTCAGAAATAATGCTAGCAACCTTAAATCTCATTTATTTAATCAGTTCTTATCTGAGAACACTTTTTGCACAAACTGTAACCATCCTGTTGAGGATAACAAACATTTCTTTTTTATTTGCCCTAAGTATAATGATGTAAGACAGATCCTTCTTGATTCCATTTACTCCATTGTTGATAATGTTGACATAAATATTGAATTACTACTTTTTGGAAACAGATTATTATCATATGATATGAATATTGCTATTTTTAAATCTGTTCAGAAATATATCAGTGACACTCAACGTTTTGTTTGAAACTTACTTAATTTTTGTTTCATCTAGTTTTATTTTTTATTTTTTTATTTTTTTTCTACACTCCAACGTTAATTCATTTATTCCACTAAGCAAGCTTAGTGTCTCCTTCAAGCCATATATATATTTCTAATGACTTATAAAGGATATTTGCATGTTTCAAGGTAATTTAAATAACTGATGATTAATTGCCTATATATTTATTTATACTTTGCATTTATTAAGTAACACTGTTAACATATTTTGCTCGTGTGTGCTCACAAGTAGCATGCATGTTCCACTAAATTGCATTATTTTAAATACAGTTGTTGTATAAATTGAATCATACCTTGTACATGTATTATGGAGAGAGCTTTTATAGGCTGTGCCTGTTGCTCAATCCTTTTCATATCTTAATGAATAAAATATGTTTAAAATCAAATCAAATCTAAACTCTGCCACAAAAAAGACAACTGTGTAAAACTCTAAATTGGTCTGAATCTTGCAGCAATAATTTCATCAATTTTTAAGGCTTTTCACAATTTTTTATAACAAAGGGAAGTAACTTGATGATGCTCCACAAAATTATATATTACCTCTACATCTCTACTTCTAGCCACTTCTACGAAATGTTCCTGTTTTTCCAAAGTTTTATCAAGTCTGTCATCTGTCATACAAAACATGCGTAGCTTTCCTTCCTCTTCTCCTGTACGTTTAGCAAAACAAACAAATCTGGCCATGTATGGTATAGTAATAGCTTCATGGTATAATTCTGTTCCCATTCTTGGGGCGTCAGCAATGTTTTGACAGTCCATTAGCCAAAACCTAAAATATTTAAAAGACATTAAGTTATCAAAGCATAATTTGTGGTGGAGTTTATGTAACAATTAGTCATCAAAGTGGGTTTTTATAGATGTCGTCCCTCTCATGGAAGTTTTACGAGTAAGTATATTCTACAGATTGTTTGTTCTGCTGCCTTTTACTTTTGAATGCAGTTGTCTTTCTGCAAATATTTCCTTTTGGTTTTTTTGTTACCCTTTGGTGAAGTTCTTTTGATATAATAGAATGTCTGAAACTGATATTTTTTATGCAAGACAATCCATGCTTTTGTTAATTGTAAACATAATTATAATACCATGATTATAATAAAACATTAATTCAGTTGTTGTCCTTTGTTGCTGCATATTGTTTTTGTTTTTCATTCATTATAACATAAATCAGGCATTTGAATTGTATACATTTTCAGGGCATTTTTCATATAGAGTTTTTTTCATATTTAAAGGCTGTACGGTGACCTTTAGTTTTACATTCTACATCATCTGAACTCTGGTAGAGAGTTGTCTCATTGGCAATCATACCAGATTATCTTTTCTATTATATTGAAAAATTTGTAAGGGTTCCGCGGAACCCAGTGTCTCGCCTACTTTTGCTGTAAATTGCAGGCTCAACAAAAATGAGGAAAAAAACCCAAAAAATATTCCTCTTGATACAATCTTCCAATTGTAAGAATCTTTTGTCCAAGGTTGGTTTAAATCCAGGATAGTTTATGAATCTAAAAATGTTTTAAAAACAACTGCAGACTGTACATGTATGTATGATGTATGGTTAACTGGAAGAAAATCTAAGTCAATTTAAAAGTTGAATACCGAAAAAATGGATTTATTTTTTTACAAAATTTTCTTCTGGATACTATCTTATGATCATAAACAAGCTTCTGTCCAAGTTTGGTACAAACCCAGGATAGTTTAAGAAAGTTATTAAAATTCTAAAAACTTTAACCACAGGGTGAATGTAATGTTTCCCCACAGAAAAACTAAGTCCATTTAAAAGTAAAATATGGAAAAAATGGATTTATTTTTTTACAAAATTTTCTTCTGAATACTATCTTATGATCATAAACAAGCTTCTGTCCAAGTTTGGTACAAACCCAGGATAGTTTAAGAAAGTTATTAAAATTCTAAAAACTTTAACCACAGGGTGAATGTAATGTTTCCCCACAGAAAAACTAAGTCCATTTATAAGTAAAATATGGAAAAAATGGAATTTTATTTTTACAAAATTTATTTCTGGATACTATCTTATGATCATAAACAAGCTTCTGTCCAAGTTTAGTAGAAATCCAGTATAGTTTAAGAAAGTTTTTAAATTTCAAAAACTTTAACCACAGAGTGAATATTTGTTGACGCCGCCGACGACACCGACGACGACGGAATGTAGGATCGCTTAGTCTCGCTTTTTCGACTAAAGTCGAAGGCTCGACAAAAAGCATCGTAAGATACAGAATCCTGCACACTACAAACCTTCCAGACACACTAGTGGTAATGGAGACACAGTCTTCTGAAAACTTAATGTTAGCAGCTTTAGTGTAGTCCTCCCATACAGAAACATCAGTTCCCTCTGTCAAAAACAATAGAAATATCTTAGATTTGTATAAATGTAAATCATAAACATGCTAGTTATCTACAGTACTAAACATACAGACTAACATTACTCTAAATCACAAAGAACCATTAGAAGAAAAAGACCTACAATCATATCCACACTTGTGTTCTAATTTAATCCAAATTATCAAATCTAACATTAAAATCTACAATATTCTTTTTATCAAAATAAACAAAAATTGCAAAGTAATACAGTTTTACACAAGAAAAAACTAAAAGAATCCCGTTTGTATTCAATGATTTCTATTGATGAACAAGAGATCACATGCTGATAACTACTTATCATATATACAGTGTTCTCTGCCGGGCCTTATAGCAACCAGTACCTAATACTGGCAATCTATTTTTTACCATCATGATATCTACATAGATGTTACAATAGAATGTATTGTAAATGTGGGGCTTTGATATAAGGTAAAAAACGTTATATGAAAACATTACGGAGAACTCTGTAATAACCACAATATCTAAATACGTTGACCTTCTTTGATATTAACATTGGTCATTGTAATTATGTTTAAAGAAAACTTCACATTGATCCATCACTCATGAATAAAATGTCAAGCTGAGGATATAGAGTACAGCGAATATATAAATTTGACCTATGATCTTTGGTTCGGAGGAACTGACCACAGCGCAATAACCTATCACTTATTATAAAACATGGAAATGATAGGGTCAGGGATTTCTGTAAAACAAACAAGTACATCTTACAACCATACTGCAAACCAAAAATACTTGATTATCACTCATGAGAAAATGATGTACTATGAAAAATTAAAACTTGTTCATTGAAACAGAAAAGGAGGTAAAAGTCAGTCCTTTGGACATACATGTATCTACACTTGAAAAAATTTCTTGACCAAATATTGTTGACTAGTTATCAGTATTAACATGTTTAACCCGCCACATTCTATGTCATATGTGCCTCTCCAAAGTCTGGAGCCTATAGTTTTCAGTGGTTAACGCCAGTTCATGCTTCATATTTGTTTTTCTAAATTGTTTCATTATTAATTCAGTTTTCTCAATTTAATGTTTTTAACTTATTGATTCATATCTAATACTTTTAGATCCAACTACACAGAAGTGTTTTTTATCATTGTTAAAGAGATGTTCTTTTGCCTAAAACTACTTATATCCACTTAATTTGAACTTTGGTGGATAGTTGTCTCATTGGTAATCATACCATATATCCTTATTTCTATAAGACCTATATCAAAGAGGAGAGAAAAACATGTCTGTCTATTAAGCTTAAGTGCATGTTTAAACTGTATCTGTATATATCAATGTGCAAACACTACCATACTAATAAATTCACATGCAAAACAACAATTTTTAAATAACTTGATGGAGGACTGATAGGGATTGGGCCAATCAATTCCAGTAAAGGCTAGTATCAATGGGGTACATATAAACTGCAGTCTCCTATGATTTAGGACATACAATGGAAAGACTGGATATAATACATCCCATTCCTAGTGGCTGGATTCAGTTGGTTTAACAAATCAAACAATAGTATAGGACACTAATTTTTTCAACAGTGTTATATTTTACAAGCTTAAATTACAGGGAAAAGTTTTTAGGCAAAAAGGAAATATATCCGATATATGATGTTAATGGCTGTTATCTTTTCTGCATTTTTATTCAAAATATTTATTACAATTCATTTTTTTATACAATTTAAATATAATATAACTACAACCTTTTTTACCAAGCATTTTTACTTTCACTTATTGAAGTTAGATAAATTGATGTTGTTCGTTTAGCATTGAGAAGAAATAGAAAACTTGACTGAAATAAGTATAGCATTGAAAAAAGCCATTATAATTATCAGAAAAAAGTTCAGAATCTGAAAGATGAAATGTTTACACAACGAGGATACTGTGCACACATATACACAAACAATGCATGATACACAACATGAGGAAGAATTTACCTCTGTTTAAGGAATGGTTGGAGCCTAACGAAAGCACAAAGAGAGAAAGATACACATTATAAAGCTACAATATAGAGGTGTATAGTGTTCTAAATAGAAATTGTCTTTCTTTACAATCAAATATTTAGCATAGAAATATTTAATATTAAAAATTCCATTTCATGCTCATTCATAGAAAATATTCTATCATACATATCAAAAAGTTTGAACAAATTATAATATATCAATACAGACACAGATGCCCTGCCCTGAACTTTTGAAAAATGTTACAAATTGTATGTAGACATCCTAGTCTAGACTAAATTAATCTAATTTAGGTTTAAATTACTAATTGAAGATCTTTTTCTAGGAATATGTTTTGTAAATATCACGAAGGCTATTGCTGACAAAATAAATTTTCATTCATGGCAAGGCATACATATGATTTCATTCAAGAACTATATCATTTAGAGAACTTTAGACAAAATGTTTTAAGATTTAACCAACTGACATACTAGACATGGCTGAAAAATAAAATATTCAAATTCAAACATTGTCAGTGCTCATACAAACAAAGCTTCAGTAAAAAGCTAGTGCTAACAAAATGGTTGCACTTTTGAGATATTTCAAATGTACCATTATAACATTTATTGATTGTTGTTTCCCTAATGTCCAGTGGCAAATATTTCATGAATATATTGGACAATCCACTATTATCCACACAAACTGATCCTCAATGACTCTTATAGTTTGTGATATGATACAGTACACCAGATATTTATTTAGACATTCCACATGAGTTGACAATGTGTGTAGTAATTTTGATAAATTTGTTCAAACAATTTTTCTTTTCACTGAAGTAAACCATCTAACTTTTATGCAGTACATATCAACCATTTCTTTGGCATGGTTGTATTACAATAGATGTTTTAGTGGAATTAGTAAGATTTATAAGAACTTTAATAAAGCTGTTCAAACCATTCTATATAGGGTGAATGAACTTCGATAAAAACATAGGATTCAATCAGAAGAAAAATTTGCTTCAAGCATTGTTCTACATTAAAATATAATTTGCAGAAAAAGATTATCAGGAACAGTAACCCATTCAGTTATCTCCCCTTCTAAATTTGAAAATGAGGATTTAGTGTATTAACAACAAATCTTAAAATATTACCAATTTCATAAATTAATTTTATTGAAAATATTCGTTCTAATATTTGTTCTACATATATTTTTTTACTATTATACAGGAATTATATGGATAAAACCATATCCATATTATACCTGCATGAAAGCAGCAGGAGATGAAAATCACTTTATTTTTGCATGCTTAACAGTTGACTTTTAATATCATTAAGAAAATAATTTCTATTGTATATCATGTATATGAATTAAAGGAGATGTGGGATATATGTTACAGGAATAAAAACCTAAATACACCTATAGCTATAAGACATATTTTGTTTTACCATACTACTGTTTGTAATCTGATATTAATATACTGAGTGCCAATGAAAACAAAACACTTGGTTTTTCAAAAATAAAATTTATATAAGAAATGATAATCTTTCAAAATAAATTGTTCTTGAAAATTAACAATTCTAACCAGAGATCGATATCAAACAAAAATGTTTTATTGTCATCTTTTAGACGCTATAGGTAAACGAAACATCCAATGTCGAATCATTAACTCACAGTCCTAACAAAACATGTTACAACCCCGTTGTGCAGCGCAATCTCGACAGCGCGGTGGAATTGATCATCCCGGACGTTTAATGTAATCTGGAGGAATGTTATTCCACTTGTCCCGCAAATCAAACTGAAGCTGACTTTATGATATTGGTGGTGGTTTTCATCGTCTAAACCATGTCCAATCTGATGCAAAATTTGCTCGATCGGACCAATATCGGGCGGAACACATGAATTTTGGCCAAGATGGGTGCCAAATGTCTATGTAACCATCACTGACGGTTTTTGGTACATAATGAATGATTATTGGTCTACAACATTCGATATTTACACCTGACGGCCGTTTAGATGTCACTAAGGGCAGACTTTGGTGCTCTTTAACAATTTCTGCGCAAATGATGCTTTACTGAAATTGCTCCAAAAGATCTACCGTGACCACCATTGAACTCTCGTGACCTTGGTACAGCAATCAGAGTCAAAATCGAATATGTTTAAGACCAAATGAATCGGTCTGGCTGAGCATTTCTTGCTTTTTGTACCCTGGGATGTGGCTTATCATTAAATGATCCATTTTGGTTGAATTTGTGAATGATTTGGGTTATTGTAGAGGCTACAACTTCAGTCTTCTCGTAATTGTATGCTGTGAAAGGCTTCATTTGAACATGCCCAAAACTGCATGTCACTGGTTGTCAGAAAGTCCTGGCATTTACTCAGATGTTTATTGCAGTTTTCTAAAAATAAGGGCGGGATAATTCATGACATTAGCCATGCTTTAAATGACAAAATCATGAAAATGGTGCGTATGTTGAAAAGCGGTGAACTCAGTTTATGTCGGTTCAAAATAATCCTTACTTCACATTTGTTCCAAAAATCACTCAACCGTAATTTGTCGTCAATTGTCTTAAAAGTCATTTTAAACCAACTATACAAAGTTCTAATATAAATAAAATAAAAATTATAAGATTTTTTGGAAAAACAAAAGTGTTGTGTTTTCATTGGCACTCAGTATAGATTAATCTGACCATACATGTATTACATAAAATGAAACTAAGCTTGTTATGAACAGACTAAAGCTAAATGTACATTTGTTTTGTTAAATATAAAAGTATGCTATAAGCTAAATGTAGCAACATTATTCACAACATTGCACCACAAAAGCATAAATTAAAAATAAACAGAGATAATAACATAATGAAGGTTACCTGCTATGCTGTAGAGTACTCTGAGAGTCGGAGCTTCAGAACTGTACTGGTTTATCATGCCTTTCTGAGCAGCCTTGGGAACAGGTATTGTCAGGATAATGTCCTTGTGAAATTTACGTCGTCTTGGTTCCACCGTTACGATTGGACTCACAGCTACACGATTCCCTAACATCTTAGCGACAAGATCTGGATTTATTCTCTGTGCCTGGTGATTGGATGAGATGATCACATGATAAATACAACATTATTACAATAATCACAATAATATACATTTCTACACAATAGAGCAAGACTAAAGCGGAAGACACGAGTGCAAAATTTTACTGTTAATTAAAAAATGTCTGTTTCAATTTCAGCCAGTCTTGCCTGTCCCTTAGTAGGCTACAATATATAAAGAAATAGGAGTTGTTTTAAATATCTATTCAATTGCATGATTAAGGGTATACACATCATGCAGAATGAAAATTTCTCACTTTCCAAAATCGTATCTAACCTCTCTGACATTTTTATGTACTCAACTAACACCCGTATAAACACATGAAACAACAGAATCTAAAATCAAAGAAAATGATAACACTGACATTGTCATTTTTCAACATAATCAACTTAAACTAAGTTACTTAAATCTATCATCAAATATATACACTTATATATCGATAATTGAAAATAGGAGTAATTTTATTTTTTGGTCTAATTTTAAAAGCATACAACCGTCCCCCATATTTCAACATTTTTTATAATTTTTTTATCTTGAAGTTAAAATCAATGGTTTGATTAATATAGAGTCGTTTTCTGACCATGAATCTACTCTTTCAGTAGAACATATCAATTAGACCTTGGAATTTTCACTCTTTCAGTAGAACATTTTCAATTAGACCTTGGAATTTTAACTCTTTCAGTAGAACATTTTCAATTAGACCTTGGAATTTTCACAACCAGACTCATAATGGCTTTCATGTGACTCCCTACCTGCAGACCAACTTTAATCTTCTTTGTTAATGCCCCTTCTGGGAAAACTGCTTGTACTTGTGGTACAACAGTAGAACTGATCACACCGCCTTCACCACCAATATGTCGCTTCTCTTCCTTTATCTTAGTGACCAAGGCAAAATACCGAGGAAGGTCATCTGTCAATATTCTGGTAATTCTCTTTCCAGTTGCCTCGTCCTCTTGTTCCAGATCAGAAACTAAATAAAGAAGAACAAATATAAAGGTAACACAATTCTTTTCATCTCAAAACAGGTTGGATTATTCAATTGTTATGAATTCATATTTTGGATATATACAGGCAGTGTTCTACCCAGGTACATAATTTTTTTGGAAAACCAGTGCTGATTAAGTAACCTCATTTTATCTTTAAATTTCCATTCAGTGGCAGATCCAGATCAACAAGTAATACATTATATATCAACAGTTCAAGAATTGAGTTTCGTTTTATCCAGAGAAAATGATTGGTAGACAGGGAAATAATCATGCTTCATCATAACTTGTACACCCATTTTTCCCCTCCCCTCAGTTTTACCACAGGTATTACCTTCCATGCTTTGTTCCAGTGCCTTGTTAACAGCTTCATCAGAGGCCACAATTGGGTGTTCATCCCACTTTTCACCATTGTTACTTCTTAAGATCTTGATTTCTCTTTCTTTGCCACGTAAGGAGGCAAAGTGTGGTACTTCTAGAACTATATTTCTGTAAAATAAAAAATAAAAAATTAAAATCAATTTGTTATTCTTAACTATCTGTATGTATAAGTTGAAGACACCAATTCTGGCTTTTACTCAACGGTAGAGACACCTTATTGGCGGTGTTGGAGAGCAGCCTTGAAGCTCTTAACTGTATCTGCGCATACAATACGGTCTTCCAGCTGGTTCCAGTGTAGTATGCTCTTGACAAAGACAGAGTTCTTATATGGATCCGTGTTGCTAGGAATAGTTTCTAGTGCCTTCGTATTGTTCTTCACTGAATTTGTCACTATACAGGCACTTACAAAATTGTCAAATGTTTTAGGTTTAATTTTTCTCTTAGGTTTACTTTTAAGAGAACTACTACAGGTACTAACTAGAGGATAGTGATAAAAACCACCACAGAGGGCCTTGGTTGATGTAGATGCAAATAGGACTACCCTGTACATGTATGATGCACACAGGAAGAAAATAATTCAATTGGCCGACATACTAAAATACTCTATAATTCAGAGAACTATCTTAGCAAACACAACAAGCTATTTCAAAGCCATCTGGGATAATGTAACCGTTTATGGTCAAATCTAGTTGTTGAGTAAAGTGAAGAAGTATCTATTCAAAAAGCCTTTAAAAATAGTTTTATATGGGGGTCAATTTAGTTTTTATTTTGCTTCACTGTGTTGCTTTACATCAAAGAGATGTTAAATCTATTGTAGTAGTATGTAGGACAAGCAGGTGCTGACATTAATAATTATTTAATCAAGGTTTAATTACTGTCACATCTGGACATTTAATATCTAATGCAATAAATACACTTTCTTTATTCTAATTTTATTCCACTACAGAATAAGAATATGAATAAGAATTTATATTCAGCCAAATAGGTCTCCAGGTGGGCATATAATTTAAACAAATTAACCATTAGAATAGAAACATTTGCAGAACCATAATACAAATGTATGAACAATGTGTTCAATCTAAAGTTCTAAACATGTTAAAATCATATTATAACTTGTATTGTTCACATTCTTTTGTAGTAACAAAAATAAACATGTAAAGTGTGACCTCTAAAATATATAATTTCTGAAATCAATTTATGGTAAAGAAATCTTCAAAGAGCAATACTTCAGTTTGTTATCTAGATAGTGATATTTTCACTGAAAAAAACTTATGGGATTTCATGAGTAAGGATGGCTGCTGATGAATTTTTGTTTTGAATACTTCTTCCCACCCAGCAAATCATGTACATGTTTTATTTTATTGTTATAACAGTTATAAAGCCTGTAATTAAAGAAGTTCATATCAATAATTATTTTGAATGAGATTTTTAAGTGGAGAAAAAATCACTTAATCTCACACTTCAATTCAAAAGGATGGTGATCATGTTACTTCAAACTATCACATGACAAGTGTATCATGTGACAGTCTCCAAAATTGTACAGAAACACACTTTGTTTAATTATAATAAGTCTTCCTGGGCTAACAGGCTCATATAATGAACAACTACACAGTTAGGAAATAAAGGTGTGGCTCGAATTAGGATACAAACAATTGAAAATACATCAGTGTAAAACACAGGAAATATTTGGCAGGGATTCAGAGTTATGTAATATTATATTTACATTACATATAACTAATAATCAGGTCAATCATTCACTTTCTGATCTGTAAACAACTGGATTTAAAAGATACCAAATAATTGCAAAACTTTCTCTTTTGAGTTGAATACAAAGATTTCATTAAATTTAACCTTTCAAAGAGAAAAAGAAGAAATACAGAAATACTGAAGGGACAAAATGCTGTAATTTTACCCCCCTTTTAACCTTTTTGAGTTGCAAAATTGTATATCTATGGAAAACATTTAAGAAAATTGTCAGAACTAAAGAGAAAGTTAAATCTAGGTGTGATATTGCCAAAACCAATTGCATGAAAATCGATTTAACAAACTTCAAGTTTTACCAGATTTATGATAAAATGCCCAATTCATTTTCATAACAGTAGAATGACTAATCTGAAAATCAAAAGACAGATAAAGTCACCATGTATACTACATTGGCAGAGACAGATTTAGGGGGCAGGGTTCTCAGGCCCCTCCTTTTGTTGAAAAAAAATGGTTATATTATAAGGGAATCAGTGAAACATGACTGGAGTGGACCCTCTTTAGGCAGTCAGTAGGCCCTCTTATGGCAGTCAGTGGGCCCTCTCAAGGCAGTCAGTGGGCCCCCTTTTAAGAAAATTTCTAGATATGCCACAGATTAGTTTACTATATAGACTCTATATATATATTTTGAGAACTTTTTCTCCCCAAAAAGACAATTACTAAATGTGTGCGTCCTATCACTATTAACCAATACATTGTCACTTAATGCTATTTATTTAGTCCTTAACATCATGAATTCCCCAAATTTTATGTTTTGTTATCTATCATTAAGTATCAATGAATCCATCAAAACATTTCTGTCAATATTCTTTATAACTAAGGGTTTTGCTGAGATTTTATTCATTCTATTTCTATAGTATAGTTGTTAGGTTAGTCTGAGTATTTCCCACCACTATAAATATTTTCATAGCTAAGTTTAATGCTGATCGAGGTTTTATTTGTAATCATTCCGATTATTTTTAAAAGAATGGAAATAGTGTTTCAAATCATGACACACAGATTGAACCATGAACTAATGAGTTATGTTCTCCAAATTTAGGTATTCAGTATTTAAAACAGGCATGTGTGATGGATATGAAAACACAATACACTGTATAATGCATGCTCACATAAAGAAGATTTTAAAATTAGGAAAGCCATTAATTAAAATTTCCAAAAGCTGCTTTAAAAATTTCATGCTTCACCATTATCTGTTGAATGCACAAGTAATCGGTAAATCTGAAGTTCTGGCCTTGAAGTCATAAACTTTGCTCAGTGCTCGGAGCACAAAAATCATGCTCGAAACATGAAATCCAGAAATTTGATTGGTTGATTTTCAAGTCTGAGTACAAAAATCATGCTCGAAAGTTTTATGACCGTGAGGCCAGGAGTGATGAAGCAGGAGTACAGACAAGAATGCTCCAGAGAACCTTGATATTAAATTCAAGAAAGTTTGGATTAAAATAGAAAAATGTGACTTAAAATCTATGTGACAGATGTAGAGACAGAAACACAAACTGATTTTTACACATAAAACCTTCCACCTTTGGAACAGGTGTATTAACATCTTTACACGTACATACATGAAAACACAAAAAAAAATGAAAAATGCTGATACTGCTGTTATTGAATAACCTGTACTTGCATCGAAAATACAATATCTTCTTCTTCTGTATTAAATTACAGCTTTACAACATTTACATTTGAATAATTTATATCTTCGTTGATGTAAAATTCCCAGATGCATTGTTAAGTTCAAATATTTTACATCTTCCTGACATCAAACGACCAAGCATATTATCATAGAACAAGTGAGGGGGTCTCATTGGGGGGTTTCCATCTCGGATCCCGCTTACTGTTTTGTTAAGATTCCTGTTTCCCCCTTACACTTTGTGCATAAGCAATTCTCATTTTTTTGTCATTTCCCGGGTCCCGCAAGACCTCATTTCCTGTTTTCACAACACGTTTCAAGCTTACTAAAATTGGCAATCCCCCATCATGCTTAGACCCCAATGAGACCCACAAGTGATTGTCAGCCATGACTGAAGGACATCTGGGCCCAATCAATATTCAATGTTTACATATTGACCAATTATTTGTTTACTTTAGTGATTATAACATGTATAAGATGGATGATAATTTTATCTAGGTCCATCAATCTGATGTTCTGACAGCTGGAATGTAACTAATCAGAGACACATGTTTTCTTACACCTGGGAGTATACAAACAACCAGTATCACAATTAACTCATCAATTAACTCATTCATTATCAGATAATTTTTTTATACATAAAGAACAAAGACTGGTACATGTGACTCAATTTTTCATTATTTTTTTTTTACAAAATCAGTTTTTTGTTTTAAGTGCACAAATGTCATGCAGCCCATGAAAGGCCCTTGGTTTGAAAAAATAATTATGACTCAAAATGTAACGGTCCTGTTTAAAACTTGGTATAAGTCCTCTAAATACATTTCAAATTGAAGCAAAGATTTCACCACCTTGAAAGACTATGTCAGGAATAAATACTTAGGGTATTCTCATAAAAATGTTATTTGCAGGATTTATAAATTATGCATCTTATTCTTTTCTATTCTTCAGTAAGAAAGAGGAGAAAGGAAAAGGGGGGGGGGGTGTCTGGTCACAAATTCCTGAGAAAATAAATGACAAATCCAGATTCCAATGAAAATAATGTATACTTCAGCATCATGATATATTTAAATTCTGACCTACTGAATAAAATATAATCCCTATGAAATTTAACACTTATTTAGATTTTAAAGGCTCAGAATTGTGTGCTGGTTTGACATTTGACTCTTGGATGTATTATTAAAAAGAACTTTAATATCTCTTCAACAAAAATGTATCATCAATTAGTTTATGGGTTCTTTATTAATATTCATAAACCTGAATAATTTGTTTATAAAGAGAATTTCTTATTAACTATCTACTATCTGCTGACAATATACATAAAAATAATTGTAGACTTTTCAATTGATTGGTAAATAGATCACTAGCTGGTGGAGTTTCCGATAAACTACCTTTATCCTGTACACGCTATTTTAATTGTCATATTAACCATACAAAACGGAAATTTCAACTTCCTTTGAACATGTAGTCATCTGCATACAGCTTGCATGACCATAATCTAAAACTTTAAAATCAATTATCCTACAAGTTCTTTCTTTATTCAACATTAAAAGTCCCAAGAAGAAAATGTTTTCAAGAAGTTATATTTTTCAAATTTTCATGTTGATTTTTTGTTTAACTTCTTCATAAATCATAAATGTGGCTTCAATGGAGCATTATTGGTCTAACCTTAATACAATTATATTTTAAGTGGGTTAACTACATATTTGTCTGTAGTATTATGCCTTTAGGTTATTTAACATTTATTTAACATTGATATTTACAAATATTTAATGTCATTTTTAGCTGACATTTTGATTATGATGTTTTTGACAAATGGAATATGTGTGTACAAATACACAGTGTATTATGTCCCATGATCATAACTTTTATATTTATAATGCAATGGTTTTTGCAATGCAATTCTAAATTGTTTTAGTGCCAATACATTTCATAATAGCTAGAATTGCCATTTTTTGTACTTTTAATCTTTTATGTCTACTCATTCCATTTCTGCATCTGCAGTCTGAACCCCATCCCTACTGCAGAAATTCTTACTTTGCTATAATTAAAATGATTATTACATTTTGATGGAGAAATATTGCTTGTCATTCTTCTCATTAACAAAATAAGATAGGTCATAAAACTTAAAGTTATCTAAACACCTATGATAAAATTCCTATTGATAAAAACAGTTTAAATCTGCACAAATTGTTTGAATATAAGTAAAAAGTATTGATGTAGATTAAACTTGCTGTATCAGCAGATTAAATTGACCTTGTACTATGTAAACCACACAAGGGTCTGACATTCACTTTGTTAGCCATGTTTTGTTATTCGATTAACTGATAAAAAGTTAAGTTTGGCAATTTGAAGTGCTAGTATACACTATCTTTGTATAAAGTGTGGTTTTAAGGAGCTTATAAAAATCATGACTTCAGTATCTTAAATTTAAGTATTCAATAGGTTGTAAGCAAACCTTGGGTTTTTTTTTATTGACCCGCAGCAAACTGATTTTTTTTCAAATCTAGGTAGATAAATTAAGTTAATAATCTGTATATGGGAACCGAAATAAGCCAGGAAAACATTCCCTTCAATGCTTGATTACTAACACCTATAAATAACTATAAAAATTTGGCTTACCCTAAGAATTTGGTTCCAACTGGTCCCATTTCCAGGATACGGGATGCCAAAGCCTCGCCTTCATTTAATGGCAGTGGATGGTTGAGTTTCTCTTTAGTGATGAGACGACATGTTACTCTTGTGGGCATTGAAGCTTTCCTTGGTGGTATAATAATCCTGACTCCAGAGTGGCGACGTCCACGGAGGGCTCCACCCCTGGCATCCACCATAAAACTGATCAGGAAGCTGTTAGAAATAAGCGTCATTTTGTTACAATATATTCCTTAACCAACAAGTACAATTGTATATTTCTCACTAACACAAGACTATCATCAACAAGTTTCCTCCAGAGAAATCTCCAATCAGATTCAGGACATAAATCCAATCAATACAATAATAAACTCACTCCATTAATATTTTGAAACTGTAGATAATTCCTGTGTCTGCAGACACACACACATACCACTACCTATACCCTTAGATAAGTAAGTCAATCCTGATTACTGTTTATTATGTATGTACTCAATTATCATGTAAATCAGTCTACTATTCCCCAGGGTATAACACTCTGCAATTCTAGGTCAACAACAATCTGACAAAAATTCACTTTAACCTTTCACCTCTGGAGAAGTTTAAACAAACCGAAATATTGTACCTAGTTCTAATATCAAGGATAATATTGGATTTTAATTTTTTATTTTTATACACAGCTGTATTGATTGTGTTGGGAGAATAAAGCACTGGACCAAACAGGAATAACTGTTTATTATCTACAGCATTGTAAGGACATTTGTACAGGTGAAACTAGAATCAATACACATCCCTTACTTGTCATCCTTATACAGTAGTTTGTATTGTGTGTCTAATTATACAACTATTGTAGACATTTAAATATAGTCAGCTTTAAAATATTTGTTACGTAATATTTAAGCTTATGTTTTAGGCTATCTCTCAGTAAAAGGTATTTGTTATGTTATAACTTTGCTTAGATGTATGGCCTTTCTCTAATTTATACCAAGGATAACTTATTAACTTCTACTAACAGTCAGGAAACAAGTAACTTAGTCATAGATACACTTGAGAGAAGAGAATGACTAAGAAGTGTAGACATTCTACTTGTGATTAGTAAACAAACATTCATTAACAGATCAAAGTAGAAATGGAAGATGATTTAAGGCAGGCTAGACAATAAAATCAAATGTTAAAACAGTAATGTAACTACATAGGATGTCCAACAGTATAACTTCTACTGTCATATAAGATGCCAACTAAGGCCAAATCAATTGTTCTTCTAGATATTATAAGAAAAAATCTGAATTGTATTTTTTTATAAATTTGATACTACTTTAAAAAGGTGGCCATCTTGGTTGGCAGATAAAGTTTTAAAAAGGACCACCATAGAACCATTTCATTCAAACAAAAAAAGTTATTAAGTTACATATACATGTATATAACTTTCATAACAAGATGATCAAGTTGTTTAGCAGGTCACCTAGTATCTGACATAACCCTAGAGATATTTTGGGGGTAGTTGTAATTAAGTGGAAAAGAATAATTTTGACAGCATTAACCATAGACAGATGATTGTGCCACTGATGTCATCATGTGAAACGCAGGCTTTAACAGTCATACTTCTGTATTAAAGTACTAAACAGTTTCTTAAAAACATCATTTATAAAGATTACACACAATTCATAATACAAAATGAAGTGCAAGGCATGACATTCTTAAAAGTTTGCCAAATTTCTTGAACTTCTGGCAGTTATACATCTCATATACAAATTTAATGTTCTTATAACAACTTCACTGCATGCATGCACACAAATAAAGGGAAATAATCAACAATTTCATGAAGACATGCTGTGAAGAAGACAATTTCATGTTTGTATGTTAACATGCCTAGGGAAGAGAAACAAGAACTAAGATACAGCAAAATCTAACTCTAAAGCAGCAATAATGGGATCAGCAACAGGGAATAACAAAGCTTTAAATGACAAACCAGGGATCTATCAATTTGTTTGGATACAAATATCCTTTATTAGTAGGGATCAAGTCTAAGCCATCATAATTTTATAAGCACAAGTAAAAAGTAAGCATGATGCAAATTGTATTTGACTTAACAGTCCCAATATACAAATGTTGTAATAGTACTTATAACAAGATAATATACTTTTTACCAAACATTTAAGCTACTTTAACAAAAATGAAACCATATAGGACAATGTAGGACACCATGCTCAGCTTGCAGATTTAAGTAAACCACAAAACCAGAGTTAAAACCCTAATTTGGCACTAATTCAATTAAAGTTTGACACGCAACAAACATAAGTACCAATTTCCAAGTTAAAGTTAACAAATTTAAGAATAACTACCTAAACCAAAAACTTTAACCTTAGAAGGAACTTATTTTACACTGTCACATTTCTATGTTCAGTAAGTCAAGAAATAAAGTGTCAACACCATAATTTGGTAAATAACATCAATTTTTCATTGTTGAAGGCAGTACAGTTGCCAGGTGTAATTATGTTCATCTACATCATTTGAACTTTGGTGGATAGTTGCTTCATGGTCAATCCTACCACATCGCCTTATTTTACATTATTAAGAAAATAGGAATGATGGCTTGGCCTGACCTACAGACCAATAATATATCCACCTAAGTAAGTTGAAATAAAACTAAAATTTTAGAAAGTGAAAATATTCATACAAAACATATCTTGAATTGAAAAGGTTTGTATACCAGGGAAGAACATTTTTACATCATTGAAGTACATAAGATAAATAACTTTATACAAATAAAAAATGTCAGACACTATACTGTAAATTCATAATTTTTAATGATGGGAAAGTTCCATTGGATAGGTTTCATAAAAAATGCAATTTTAGTAGCAATTTTTGTGTGCTAGTATTCAACCAAGGTCCTGATTGGTTGGCATTTTAATACCGTGGAGAGACCCGTGATAGCCCGTATGGAAACAGTAATCAATCATGTATATATTAAATTTCCATTGATCGACAAATACAAGCAACCATTTCTGAATTTACAGTATTGAGTAAATCTTAACATAATCAGCTAAGAAATATACAAAATAAGTACTACTACACTAAAAAAAATTAATGAGAGGAAAACCAAACATTAAAACTAATAGAAAATGGAGTAATTTTCTCTATTTTGTTAGAAATCAATTGAGGGCCAATATAAAATGTAATTTATTAATCAACATATAATGGAAATGCTCTATTATTGTGATCAGATTGTCTCATTTATAACTTATTACAGTGCAATTAATATCCAGGACGCAATTTATAATCAATAACATTCCTGGGCTGATCAGTATTAACTATATATTTGTACAACTGTGACAATACCAAGTCGTCTCATTGGAAGCTTGAATGGGATGGTGAAAAATTGATCCTGAACATCTAACTAGGAAATGTAGAATGCAATGGGGGAAAAAGAATAAGGGTACTCATTTATGACATCACATTCTTTTATAGGCCTGAACAAAACCCAAAGCAATTAGAACAAGTTCACCAATTAAAAGGCAACTAGAGGTATTTGATATCCTGAGAAAATATATCTAAATAACAGAACCTTAAGTTGAAACAAAAACAAGAAAGCACCCAGGGGCGGATCCAGCCATTTTAAAAAGGGGGGTTCCTAACCCAGGACACAAGGGGGGGGGGGGGGGGTCCAACTATATTTTCCCTTTCAAATGCATTGATCGTCCAAAAAAAAGGGGGTGTTCCAACCCCGGAACCCCCCCTCTGGATCTGCGCCTGAGCACCTGTTGCCATGCTAAGTATATCCGACTCAAAATTCAAAGTATTGGAAAACAGAATGTACATCTGATAGTTGTATGACAAATCTGGCATACAACTAATCACTGTCCAGCTGCTGACCTAAAGTCAATCTGTTCAGTAGTACTAGGATTAAATAGGACACTTTGAACATATAGCTAGTCATTACAACCTCCTTTGGACTATGACCTTATGACCTTGATTTTATGGGGACAAACTTCAATTTCAACTTGTCACATGGAATCCAAAAATGAGGAATCATACCAAGCATCATTCATATCTCTTAGAAGTTTTATATTATTGCAAATGAAGTCCATAAAGTTAACTTCAGCTAATGGTGATGAATCCAAACCCTCCACCTAGCTGGGACAGTGGTGTTTCTTTTCCACCTAGCTGGGACAGTGGTGTTTCTTTTCCACCTAGCTGGAACAGTGGTGTTTCTTTTCCACCTAACTGGGACAGTGGTGTTTCTTTTCTACCAACAGCACCAACCTTGTTGCAGATCAATAAAATTAGGTGATCAGGTACATTGATGTCACAAACAAGGAAAAAAGGGGAAAGTATTGTTGTAACAACAAAAGGAACATAACTATTCCATGGTTATAATTTGTAAAACAGACAACCAAAGCATTATGACAACTGTTAAACTTTCAAAAAGATGAGGGAACATGAGAAAAACATGGAACATTAGGTGTAAGCAACTATATATAAAAAGAAGATGTGATATGATAGCAAATGAGACTACTCTCCACAAGAGACCAAAATGACATAGAAAAAAACAACTATAGGTCACTGAAAACACACATGCATCATTATATATGTAAAGATATGTGTACAAAATAAACTTAGCAAACCTAGACCATATTTATAAAGCCCATATAATAAAGCACAAAACACACATGCTCAAAAATAAAATAAAAAGTATATGTATTAGTAAAAGGACTATAATGAAAAAATAATAAAAGTGATACACATAAAGTGATACACATTGTGTATATACAATTACCTTTTCCATTTAAGTTTGCTGAAGAAATAATATACAATTCTTAAATTCTATCATGTCAATAATTTGCTCATCTAGTACCTATGCATAATAATGGCTACCGGTATACACACTGTTAAGAATGCTTAATTCTCTGTATACTTTTTCAAATTGTTTTCAAATTTAACCAATCCAATAAACAACATTTTAAATTTGACTTTGTAATTTGGTAGGAAAAGAAATTTGAAAACTGACATATAAGAATCAATATTTGCAGTCATGTTTTTTTCCATGATCAAAACAAAATAGGGAATGATCAAATTACATCAAAGAATTTTGTATTTCATTTTTGATCCTGTTTGATTTAAATTGATTCAAAAGTTTCAGAAAAGATGAAAATGTGATTTCCCATCAAGCATGTATAGTTCAATTATAACCTTTGTGGTATATATGTTGTCATGTATGCAAAACAAATCTGATTGTAATGAGGAATGTTTGAATAAGATTAATAGACTCGTCATTTAGTTAAAATGATAATGAAATTTCAAAAGCACGGTACTTTGAAAAATAATAAATCAGAATCCAGGTTGTTTTTGTCCAGTCGGGACGAAAGGTTGAATATAAATGGCCTTTAATACCTTATTTCTGCTGAATTGATCCAGGACATGATTAAGATGGATGAGTTTTGGATGCAAACTGGTTGCAAAAGCTCACACAGTGACAGACCTTTCAGGCAAGGTTAAGTTTTCATGTAAGTAAGCTGAGCTGACATCAATGCTATACACATAAGACTTACCCTGAATATGTTGGTGTTCTCTCTATAGCCACATTGTCAGGGTCAAAAGATGTGTTAAAGGACGATCCACTGTAGGAACTACACTTCATGTCCTTCTTAGGAGCTCCTGGTGACAGTCGGGTATCTGGTGCACTCTGGGAGTATGTAGCAAATGATTGAGTCATCACTTCTCTCTCCATAAAGTCCTGTAAATGTGTATGACTACATATGTAAGGCACAAGAAAAAGAGAATGTGTCTGAAACGGCTTCCATTTTCAAAAATGTTGATTCACTTAATTTCAAAGAGACTTGTAAGTTAATAATGAAATATCCAGGAATTCTATTTATCAACAGCAAGTTGTATCACTTGTTTGATTTCAAAATGTAAACACAATTTCTCTGACAATCTGACTCTTATTTAAGCAGAAAATCATATCAGTAGATTTTCAACAATAAAAATTTAAAAATTTACTTCTGAACTTAAATTAAAAGATAGTTCAAAACTGTAAATCAACAATTTAGTCAACTGCTGTTTCAATTAACTAGAAGCCAAGTATCTATCCAAACATACCAAAAAATTAACAGATTGTTGTAAATAATTCGTAGTTTGTATAATCTTATTTCTAAACAATTGTATTTCACTAAAATATTCGTCATATATATATCTTTTAAAAATTAAATTGAAAAAAAATAAAATTAGAGGTTTTTATTCTTTCTCAAGAGGTTCATTATAAATATGAACCCCATAAAAATATGCTCTAATGTTGCTTAATTTTTTTATTAATCTGATTACTGTAAACATAATCATTCATTAGCAATATCTTGCTTTTTAAAGTTAGATGATCCGTTACTCAAATAATCTTTACATTATTTTGTGATATAATGTGAGAAAATCCCTATATTTTACAAGTTACATGAACTATATATTTTATAATAAACTAGTGTTAAAATGTAATACGAGTATGATGAAATACATTATTTCTTTAATATTTTGAATCCAAAACATGCCTAAATTACTTACAAATTTCCTCCTCCAAGAAATTTAAATGAAACTTTCACCTTACATGCAAAATTAATCCAAAAACTGTGTTTAAATATGTGAGTCTTACTGACACATGGTGATATCATGCGATAATCTGTAGTTAGTTAGGGTTAATCAACAATGACCCTTAGGAAGTTCTTCATACTGGCCAAATTCTAATTCATTTCACATTGGAACGTGATTACAATCAGTTAATATGATGATAAGATGTACATTCTATGTCTAGACCCTACACTTACAACATGTAGGAGCCCTATAAAACCTTTATCAAACTGTGATTGGTTTCATCACACTTTCTCGCTTTTTTCGTGATTCAATCAGACTGCACTGTAATCTACCATAGATTAATAGCTCCTACTTTTATATCCCTCATCTACAAACCTTTGCCATACGTTCTTAAAAAAAAGTCTGTGATGGGAAAAGCAAATGATGTATTCTGTTTATTATAAAATAGGGGATAATAAATGTTGTAGGAAACGAAGCAAATGAAACTCTATATCATAAATGAATTTTAAGCAATACAAAAAAAGGTTGAATCAAATTCAAACCCACTTGGTGAATAAAATTCAGCATGTAAAAGCTCAAGCTTTAAAATTTCACCAAAATGTGTTTACCCAACCAGCTTAAGCTTATCAAATTACCATACAGGGTGACACCTAAATAAGCTCAAGCTTTAAAATTTCACCAAAATGTGGTTACCCAACCAGCTTACGCTTATCAAATTACCATAGGTGACCCCTGAATAAGCAGAAGCTTATCATATTACCTGAGATGAACCCTGTGAGGCTTTCCTTCTTTCCACTGAATCATCAGGGAGAAACTTAAACTGATCGTTTAAATCTATTCCCTCAACACTATAGGACACAGCGTTTGACAAAGAAGGTTTGTCAGGGTAGGACTTGTATCCAGAGCCTGGATAAATCTTGACACCTTCTTTTCCGTATGCTCTGACAGACTTGCGCAGATAGAAATCTTCAGAGAATGGTAAGGTAGCACTTTCTCTCTGAGCAACAAAAAATAAAAAACATGCAACACAAATGAAAGCTAGATAAGAATCAAGTTGTCAATTCAATTCCATTGTCGGTACTGAATTGGGAAACTTGTTTCATATCATTTGTAAAAGAAGAAATAAGATTATATTCATAAATAAGTGAGGTCAAGCTAATATTTTCATGCACTCAAGAATATACAGTTTAGTATTCAATGGGAGATAACTCTAAATAAAAAGCAGTTACAAAAATCAGTTCAATGTTAATGTTGAATCACTCACCCATTACACATTTTACATTTACCTAGCTTCCATTATATTAGGTTGAAGTGAAGATGTGTAATTATTCTCATTGTGGGTATTTACATCTATGATGTAGAGTATTAACAAATTATTAGTAACATAAAAACACTTCACAAAATTAATCAGTGTTTTAGTAGATAATAGTTACTTCCCATATCCATCAAGAAATCACACAGCTTTCAAAAAGCAAACACATCCAAAACATGATTCAGCAATATGTTTCATGGCAATTTTCCACACAAAATACAATAATTTTGATAAATATAGCCCTTTGATGAAAATTCTGTAAGTTTTGAATTTTGAGTATTTCTTTATGTCATATAAAAAAGATGTTTTGTACAGCAATATTTTTACATCTTAACCAAACAAAATAGAAAAATTAGTCAAATTTTCTTTTTTTCTTTTTTAATAGCGCTAAACACATGTAAAATTATTTGATGCCATTGATTGAACAATTAATCTCATCACATTTGAATGTTGTCTGTTCAGGATTTGCCATGAAAAATTGTTGAATCCAATCATTTCAAATTAAGTGCCAATAAAACAAAATTTACTTTCATTTCTAATTCAAGTATTTCTTCATGTTGATCATCCTGAAAACATGCAAATAACTGATTAATAAAACTGTGACAGTGAGATGCAATAGAGGTAGAAGGGGGATAACTCTTTCAACAGTTCAAATGTTTACCTTCTTCATACTATCATCGAAATCATCAGTAAAATCAAGTTCACTAGTACTGGCGTCGACAGAACGGATATGTACATCAGATTGGGAGTTACTCTGATCCATTCTCTCTAGAGTAGAATAATCGGCTCCAAACACGCTGTCCCCTCTAGACGTCCCTTTCTCCTGGGATAACAACATATATAGATATAGCACCACAGCAAAAAATCACAGATATCAACCTTAACTTTAATTTCTTAATTCCAAAAAATTGACACCACTGTTTAGCTCAATTGTTTGCTGAAAATTACCAAATTTTAAACATATAATGGAATTAGACGACAAAATTTAAAATCAAATACATAAATGTGCACCTCTTTGCAAAATCAAATCTGTGATTATTTTGTATGAATGTAAATGAAATAATTATATTCAAAGCAGAAAAAAAGATAAATGTACACTTAGACATATATAGATATTGCAATATATGATTTACTTAGTAAAATCATAAAAAAATCAAATAATAAAATACAACAACAAAAAAAGAAAATGTCAAACTGAAGGTATATTTTGTGTCAATGTAAACTGTTCTGGTAAATTTATTGTTCACTGGTTTGGGCTTGTAAAATTCCACAAGTTACAACATGTTTTTAAACTGATGTTGTAGCCTATTGGACAAGAAATCTGAAATTCAAGTGCAATTTGATGATGTAGCGATTTTGATTGGACACCATCATATTTTTAGGGGTAAAATCCTGTTTACACGTCTGTATCAAACAGCCACCAGTTTGTTTTATTGGTAAGTGATTTCTTCAATATTGAACCTTGGCCTGAAAGAGTAGGTCTAAAACTGAGTTTATCTCTGACACATAGCTTCATTATGTAAAATATAATCGTACCACTATGGGGATTTAGTACCATGTGACCAAGAATTTTGAAATTTTAGAGCAATATAGAAAAGTGAGTAACATCTCCATAGGCAGCTTAATCTTGAAGTTGATTCTAAAAATTTGTAAAGTAAAAACATTGACATTGACATTGACCTTTGAAATCTTACAACCATTTTAAAGTCATGAGTTTTTTCTCTGATAAACTTCATTTTCTAACAAATTTGAAAGCCAATTTTTTTCTGTAAATTAATGTAATTGACAGTCAGGTCACCACATCAATGAATGATGTTCCGTATTTTCGCCAAATATGAAATTTGTACCATTAAATGTTGTATATAGTGGTTGTAATAACCTACCCTGGAAGAGGGAGACAAGGTGTCCCCACGGAAATATTGCATCTCTGCTTCATAATCAGGGTCACGTTGTAAATAAGATGGGTAGCGCATGGCTGTGCTTATTTCACTCTTGATTCTACGTCTCTGATCATCAGTGACAGGGTGTCGGAACTGAAACTCCTAACAAAGCAAAATATAACTCTGCCATACTGAATATGTAAATGTAAAATCTGTCCAGTTATTTCCTAAGAAACCAGATTATTATGGATGAGGCTCCTCATGAGGATTTTTATTATGTGATTACTGTAAATTCAGAAATTAATGCGAGGTTTTTATTATTGCGAAAAATGCGACTGAGTTGTAAACGCAATAATTCAAACTCGCATTTTGAAATATTTGATATGATTTTAACAGGATTTTTCTCAAAATCGTAAAAATTAAAATCGCATTCAAGTCTAAAATGACAATAGTGATTCAAAATCAATTACTAGACAAAATATTTCATGATTATTCTATTATTTGATAATCTAGGACTGTATTTTTTATTATTTGATTATCTTATTAAAATAATTATGAAATTTGTGATTATGTAATTACTTTCAAAAATACCTCCATGAGGGGCCTCACGGATCATCTTGTAAAAGATATAACTAGTATTTTCAGACTCGTCAATTGCAAACCATTTTGGCTCAACTGGACAGATTCATATATTTACAAAATAACAAATAAAATAAAAAAACTGCATATATACAACTTAAAAGAACACCGTGTATGACAACATATATATATATATGTATATAAAAGGTTACAATATCAAGTATAAGCATAAAACTGAATACACATATCATTAACAAGTCTGTCAGTACTGAAACATTGGGTTCTATTCACAATATGAAAGTCTCTCCAGATACTGTTCTCAGTATAGTACAGACAAAGCTGATTTTAAAAGTGTTCCAAGGCTTCAAAAATAACAACTGCATTTTTTTAAGTAGATAACTTTCTATATTACAGTCTTTTGGGGTCAAAATTCCTGCATTGATCAACATCAAAGTAAATCAATGTATCTTGAGACATTCATTCAAATCTTTTAAAGATCTGTATTTTCATTGGATAACCTGATGGCTATCCCAGAATCCTCTATTTTTCACCTACCTTCATGCCTTCATAGGAAGTGTCCAATGGTGATGAACTTTCACCTCTTTCCAACGAAATAGTATCCTCTCCTATAAAATGTATAATATATTTGGCTCATGAACTATGAACTATAAACACTGACCACATTTAATAATCTTTTAAATGCATTAAAAAATCCAAAAAGTCATTAATATGAAAATCCATATACATAACATATGTACATACAGTTCAAAGAAACTAATTAGATGAAAATAATCTTTTCTATTCCTTCATCTTCATCTGTATTAGAATAATAAATATACATCAAGAATTCAAGTCAGATTTCGAAATATAAGAAACATAATTGTCAATGTAAACGTTCCTTATAAGAAGATTATCCCACATTGTCCTGATGGCAATCCTGTACAGCTAACTTGTATTGATCTGAAATAATGTTCTTGTTGATCATTTATGTTTGACTTCTTGGATCTTAAACAAGCACCTTGTCAAGGACACCTGCTTTATCAGAGCTTTTTGCTATTCAATAGATACAATTTTTATTATTATTTTACCTTTTAACATGCCTGAATATTTGTCTTTGCCCTTTATAATTACATGTATTTTAAGATTAATATTGTTCGACACTTGAATTTTACCATTATTAAGTTCACAGTGTCCCCTCGCTTCCTTAAAACTAGAATGTATTGGGCTTTGTCATTTTTATATCAGATATTATAATTGTAGGTTAATATTAACAAGCTAAGTTTGAAGCTTGAAAAAAAGCCTTTATGATCTGGTCTTGATGGGAATGTGATGAATTTCCACTAATGAACCCCATGTCCAACTATTTGGTTGAAGGTCAGAAAGTCACCTTTAGAATCACTTGCCTAAGACCCTTAGTTAAAAATGAAATGTATGTCATTATGACCTATTTGTGGTTGTCAGTAAATGGCAGAAATTGGTCTCAGTCATAACAAAGTGTTTGGGTTGGTTGTATGTCAAAGATACATTCCCCTTAATTCATCCTGTACCAACTTTTAAGGCAGTCCTTCTTAGATTGAGTGACCAAAAATTACCCTTGGTGTAGATATTAGAAATGTGATAAGTATACATAACAAGTTAATTCTTACAAGTAACAATAGGATTTTCATAAAATTAGTAGAAATTGCTAGTTTTCAAAAAATATTTTCATTGTAAAATATAAAATACATGTATATAATTTCTCATACTAATAAATCAAATTTATAAAAAAAAATCTAGTTTACTTAGAAAAGATCACGAATACTAATTGATTTTAAATGAATTCTCATGAGATTTTTTGTGGAAATTTTGTTAAGTTTGTAAATTATTAAACCTTACCTCGACTACGTCTAAAACAGTTCATGTTTTCCCCAAGGCAAGATCAGAGAGGAACATTAAAAGAGATTTAAGCCAGATCAAATAGAAACACTAAAACAGACTTTTAAAAAAACCTGATCGCTGTCAAAACAATTACAGATCAGGTACTGCCGATACTTAGTAATTACCAAACATCATCTTGGCAAACGAGATGTTAAAAGTTTCTATATTTAATTTAGTCATTACAACATTTTTAAGTCTAGTGTTCTGTAGAGAGATAAGTATTTGTAGAGTCAAGCTGTTAAGATAATTTTGGCCATGCTCAGTACATCTTTTAGATCAGGCCATGCTTGGTATATTTTGTTTATAACAGATAATAGATATAGTATCAGTTTTATAAACAGAATTTTGTTATTACAGGTTTTCTGACCATAGGTCTGAGACCTTGCCTTGCATTAAGAGATTTGTAAGGAGATTAGATTTTTGAGAATTTTTAGAAAGTCCAAGCTATTTAGATATATTTAATACAAAAAAAATCTATGATACTTTTTTTATATACTTTAGACAACTTTGATCATGTTCAAAATTTACACAGAAGTTAAGCATATATCTTTTTTCTTATTCTTTAAGAAAAATATCAAAGACAAGCTGTTGTTTGAGAATAGATAAAAACAATTAAGAAAGCAAACAATTATTGTTCATAGAAAAATCATCCAACACACTCCTTTTGGGGTAAACCTCTTTTTGTGAGCATCCTAATGTTTTTTCTAGTTTTCACAAGAACCAGTGGTGGACCCAGACATTTTAAAGGTGAGGGTTTCAACCCAGGATAAAGGGGGGTTATAAACATATGTCCCCATCCAAAATTATTGTTTGTCAAAAAAGGGGGGGGGGGGTTCCAACCCCTGGAACCACCCCTGGATCTGCCACTGAGAAAAGCAGAATTTAAAGAGGGTAGTCCCCTTTTTACATACATTTTTTTTAATCATCATAGATGTGCATACAAAACTTTCTGTAAATATATATCCTTACAAAACCATAATCAAAGACTATATTGTAATGCCAGGTAATCATCTTAAGCTGATGGGATTACCAAAAAATATTAGGTGTTCTTGTCTGGGTGCATCAATTAACTTTATAAAGCAGATATGGTAATAAAGCTCAGCTCTGTTTATATCTTAAATCTAATTTGCATCAGAAATATGTTACACATTTTTTAATTACCATAGTTAACATATTAAAAGACATAACAATAAATTCTTAATGCTAAAAATACTTGGAGCACAAAAGCATATTTGACTACAAAAATCTATGGACTGACTAGATCACAAGCTGTAGTGTAGTAATTTGTTCTGGATATTCTGTAACAAAGGATTTTTACTATAAGCTCTTTATGGTTATGCATTTGTCTTAGCAGAAGAGGTCACTATTTTAACCTTGAATTTTGATATTTTATCAAGTTGGTAAATTTTGCCATAAATATGGTTCAAAAGAGACAACTGTTTGTTATTTCTTCTTCAAAAGCAATCTGTAAACATTGTAAAGCTTTGCTACTAAGCTAAAAGTGCTAATTATATAATCATCAATAAATTCTTACACTGAATTCCTTAATCTTTTTTCTATTATCTCAATTCTAGAGGAAGCATTATTGTCTTGCTCCTTCACCCTATTTATCCTATATTTTACCAATATGAAATCAATCTTATGACCTGAGGAGTTTCTTAGTAGGACTAAGGAGTATGTGGAGATTTTCTCAAAAGGATTTTTGCTGATTATATTGTATATATAGTGTTACCTTTGCTACCAACAAAACTACTGTTAATACTTCTGTAACCTGACCATAAATAATTCAGAATACTGTTAACACTTATGTCACTCGACCAGAAATAATTCAGAAAACTGTTAACAATAATTTATGTCCACCAGAAATAATTCAGGAAACTGTTAACACATATGTAACCCCACCAGAAAAAATTCAGAAAACTGTTAACACATATGTAATCTGACAAAAATAATTCAGAAAACTAAAAACATTTTCTGTAACCTGCCAAGAAATTATTCCTAAAATGGATAACAATTTTGTGACTTGACCAGAAATAATTTAGTAAAATGTGAAAAATTCTGTAATCTGACCACAAATAATTCAGACAACTGTTAACATTTCTGTATTCTAGCTTTACCATGATATCTGTGATACTCTATTTAAAACCCTTTTGATTTAATACAAAAAATCTGATACCCAATAACATCAAAATATATAAGTTAGTTCAGAAGTGACAAAGTGTTAGTTAAAAACAACCCGAGGACCCAAAAAAGTTACCAAAAACCAAAAGGGTATGAAGGACAAATATATAAAACATTCTTTTGTTTGCTTTGTAACTTTCAACCAATGTCTATTGGTTGTGATATATTTTGTTACTTATTCTCTGGTAAGAATTGCAGTAATTGCTTTGCCAAAATTAAAACTCAAGCATCAGATACTTGTTCTGTTAATGGAGGCATTACCACAGTTTGGAATCACTTAAATATCATAAATAAACAAACACAAAATAAAGAAGAAGTTATTTTAAAACTCTTCAAACAGAACATATCGAAAAGGCTTAAATTACAACATCATAATGAAATAAATTGTCTAATAAAGTATGGGTATATTTAGAAATAATAATAACAAGTATGTGTGAATGCCATAACATACATATTCATTGGCTAAAAAGTTGAAAAGTATAAAATTTGTATTCAGTGTAAATATTTCTATCATTAATTTGATTCAATTAATAGTTATTCGTTCATTAATATCTAAGAAACACTTGGCATTAAGTTTCAGTATCAGTAAATACAGATGAAAGTTCATAGAAATTAATATGTTATGGCCTTCATATGTTTATATAATTATAAGTCGTATACCCTTATATACTGAAAACTAAAAATACAAAATTTTCAAAGACATGCAATTAAATTATAGTCCACGCCACAACAAGGGAGACAACACCTGACTTACTAGACTGCATTTGATTGCCCTCGTAAAATGGCAAGTTAATATGCTGTTCATATAAAGGCTTCCCAAATAATGGTGATTGGGGCAGAAAATCATCTCCTGTGGAAGATTGGCACAATTTTAATTGGAAAAACAAAAGTATTGAGTGGCAAAAATGTTAAAATGTAGAAAATTCTTTAACATGTGCCATATATCATCTGAAATATACTGGTGCAAAATAACATAAAATAACCTGAAACCAGCAGCGTAACTTGGTTATATATCAAAAATATTTGTTCAAGTCAAAAATATCAATGCTGTTCTGTACTTATATTCATCGTCAAACAATTCTTATCTCTAATATCTATTCAAACATATAATTCCAATATGACCTTAGTATGTCCTTCAATTTATAAGGAGATGTTGGGTAAACAACACTGAAACAGCACCAAGACTGATGTTTATCTAAAAACGATAGAGAGAGTGCTTCATACAATGGGAAAGTATAAATATTTCTACACTAATTTCAGTTTTCTGTAAGTTTTTATAATCACAACATAATCTTTTAGACATAAACTACCAAACTATATAAATTATTCAAAATTAGCAAGTAGATATGAATATGCATACTTTGAATTGAAGTACAAACAGGCATTGATGTGTTAGCAAACCAAACGAAAAATCAAATATTTTTTCTAATCAAATTGCTGAAGAACAAAAATTTTAAATTCATTTGGTTTGCAATTTTTTAATTAGTAATTTAGATAATTAAACATTTAAGGGAGAATAACTTGAACAAATGAAACCATAACACATGACATAACATTCAACCATTTCACCACACTTACCAAATAAGGTGGAATCAAACGCTAAATATAGACCATTATTATTACATACTTATCCACAAAGCTTAACATTGATATAAACATTTAAAGATATATCAAAGATGCAAAGCCATTAATCCAAAATAAATTCTGATTATGTAATAGTGCAGAAAGTGTTAGGAATGGCTTCCCACGTCTTTTCTATATTTGTAACTAGATGGCCTATATGTACTGCCTTGAAACAAGGTATCTTCCTTATGAAGACAAAATTCAATTCTAAAAGTTGCTTCCTCAAGATAGTTTCAAGACATTTTAACTTTTGAAAAGAAAAGCAAAAGTAGGCTTATTCCCACTCGATGATTTTATGATAATTTTTAGTCGATTACATCATTAGTTATGACAATGATTTGTCCTTGAAAGGAAAAGTTACAAATTTTACTTTTTAATTAACGTTTCAGGTTTTTTTTCCTAAAATTAATCCTTAAGAAAGATGAATAATGATCTCTGAGGTCATTCTCTTTAAATGTAGATTATTTTGTTATTAATTTAATGAACGAGTTAATCCCTTTTAGAGAGCTCCCAAAGTTTTCCCTTTCCATCTAGCTCTACAACACACACACACATAGAATTGGATGACAAATATTTGACGTTCATGGTTTATTATAGAATTTTGTTAAAGCTAACACCATTTTGCAATTATATATATAGCTACTGTGAATTGTGCTGTTAATTTCTCCAGTGATTATTAAAACTAAAAAGTATTTAAAATAGTTAAAATACTATAGAGAGGAATATTATCAGAAACTTTCACTGGAGTTTTATAGGATAGATCTAGCTTGGAAAATTACTTTGACTTTTGTTACCTGATTCAGATATCCCTCTTGAAAAATAATTCCAAATATTAAACTTTTACTCCCAAAAACATTGCCATTTAAATCTGATGCATCAGGTAACAATATAATCTAGCATTAGGTTTAGGACACAGCAACATAAAGTAGCTGCATCTTCCTCACCAAATGAACTGAGTTCACTCAACCATGATGTCCTGAATTCACTAGACCTTACACTGCTTCTACCTAACAGCAAAGTATTAAGTTAAATGCATTACACTATTCACACCCCTGACACAAATCACACTCAGATATTTTAGTTGTCCGTTAAAGTCCCAATCACTTCAACAAATATGTGTGGTGAACAAAAAATACACTTTAAAATGTTTTTTATAATTTAATTTATGATTTTCATTAAACAAAATCTATACAATTGGTTTTGAATTTTCTTTCAAACACATTTTTACACAAAGTTCTTTGAATGATGTCTATCACGCCTTCACTAGATGTGAAATTCTGCTGATAATTTTGTTTACAGTTGATCATCACACATATAAGGTAATCTGCTCAAAATGTGATCAATCGTGGAAAGTCTCAATGTCTCACCATCAACTATATCTTCTTCATATTAAAATAACATATTTTATTTCCTTATATTTGTAAAAATGTTACCCTATTTATATAATGTTTACAAGTTGATGATAAATATTTTCTTTTCTGTATTTATTAATATTGAAAGATAAAAAAAAATCCTTGTTATAATTCATGTTTTCTTAAGTTTAAAATCTGATTATAACATACAGGATAGGAACATGCCAATTCAAGACAGAAATACACAAGATAATCTTTCAAACTTTTTCCAAGCAAGTTATTTCTTTTTTAAAAAGATAGGGAGCTTGCATTCTCTATCAAAACAATAGTCTTAACATAACATGATGCCATGGTAACTAAATAATAAACATTAATGGCATTCTTACCTCCTTCATCTTCTGAATCAGATAGTAATGTCTCCTGCATGGTCTCTGGAGATACGACCTTGTATTTGTCCTCGGCTGTGGGAATGGTTTCTGTTACCTCTGTAACACCAGCTAGAGTATCAACAACTGATATGTAACCAAGGCGTTGTGCAATGGAAAGAGCTGTTTGTCCATTCTGGAAATATAAACAAATTATTAAACTATCTGTTGTCTTTGCAAAGACATTTAAAAAGAAAATTAAGAAAAGAATAAAAGAAAAAATTTAAACTAATAATAAGATAATAGGCCTGCAAGATCTGGATGGCATTGCAGGAAAAAGATTGAAGTTATGATATCCTAAATATAAATCTATGAGTATATTTTGCTGAATGATTGATAATTCATTTAAATAATAAACTGGTTAATAAATAACTTGCTAAAAATTATAACTCTTCAAATAAAAAAAAATAAAAAATAACTTTATGATACCCGGTAAACATAGAAACATACATACACATATGAACCTCACTTGTCAAAGCTATCATAGAAAGACTGTAATATTTAGTTACTTAATATGAATTTGACTGGAGCTGTTGTATGTAAATGTATGAGTGAAGGTTTTAACCAATTCTATTCATTATCCTTAAGCAAAACAGGCAATAACAAACCTATTAAACCTCAAAGTTTTCAAAGCATAATAACAATAAAGGCTGACATCTTCAGGAAAAAAATCCAAAGTACAATAATAAACAGCCCACCATTATACTCCTGACTTGTTTGGAACTTACTTTATTTCACAATACATCCCACTTCTATGATAGTTACTTATGGTTTATGGAGAAGTTAGTGTTGAAAACTTGATTATTTATTGATTGGTAAGACAAGACACTTTCCTATCCTCAGTAAATTATCAGTGTTCTAAATTATTAATTTTAATACCATCATACTAGGGGAGATAATTCTATCATAAACTGAAGATAGTTTTTGTTTAGATTTAGATCATTGTCAGAATTTTTTCTGTAGAGGTTTGGATCAAAACACATTTTTAACACCTCATATGGAAATCTCCTGTCACCCCATCTTATTTTCCCCTAAATTTAAGCAGTAATTTAATAATAACATAAGTTGAAATCCTGGTTTTTTTTCAGTATTATAGAGATTGGAAACTTGTATTTGATAACTTATTTACGCAATTTATTATTTTGATGCTTCGAAACATTTGATGTATCCAGCTTTCCACACAATAAAATTCAAGAAGAATAGAGAATGGAAATTGGAGATGTGTCAAAGAGACAACAACCATCAAAAGAATAGTAAACAGCCAAAGTTTATATCGATGAAGATACTCCCCAAATATGTGTCATGGACACTGAAATCAATATCAATACTTCGTACATAAAGAATGCATTTATGGCAAACTTACATTAGAAACAGCATTAGGTGAAGCCTTGTTTTTCAGCAAGAGATTAACAACTTGTACATGGCCTTGTTGAGCTGCCTGGTGTAGTGGTGTGTAGCCAAGCTATAATAAAAAGATAATATTTTATGAATTAATTGCAATTTGACATCACATAACTTAATTTGAAATGATTATTTTCATCGTGTGAAATAAACCAGTCAAAAAAGATTAATAACTCATTTTAGAACAACAAGATGTATTATTTTTTTTTCATTCAACTTTTAATTTCTAATTCACTATTCAATCCTCATGGTTTACATTTTTATAACTCAATCTGAAAATTACACATATTAGAATTAAAAAAAAGAGAACTAGGAATAACACTGGTAATCAAAAGAAACTTTACAATTGAAGATACAAATTATTTTACATGAATTTAAAAAAAAAAAGAAATTCACTAAATTAGACTGAATATTGATAAAACATAGTAGTAACTCACCTTGGTGGTAGCACTGACAGAAGCTTCATGTTCCAAGAGGAAGCGAACCATGTTAATCTGTCCAAAGTGACATGAGGTGTGTAAAGGGGTGTATCCAGCCTAAAATAAAGATAATATAGACATTATTTCTCATCTTTTTGTAGAAAATATCTTAAAACATTGGTAATCATGATTATAAAGACAAACTTCACAACAATCAAACTTCACAACAATCAAACTTCAAATCTTTATTCTTACTTCAACATTTTCTTAATTTCCTCAATAGGCCTTAAAAGCCTAATAGTATGGACAGTGGTATCAGATGACATAGTCATTATAACAGTATACACATCTATTTAGAACTCAATATACAACTGAATCCACAAAAAATTTAACTTTCTGCATCAAAGCAGTAATCTCTTCCAAATTTTTAGAATTTTTCTTAAAACATAATTAAGGAGCAGACTAATTTGTAAATATGATTGACAAAAAAAAATTATATCTGTACTTTATGACATCTAAAGAAGTCTCACTGAGGTCATTTGCCAGAACTAATGTAATAGATATTTACAAACATATCATTTATATCTTTATTTACTCAATGAATTTAAGAGGTTTAATTCCAGCACAAACAGGTTTTCTACATCTTGCATCACACCATACAAACCTATAAAAATCATTCTGACAGATTTGACAATAATTGTAATATATCACCCACCTTAGTTTGTGGGTCAATTTCTGAGCCATACTTGACCAATACTTCAGCAACATTGACTTTGTCTTCTTGAGCAGCAAGATGCATTGGTGTTAATCCATTCTAAAAATAGAAAAGGGGGAAAGATATAGAGACATATTAACTGATGATAAATCTTAAATAGGAATTCACAATTATAAATGAGATGTTAAAGTTATTACTGGTACAAACAAAACAAAGCTTTTCATATTATGTTTGTTTTTGGTATCAACATTAGTGTAACTGTATCTTTAACTATGGAATTACCGCAGAAAAAGTATTGAGTAAGTTTGATTTTTGCTAATGGAAAGTTAAGTGTATAAAGACAATCGCTAACTAGTAAGATTTCTTACAACTTACATGAGCTTTTGACACCAGCAGTATAGTTATAATAATTTAAGTTTGACAATAACTTAATTGAGCTATGTCACCAACATTAGATTTGTAATAACCCAGGTTTGACTGTAACTTAAGTGAGCATTGGCACCAACATTAGATTTGTAATAAGCTAGGTTTGACTGTAACTTATGTGAGCTTTGGCTACAACATTAGATTTGTAATAACCCAGGTTTGACTGTAACTTACATGAGCATTGGCACCAACATTAGATTTGTAATAACCAAGGTTTGACTGTAACTTACGTGAGCATTGGCACCAACATTAGATTTGTAATAACCCAGGTTTGACTGTAACTTACATGAGCATTGGCACCAACATTAGATTTGTAATAAGCCAGGTTTGACTGTAACTTACATGAGCATTGGCAACAACATTAGATTTGTAATAAGCCAGGTTTGACTGTAACTTACGTGAGCTTAGGCACCAACATTAGATTTGTAATAACCCAGGTTTGACTGTAACTTACATGAGCTTTGGTACCAACATTAGATTTGTAATAAGCCAGGTTTGACTGTAACTTACATGAGCTTTGGCACCAACATTAGATTTGTGTTCTAGTAGAAGAGATACCATGTCTGTGTGACCTTCTTGTGCAGCTAAGTGAAGAGGTGAGAAACCATTCTGTAAACAAATGTCATAAAATATTAGTAATTATCAAAATGTGTGTGAGCACTGAAGGAAAAAAAATGCATTCATTTAACAGTGGGAACCAAAATCAAACATTGCATTGTATAAAGCATTGGAAGGCAAAGCTGTGGATTTTTTAATTCTAAGTATGGGCAAAGGAAGATAACTCTAACTTTAAACATTACTAATCATACAACATGCACAATTTAAGTAATGTTCTTTATAAGTATGGTTATACACATTCACATCATGTGAATTTGAGTCTGTACATGTAATTCATTGAAAAATTTCTTGAATGATTAGGATGTATAAAAACTAGAGGCTCTAAAGAGCCTGTGTCGCTCACCTTGGTCTATGTGCATATTAAACAAAGGACACAAATGGATTCATGACAAAATTGTATTTTGGTGATGGTGATGTGTTTGAAGTTCTTACTTTACTGAACGATTTTGCTTCTTACAATTATATCTATCATGAACTTTGCCCATTAGTAACAGAGAACTATATTTGGTAAAAATTTACATAAATTTACCAAATTAATGAAAATTGTGAAAAATTGACTGTAAAGGGCAATAACTCCTTAAAGGGTCAATTGACCATTTAGGTCATGTTGACTTATTTGTAGATCTTACTTTGGTGAACATTATTGCTGTTTACAGTTTATCACTATCTATAATAGTATTCAAGATAACCAAAAACGGCAAAATTTCTTTATAAATTACCAATTGGAGGGCAGCAACCCAACAACCAGTTGTCCAATTCATCTGAAAAATTCAGGGCAGATAGATATTGACTTGGTTAACAATTTAACTTCCTGTCAGATTTGCTCTAGATGCTTTGGTTTCATAGTTATAAGCAAAAAACTGCATTTTACCCCTATGTTCTATTTTTAGCCGTGGCGGCCATCTTGGTTGAATGGCCAGGTCATCGGACACATTTTTCAAAGTAGATACCCCAAAGATGATTGTGGCCTAGTAGTTTCTGTGCAGATTTTGTAAAAGATTACTTAGATTTATGAAAAATGGTTAAAGATTGACTATAAAGGGCAATAACTCCTAAAGGGGTCAACTGACCATTTTGGTCATGTTGACTTATTTGTAGATCTTACTTTGCTGAACATTATTGCTGTTTACAATTTATCTCTATCTATAATAATATTCAAGATAATAACCAAAAACAGCAAAATTTCCTCAAAATTACCAATTCAGGGGCAGCAACCCAACAACCGATTGACCGATTCATCTGAAAATTTCAGGGCAGATAATTCTTGACCTGATTAACATTTTTATCCCATGTCAGATTTCCTCAAAATGCTTTGGTTTTTGATTTATAAGCCAAAAACTGCATTTTACCCCTATGTTCTATTTTTAGCGGTGACGGCCATCTTGGTTGGTTGACCAGGTCACGCCACACATTTTTTAAACTAGATACCCCAAAGATGATTGCGGCCAAGTTTGGATTAATTTGGCAAAGTAGTTTCAGAGGAGAAGATTTTTGTAAAAGATTACTTTAATTTACGAAAAATGGTTAAAAATTGACTATAAAGGGCAATTACTCCTAAACGGGTCAACTGACCATTTTGGTCATGTTGACTTATTTGTAGATCTTACTTTGCTGAACATTATTGTGGTTTACAGTTTATCTCTATCTATAATAATATTCAAGATAATAACCAAAAACAGCAAAATTTCCTCAAAATTACCAATTCAGGGGCAGCAACCCAACAACCAATTGACCGATTCATCTGAAAATTTAAGGGCAGATAGATCTTGACCTGATAAACATTTTTATCCCATGTCAGATTTCCTCAAAATGCTTTTTTTTGAGTTATAAGCCAAAAACTGCATTTTACCCCTTTGTTCTATTTTTAGCCGTGGCGGCCATCTTGGTTGGTTGACCAGGTCACGCCACACATTTTTTAAACTAGATACCCCAAAGATGATTGTGGCCAAGTTTGGATTAATTTGGCCAAGTAGTTTCAGAGGAGAAGATTTTTGTAAAAGATTACTTTAATTAACGAAAAATGGTTAAAAATTGACTATAAAGGGCAATAACTCCTAAACGGGTCAACTGACCATTTTGGTCATGTTGACTTATTTGTAGATCTTACTTTGCTGAACATTATTGCTGTTTACAGTTTATCTCTAACTATAATAATATTCAAGATAATAACCAAAAACAGCAAAATTTCTTCAAAATTACCAATTCAGGGGCAGCAACCCAACAACCGATTGACCGATTCATCTGAAAATTTCAGGGCAGATAGATCTTGACCTGATAAACATTTTTACCCATTGTCAGATTTGCTCTAAATGCTTTGGTTTTTGAGTTATAAGCCAAAAACTGCATTTTACCCCTATGTTCTATTTTTAGCCGTGGCGGCCATCTTGGTTGGTTGACCGGGTCACGCCACACATTTTTTAAACTAGATACCCCAATGATGATTGTGGCCAAGTTTGGTTTGATTTGGCCCAGTAGTTTCAGAGGAGAAGATTTTTGTAAAAGTTAACGACGACGGACGACGACGGACGACGCCGGACGCCGGACGCCAAGTGATGAGAAAAGCTCACTTGGCCCTTCGGGCCAGGTGAGCTAAAAATGTGCTAAATGCGCTGTGTTTCATCTCAAAATTAGGAAAATGTTCTAGAATATTGAACTATTAGGCCAGACACATAAGGATTTTTAAATCACTGTTATTTATATATACTCTTAAAAAACCTTTATAAATAGTTACTTATACTTGTACATATTGAAACAGAATGGAGCCAGATATTGTTTTGATATTCACTTTTAATCAGGGTTTCCGCTGGCGGTCGCCATTTTCGCAATTTGCGAAAAAATAATAATTGTGGCGATAAAAATTCGTCATTTGCGAAAGAATTTGGCGAAAGAAATATATAGAACGATTTATTTTCCTCCATCTTGTTTATTTACTTTTTTCGAGTTTCTCGGACTTTACCCGATTAGACAATACTCGGAATTCACCTTGACCTCATTAAGGTTTGGATAGAAAATCAATAATCAGCTGATTGCATTTTATAGCTATCGACAACAAAGGACTATATTTATAAAGGTGTTGATTAAATTGTTTGACAAAATGATATGGTTAAATGGCTTCTGCTTAATGTCACATACAGAATTTGTTTACCACTTTGCGACGCACGTGTTTGAAGCAAACTTTTGACGTCTCCTCCGCTTTTTAAGATAGTTTAGAAAAGAAAGCTGTTGTTGTGACGAAAAATGTCCAAAAGCAAGAAAAATCTCGGATTTAAAACTTTAATTATCCTTTGACTTAAATATCGGTTATTGATTAGGAAGACGTTTTTAAAGTCGTTTGAGTGACACACGTGTTTCAAACCTAGTTTTACGTCTCAACTTTTTCATTTACGATGGTCAAGAAAAGAAAACTGTCGTTATGAAGAAATCTATCCGAAAGGTTGGCTCGAATGAGAGTAGCCCTTCAATGTAATGACTACACATGATACGAGGGATCAATTTCATGTGATAAAAGCCTTTGTTTTGTTGTAAAAAAAACCTTCTAAGTACAAAAGGGAACATCAGTATTTTTCTTTTAAAGAAACTGTCCCTACGAACTATACTGGTATTATATAATCAAAACATGTCCATTAAGTTTGTTATATTCCAGGACGTATATCTTCTTTATTATTAAAAGTATAGTGGCCCAATCAATTAGAAAAGTTGTTTAAAACACAATGAATAGTTTTCCCTTTTAAATTAAAAAAATCTGTTGTTTTAAAGTATATTTTTAGTGTTTATTCATTAACATGTAAACTTTAAAATAAGTTTGAGAGCATAATCATAGACACAATGGGCAAAATCATCTTATTTAAGGAAAAGGGGGGGGGGGTTAGAAAAACATGTAAATTTTAAACGAAAAATATAGTTATGTTATTTGGCAAAAAAAATAATAAAGTGGCGAAAAATATATTGTTTTGGCGAAAGAGGTGGCGAAAAAAATAATTGACCCAGGGGAAACCCTGCTTTGAATAGTTTAACTATTTTGTATTCTTTGATGAAGTTTTAGGTAGAAATCATACCTACTTCATATCTAAAACTTTAAAAAAGCCATAAACTCTTTAGAAATGAGTATACCTTTGATTCTGCATTAGGATCAGCATTGAACTCCAGTAGTGTAGTAGCTATGTCCATCTGGTTCTTCTTGGCAGCTATGTGTAGAGGGGTATAGCCATTCTGAAATAATATCAACCATCATATACAATAGTCATTTTTTATTCATGGGTTAAAGAAAGCTTGCATGTTCGTTGATATTTTTATTTCCTGGTTTTGTCAAAGTCTGCATACTAGCCTATGTAAAATCTATCATTATTGAAACATTCAATTTTGTGGTTCATATGTATCCATGAAATCCTAAAAAAATTGGTATGCAACAAAAAATATTGAATCCACAGTACAGTAAAAATTAGAAAAGTATAAATAGATTTAATGAAAGTACAATTTAATTTCGTAAAAAATATTCTAAATTGTATCATTTATTGGTTCAAGTGTATATAAAGATTAAAGCTGTAGAATAATACTATGTTTCATTATAACAAAACCTGACCTTATACAAAGGGAGATAATACACATAATTATACCTTAGCTGTGCAATGTGGTGATGCCTTGTGGTCCAACAGTAGAAAAGCTACATTAGAATGATTGTAATTTGTAGCCACATGTATAAAGGGAGATAATACACATAATTATACCTTAGCTGTACAATGTGGTGATGCCTTGTGGTCCAACAGTAGAAAAGCTACATTAGAATGATTGTAATGTGTAGCAACATGTATAAAGGGAGATAATACACATACCTTAGCTGTACAATGTGGTGATGCCTTGTGGTCCAACAGTAGAAAAGCTACATTAGAATGATTGTAATGTGTAGCCACATGTATAAAGGGAGATAATACACATACCTTAGCTGTGTAATGTGGTGATGCCTTGTGGTCCAACAATAGAAAAGCTACATTAGAATGATTGTAATGTGTAGCCACGTGTATAAAGGAAGATAATACACATAATTATACCTTAGCTGTACAATGTGGTGATGCCTTGTGGTCCAACAGTAGAAAAGCTACATTAGAAAGATTGTAATGTGTAGCCACGTGTATAAAGGGAGATAATACACATACCTTAGCTGTACAATGTGGTGATGCCTTGTGGTCCAACAGTAGAAAAGCTATGTTAGAATGATTGTAATGTGTAGCCACGTGTATAAAGGGAGATAATACACATACCTTAGCTGTGCAATGTGGTGATGCCTTGTGGTCCAACAGTAGAAAAGCTACGTTAGAATGATTGTAATGTTTAGCCACGTGTATAAAGGGAGATAATACACATACCTTAGCTGTACAATGTAGTGATGCCTTGTGGTCCAACAGTAGAAAAGCTACATTAGAATGATTGTAATGTGTAGCCACATGTATAAAGGGAGATAATACACATACCTTAGCTGTACAATGTGGTGATGCCTTGTGGTCCAACAGTAGAAAAGCTACATTAGAATGATTGTAATGTGTAGCCACGTGTATAAAGGGAGATAATACACATAATTATACCTTAGCTGTGCAATGTGGTGATGCATTGTGGTCCAGCAGTAGAAAAGCTACGTTAGAATGATTGTAATGTGTAGCCACGTGTATAAAGGGAGATAATACACATACCTTAGCTGTGCAATGTGGTGATGCCTTGTGGTCCAACAGTAGAAAAGCTACGTTAGAATGATTGTAATGTGTAGCCACGTGTATAAAGGGAGATAATACACATACCTTAGCTGTACAATGTGGTGATGCCTAGTGGTCCAACAGTAGAAAAGCTACATTAGAATGATTGTCATGTGTAGCCACGTGTATAAAGGGAGATAATACACATACCTTAGCTGTACAATGTGGTGATGCCTTGTGGTCCAACAGTAGAAAACCTACGTTAGAATGATTGTAATGTGTAGCCACGTGTATAAAGGGAGATAATACACATACCTTAGCTGTACAATGTGGTGATGCCTTGTGGTCCAACAGTAGAAAAGCTACGTTAGAATGATTGTAATGTGTAGCCACATGTAGAGGGGTCAGACCATTCTTTCCTTGTACATCTGGATTAGCTCCCTTTTGTAGGAGTAGACTGGCAACTTTAATATTTCCATATTTGGCTGCAATATGCAGTGGAGTGAATCCTTTCTGTAAAAAAAAAAAATTTATTTGTTAGAATAATTGTTGTCAGGTTTATTCTTAATCAAATAAATGATTGTTATTTAAATTTCTGTTTAAAGACACTTACTAATGGAGGTTACTTTCTGCTGTTTTGTGGCCATTACATAAAAATTTGTCTGTATATGGAAATAATGTGTAATTCTCAATCATTTGACTAATTTTGTTACTTTTTATACACCTGAGTGGTCTTCAGACATACCTTAGTAGTAAGTCCATGTGACGCTCCATGATCCAACAAAACAGAAGCTACTTCTTCATTTCCTTCCTTAGCAGCAATGTGTAATGGTGTGTATAAATCCTTGGTGACAGCGTCAGCGTTGGCTCCGTGTTGTAACAGTAAAGTCACATTGTCAACATTACCCAGTCTGGCTGCTATATGGAGAGGTGTTTGTTGTTCCTGCAAAATAATCAAATATTTGTTACAGATGTTAAAAAGAAATAAACAATTTGACTTCTTTATTCTTTAGTTGGTCTATTTTGGAACAAAAATCCATTTTTGTTATATTTGTGTAGATATCACTTAGGCAATCACAGAAAAGTTAAAAAAAAAAATAAAAAAACACTATTTCCAACATTGATTGACCCTTGAATACTGTAAATTCAGAAATTTTTGCAATGTTTTTATCACTCTGAAAAATGCGACAGAGTTAAAATCGCACTAATTTAAACTCGCATTTTGATTTTTTTTCTCAATAACGCAAAAAATTAAATCGCATTTTAGTTTAAAATGACAAAATTGCGATAATAAATGCAAGCAATATTTTCTGAATTTACAGTAAATAAAAAATGTTCAGTAAAACGCAGTATTTGCTGAGTGTATATAATCATTTTGTTTATGGTTACAAAAAGCAAAAAATTACAACTAATTTATTTTCAAATTCCATGTTATGAAACAGATGCTTTATAAAGCCAAATTGGCATAGCACGGTTTGAGCATGTTAAAAAGTAGGATTAGTTATAAAGTAAACACTAAAAGTAATGCTACAGAAAAATAAACTATTGTTTTAATTTTAAAATATATATTTGTTATTCTGAATAACAATTGAAATTTTCATATAACATAACCATGATACACTTTTATATAAGCTGAAAAAAAATCTACACATAAATATATTCTATTACATGAAGTATATTAGTAATTTCCATTTTTTTTGCACACATTTCTGTGTGGAAATGAATGTATATTTAAATTAGATCAGATTTATAATTATTTATATACCTATTTTGGAAACTAAATATATATGAAATTAACAGAAAAGTGAAATTAAAAGACTGTAAAAGACATATTGATATTTTTTAGTAAAAGGTAGTTTTGTCTTAGTTAGTCATGATCTTGTCTGAGTTGGGAATAGTTTTATCAACTATTGATACACAAAATGAAACAAAGACTATTTAAAAGGTCTTGTGACGATTTGGTCAATTTATGTATCATTATCTTAAAAAGATAATTTACTTGGAAAAAAGTGATTTAAAAACATGCAACACTTTAAATTCTACAAATAGTTGTAAAAGCATTAATTTTTCGCTGAAACAAATAGTGGCAGAATACTTACTATGATTGTTTTAGAGTTATAAACTTTTTTTTTTTAAATCTGTTGAAAAGTTATATAGTTCATTTAAAACCATTTCCACAAACAAATACTTTCTAAGGTAAAAACTAACACAATGACATGAAGCACAATTAAATGAATTCAAAATCCCTAATGTATTGAAATAACATTTTCTATTTATTGAACATTTGGAGACATTTTACTCAGCGAAAAATAATAACTTAATTACAATTCAGAATGTGTGTTTTATCATCACTAAAATTTCATGCATTTTGAAAGGCAGTAAAAGTACAATTATGTTGAGCAATAACTAGCTTTGCTTATTATGTCGGGAAGTTGCACATTTTGCAGACAGGATATTTTGTAATGTTTCGGGCTTGAAATATTTAACAATTTTTTGACATGAGAAATTGGAAGCAAGTGGTTAGGTTTAACAGAACTACAGGTTTTCTATACCTACATTTTCTATATAATATTTCTGAAAATAATATAATTATAACAACAGCATCAAACATTGGCTTATCACAAAGGGAAAGCTGTAATATGTGCAGACATATATCTGTAAATAAAAATTAGACCTGTTCTCTGCAATTCACCAAAAAATAAAAGATATTTTCAAATTGCATTTGAAACTTAGGAAGTATCCCCCATGACTTGATGTATAAAAGACCTGGTATCATGTATCAGTTTACAATAGTACCCTTGGGTAATGGCAATGACAACATTTTCAATCCTCTTACAATGATAAATTAAAACCTGGATATATTTTTTCAGAAAGTCTATCCCTAAAGATTTCCGAACAAATTAACAGACATAGAGATTCATGGAGGCAATACATCTAACATCTAGCAAATTAGCACAAACAGCTTTCCATGAGAAAATCAATAGATAACAATCCTATCACTTAATGACTAGATCTGATCAATATTGTCTACATTATTCAAACAATTTTATGACATACATATTAATGACAGTATCTGGATAATGAAGTTTACGTAATATTAGTGTATCCTGTTGTATAATACATTACCAGAAATGTCAATTACCAAAACATAATTTGTCTGGTGAACTGTCAGCTAGGGAGATATAAAAGTACAGTAATTATTTGTTTATACCTATGACATGAAAAATGGCTCCCAGGGTACAAGAATTATATTCTTATCTTATCAAGTAATTCTAAATACAAGAGGCTGATTAAATAATGGTTATGTCCAACTTTTTTTGCCTAATGTATTCCATTATACTGTCAATTCCTTGGAGTTAAATGTAAAATTTAGGGCCTTACAAAGTCCATACTGAATCATCTTATTGCACTAGGTGAAAAACACTGAGCAAGAATCTCTGTTCTACATTTCTAATTTCTTTTGGTACTTCCTCATTGGCGGATCCAGGGGGGGGTCCAGGGGTTGGAATCCCCCTTTTGTTGGCCGATCATTGCATTTGAATGGAGACATATAGTTGGAACCCCCACTTTGTCCTGGGTTGGGACCCCCTTTTTTAAATGGCTGGATCCACCCCTGTTCCTAATATAGTTTGTAAGTAGTGAAATGTAAGAATTGATGATAATAATGGTGTTTGTCTCACTAATTAAACTACTAAGGAGTAATTATCTTTGTCTCACTAATTAAACTACTAAGGAGTAATTATCATATTTCCAGAAACTAGAAATCAGCTATGAAAGGTTACCAGTTTGATTTAGGCATTGTTTAGTGAAACTTGCAGCATTCTGTATTTGGTCTGTACTATATGGAATTTCATGTTTGAATCTTGATGAATGAAAACAATGTATTTGTCTGGGCATTCAAATTTGTTTGAAGAGATTTAACAAGTTGGTACACAAGTAATACATATCTTCTTTTCACAAAAACTTAAAATTTGTCCTTACAACAGACTGAAACTGACTGTGCAAGCTTACATGACCTTTGAAATCTAAAGCTGAATTCATTGATTACTAATTGAACAGGCCAACTTGTATCTTTAAAATCGATTATAAAAACATGTTATGTTACAAAATCTGACAATATATTGATTTCCCTATATGTATTTGAAATTAAGATTCTAATTTTGATATTTTTACTTTCCATTAGCAATTACTTTTGTTTACAACTATTTTTACACTGCATCCCTATCTTTAAGAATACTCAATTCAAGAAAATGTTATCCACACCACAACACCAATCTAAGGGAAATGTATACAACATAAACCAATAGAGTCTTTATTATAGAGTACAATATATCTTACTCTAGCTCTTGCATCCACAGTGGCTCCATTTCTGAGTAAGATTCTGATGATGTCTGTCTGGTTAGCTCTGGCCGCTAGATGTAATGATGTCTCTCCACGGACCGTTGGATGGTCTGGACTGGCGTTGTTTTGGATCAGACTAATCACAATATTCATATGTCCCATAAAGGAGGCCACATGTAAAGGTGTTAGTCCAGACTACAAATACAATGATTACAGGTTATTGTAATGGAAAACAGGATACTTTAAAGGATTCACTGAGGGAGGTTGTAGCAGGTTCAATAAAAAAAAGAGGAATAAAGATTAAAAAGATAGACTATTTCATGAAAGTGTTTCTCTATTCTTATAGATAAAAGGGGGATGGGGTAATTTCCCATAAAGCATGTTATGACTACTTTAAGCATTTAAACTATGTACAATGCAATCAATTAGAATGTGAAAGTGAAATGTTGGTGAATATTTCTCAGAAAAAAACACCTATCATAAATGTAGAAAATTTGGATTCTTGTGAAAATTTCCAAAAAAGACAGTTTTCTTATATTTCATAAATTCATAACCTCTTTTAGTTATTATTTTTACAATTTTCAACCAAAAAAATTGTGTCCTGGGAAAAACTGGAACAATCCCTTGCTCTTTTTCTCTATTATGACATCACTGAATGTGATTTATCTATGAATTTTTACTTTTTCAAGAGCATTACAACAGGTGCCAAATAAGAGCATGACCTTTTTTCTCCTTTGAGGAACTAAACATGATCTTAACCCAACACAGAACATTTCTGTTAACAAAACAATGTGTTAACACGAGTGTGTAATGCTACTTACCTCAGTGGTAGCTTGTATTGATGCTCCATACTTCAGGAGAAGTTCAACAACCTTGATCCTGTTCTTCTTACAAGCAATGTGTAGTGGTGTGAATCCATTCTAAAATATCAATATCAGAATGTTATCGAACTGTAATGATACAATGTCATATAAACTCCCAAAATCAATCCAAACCTTCTTTTTGTGGACATAGACCTAATGTTAAAATTTCATAGATTTCTGTTTACTTATTCTAAAGTTATTGTGTGAAAACCAAGAAAAATGTAAAATTGTCACAATCAGAGTAGGATCCAATAAAAATTTTGTACTTCATATGAACATGTAAATGCATGGTTCATCTTCACCAATCAACTCACAAGAAATAATTATTGGAAAATTACAAATCAAAGAGTGAGATGTGAAAGTAACAAATCAGTCTTCAATTGGTTTTATTCCCTACGTCCGCCATATTTATTTTCTGGTTCATAGAATTGGCATAATTCTGGGCGTTGGTTGTATCTTAATTTCATATTCTGTCATGCCTTTAATAGCTAAGAATACAGATTATGTTTTGCTCATTGCTAAAGGAGACAGTGGTGTTAAATTGTTGACGTCCTTGTTCCTTTGGTCCCTAGTGGATATTTGCCTTACTAGAAATCAAACCACATATCTTTATTTTTCTATTGTACTAACCAGAGTAGAAACATTAGGGACATATTTTGTTCAATAATAAACATATAAAGTAGTTGAGCTGATTATACTGACCAGTGCTCTAGCATTAGGGTTACATTTCCTGTCCAGAAGTAATTTGGCTGTCTTTACATTACCACAGTGTCCAGCCACATGTAGTGGTGTCAGGTAGTCCTGTTAAATAAACAAATACTTGTCAACTTAAGGGCATACGATACAGTTACAGGGGAGGTAATGGCGTTGCTAACGTAAAATGTTATTTTCGCGATGTCAAACTATGACATATCGGGAAAAGATGCATTTTTCGACTAATTTTATCATTAAAACTGATTTAATTTGAAAACGAGTGCATGGACCCCTATTTTTTAAACTGTAAATAGTGCATTTGTTTTTATTTTGATAAATATACAGCAGAAAATCAAAACTGTATCATATGCCCACAAGACAAATCTCAAAATCACTATCCACTTATTCCAAACCTTGTCAGTTTAAGTCAATAATTTTTTTTATATACGCATGCTTTAGAGTTTTGTATAAAGTTTATCCTGTATATATTTAAGCATTTTAGTCTAGTCTAATACAATTCATAAAGATTTATATAAGATGAAGAAACATATGTAGGTAAATGATTATAAGAACATTAATATCTCATTTCAATGTCAAAATGTTTGAAGAAATCAGTTTAATGATTTATATGTGAATGTCAAGCTGCATATCAAGGGACATAACTGTACAATTATATCTAACACAAAAGTATGTCTGTGCACAATAAATATAATCAGCAATAACTTACCACAGTGACATCATCAACTGGAGCTTTGTGGTATAACAGTAGTCTGGCACAGTCCATGTGATCACCTTGTGCTGCCATGTGCAAGGGAGTTAACCCATTCTGAAAAGAAAAAAACAAATAAATGTCAATGTAATTGCTTACTGAATGGATAAAAAAGTAACTCTGTAACAAACGTCTTAACTTGGTTAAAGATATTCTAAAAGCCAATAAACTATCAATAAAATTTAATCTCTATTAGAAATATCATCAGAGTAAAATGAAATAATCATAATTCTTCATTGATAAAACTGAGATAATGTATTCTAATGCAACATGGTTTGTAACGTTCATTTTGATTGGATCACAAATTTTCATGGCATCAATTCACAATTGACGTATGACAGGTTTTGATTGTGTGATTTGGTGTTGTTTTCTGTTGGTTTCATTAGAACAGAGATAACAATATTGAATTTTAAGTTCAGACAACATCAATTGGTGATTTAATAGTCGCAATACACGTTTACTGGCGACACTAATGCCAGTAAACTTAATTTGTGATCATCAAATCACCAATTGATGTTGTAGCTTAAAATACAATATAGTTATCTCCTTAATCTAAGGAGTTTAGAACTTACCCCCAAAATTAAATAAACAGAATAAAACGATAAATATAGATACAAAATTTCTATCTGTAAACAATGAACAAATTTTATCTTGATACAACAAATTATGGAGGATCAAAATAAGTGAGTGTTATTAGATACTTACAATCCTTTCTCATCAACTTTGGGACTTTGTTTTGTATTTACCTTAGTTGTAGAAGATTTTGGTGCTCCTCTTTTCAGTAAAGTATCCCCAACATTTCATGGCCACTTCTAGCTGAACAATGAAGGGGAGATAAAAGACTATATTTTGTATTTACCTTAGTTGTAGAAGATTTCGGTGCTCCTCTTTCCAGTAAAGTATCCACAACCATTTCATGTCCACTTCTAGCTGAACAATGAAGGGGAGATAATCCATCCTAAACACACACAAAAATAATGAACAGTTATTTCAAAATGTTTGCAATTCACATAATTCTAAAAAAAAAATTAGACATCAAGGGGAGATAACTTACTCTCTCATGGTAAGTTGTCTAATTTGCAATCATACCAAATCTTCTTTTTTTTTCATATCATCAGATTTTCAACACATCTTCTAGGAAATTACCATTTGTAAATTAAAACAAATGTGGTTACTTTTATCACTAAACAACTGTTACCCCTATGTAAGGTACAACTGGTACAACAATTTGTTCATATAAACACATTGAGGGGAGATAACTTACTCTAGTTTTTTCATCAATAACAGCTTTGTTGTCTAGCAGTAAAGTAACCATCTTGTCCTTGCCCCATCTGGATGCTACATGGAGTGGAGTAATGTTGTTCTGTAATTATAATTATATCGTTCAGTTAAGTCAACAGAATATTTTGCAATTTCTACTGCATAAATGACACACATGAGTACTCTTTGTCCAGTTTCTTTAAGAAAACTAAGATATAAGGTACATTTTAAGATAAAACAGTCGGAGTATTTCAAGGAACACACAAACATTCAAAATATCAAAATCAAATCTTTGAAAATATAACTCAATTGCCATTTTCAAACTTTGAATAAATTAATTAGCTACTGACCTTGGCTCTAAAATTGACATCTGCACCTTTAGAAATCAAAAGTGTTGCTACGTTTATGTTGCCATAGTGAGCAGCAATATGTAAAGGTGTAAATCCACTCTGAAAAAAATTTGAAAGATGTACATTGATTTATGTTTCTTACACAACCTACTTGACAAGCAAATATTATATTATTAATACACTTATTAGTACTTAAAAAAGTATTGATCTCATAATACAGATGGTACCAGTTACTAGAAATTTTTTGTTCATCAAATAATTCATACTTCAATATTCTGATATTGTGTTACTTTGTTACCTTAACTTTAAATGTAGAAATATTCATTCAATCTCAAGAAATAAAAATTTGCATAAATTAGTTTATAAGCTACCAACAATTTTTAGTGCTTTTCACAACACATTGTCAGTTTAAACGCTGCATTATAAGTAACTGTTGCCATAAAAAATATCAGATGCACAAAATATAAAGAGTAAGGGTCAACTTCTCCTGTATTTATTTCACAGCAGGTCCATTGCTTTTTTTTTATCACATAGACTTCAACAGCAACATATAGGTCTGAATAATATTTTGATGGTATGGAAATATGTTAAATGTTTAAAAATATTAATAGTTAATGATATTCACTCAGTAATATTTAATTTCTAGTTGGGTTTGTTGACCCTATGATCAAATACAGGAGAAGTTGGGGTACTTCTTTCACAACTTCAGTTGAGTTGGAGATCACTATAAGGAATTTTACAACAAAAGGTCATAAAACATTGAAATGACCATTGGTTGTAAAAACATGTATGACTTGAAAGCTATAGGACATTGCTGGTCTTGATACACAAAGGTCAAGGTTACATTCTAAATGCATATTTGAGGAGCTGCGTTTCATGAAAGGATAGTGTATTTGCATGTACATTAACAGTGAGACATGAAAGTAAACAAAAATAATCATACAATAATACCAGTAACCAATAACACTACACACAATATCTAACCTTGGTGGTATCATTGACAAGTCCTCCATCCTGAGAGCAGTAAGAAAACAAACACATAATAACTTATTCATCTTGACAAGTTTTTACAAATTTGTGCTTTTTCTGTTTGAGTGTATTGTGTGTGTTTTTTTTGTAGTTCTTACTGAGAAAATTCTTCTAATTCATTTTATACACTGTTAACAAATACATGTAAACAGTACTAAATGCTAAAAAAAATTATTAGAAACCTGAAGAATTTTTCTAATTTTTTCACAGAATTATTATGTGACTGGATAATCAGTTCATGTGTTATTTCAGTTATACATGTCTGCAGAGTTTAGTAAGTTGATCATTGTCATGAAGGATACGTTAATATGACCTTGATCAATGAAGGATATGTTAATTTGACCTTGACCAGTGAAGGATATGTTAATTTGACCTTGATCAATGAAGAATATGTTAATTTGACCTTGATCAGTAAAGGATATGTTAATTTGACCTTGACCAGTGAAGGATATGTTAATTTGACCTTGATCAATGAAGAATATGTTAATTTGACCTTGACCAGTGAAGGATATGTTAATTTGACCTTGATCAATCAAGAATATGTTAATTTGACCTTGATCAGTGAAGGATATGTTAATTTGACCTTGATCAGCGAAGGGAATGTTAATTTGGTCATGATTACTACAGGACATATTAATTTGACCTTGATTAGCGAAGAAAACCTAATTTAACCTTGATCATTGAAGGACATGTTAATTTGACCTTCATTAGAGAAGGGTATGTTAATTTGATCTTGATCAGTGAAGGACATGTTAATTTGACCTTGATCAACAACGGATGTTACCTTAGTTTCTCCATTAACATCATTTTGTTCATTCTGTAACAGCAAGTTGGCAGATCTCATGTCATCCTTCTTAGCAGCAATATGAAGAGCTGGTAATTTGACCTTGCCCTTGGAATCATGCTCGAGCAAGACTGATACTACTCTCTCATTTCCTTGTTGTAAAGCCACAGCCAAGGGAGTGAATCCATCCTAAAAGTATATATATGAAATAGTTAATGGACCTTTATTCTCTTATGTGTACTGTACAATTATAATTATTACATGCATACTTGTTTTCAATGATTTCCTAGAGTAGTGGCTAGTAACTAATCTTATCCAGATCAATATTTAGTCTTGACCAGCTTGGCTTTGTATACATAATCTAAATTTCCAACTATTGGCAAACAGGAAGTAGCTGAAAAACGGTTCTAAAATTTGCCTACACATTACAACTCAACATTATCAAGATAAAGTTAACATATAAAATCATTCCTTTTCATAGAAAACCTAGAAAACATCCAAGGTCTGTGAAATGGACAGAAAGATAGATAGAGTCTAGCAGTTACTATAACTGCTTTTTTCTGAATGAATAGAGCAGTATAGTTATTTATTGCGAGGATTTGTTTTAATATAAAAATATCTTTGTTTTGTTCTTTACATCAGAATTGATACAATCTTTAAAAGCACAGAACTTGATAATATTTTGATCTGTCAGAATTATGACCATCAACAATCTAACAACCTAGATCTACATACATAATAATGACAAGTATCTATCTCATCTATTATAGCCCAACAATATACTATAACTGTTAATAAGAAGGCATGATTGTCAAACCAAAAAACTGTGCTGTCATGGCAACAAGTATTGATGGAAACAGGAGTTATGGTAATTCTGGTGACAATCATGATTTCATTAGTATTGGTGTTCATATACTTATGTCATAATAGCTGAAACTTTATCAACGTACAAATCTTACTACTAACTCAATAAAAAAAACGTTTTGTGTAGTTCATTATTGTTCAAATGGCTTTTCTTTTCTTTATATACATACTTGATTATTGTTGTTTTTTGTTTTGTTTTTTAAATATTGTCTTATAGTGTATATTGCTCCTTGTAAGCCCATTTAAAGGAAAGACAATTAAAAATCTTCTTCTTCATATTTAAGAGTATATTATACATCCTGATGAAACAATTGGTTAGCAACATATTTTATGTAAGAAGAAACTATGAATTTTATATTAGTACCTCTCCCAACGTCCCTTGACAATATATAAATAAGTATCTAAATCAGAATACAGTTCTACTTTACTGACTGCAGACAAGACTTTTATGCTATTTAACTAGATATACAATTTTATCAATTCAATTTTTTTATTGTTGAAAAATCACTTTAAAATGAAAATCTAAATTGAAGTCAAGTAAAATGAAAAACACAAATGTATCCTGTCTACAGTCCAGTACATGTTCAAATGAGTACATTCATATTCACATGTTTTATGAAAGATTTAAAGACTGGAATTCCTATCAACCCAGGCTTATATCAATGTATATATGTTATAAGTATGAATAATTGTCAGTATAATGAATGTTAATTAAGGATGACCACACTTCAGCAGAACAATCTACACTTCAACCTGCCATTTTCACCAAAACTGAAATTTCATAAAAATGTTCAAAATATAAAGTACTTTTAAAACATTCTCTTTTTCCATTCATTTTCTGTACCAATTAAGAATTTTGTGAATTATACTTGTGACTAAACCTGTAAACAAGCTCATACAAAGTGTGCAAAGAAACTTTTTAATCAGAAGTTTGTGAACAATGGAGACTAGGTGAAAATGGCACAAAAAATACAGGAACTAACAGACGGTCATTGTTTACCTCAGTACTACCATCTAAATCCTGGAACAAACATAAACTAGTGTCTATACTGAATAGTAATTATCAATTGGCACAACTAAACTGAATGATAAGTAGCAATCGCATAACTATACTAATTAATAACAAGTAATGGAAAAAATTATAGTATTTACTAAATAATAACTAGTGTTGGAAAATACATTAGCTATTGTCTTTACTAAATAATTTTTGGGAAATCTTGAAGTAATAAAAAAAAGCATGGTTCACCTAGCAAACAAGGAGACTAATACTTTTATGAAAAAAGAACATGCTCAAAATAGTTCAGCTGTTGCCACAATAGTCAGCAGCCTGGTGGGTAATCATGCAGAAAGTTTTTATGATTTACTAGTCAATACTGTAATCAATATTCTAGGGGTAAAGAAACATTTTTTTTTTTACTATACATATCTTGTCTAGTGGAAGCAAAACATAAACTACTATAATTATTGTAAATTAAATTTAAACATGAAGGTTTGTAGGTTACTTTTTCCTACTTAATTTTTGTCAGTTACATATGCAGGTAAAATCAACATATTTCTGAAAGTACTTTGTTCACTCGCAAAATTTTACATGCCTCCCCCCAACCCAACTCATTTAAACTAATATTGGATAACATTAAAATATTCCCATATTCTAGTACAATTACATTAAGTATATCAATCATCAATAAAATATATCTCTATCCCTAACCGATCTGCTCTTATATTCATTTGAATGTACAAACTGTTCCAAAACAATAATAGATCTATGTATTAATTCTCCACAGACCTGATGTTGTATTGATCTTAGACTATTCAATACATTCTGTCATCATTACAGCAGTATAATACCACTGCCAGTATATTGATAGGATACTCAGCATTCCTGTCATCAATTATTACTGGCATAAACTTTACAAGTACTATACAAAACTCTGCCAAAACTATTAACTTGTCTTATTTACAGAATGACAGAACATAAATACACATGTTCTGACAGAGAAAAAATAAATAAAAAAGAGTGTGGAGTATACATAATCTGGACAGTAACCCAGGCTAATTAAAAGGCTAACATGTGATCTTCATCAATAGAAAAAAGTCAATACATGTCAAACTTTAACAAAACCAAAGTCTAGAAAAGTTTGGAATAATATTTAACAGAGACTATTACAGATCTGTCATCAACCCTGTATTTCCATTCAATATATAACTTAAAACAAACACTGACACTGACCAAATTATGTATATAAATTTTATGTTATTCAAAATTTCACACAATTTCATGCACTAAAGAAAATCTGTTTGAGTTTGGTTGAATTCTGTCAAGCAGTTTTGAAGGATTTACAAATTTTCAAATTATGACAAAATGACTAGACAACAGAAGTGATCCCTATGTGTCACCTTAGCTGGACGCGGTCACAATACAAATGTAACAGAAATACAAGGTAAATTCTTTGTGACTTCAAATATTTCTGACATGATTGGAATGGGAGTGTGGAGGCCACCTTGTTAGAGGACCAAGGACCAAGGCTTTGAGTATTTAATAGGATATAAAATCCGGCCTATCATTAAGGGCATACGATACAGTTTTGATCCTATATTTACAAGTTCATGAAAATTTGCATATAGTCTATTTTTACCTGATTAAATCAAATATGTAATAAAAAATATACCTTTATGTGCTACTTTTTGCGTAAAATGAGGTCGAAATTTTGTATATTTGCTCGAAATTCAGATTGGTGGGCGTAAATTTCTTTTTCGAAAGAAAGACATAACTTTTTTGTTATAAAAGATAAAATTAAATTGTTTTTTGTTAAATAATCGGTAATTTCTGTATTTTATAAATATCTTTAAAAATTATGCATTTTTTATTCAGAAATAACTCATATTTATCAAATGTTCATGAATTGAGGAAAAAACGTAATTTTTTACTGCATGTTTATCACAATTTTAAAAAAATCCTCTATTTACAGTTTTATAAAATTTGGGTCACATAATCTCCCTCCAAAATGAAACCAAATGCCGTTTTGAAAAATAGGGGTCCATGAACTCGTTTTCAAATTAAATCAGTTTGAATGGTAAAAATCAGGCGAAAAATGCATCTTTTCACGATATGTCACAGTTTGACGTCGCGAAAATAACAAATTACGTTAGCAACGTCATTACCTTCCCTGTAACTGTATCGTATGCCCTTAAGCAATTCAGCCATCTGATCAAAATTTTATACAAGGCACAGATCTGTTAGAGAATAATTCCTATTGCAATGCCTGGCTCCTACTGTTCATCACCTCATAATTGGAAGTACCATGTATCAATTTTACAATAGCAATAGCCACATAAATCCATTAATTATTCAGTTTTTGCAATGCTGTTACCTTCTAAAAAGTCTATAGTGTCCTTTATTTACTGGTTAACCAAAATAGTCAGCTCCAGACATTTACATATAAACATTACTAATATATAAACAGGACAGAGCAATCAACCAATCAATAACTTCACAATATAACTATCAAAGACCCCAGATATAGTGTGATTTGGGTAAATTATACATCCTAGCTGTTCTAAAACAAACTATTACTACCATAGACCGAGATATAGTGTAATATGGGTAAATCATACATCCTAGCTGCTCTATAAGGAGTAAATTTACTTGTTGTTTGAAACAACAAGTAAATTTACTCCTTAAAAAACAACTTGTTTCCATGATAGACCTCTACATGTGTGCCCAAACCTGAACTTCACCTTTAGGTATGAGATATTCACATCTGTGGCTAAACCTTTACCGTTTCTGAAAACATGAAATCTAAATTTATGGTTATGTGCTTTTTGTCTCTGTCAGATATTTACCTGTGTGGCTAATCCTTGGCTGGCTCCATTTGATAGGAGATATTTGACAACTTCTGAATGGCCTTCTTGTGCTGCCATATACAGTGGTGTGAAACCAAACTGAAAATCAAATAAAAATTATTTTTTTTAACTTTTTTATGTATTTATTCTTCAAATAGTTCCTGTCGCACTTTACCTTCCATAAAAGACTTTCATATTCAGATTACATACTATATCAAAAATCTTTTTTTGTAAAATGAAATACTATTGTTGTAGAGGGTAAGTTGGGATAAGAAGGAAGAAAGTTCTCTGCATTCAACAAGAAAAGATGTGGTACAGAGCTGTATTTTATAAATTGATTTCCAAGAGTTTGATGTTACAGATGGTGACTGTTTAATGCAATCTTTAGAATTGTGAAAACAAAGTCCATCCATCAAAGGTTACATTATCATTTATAACTATTTTTGTTTAGGTTTATATTTGCAGTTCTTCACTATCTGTATTGTATTACTGTGGATTCATTTATTTTCGTGGGTACCAATTTTCGTGGATTGAGGAAAACTTGCATTTTTGTGGATATTTGATTTCGAGGTTTTCCAAAAGTCTGCATTTATTCATACATAAAATTTGCAATTTATTGAACATTTAAATTCGTGGTTTTCCTGTACCCACGAATTCCACGAAAATTGGTATCCAACGAATTATAATGAATCCACAGTATATATGTTTGTATAAGAGTGTATTTTGCAAATAAAAATTTCATCAAATTAGTATATATTGATTTCTTAATGTTGTATAATGTCATTTTCAGCACATTTGGCATATTTTGCTGAGGCCAGTTTTGTATTGGTTGAGGAATATGGAGTGCTCAGAGAGAACTATAACCTTCAGCAGGAAAACAGACAACACAAGTCAGTTAAGTCCAATGCACCTGCAACATGCTTTGTTTGAAAACAAAATCTCAGTGTTGACAGGCTAGTGATACAGTAATATGTAGACCACTCAGTCATCACAGCCCTATAGAATAGAGAATGGTGCAGAACTGGACATGAAGTATCAGTGTCTATGATAAAATGTTGTTACCTGAGCTTGTACATTGACCTTGGCTTTGTTTTCTACCAATAAACTGACAATATTAAGGTGTCCTGCTAAAGATGCAATGTGAAGTGCTGTGTTTCCTTTCTGTAATGAAATATAAATAAAATAGTTACAAGAAAAATACAGTAATAATGTGCAGAAGTAGTTTTGTGTATAGTCATGATAGTTTCAATGTGAAATGGTACTGTCAATATGAAATAAGAAATAATTTAGTATTGACAATATGAAATAAGAAATAATTTAGTATTGACAATATGAAATAAGAAATAATTTAGTATTGACAATATGAAATAAGAACTAACAATGTAAATAAGTATTGACAATATGAAATAAGAACCGACAATGTAAATAGGTACTGACAATGTGAAATGTGTAATGACAACATGAAATAAGAACTGACAATGTAAATAAGTACTGACAATGTGAAATAAGTACCACAATATTGTATATTTTTAACAACATTAAAGTATTCTTTGTATCATAAGTACCTAAATCCTGTGACTTATTTTTACAAATTTACAACATAATGGGACATAACCCTAGTAGTTAAGTAGTTAATATCAACAAAAAGAAGAGTGAATTGAAATTAGAATTAATTGATATACCTACCCCTTTTGTATGGGTCGATACAAGGATATATTGACCTGAAAGAAGTCTATTGACTGAGGATGAATTCCGAGGTCGATATACTTCTTTGGGTCGATATATCCTGTATTGACCTCATAAAAAGGCTATAATTGTTATATCATTAATTTCCGACCATATTTGTATCAAAATCGTCATTGGTTTTGTTGGAATTCTATATATATCATATATTGCACCCTAGACCATTACAACACAATAGTTGTTATTTTATTTCCTATTTTTTTTTTACATCTTATGTATTAGTATTTGCAGAATATTTTTTCAAGTATATCGGTTTTTAGATATTCTAAAAATAACCGTGCAATATGCCTTTTGCCGGTCAATATGCTTTTTGCTATCCGCCGTTTTCTATCTACCTTCGAAAATATAGTTTAACATGTGACTATTCCTGAACGAATCAAATTATTAAAATATATGAATTAATAATATTAATCAGTACAATTTGTGACTTTTTAATAATCTCTTATACATGAACATGTATACTTGAGTCTTCCTCCTATTTTCAGTATCATTATCATTATAAAATACCTTAGTAGCAGCTTCTATGTTAGCTCCACGACTCAGCAGCTCTTCAACAATCTTTATATGTCCTTCTTTTGAAGTAAGGTGTAGAGCATTCAAACCATTCTAATGATGAAATATAACATTCAATTATTTTAAGATAGGTTTAATTTTTTACTGTCACATGAAATTTTAAAAGACTACTGATATATTAATAAGTAACCTGTGAGTTTCCTATGAATTTAATTTTGGATGTAATTCGTGAGAAAATTTTGTTTATCAGCCCATAGACATAATTTTGTCATGTGACCTTGATGTCATCAACATTTTTTTAGGATTGACTCCTTAAAAATGGAATTTAGAATTAAATTATAAGGAATGATTGTTATATGTTTTTCTGTCTATTTGAATTTGAGATATGTCTTGCTTTTTTGTAATTTCAATAATGCAAATTTTGAAATTTAAATAGCCGCACTTTAACATCTAAGTTTTGCAAATATCCAAAGTCAATGAGCCATAATTGAAAGTTCATAGCTAAATAATCTCCATGGAAATGAAAATTTCCAATTCTGGTACAACTGCATACCAAATAATATTGACTTGTCATAAGTAGTTACCTTTAAACAAATCTAAACACAAACTAGTACAAGTAAAATATGTCAACTTAGCAAAATTTCAAAGTCAATAAACCATAACTAAGGGGTTGGGTTAAATAATCTCCATGGTAATGAGATATGCAAATACTAATACAACTATATACCAAATATCATTGACCTTCCACTAATAATTCACCATAAACTAGACTAATCAAAAAACTAAAACATCAAAACTAAGCAAAAGTTTCAAAGTCAATAGACCATAACTGAGGGGGCGGGGCCAATTAATCTCCCCACTGCTGGGTTTTTCATGCTAACATGAAGACTTATAAACAAATTTGGGAACCTCTTATTTGTAGTTCCCTTAGAAAATGTGAATAAAATCTCACAAATTGGCCATTTTGTTTAGAATATACAATGTATATGCATATTTGGTAAACAGAAAATGGTGAATAATGTATCAGTATGGGTGTCCAAGTTTTAAAACACTCAGCCTAAAACTGTATGGCATGCTAACAAAAGCCTGTCTAATTGGCATTTATACCACATCTTTTTTATGTCTTGATTTGAGACCTGATCATTGCAGTTGAAGAAATCAATACTTATGACATAAAATGAGTGTAGGCAGTGTAATAAGATATGATTCCTGGATCTTTTTGACAGAGTAAACACTTTAGATCAATCTTGGTATTATATCATGTGAAGAATATAGCAGATTATATTCTGATCGATTTCAGGATAGGCAGACCGAATATAGATCAGTTCCAAGAAAAATCATCCCATTTTTAGCCAAGCATAAACTGATTTTGACCAGCAACACAGTGAATGCTTTAACTGTTTTCTGGATTTCAAAAGTTAGACAGGTTTTAAATGTCTAGCAAGAATAAAATGATTGATATGCACAAAACTCTGGTTAAATTCTGTGTCACTAATACTAACTGCATGAAATTATACATTATTACATGAACAATCTGATGTGAAATTATGTGTAATTGATGGAGAATTTACATCAAAAAGTATATAAATGATGAAAATGAGCAGGTTAAAAAGAAATATTCTGACATTTAGGATAACAAGTAAATGATTCAACCTTGTAACTTCCTGTTTGAGATAAGCTGGAGATAAATATCTAGACAGATTTAAACACAGTCGGCAGTCATATAAAAAACAAACTTGAAACAAACAAACATTAAAGCAAGGTTCTAGCTTAGAACTCATTACTAAAATAATAATGACACATATGTAAAACAGCATTTTATCCTCCTACATGTCCCAATTAGTAAAATGTCAGATTGCTTGCCAATATGTGACATCAGAGTCCAAACTGAACTCAAATAAATTAACAAATAAGTTAACATGTATTACATGGTATTTAGAGGATATCATGGATAATTTAAAGCTGAAAATGATAATTAGGGATGCTAATGCAATCATAATTTCTGTATGATGCTGCATTGTATAATCCAAACATTCTAATCAATAACCTAGAGGATTCTTGTTAACTGTTTGGATCTAAGATTATCAGAGTTTGTCATAGATTTTGATTGACTGATTATTGCTTGCATAATGTGCAGGGTATTTGATCCCTCATAAACTGACTAATCGCAAAATTTTACATAAATGCTATACAAAAGTTTCAAAATAAAAAAAGCTTGACACAGGGGAGGGAAAAATAATAACCATGGAAATTAGGTGTGCTGCCTACCAAATGACAGACCATAATGGTTGCCTAACACTGACTTATTCAAGAACTTTAACATGTGAACTATACACAACTAGAGGCTCAAACGAGCCTGTGTCGCTCACCTTGGTCTATGTGCATATTAAACAAAGGACACAAATGGATTCATGACAAAATTGTATTTTGGTGATGGTGATGTGTTTGAAGTTTTTCCTATACTGAATGTACTTGCTTCTTACAATTATATCTATAATGAACTTTGCCCAATAGTAACAGAGAAAAATATTTGGTAAAAATTTCCATTAATTTACCAAATTAATGAAAATTGTTAAAATTGACTATAAAGGGCATTAACTCCTTAAGGGGTCAATTGACCATTTAGGTAATGTTGACTTATTTGTAGATCTTTCTTTGTTGAACATTATTGCTGTTTACAGTTACTTGCTATCTATAATAGTATTCAAGTTTGGTTTAATTTGGCCCAGTTGTTTCAGAGGAGAAGATTTTTGTAAAAGCTAACGACGACGACGGACAACAATGACAGACGACAACGACAGACGCCGGACACCGGACGCCAAGTGATGAGAAAAGCTCACTTGGCCCTTTGGGCCAGGTGAGCTATAAATGCAGAAGTCTTTGGATATAAAGGAACACAGCTGAGGGTCAGGATCAAATATTCTCCATGAAAATGAGACATCGCCAATGAGGTATTTTAATCGCACACAATTATTATTTTTTCACAAATTGTGAAAATGGTGACCGCCAGCGGAAACACTGCCACAGTCTGAATCAGAAAACATTGTGTGGCACTTTGAAGAACAAAGGGAGATAATTCTTACAGAGTTGCTAGTATTGATGTCAGTACTGCCCTTCAGGTACTCCAACACATCCTCTAGGTTACCATCCCTCGCTGCCCTCAGGAAACTGTTGTTTCCATCTCCCTGAAAATAAACAAACAAACAATTAAGTCTAGGTATCAGTACTAAAATAAAGGGGGATGTCCAAAGGATCTTTATAACAGTGTAACAGATATTACACCTGTCTTGGTGCATTTTATATTCTATAAATCTTCATCATGTTTATCTAATTATTAAGATAAAACTAACGATATCCACATTCTGACAAACGTCATCAACTACAAAAAACCACCACACCAATATCAAAGGCAATGGAACCAATTAATATTTGAAAACTGAAGTGAATCAAGGCTGTAGTATTATTTCTATCATACTATTTTAGAGGAAACTCAGAATTTTTCACCTATTAGTTCTGCTTTAAATATTATTTTCTTTACAAAACATAATGACACATACCTTCCATTATCTAATAATTATCATGTTATGAGCAAAAATAAATTTGTTGACACAGAGAAATGTCTTGTCTGTATAAAATTTTGATAGTTCATGTAAAATGCATTTCAGCACTAATGTTTATATCATGTATATAGAGACTAAGTTTCTAGTAGTCCAGGAGAAGAAGTTGTAATGCTTGGAGATATCCAGACACACTAAGGAAACAAGCAATCCTGGTCAATTCAAATTGAATTAAAAAAAAGACCTGCCACATGCAGGGTTCAACCTAGATACCTGAAAGAGAAGATGTGGGGTCAAAGAGACAACAATCCAACAACACCAATTAACAGGAGACACGAAATAATTTGTATGATATTTGAATACTTGCAGACATCCACTTTGATTAAATTGTCAGAATTTTAATTTTATGTGTTGGAAAAGCTTAGTGATTAATTGCAATCTTTTTTAATAATCCTTATTTCATATTTTTTCTGATAGTTGAAGACTCAATTTTCTACAGTAAAATCACAACATATTTTCTCAAGCATTCAATTAAACATGATTTGTTTTTATTTCAATGCGTTCTAAAGTTATAAGTACCTATGCATTTATCTTTACCATGTTTCCCCCGTATTAAACAGACACTTAACATGCTGTATAAATTCTGGACTTGTTTGGTTTATATATTAAAGTGCACATCTGGTTTAAGAAAGTTGTTTTCCTTTTAAAATGTCTGTTTGAATTACTTTGAAAAATTGAAGACGGAACATTATCAGACATCAGATATGGAAATCTCAGAATGATAGCAGGGACTATATGAAAATTGCTGTGTAATATTATAAAATATGCATGTACATGTATAATCAAATTGTCTTTGGTTTGTATATTTATTAGAATCAATGCTGTCCTGAGCAAGTTCTGTTCATTTGATGTTACCTCGGCAAAAGCAGACTTTAATAATCAGGCAAACCAGATGGTAGATCAAATAAATGCAAAAGGCAAAGTAACCATAAGCGCAGTATATAGATGTTTTATCAGTCTTTTACTCAGGTATAAAATTTATAAAAAGTTTCAGTTGGAGCAGATGCAATAAAAATTAACCACTTTTCATATAAAATCAATAAATTGTTTATTCATGTACAAAGATTACAACTTTCAAAAGTTATACCTCTGGTATACATATATGTCTATGAAAGGATCTATTTTTGCATACTAAGAAACCCCTCATTAAGCAAGTTAAGTTCAGATAGTAAATTAATTACTAAACCAAATTTCTTATGATCAGTCCTTTACAACAGCATCAAGATAGCTACCCCCTCTGATCACAGCATATGTATTTAGTCTTTAATTTACCCCTTAACAACAGATAGTTCTCCAAACTTTCATGCTGTTATCATAATGGCATATTGGAGTTTATCTGTATTTTGATTTTCACACCCCCTCCCCCATACACATATTATATCTATTTGTGTACTATAGTAACTGTGTTTATATCTACACATGTGTTGTAGTAAGTGTTCATATGGTGTTTGTCATGATGTGCCAGAACATGATAATTATCAGCAAATCATGTTGTGTCTCTGATATAATCAAAGATTACAAAAACCTCAATGGATTTTTTTAAGTAAAGTGTGTGCACTTAAAAAAATCAAGACAACCTTGGTTAAACATTTAGCTACAATGAAAAAATCTGCATACAGACTTGAAAAATAAACAGGGAACTCAGTAGAAAATATGTTGCAAAGTGGCATAAATTTGATGCTAGCTGCATTTTCAATTTGAATAAAAAAAGATGTGTAACACAATTTTGTTACTGATTCTGTCTAATAATTAAAAGAAATAACCATAATACTGTATTACTCTACTTCTACTTTAATCATATTGCCTTCAGACAGCTATCTTTCTGCCACCAACGGACATCAAGGCAAGCAACTGTCACTGAGCCAAACCCTAAAGCAAGATACAGTTAGACCCCAACTTGCCAAATGTAAAGCAATCCAAATGAGAAAAAGAAGGACTGATTTATGTTTAAAACAATGAATGAAAAAACTAATATGGCACACAGCAACCAAGAACAACCACGGAATAACAGGCTCCTAACTTTGAACAGACTCATATATAGAATGTGGCAGTTTGAAAATGCTTGTGAGCTCTCAAGTCTCAACCCTCTCTAAGTTACCTAGCTTGGACAGCACAATATAAAGAAAATTTTGTTAAAATCAGTTTCAAGAGTTAAATTTACTAAACTCACAGTTTCGGAAAGATAGGTTAAAGCTAATGACAGCTTATTACATTATCATGTTTCCCAGACTATCAATCAATACCCAGCAATAGATTTAGTGCAAAGTCTGAGAGAGAGAAAATGACCTTGTGTAATGTCATAATAAAAGTATCCACAGAGTGTAGGAGGCCTAAGTGTTTATATCTATTTGCTTGTGTACTGACTTTAAAAAAAGGCAGTAACAAAGCATCATATAGAGAAAAAAAGACTTTTACTTCAAGAAACCTGCTTACTTACTACAAATGTACCTGCATGTTTACTGAATGAATCTGAGAGAAATCTAAGATATGACTGCACTTAAAAAAAAGATTCAATGCAAGAACAACTGAAATTACTCTTAAAATCTTTAAATAATTTTCTAATTAATTCCTCTTATAAAAACACAGGTGCTTGGCTAAAATCTGGAATCCACATCTGTGTAATTGTTTGTAGATAAACAACTTTATCAAGCACCTGCTGATCAAAAATCAAATGAAAAAAAAAGTAAAATCATTCACCAAATAAAAACATAAACATTTATTTTAAACATTCTACAAGAAATCAAATTGGTTTAATCAGAAAATCTACAAATCAGTATTTCTTACCCAAGACATCCTCCATTTTTTTAACATTTTTAAATTTTCCACTTTTTTTTAATTCCAAGTTTTGAAGTTTTTAAAACTAAGGAATAATTTTTGGTAATCCAAGTTCCAAGTTCACAATTAATTGTCCATCAGTCTTAAATAAGTGACCTTGTCTTGTGGTCACTCACACAATGTTAATGTAATTATAGAGTGGGGCATCTGACACCAACTGAAGAGATAAGCTGCTGAAACTAACATACTGAGATTATCCCTTCTGGTCTAAATGGAACAGTCTGATTCTCTATTCAGCATCACTGTTATTGAAGAGTCAATCACAGCAGTAGGGGTGTTATATAGATAACAGGATACCAATAATTTCTTGCATATCAGTGCTGTATCTATCTATACTGATTTTGTCAACTCAAAAACAAATCAAAATATCTATCTGTGTTTCATTTCTCATATAAATTTTGAAAAATTTGAGATAATTTGAACTTGAAGCAGATAGAAGATTGTTGTTTGTTTAATAGTGGCAAATATTTCATGCATTTCCATTAGCGAATTTTTTTTTACAATAAATTTAATTAGCCATAGTAGATTCTGCAATGATGAAAAGGAAGGAATTTTAACTGAAACTGTAAAATGAGGGTATGGTGGATATTGACAAATATTTTGTCTTGTAACAAGCAATGCTGCTATGGACAACTCAAAAGGTTGTTACAAGTTTTTTTATCTTTCTTTTTTTTTAGAGACAAGTGTCTGTGTATATAAGGCATGGTATTTAACATACGGTAACATACCTTATCCAGACATTACAGCCTATTTAAACGTGCTGCACAGCCGAAAACAGACATTCTAATTTATCATGGGATATTCTGCCAAATTAACAAGTACCCTTTACACAAATTGACCATCTATATATATATATAGCGGGACGGCTGCAGTGCAGGCGATTTGGTGTCACGATATCACAGTAGCATGGGTTCGAATCCCGGCTAGGGAAGAACCAAAAATTTGCGAAAGCAAATTTACAGATCTAACATTGTTGGGTTGATGTTTAGACGAGTTGTATATATATATATATATATAAACGAGTCTAAATTGAAAACTACGTTCAAACCTATGACTGCGTTGGATAAAAACCGCAATTTATATATATGCTGCTATATAAAAGTACTGAGTGCATTTATCATAGATTTTTTTATATTGATAAAAGCGCCAGATTATTTTATTTCGTTAAATGCTTGCTTTTGTCTGAGTATTTATCCCCTTTTTTCTTTTTCTACAAATAATAATATCATTTTTTTTAATGTGATATGAAATATTTTTTAATTATGTATTGCAATTTTCCAGTAACAATAAAATTTCTGTATTTATAATTTCCAAGTCAATCTCAGGAGAAAATTAAAAGACAACAATATGAAAAATAAATATGAAATGATTTAATTTCCTATTTTAACTGGATACTCCAAAAAGCCTGTATTGTTTCTGAGTAAAGCTGATCTCTCACCAAGCAGGAGAAAAAATTAAATGACTCACTGAGCGTATTAATATAAAATCTATAATGTAAGGATTTCAAAAAGATAAAAAAAAAAAAAAATCCAATAAAAATTGTTGATATCTGTTGATGAAAAAATATAATAGTGGAAGATATTAGCAGGCAAAATCGAGGGAATTGTGCAAATGATGATACAAGCATGAAAATTACCACAAAGTATCATTATTATATACTTTTAAAGAAACAACTGCTGGCCATTAAAAAAAAACAATTTTTCAAGATGGCCACCGCCGTTTTCTAAAATGGCTGTTTTTTCAGTTTGAAAATACTGATTTTTTTCTGGAAAACTTTTCGTTTACCTTCTTTTAGTGAAAAACAGCTGTCAGGTTTGGTAGCTGCCTTCTTTACATGTGAATTATTCACTAGACATGAGTATTTGACACATACAGGGTAAGCGCATGCGCGAAAATGTAACAAAATTCATTAAAAAATATTTTAACTATTTACTGTAAAATAAGTGATTTGGGATTTTAAATGATATTATGATTTGGTTTGATAACATTTTTCAAGGTTATGACACACATGATTTAACAATTTTGCGCATGCGCAAACTATTTTTAGACATAATGAGTGATTTGTATGTTCTAACAGGGCAAACTTGTATAAATCGTAGTTCATCTCATTACTCTAAAAGGCAAGTAAGTGTAAAATCTATGATGCCACTGTTTAAAAACAAGCCAATTCAGTTGCAATGATCAGGTATTTGATGGATAAGATGGAAAATGTGGTTAAAACGAGAAAAACATCAAAAGTAACGTCAAATCTGCCACTTTTGGTAATGGATATTCAGTGGGAATTGCCTGATTTGTACAGAGAAGATAGGTTTATCGTCATGTAAGGTGGATTTCACATTGAAATGACTTGTTATAAAATTCTGGGTGATATATTATGTGTCATGTGTCCTCACTAAAACCATTATTGCAACACCTAGAACGGCATGTTCTTGTATGTATGTTAAAATGTACCTAGGACTAGACACGCGCATCAGATAACTCTATGTGTTTTAGCTTGAAAGGTATATATCGGCTTAAGAAAGATAAACACAGAAATTATAATCACGTTCAATGATTTGATAGACTGGCGTAAGAAAATATAGTCATCTCTACAACAGTTCAATTCCTGGCGTTCAATTATCAAATAAGAACTTCTTGTGAATTTGGTAGTAGGCAACTAATTTGAAGATCGTTTGAAGCAAATACAAAACGAAGGAGAACCGGTTTCTTATAACCAGATTAAAAAGAACAACTCCTATCATGTCGGTAAAATAAAACTGTAAACGTTTTTGTAAAAAACAAAGCTAGAGCTCTTAGATATCTTTTCTACACTTTTATTTTTGTCGCAGTGGTTAAAAATGATTTGGAATATTTTTTAATCCATAAAGACAAACTGCTCCTCCGTTTTTGTCTTCGGATGTCATTTTAAACAGTGGTATTAAATCGGTGCAAATGGATAAACTTGAAACATTTTGTAATTTGTATATCCAAATTCTGACGCATTTATCGTTGATAGAGCTGCAATGGTTAATTCCAGGCCACCTTGTAGGGAATCAATATTGGATGATTTTGCAATTGTGTTTTACGGCCTTAAATAAAATCTTGCATCGATAAGTATTCAAGATTAGATATTGTATTAGATTTACTAAATGAACCATTGAAAGGCTAGATGTGAGAAGACAAACGTTGGGTTCTTGAGTAGTTTTCTCTATGAAGATGACAACGAAACGAAATTTTTCAAGTGTCTTGCCGACAGAAATGCTTCTGTATAGCTAATAAGGATACTTTCCAGCTACCCCTTGTAAGCATGTAGAAGCAGATATACGAATGTTTGTCCATGTTCGGCCTGATTATGAAAATTGTTGTAGGACGGTAATTTAAGGTAGCACCGACACAGATGTAGTAGTTTTAAGAATTGCAGCATTCCAAAAATATGGTGGAACAAACTGTGAATAGGTTTTGGCTGAATGAAGACTTTTGATGGCTTCCTGTACGTGATTTATCAAATGCGTTTGGTCCTCGTGTAGCTACTCTTCCTTTCATTCATACATTCGGTGCATGTGACACTAAGGGAATAGGTCAGTTTGGATGACATAGGAAGTATTTCAACATGTAAGGGACTTACTTATTTCTTTGCTGAAGTATAAAGACACATACAATGACATAAAAGAAGCATTTGTTTGCATCATGTATAACAGAACAACATCACTATTTGCTGTTAACGAGGCACGATGTAAATTTTTACCTAGGAAGCAATGGCATTGTGATGTAGTTCCGCCTACAAGAGGTTTTTTTTCGGAGCACATCCAAAGAGCATATCCAAAGTTGCATTCTCCTGTCGGGAACTTTTGAAATGAGGAGGCGAAAAATCCAGTTGAGTTGGTGACTGTAAATGCTACCGTTCTGTCCTTCCTTGTACGAGTTTTTTTATTGGCTACTGTCCGATAATTTAAAGATAACAAACCTGTCTTTCTAACAAAACTAGGCATTTAATCTTAACAAAGAATGTGATTTCACTTGTTAAGTTGATGAAAATTATAAAAAAATACATTTTCAAAAATTTTGCCGCCATTTTGAAACCGGAAATCGCTCTTTTTTGTCATTTATGTAATGTTTTTCCGTACTTTATGAACTGTAATTTACGCTTTATAAAACCTTACATTGGATTATACCTATAACACAACTTTCAAAGATTTACAACTGGATATGACGCCATTTGCAAAATGATCGGTGGCCATCTTGAAAAAATGGAAATTTTTGATGGCCAGCACCTGATTTCTTGTAATTATCGTTTAGTCCACCTGTATACCAAATTTCATGCTTGTACATTTTGTATTTCATGCTTGTGTTATTACTTGTTAAGTTGATGAAAATTATTTAAATATTTTTTACGTACTTGCATCTTATTTGGAACAGCTATTTTTCTTCAGTTATGTGTTGTTTTGTCGTACTTAGGAGCTGTTTTAAAGGTTTTATCATATCTTACATTGAATTATACATAACACATCTTTCAAGGATTAAAATCCCTTGTAAAATTGCTTGAAAGTAAAAAAAATCGAAATTTCTAACTCGTTAGCCGACATTTTGAAACCGGAAGTCACCTTAAGTTTCATTAATGTATTGTCTAGTCGTTATTCATGAACTGTCATTTTCTTTTTATCAAATCTAACAATGGATTTTACATATAACACACCTTTCAAAGGATTAACAAATATAGGCTAATTTGTTATGACGCCAATTTCAAAATGTGTGGTGGCCATCTTGAAAAAATGATTATTTTTTCTGGCCAGCAGCGGATTTTTTATAAGTATCATTTAGTTAACCTTTATACCAAATTTCATGCTTGTATCACGATTTGCACAATTATGTCCATAATATCTCCCACTATAAGTGAATGTGGTTCATGTGATAATTGTAACAGCACATACAACATCAAATTCAAAAGCTGGTCCCATAACCCAACACTTATAATTATAAACTAAAGCAAATTTAAGCAGAGCTAAGCTTTTATTTTTTCCTGTCAAATAAATCTAATGTTGTAAATACTATTTAAGTGAATATTTGTTTAACCTGTCCCATATATATTTACACAACACTGAAGCTGAGTTCTACTATTTCATTTAAAGTCAATTCTCTCATTCTAATATACCCTTTTTATCAATGTCCAGTCTAATCAATTTCAAAACTGATGTTCATAATTGTAACCTGTTGGCTAACCAATAAATCCTGTTTCCAATTCCATATGAAAGCAACAAGTCTTTATAAGTTTGAACTTTTATAACTTGGTATAAGTTTGACAGTGAGCTCACAACATACACAGAAAAGACAATGTGGTTGTAAAGAAAGCAATCAATTTACTGTGAAGCCAAATAGTGAAGAAATACAACACAACAAATAAGAAAGTCAAAATTTGCTTTTTATCGTTTCTCACTTTCTTTTGTTGGGAAGAAAGCTATGGTGAAAACATAAAGGGAAAATCTCTTAAAAACTTGATAAAAAGCAGTAATAAAGACACAACATAAAAAAGACAAATAGCTGATGAGGACAAAACACAACATAAAGTAAGACAAAGGGAGAAAGAAATGTTACCTTTCTAGTGATTGTCGCCTGTAAATAATGAAATATATGATAAATGATGAATATACAAGATAGAGGTATGATATTATTAGGGGAAAGGGGGGGCATTATTCAGGATAAGGTAAAGTGGAGTTCACATTTTCATTGAACTTTCAAAAGTGTAAAATAATAGAATAAATCTATGAACATCCAGCAAGGACATTCCTTAGTTGATATTGAATTACAAATAAGGGATATTGTGACACATAAAATGGCAACACCATATTTATAAGACATAAACAGATGTGTGTACTGATTAATCAACAGATGTTATAACCTATTGATTTTATGATAATCAGTATGCAAAGGGGGGTAACTCAAAATTAACTTCTAATCAGTTATGTGGAATAGACTTCATGGCTGAGCAGAGGTGCAACCCATACAAATATAATTTTACCAAAAATATCAATAATATAAATAAGAAGATGTGAGTGCCAATGAGACAACTCAACATCCAAGTCACAGTTGTATAAAAAGTTAACAAGTATATGTTAAAGTAAGGCCTGCATCATGGAGACTTGGCTCACATGAAAACAGCTAGCTATAAAGGGCCCCAAAATGACAAGTGTAAAATAATTCAAACAGGAAAACCAACTGTCTAATCTATGAAAAAAAAGGAAGAATAATAATTTTTTTTAGAACAGTAACTTAGCCTGCTAAAAATGAGTTTATCAATATAGTTGTCAAATCTTTTGTCATGCAATATACCCTCCTTGTAAGGTCTCTTATACCACATGGAAGGTCCCTTACACCAAAAAACTTTAAACCTGAGGAATAAAATTTATGTAGCAGTTACTTACTAGACATCCCCTCTTTACCTACAAGAAATTTTCTTTAAGAGAGTCCCTTGAAATGACAAATATTTCTACAGAGTGGCTAATTGGCCTATTTCATTATGACACACAAAAATCATATGTAAAACCATTCTTCATTTTGTGAGGAAATTCTGATGTGAGTTTATACAGCCATTTTTACAGAAAATTTTATATGAATGGACTTTGAAATATCCATTTTCAAAATATCCCTCAAACCAGTAAAAGCGCATTTGTTATTAAGCATAGACAGATCACATTTAAATAATCTGCACATAAAACATCTATAATCAATTTAATTGATGATATTGACAAGTTTTTGTATTCTTAACACAATCCCAGAGGGCAATTCATCAGCATTTCAAATGTCACAACCAAAAATCAATATCCTAGAAATATGTCACACCTAGATAGTTATTTTATAAAAACATGTGGATATATTTTCTCTATAATCTTTAAAATTCAGTGAAATTTGAATGGATGAATCTCTTGCATATTAAATGAGGTACCGGCATTTTCCTAATTACATCAATTGAGTTTTCTACCTAATAACTACTATATCGAGTTAAAAATTGAGAAAAATGCAATCTGTTGACAATAAATGCTAATAGGTACTTACCATTTTAATATTTGCATGAACACATACAAAATGTCATGCAAATTATTTACCAACTTCTTACTGTGGCACCATGACTCACATGTTAAAATCACCAATTTGGCTATTTTATGTCCTTAAATTTGATTGGTTAATGATGAGAGAATGTCTAAAACACCAGCAACAGTTTTTTATCCTTACATGACATCACACAGAGAAAATATTTTTGACCACTTGTGGATATTAGTCTTAAAACTTTGACAATAGTACTCCCCGACTGCCGTCAAATACATAAATTACACCATGGATGCTATAGACTGAGTATAGATTTGTATATTGATCTGCATATTTGATGTGGCTTATTTGCTCAACCTGTCCAGGGAAACAACAAAAATCAATATCAACATCATCAGCATCTAATATTGATCTTAGGTTCTTGTTACAATGCTATAAGACATTTTATTATCGACTAATGCTAGAATACTATTTAATCCTTCCCAATTATTGTAATGGACTATTTACGTTAAAATTCTCTCTTTTTATGGTAATAATAATCATAAATTCATAAATGGGTTAATCATATTTTCAGATGTGTCAAAAAATATTCCTGTCTCATGGAGTGTTAGAATTTTAAGGTCTTCAAGCTGCTTGATAAATTTTAAACAAATTAGGTCATTTCAAAACTCTTAGTTGACCTATTAAGGTTTTATTTTCAAACATATCCCTGTTTTCAAAATATGTAAATAAAGTCAGAAGTAATGTTAATTATCTTAAATCATTTTTTATTAAGGAAATGTGTTCTTATCAATTTGTAGTGTTATTCAGAACAAGAGGTTGTCAAAACCACATCAAACTAGTTTTTTTATTACATTCATTAATGTAATATGACTTAAAGCCTACAAGTCCTGAATGGTATAGCTAATGTTTGTCAATATCTAACTCAACCTTAATTTTGTTATCAATAATAAAACATTAAAGGCACTGATTGAAAAGCCTTCAGTCTTTTTTGCAAAGAAATAACTTAAAATCTTAAAATGCCATTTTCCAATCAATAAATGATTCATGAACAGCTAAAAGTGATAATCCCCAAAATGGAACTTGACATCAATTTATCATCAGAAAAAGTATAATAAAATGTGAAGAGAAATGGTTGAGAGTTTGAATCAAATGTGTATGATCCAAGGTTTAGAAAAACAGGTGGTCCCCAAGGCAACTTCCAAGACAACATTTGGAGTAGGACTTGTTAAAATTCTATGCATTTACCATATAATGGACATCTACCCTGTTTAAATGGTCACTCTATCCCTCCCCTTGAATATAAGGACAATGGACATGTTGAAACATCTCTCCTGATTCCAAGGACAATGAACATTTATGGTTAGAAATCATCTTCCCTGTTATGTCCTGAGGTGCTGCACCCATGAGCCGTCATAATCAGAAAGATTCATCAACTCAATCATATCTACTCATTAATGATTCATCAACTCAATCGTTTCTACTCATTTATGATTCATCAACTCAATCATATCTACTCATTTATGATTCATCAACTCAATCATATCTACTCATTAATGATTCATCAACTCAATCATATCTACTCATTTATGATTCATCAACTCAATCATATCTACTCATTTATGATTCATCAACTCAATCATATCTACTAATTAATGATTCATCAACTCAATCATATCTACTCATTAATGATTCATCAACTCAATCATATCTACTCATTAATGATTCATCAACTCAATCATATCTACTGATTTTCATAATCTCACTGAACTATCATCAACCTGTTGTTGAAAGATGAACATCCTTAAACAACTGCCATAATTTTCAATTATTTGGTACCAAAGTAAAAATCACAGTACCTCACAAAGGAACTTTGAAAACATATTTTGGTTTCAATGGTTCCCATAATAGTATAAAGAACAAAGCTGTCAAATTGACAACAAACCAGATTTTCCTGAATGAAAATGAGATTTATAAAACTGGAACCCCAAAACTAAATCAAGTGAAAAACTTGATGTGTCAAAACGACACGGATGGCCTTGTCTCAAAAAGTTGAAAAATCTGCAATTTCAACAACACACGTGGACACTAACATGATGGTAGTCTCACATTTTCAACCATTTTCAAAACTGTAAACCCTTATTTTATTTCGGCAAAAATCGGCAGAGCAGAACTTAACTTAAATGTGACCTGTAACAAATCATGGTTTACTGACATACCAAAAATCAGCCCAATATCTAAAAGTCCATTTAACTATGATTTCAACAATTTTAAAAATTTTAACTATTTATTTTGTCACAGGAAAAAATATATCTAAATTTGAATAGCTTTTGTCAAAATGTTTTAAAATTATTGCATCGACAGTTTGGCAGTCCTATGACCAGCACCCTCAAATTAATAGTTCTGATGCTGCGTTCACAAATATTCTAAATTCAATTCACATTAACTAATAGACCACTTTCGAGTTCATCCGTCACCGGCAAAAACTCGTCAATTATGCACGCCTTTATGATGTCATTTACCAGATAGAGGGGCTCGCCTGTATCCCTGCACCATTTACGTTCATCAAGCGTCTTAGTGATCGTCTTTGTGCAGGATAAACTAGAAATAATGGTTGCTCTGTAGGTACTTACTGACAATTCCCTAATGACAGCAGTGTTGATTGTCAATTTTGAGAATTCAATTTGCATAATAATTCGTACAATATAGAATTATAGTTTTCCAACCACTCGCTCAACATTGGAAGAAAGTGACGACGCCCCTAAACGCACAAATGACGGTGATAAAGACGCGTATAATTGACGAGTTTTTTCCGGTGACGGATGAACTCGAAAGTGGTCTATTGGAATTAGTTTAATTCGTTTTCGAAACCTCTTATGTCCAAACACAAATTCAAATTCTAATTCGAATTGTGATGCCAAATTATCTATGACTTTAATCCATATCTCAAATAAATAATAAATGAAATCTACTAATGCCAGAAAAATTATTCTGCCAAAAAAAAACCTGTACAACAATGTCATATTAAACTGTCACTCCATTTAAAAACAAGAGGCTCTCAAGAGGCCGACTCGCTCACCTTAATTTTTTTGGTTAAATCTCTCATCAATGATTATTTTGGCTTTTCAAATTATTTAAATGTTCTTTGAATCGTCCTATTTTCTTCAAAAGCAAAAAAAATAATCTTTTTCTCCTATGTTCTATTTTAGCCATAGGAGCTATGTTTCTTGACATACAAGGAAATAAAATATAAAATTTATACTAGATACTCTGAAAATCATTTAGCCAAAGTTTGGCTGAAATTGATACAGCAGTTTCAAAGGAGAAGATTTTTTAAAGTAAGTCAACATGATGAACAATTGTGGAAAAAGTCTTTAAAGGGCAATAACTCCTTAAGGGGTCAATTGACAATTTTGGTCATATTAACTTATTTGTAGATTTTACTTTGCTGATCATTTTTACTGTTTACAGTTTATCTTTATCTATAATAATATTCAAGATAATGACCAAAAACTGCAAAATTTCCATAAAATTACCAATTAAGTGGCAGCAACCCAACAATGGGTTGTTTGATTCATCTGAAAATTTCAGGGCTGATAGATCTTGACCTAATGAACATTTCTACCCCATGTCAGATTTGCTCTAAATGCTTTTGTTTTTTATATATAAGCCAAAAACTGTATTTGACCCCTCTGTTCTATTTTTAGCAATGGCAACCATGTTTGTTGATAGATCAAAACTTTGGATACAGTTTATATACTAGATACCCTAAGGAACATGCAGTTAAAGTTTGGAAGTATATGGCCTAGTAGTTTCAGAGAAGAAGATTCTTGAAATAGTTTACGACGACGACAGACGACGGACAACGACGGACGCCAAGTGATGGCATAACCTCACATGGCTATGCCAGGTGAGCTAAAAATAATTAAATTTAAATGGAAAATCTGTATAAACCTTTAATCATTTTATTTCCAAAATATGTGTCTGATATTAACTAAAAGCTTGATTCAGTCCTTCAGAAGAATATGATTGAATCTTTCCATTTTCATCAATATTATAATCCATTGTCTACTTGTTTGATATGCAATAAGTAATCTAAGTAAGAAAGACAGAGTTGTCTCCCATACAGTGTGAAATCATTTTCTCAGTAAATAGCAGTTATCTCCCTTTTACAGTCTGCCTCTTGTATCAACATTTTGAACATTCACACAAAATAACAAAAATGATGAGATATGGTAGGATTGCAAATTAATTAATTAGACAAATATCCACCAGAGTCCAAATGAAATGGATGTTAAAAACTCTCCTTTTTTAAAACAATATAATATGAGTAAATTTGGAAATTTCTTTCTACTCAATGGAAACTTTGATGACAACTGGTTGAAAACAACATCCCAATTAAAAATATTATGTGATATTTTGAGGCAAAATTGAAAAATAACTTGGACTTAAATAATTGTCTCCTTGGCAATCATATCACATCTCTTTTTTTGTAACATATAAATATGTAACCAAGGAACCTTTACATCAAAGTCGTATTCTCTTTAGATAGACATAAATCCTTTTTTTTTTTTTCATTGATGATATTTTTGACTGATATCATTTTTGACAATCCACCAAAACATTAAGTGTGATTTTCAATCAATCAAAATAAGATAAAACAATTCTTTTGACAGCAAATTTAATGAGAAAAAATCTAACTATATTGAATGACAGTTTATCCTGATTCAAATCATTAAAATCAATTAAATCTTTCAACTAAAGTTTAACATATAGAACACAGATTTTCAAAAACTAAGATGATTCAATAGAAAGAGTGTTTAGTAAAGCAAATGCTCTCAAAGTTTTTGTCATGATTGAGCCTTTTGAAACTGACTATACATATGGGTTTTTATCATTGTTGAAGTCTGTAGGAAAGTTATCTTATTAGCATTCATACCCCATCTCCTTATTTTGGATAGAGGTCTTTGAATAATAATGATTTGGTACAATAATTAACGGATCAGGTATATTGAATTTAGGAAAATATTAAAACAGCATTTAATTTTGTATATTAGCAATTTATTTTAGTACTGTTGCCCAAATCTTATGATTCGTTATATTCTGCATAATTTCTGCATAATACCATCTACAAAAAACATTTGACAAATTAATCAGACTGCTACATGTGGCATGTTTCTGTTCTGTTACCTTGGAAATTCACAGAATAATTAATTTGTTTATTTATCTTAATTTTCGTTGTTTATTTGTTTTACATCAGTTTGTTGCTGACAGCACTAGTGTATTGATTCATGAGCAAGCTACAATCAATCATCAATATTACTATCATATAAAAGTACAAGTGTATCTATTATACATAGAAAATCTAAATAAAAAAGTGGTAGTGCTTTAGTCAACTTCTAACGAAAATGCTGAAAAATCGAGAAAAAAACAGCACAGCCAGTTAATAAACAAGCCATTCATTTGCATTTTACCTCCTTGAAAAAAAAATATGTCAGTATATACTTACTCCCTCCCTTTAAGGTAGATTATCAGTATTTGTTTCCCCCGAGATAGAATTATCTTACACTGTACCTAAATTTGCTTTGATTGTTCATGAAAAACAAATTTTTGTGCATGAAAAGAAGTCTTAGAGATAAAATTTTAAAATAAATTGTGAGAAGATTGGTTTTGTATTATGTTTTACAATGTTTTAAGAAAAAAAAAAAAGAAAAAAAAAAAAAAAAAAAAAAAAAAATCCTTTTCTGTCCAGTAAATATTTTTACTAAAAGAGTTATCTCCCCTTAAATGGCTTAGTTGAAAAAAATATTCTAAAACCCAAATGTTTGGTATTTGTTTAAATATTTTGGATAGTGGAATTAAAAAGCAAGTTTTCTTCATACAAATAAATAGTTTAACCAATAGATTTGCAATCTGTCTCTAAATTTGCAGATTTGGGAAAATAACTAGACTGATTTTGTACTGTGATAGTACATTCCAAGATGGAGGTATACCATGAATATACCTAAAAGACCATATTAACTCTGTTGTTCTTCTAATTTATGTTACTGTGAATTCATTATTATTAGTGCAATGCCAATGTTCATGGATTTCATGCACAAAAAAAAAGTTTAAATAATCTGAAAGATTAATTTTATGCACTGGCAAAACCATGAATTTTTAATTTTTCCAGTCCAAAAAAATATTAAAATCCTCGTTACTATCTTTTGAAAGGTCATAAATTTGCCAACAAGGCAACATATGACTTAATGTGACAGACAAATTGGTTATTACTGTAAAGCTAGAACTGACCAATTTATTATAACTGTATAGCCATAAATGACCAACACATAATTCCGTCCCAAGATACATATATAGAGCTTGGCAATAATTCATAACAGCAAAACTATATCTGAATAAACATGACTCCAGGGACTTCATCTACATATCATGCTATATCAGAAATGACAATCCAGATTCATGTTGACACAGAAATGTCTTGGCATTATTCTGGATGCCACTACCAATAAAGGAAACCCAGCAGTCTCGGAGATGAAAATCAATAGAGAAAAACTATTGTTGAGCTTAATGTTGTAACTATATTGATCTTGTATTTAATCTGTCATTATATTGTAAGATACATAATTCACAAATTATTTCTTAACCACAATAAAACTTTATCAGCACTTTTACCCTGTGATGGCTTTTCTATATAACTCCAGCTTTATCAATACTTTGATTTAACAATTCCGTAATTAGATGGGCAAACATTGAACTACTTTCTATTCTTTGATCTTTTGTTATTTTTACCTGGAAGTAATAAAATATTTAACTAAATTTGGACTTTTTATTATGTTTTATTACCACTGTTTCCTCTATAAAATGAAGTTCAAAGTTCATAGAACCTATTTTACAAGGTGTAAATAGATCATGACCTACTGATGGATGAATCAATGATGATTAACCATGGTTCAGGTTAACATTGAGAAATAAACAATATCTTTACTATAAAGATGATAAAACTATTTCATACCTGTTATAATATGACCTGTCTGTACAAAGGGTTTTATTATCTCTAAATGATAGTGTTACAGAAAGATAAAATTAATTTATGTTGACCTAATAATATAAAGATATTTTTTTAATAAAGAGATCAGCATATGATCTTTGACAATAGACACATATTTTAATTGTTTACAAGATATGTGTCAAGCTAATTACCAGGATTTCAGAATCTGTTTAGTTGAGACTAAAAAAGATATGTCATCAGACACCACAAATGACTAACACATAAAAATAAAGACTACACCAGAGGAGGTCTCTGACTTAAACAACAAAAGACTACACCAGAGGAGGTCTCTGACTTAAACAACAAGACTACACCAGAGGAGGTCTCTGACTTAAACAACAAAAGACTACACCAGAGGAGGTCTCTGACTTGAACAACAAAAGACTACACCAGAGGAGGTCTCTGACTTGAACAACAAAAGACTACACCAGAGGAGGTCTCTGACTTAAACAACAAAAGACTACACCAGAGGAGGTCTCTGACTTAAACAACAAAAGACTACACCAGAGGAGGTCTCTGACTTAAACAACAAGACTACACCAGAGGAGGTCTCTGACTTAAACAACAAAAGACTACACCAGAGGAGGTCTCTGACTTAAACAACAAAAGACTACACCAGAGGAGGTCTCTGACTTAAACAACAAAAGACTACACCAGAGGAGGTCTCTGACTTAAACAACAAAAGACTACACCAGAGGAGGTCTCTGACTTAAACAACAAAAGACTACACCAGAGGAGGTCTCTGACTTAAACAACAAAAGACTACACCAGAGGAGGTCTCTGACTTAAACAACAAAAGACTACACCAGAGGAGGTCTCTGACTTAAACAACAAAAGACTACACCAGAGGAGGTCTCTGACTTAAACAACAAAAGACTACACCAGAGGAGGTCTCTGACTTAAACATAAAAATAAAGACTACACCAGAGGAGGTCTCTGACTTAAACATAAAAATAAAGACTACACCAGAGGAGGTTTCTGACTTAAACAACAAAAGACTACACCAGAGGAGGTCTCTGACTTAAACAACAAAAGACTACACCAGAGGAGGTCTCTGACTTAGGAAATCATTAAGTGGCTAGGTATTATAAATTAGCTTTTTCTAGATTTCAATACTACATGTACCCTTTTTTAAATCTCAATAAGTCCGATAACAAATGATGCCAAAAAAATGACTGTACAAAATGAAATAGCCCCCACTGATTGTGGCAGCTGATAGCCACTGGTATGAAACCAATAATGAAATAGACACACTGATTGTGGCAGTTGATAGCCACAGTAATGGAACCAATAATGAAATAGACACACTGATTGTGGCAGCTGATAGCCACTGGTATGAAACCAATAATGAAATAGACACACTGATTGTGGCAGCTGATAGCCACTGGTACGAAACCAATAATGAAATAGAAACACTGATTGTGGCAGCTGATAGCCACTGGTACGAAACCAATAATGAAATAGACACACTGATTGTGGCAGCTGATAGCCACTGGTATGAAACCAATAATGAAATAGACACACTGATTGTGGCAGCTGATAGCCACTGGTGTGAAACCAATAATGAAATAGACACACTGATTGTGGCAGCTGATAGCCACTGGTATGAAACCAATAATGAAATAGACACACTGATTGTGGCAGCTGATAGCCACTGGTATAAAACCAATAATGAAATAGACACACTGATTGTGGCAGCTGATAGCCACTGGTGTGAAACCAATAATGAAATAGACACACTGAATGTGGCAGTTGATAGCCACTGGTATGAAACCAATAATGAAATAGACACACTGAATGTGGCAGTTGATAGCCACTGGTATGAAACCAATAATGAAATAGACACACTGATTCAATACTACAGTTTATGAACATAAATATAGTACAATATCGAATAAGAAGCATGGTATGATTGCCAATGCAACCAAAGACCAAATGATGTAGAAGGTTAACATTATAGGTCACTGTATGGTATTCAACAATGAATGATACAAACGGGACAACAACCGATCAAAGAGCAGATAACAGCCAATGGGTCACAGCATAAAAATCCTGCACTTAGAAGTGGGCCTCAGCCGCCACCTAAATAAAGATGTGTATTAGTTCAGTGAAAATGGACATTATACTAGACTTTAAAATATGAGCTTATATTTCATAGCAAGCTGTAAAAGGCCCTTTAAATAAAAACTCCATTGTTCTGCTGCTAATGGTCAATTTTATTGTGGCAATTAACAACAATTAATATATTACTTATAGCTGTTAATGGAAACAATCATCTATAGTAGCATGAATATAGCCCACACTCTCCTATAGTGGCATGAATATAGTCCACACTCTCCTATAGTGGCATGAATATAGTCCACACTCTCCTATAGTGGCATGAATATAGACCACACTCTCCTATAGTGGCATGAATATAGTCCACACTCTCCTATAGTGGCATGAATAGTCCACACTCTCCTATAGTGACATGAATATAGCCCACACTCTCCTATAGTGGCATGAATATAGTCCACACTCTCCTATAGTGGCATGAATATAGTCCACACTCTCCTATAGTGGCATGAATATAGTCCACACTCTCCTATAGTGGCATGAATATAGCCCACACTCTCCTATAGTGGCATGAATATAGTCCACACTCTCCTATAGTGGCATGAATATAGTCCACACTCTCCTATAGTGGCATGAATATAGTCCACACTCTCCTATAGTGACATGAATATAGCCCACACTCTCCTATAGTGGCATGAATATAGTCCACACTCTCCTATAGTGGCATGAATATAGTCCACACTCTCCTATAGTGGCATGAATATAGACCACACTCTCCTATAGTGGCATGAATATAGTCCACACTCTCCTATAGTGGCATGAATATAGTCCACACTCTCCTATAGTGGCATGAATATAGACCACACTCTCCTATAGTGGCATGAATATAGACCACACTCTCCTATTGTGGCATGAATATAGTCCACACTCTCCTATAGTGGCATGAATATAGTCCACACTCTCCTATAGTGGCATGAATATAGTCCACACTCTGCAGAGTCATTATCTTGGTGCTAATCATTCAGCCTAAAGTAACTATTATAGTGACAACAATCAAACAAAATGCTGCTCTCAAGATATTGGTGTAACAGTAGTACAGCCGAAATTCATTATAATAGTGCCAACAATTAAACAAATCAACCAGTCATTGTATAAATAAAATCACCAATCCATGATGTGTTATTATAGTAATATTAAATATAACTCATTGCAGTAAAATAGCCATCAGCAAATGTTATGGACAGTATTTATAGAGCCACATTTCACTCTAAATTGTAATTGCTGGTGTGGAATTACTTAAAAGCCAAATCTCATTGTAAATTTATTGTGGCAATCAGAATAAAGCTGTTTTTCTGTCAATTGGTATAGTAACTTCTAAAGCACCAGCTTATAGGTAGTGTAACAGTGACTAGGAAACATATTTATAGATCATAAGGTGTTTTGCAAATGTGAGTGATTTTCTCAGCTTCAAATCTTATTGAAGGCTGATAGACCTGAGATGAAATGTAGCAGAGAAAAAGACCATTGATAATCCATTTATCTCTGTTTTCTTCTGCAATATCGCCGACACTGACTTATTTTTATAGTGTCATCATGTTCTCACTATATGCTTTAAGTTGTCGGTTGAGTAGCTTGAGATAGAAAATTATCATACAAAAAATAAAAAGAAAATTTTGAAAAATAGTGATTACATATTCACACCATGCATGGACATGTAATAGTCACTGATCTACGACTTTCACTAAGTCTTAGTATATTAAAACAGTTTATGGGTACATTGTACAGGACAACACCTAGTACAGTCTCTTATAAAAAAAGTTTTTTAAGTACAGAACATAGCTGAGGGGGAGACCTCCCTCTTTGAAGGTTTCAAAGGTTGACAGGTATCAGGGACTACATTAACATCACCAACCTAGTATGATTCATACGTTATCTAACCAAATTTTAAATTATAAACGCTTTATTGCACTCTGCCAGTGAGATACCTATTTAAATTCTAATATCTTATTTAAGATGAGTTTTCTCACGTCTTTTATCTTTTCATTTATTACATGTATATGATGTTATTCACACTACTATGATAAATTGGATGACAGTTTTAAGGTTTTTACTCCCACCGGTTTATTTGTTTGTGATGGTATATAACTTGATACATGATAGACATACTTTATATACATGATAGACGTGCACAATTTGACTATAATCAAAGTTGTCTGTGAGTCTATTACTACAGGCTCTAACAATATAATGGTCATAACAGAAACTATTGAATATGTAGTTACAACTTCTGGAATGAAATATACAATCTGTGGAATCATTTATTTTCTTGGGTACCAATTTTTGTGGATTGAGGAAAACTTGCACTTCCATGGATATTAAATTTTGTGGTTTTGCTAAAGTATGCATACAAGTCTATGGAAAATTTGTAATTAGCAGGACATTTAAATTTGTGGTTCACCTGTACCCACGAAATCCACTAAATTGGTATCCAACGAAAAAATAATGAATCCACAATATCTCAATTGTCAACTGAAGCTGAAGAAAACACCTGAATAGCAGAGTGGGCCCAAGCCCCCCCCCCCCCCCCCCCCCCCCTGTAGAGAAAGAAATTTGGTTGCTTATATAAGAAATCACTGAGGCATGACAAAATCGGGCCCCCTCTTAGGCAGCCAGTGGGCCCCCACTTATGAAAATTTCTGGATCCGCCACTGACTAGGCCATTTATTATTAACCTGAACATGATCTTTTCATCTTTAATTGCAAATGTTTTCATTTCCTTATTATCAAATTGTTCATTAACTCTCTACTGGTATTTTCAATTTTGAATTTATTACAATGCGATTTCTGATTTACTATTATGTCCCAATTGTTGTTATGGATTTTACTGCATTAATCCCCTAAAGAAATATTTCTATAGAACTCTTTTCATGTCTGCATGTTTAAAGTCGTAACTTCCAATTGGGCAATAAATAACAGAATTTAAGGAAGGTTTTCCATTTTGTTTCCTGAAATTAATAAATTTTAATGTAACTTTGTATATATAAAATTACAATTTATAGACAAGAAGAAAGTTCTGTAGGGAGTGTTGCTTCAAGACAAATTGTACTGAATTGGTTTGTCAGGAACAAATTATTATGATTCCTATACTATATAGATCCTCTGTATTAACTCATTTAAATGTTCCAAAGTAAGTGACCTTGGCCTGACCAATGTATATTTTTAACCCCATGGTTTTGCTGTAATAAGTGATTTTTTTCTGGTCACAGTTGAAGACCTATCAACAGCTGTTACTGTAAGATGAAGAACAACAATAAATCATAGGTTTCATTTATTGTTTAGACTTCAAATATAAGATTGAAATATTGGTTCACCTTATATTTGAAATTCATCAATATAATAAATAAGATCTAAATATGTAACATGTATAAATGTATGGAGCTTTTACATGTATTATATTATTTTTCTTCTAAAATAATGTCTAATAATTTAGCTATTTTACTTGATCACTTTACCTTGACATTACTTGAAATCATATGAAATTGAATATTTCATTTTTTTGCTGAAATGATGTATGTGCTAAATTAAGGCACTCTGAGGCGAAATAAGTGCCCTCTACACAAAAGATAATAGGCTAAATATGTGCCTTCTACCTAAAAGATAATTGGCTTAATATGTGCCTTCTACTCAAACGCTCCTTTTAACAAAACAAAATCTTGACAGTGCCTTTTACAAACAGTGACTTCTTCCAGGGTAGGTTTCATTTATTACAAATTATATTAATACAACACTAACTCCTTGAAAAAAATAGCAGAATCAGTGATTTTTGAATATTTATGTAATGTGTTAATACCTTTAATACCTAAATTTAACACTTTGTGGTTTACATATATTATAATTGGTATATTGTGTTTGTGGTTTGGTACATAACTAAGAATGTAAAATTTGAAGAAAAAAATGTTTTATTAAAAAAAAATATCACAAATTTGGAACTAAATCACACAAAAAAGATAATTGTAATAAAGTATCTCACACAAGAATATGCATTTATGAATATATAGGTATCTTATCAACTGACTGTGGATAAAAGGATTAAATCAGATTATAGATCTTGGCTAAATAATCTTATGGTTCGATTTATTCTTGGATTTTTCTTAGGATATTCTGACAGTCTGAAAACATCTCAACCAAACAGAATATGATATACGAAGATGAGCCAGCAAACCAGCAACAAAATAACCTAAAGAGTAGACATCTAGAGGGCAACATATACTCTTCAACTAAAAGACACTGGTTTCTATATAAGAATAGTCTTTGAAAAGAATGAGACACCACAGCCAATGTGTGAAATTAGATGTATTGTTATTTATAAATTGTGTTGTAAATTTCATATTCAATCATTTCAAATAAAAACACTTCATTCTTTGAAAAAAGAAAAATTGATCCTACCTCTTTATGAGCGTGTAACTCGTGTGAAGCTCTACGATGATGATGAGGCGGTGGAGCATCAAGATAGTGGACGTGATAATGATTCACATGTCGAGGTGGATGTGGGTTATCACGAAATTCCACCCGTGAAGGTCTGCGTTGTTGATGCTCCAGGACAAACTGTGCAGAAGTTGAAGTAAAAATATTTGCCATTTTTATTAGGCAATATAACAATCATTTGATTTTATTAAGTGCTTGAAATCTGTATAAATCCAATAAATATAATTTTCCTAAGGCAAAGAGAATGTTTTAATACTGGTCTCTGTGGATATCCATCCCATAATAAGTTACATCATTGCTAATAGCTGTATTTACTCTAATTCACTTATACTCCCCATCAACAGTTAGTTTCCAATGTAGAAAATCGGTGTAAAACATGAATCACATCCTAGTAATTACAACAATTGTTAATTGCTGACCACCTATCCACAGGGATCAATAGATCGGACAGGTTTAAGTGTTGAGAAAAAAATAATCAATCCTGTCACAAGTAACCTTGCATTTAACTGCACAATAAAAGTACTTTTATCAATGAAACAATCTTTGGATAGATTTCCTTAGGTTACTATAGGACCTTACAAATGCATTAAGTCCTGCCACTGACATTACATTCCATTAATTTTAAGCTTGTTTCAGATTATTGAAGTAAAAGACAGTTCTGTAGAATTTATCGGAGACAGAACCTATAATTGACTTGTTATTAGAATGACAATAGGAGTATGCATGGCTAGATGATTGTCATTACCGATTTCTTTCTCATGATCATACATTTAATTTCAACGTTTAGATAAATATCATATTTTCTAGTTCAAATTAACTTTTTTCTAATGCAATAGTTATCTTGACAGGGCAAGCATATATATGTTTTTGGATATTTATAAAAGTGACAGAACTGAATACAATATGTCTTTTTAAAGCATAACAAGAGTTAATGGGAATATCTGGTACAATCTTCGTAAAGGACAAATCTTTTACAGGGAACTAATTAAATTACAACTCAGTTCAACAAATGCATACCTGCCAACTTTTCAAAATGACCATGGGGGTTTTGCGTGCAAGATGGCTGTCATAGTCTTAAAAAACCTTCAAGGGGGCCTGCAAATACATTTAAATGTTGTTTTTTGGCTTCTCCATACTTTAATAAGCCTGAAAGCATTGTAAAATTAATTGTTTAGTCTAAATTGTGGATAAAATTGGTCTTTCAAAATATCAATTTGGGAGCCTCCCTGGGGGAAATCCCCCACAAATAGTGACAGTTGGCAGGTATGCAAATGACACAATCCAAAATCAAAATAATGTTATAAAGAAAACGATATTTCAAAGTTTTAGTTTCTTGTGTACAATTTGGAGTTTAGTATACCGTTCATTATCACTGAACTAGTATATATATATTTGTTTAGGGGCCAGCTGATGGACGCCTCCAGCTGCGTGAATTTTTCACTGCATTGAAGACCTGTTCGTGACCTTCTTCTGTTGTCTGTTCTCTGGTGGGGTTGTTGTCTCTATGACACATTCCCCATTTCCATTCTCAAGTTTAGTTTTATTTAAATGAGGATAAAAAAAATTAAAATTACAATTTATACTGAATCAATTGAAACTAATGAATATTTTCAGAAACAAAGTTTTTCAAGTATACCACCAAAGGGGAAAGTTGAAAACAAGTTTTAGAGTTGAAACATACAGAAAATTCACAAAGTCTTCAATTTGAAAGAACATCAAACTATCAGATGATGACAAGTAGAAACCTAATATCTAGATTTAAACTTCTGTATACTTTAAACTTGAAGTTTGAATACTTTACTTAAAAAAAGTTGAAAGTTTCAAACTTATTTAAAATGGTATTACATCATCCTCGTCATGTAAAAACTTCAATTATTTTATAAAAATTTGTAAAGGTGCATTGCATTCACACCAAATTTACAAAATCCAATCTTTATTTGCTTCACAAGTACGTTGCATTTCATTTGTACAAAAAAAAATACATTTGTGCCATTTTACAGGCCATTGCTATATCGTGAATACAATTTTATTTTAACTATTGCCCCTGGGTAATCAATTTCAGTTCCTACTTATTTCTAATACAAAACTGAAGTCACTTTGGTTTAAAATGATAAAGTATAAAATGGAAATGTGGTGTTCACATTTTTGAAGTAACGAGATGGTCATTTTGGGGACAAATAAGGTTACTATAAACCTAAAAAAACATGAGAAAAAAAACCAATAAGATACAAAGATGAAAGCAAAGAATTGATTGATTGGTATTTAACACCACTTTCAACCTATTTGCTATAAGTGTTAATGGTGGTGGAAGGCCCAGAGAGAACAATGACATTTAGCAGGAAATAAAAATGAGAATGGTTCGAAGAGACACCCTAACCAAAGAGCAGAAAACCCAAATAAAGATTATTAAAGTCAAATGTACCTGTTACATGTATGTTCATGCCTCTATTATGCTTACAGGCTAGCAATACAGTATATTTACTTCTTAGACCATCCAGGTACAAGGCCTCTGGGTAAGCAAAGAATTGAGCAAAAGTAAAGTTTTTCCACTTAGAATTGATTTACAAAAATGGCAAAAAAACATTGCAACTATTTTTTGCTGAAAACAAATTTAGCCCCAAAAAAATATTTTTTTAACTTCATTACATTAATAGTGATAACTTATTTTTTTCATCCATAACTTGATCTGTCTAAATTTGGCAAAGAGTGCTTTCAATAAATTAAAATTCCACTTTCCTATAACAATGACTGATTATCTCCTCTGAACTTATGGCACATTAATATCATATACCACTGACAAATAATGCACATGCAAAATGAAACTGTCACATAAAAGAAAGTTGAATGGCACATCTATTTAGAAATGACTACTTTCAATAGATCAGGTTGTATCATTTTTGTTTTACTCGATACATATAACACCAAAGATTGACAACTCCCATTTAATGGCCCTATCATTTATTGAATAACATCTCTACCTCTCTTTATTTTTCAGAATACATTTTAACTAACTAATATAGTCCTTTAGTTTTAACTTTTGTTCATTTTTAGAAATTTCCAAACATGTTATAAAAAGTTTTAAACATGGATCTTTTAAAATAGAGATTGATGAGCAAAGTCTTAAATTGATATCAAGATATATAATACAAACAACAGTCACGAGAAGAGGGTGGTCTTGGATGATTGATACTTCTATTTAGTTCTTTAAATTATATATACATTTTTGAAACAATAAAAACATGAAAAATGAAAAGATTTTACAAAAGGAATTTGCAGGTATAATTAAAATTTATGTATTGTATTGTGGTTTTTATGATGCAAAGATATTAATTCATACATTATTATTTTTTTTAATATCTTGAAAGTTGTGTGACGTAACAAGAATTTGCTTAATCTGCCAATCTCTGCAGGTACCTGTATACATATTATACATGTATGTCTCTGGTTTTTTTTTTAACTAATAAAATAATGGAAGATTACAACCCTGAATTTCAGATACATTGTAGGAACAGCATGGGAGAAGGGGTCTACCTTTACCTCTACTTAGAAATGTACCACCAGATACATTGTAGGAACAGCATGGGAGAAGGGGTCTACCTTTACCTCTACTTAGAAATGTACCAGATATATTTCATTCAATTTAAGAGAAATAACATTTTGAACAGGATAATTGTGAAAAAAATGTTAATACAAAATTAGTTTTTCCACTGAAAAGAGTCTTTAAAACACTTTATGACAAATAGAAAAACAATATAATAATGATTTTTTACACTTTCTAATCAAAATGTACCAGATATTTCATTCAATTTAAGACAAAAAATGCTTTATAGCTTATTATAAATAGCAAACAACATCTGCAGCTGTGTTGCTAATTAAAACAGCTCGAAATTTTACAACATTCCTGCATTAAAACTCTATCTATGAATACTCAAGAAATACATAGAAGAGTGCTCAGCCTCTATATATTTGCTGATTCTGTATGTAATGTAGAGATCTCTGAGAGAGAGTGAAGTGTATGACAATGTTGTGTAGTGAGTTAATGACTGAATGTGTTAACCATCTGTCAGATAAAGCTCTGTTATAATGGTAATTACCAATGCTATTTACATCATACACTTCTGCCCTTTATATACACACATCCTATTCTCTGCAATTGTAATTTGTTTAGGTTCAGAATTTTCTGTTAGCCTTGCCACTAATCACATCAAGTTTACCATCCTTTCTAAATTATTTAATATTCTCCTAAACTTATTTAAGTTGACTGTAAAAACAATACAGCAGTCGTTTTGTCTCCAAGTTAAAATGATTAATCATACATCATACAATTTCATTTACATTTTCACCAGTCAAGTCTCTTTTATCTGGGATAGATACATGTATGTCCCAGTATTTGTGTAAACTAAAATTCAGACTGAAAAAAATAATAAGGGGGTGGGGGGGTGGGGGTGGATAGGGCATCATCCTCTCTGAAAATTTCAAATATTTCTATTAGCTACATTCTAATTTGTGTAATATTTGACCGATTTATTAAAGTTTACACTTCCTATCTTTGTGAGTGATAGTGACATTTAACGGCCCTCATGTACCTTTGAATGTCATAAATTCTTCTATCAATTCCCTCCAGTATTACATAATATAAAATTTACATGTTTGTCAACACACTGTTACAGATACTGTAATATCTTAGGATACAAAAATAGCTTTTATTTTTTTATTTTTCAAACATTCAATCTGGGATTTGCAATCTTTTGCAAAGTTCTGCAAATTTCAAGAGTGTAAAGAAGGATATGTCTTTGTAAAAGTTTCTAAACTGAAATTTAGCACGTTATTTAAAATAACTAGGAATCTTAGGTTTTCCAAGGACATATTATATAAATCCTTGATTTTTCATATGAAATAAAAGTTATGTGATTTAGATTCAAGGCTGGCTAAATATAACATTACACAACTATAAAGCCTTCCAACCCAATACCTGTATACCTTAAGACTATAAACATGTATTTTATTTTACTGTAATGTACCCAATGGCAAAACATCTATAATGTATTAAATGTAAATTTTACAACAAAATTGTTTATACCTTTCTACATCATTCAACCATAAGAATTCCTTTAACATCTTTAATGACAGTATTTGCCACTGAGGCTATATATATTATTTTTGTGATGTAATGTAACATCTACTCTGAATTTAAAACATCATTTATATTCACTAAATGTTCAATTTTAATTTTTTAAGTGAAGATTTTTTTTTTAACTCAACAAATAATCCAATGTGGGCACTGAAAATAATTAAAATTTAATCAATTCCATTAATTAAAGTGAAAGTCTAGACAGGTAAAAATCAATCACAGGTGTTCCGGAAGTACAGGTAGATGTTTTGTACATAGCATTATTGGAGGGAATTGGTTTAATAAAGGACCGGGTACCAAGTTGTATATAATATGTCACATTATAATTGACAGATCGACAGATAGTTAAAACTCGGAAATAAAAATAAAAACAAACCTCTTCGTCTGATTCTCTAAGATCCGGATTACTGTCACCGGTCGCTTCCTCTGCTGTCGACATTTTCTATAACCAGACAATTCCCAAACTATTTCAATGTTGCAAACTTCTCTTTAGATTTCAAATTTTGGAGGCACAATGCACCCTCCGTAAGATTACACCCCTATTTTCCTCTAGCGTCTGAACTCAACAACTCTATTCAATGGCGGTAGAAAGGCATACACAGAAGAAACCATTCATTACAAACACAGGTGTGACCAGGTAGTACAAAATTTTGGCAATTTTAAGAAAAGGGGACTAACTCTAGTTTATTTTCGTGTATTTACTGAGTTAACGTTAAAGGAGAGCCCATCTCATCATATACCATTTTGTAATAAGTCTTTTTAATGCGGCCAAAAATCAGAAGATAGACAATGCTTTTTGTTCTCTCGACAGAATATTAATCAATCATCAAAACTAGTAATATATAGCATTAGCTGCATTTACTCAGTTTCCAACATCTTATTCTTATGTAATGGGAGGGGGGGTCTGTAATATTCTTTGTAGGGGTTGTCCCTCTAATTCAGTGGCCCGGCATTTTCAATGTTTCATGTATGCGAGGATTTGTGTTGTACTTATATATAAATATTATATAATATATTCTAACAATGTGTAATTTGATTTGATATGTATTCTGTCATTCATTGGATTTTCTTTCTTTCTTTTGTTTGTTAGATTTTTTATGCCTGTGCTAGATCTATATATATAACGAAATATATAATAATATGGATAATAACATTTATATTATCTTATCTTATACAAATTCTTTGTGTTTGTTTTCGTAAATTTGTATTGTTATAAATTATGCTGTTCGTTATCAGCGAGGTTTTGTATGATCACTTGGCTGTAATAGTTTTCTCGTTTCAATAGCTTCACATGTGTCTTGTCCATGCCTTTTATCGACGACTATACGTAAAGGTATGTATTTTTCTCATTGTTGAAGGCCATACAATGGCATATTAATTGCTAACATCCACGTCATTTGGTGATTGGTTGTTGGTTGCTTAACGTCCAGTGGCAAATATTTCATGCATGATTAGGACGAGAGAAATTTTATAGGTAGGTCTTGTAATTGAGGCCGTCCGGGATATGGACGTGGAAATTTTTAATGCTACTGAAAATGAGGGTATATTGGATAGGGACAGACATTTGGTTTTGCAACAGGTCAAATACGTACCCGACCAAAGTGAACATATGCCTATTCCCCAGTCACCTTAAGGCCTTTGGGTATGTCATTTGAACTCTGGTGGAAATTACAAATGGAAAACAATGGAAAACAATTTAATCGACAATTTTTTTTAAAGAAAAACAATTATGTAACACAGTAACAAACGACCCGACCACTGAATTACATCTAGATAGATAAATAGCAACAAATTCAATTAGCAGCAAGACAACAACAAAATATTTGTCAAAAAAGTCCGTATTCTATTACTGTATACTTACAACAAAATTATTTTCATTAACCTTGTGTTTAGTATCGTTTTTGGCGGCATTTTGTCGATAGGGCTATGGTTCGTGATATCTAATAATGAAACAGGTAAATTATATACAATTAAGCTACTGGTGTTGCATGTACCCTCCTCATTCAAGAAATTCATTTGCGGTCTTTTAACCCTGCATAAACAAATTGTGCCGCTGCATTGAAGCATATGAATAGGTAAGTTGCATGTATATTGAATATGCTCATAAATACTTAATACATGTAGCAGCATTGGTAAATATATACTAGTATGCATGCACTATATAAACAAGACCCTAAAGTATTAACAGAGACATGTACACTAGGTGTCTTTAGATCTCCGTCTTTTCATAAAATTTCAAGAAACGAGGAGGTCATTTTTTGGTTGTCCGCACCTCGATTACCGCCGCTCGTAGCGCGAGGATGTAGTAATGGTCTCCATCTGTATACAAGTAAGTAAGTAAGTAAGTAATATGATAGCTTGTCCGTTTTGAGCTATACTTTGTCTTCTTTGGTTTTACTTGATAAAACAACATTAGCACCAGATGCTCATTTCGACAATAAACGTCTTTTCAGTGATTCTCAAGATCAAATATTTGATCATCCAAAACTGATTCAATTCAATTCAATTCAATTCAATTCAATTCAATTCAATTCAATTTTCAATTTTCAATTTTCAATTTTCAATTTTCAATTTTCAATTTTCAATTCAATTCAATTCAAGAGTTGAACAGTTGAATCAACTGTCTCTTTTCAGGGCCGAGACGCACGATCGTATCATCGTATTCAATCGTAAATATGATGGATTAATATGTTTGATTGATTCAATCAATTGTCTCCGCTCGTTTTCAAAAGCCAAGATCGTAGCAACCGTATTAAATATATCTCGGATAGTAAAATAGTTGATCAATACAATCAACTGTGTTGCCTGTTTGTTTTGTTTTTTTGTCGAGCCTGCGACTTTTGTCGCAGAAAGAATGACATAGGGAGAGTGATCCGGTGACGGCGTGAGCTACCTTCATAAAAGCTTTATATTTTTAGAAGGTGGAAGACCTGGATGCTTCATTCTTTGTATAAAGATGCCTCATTTTACGAAGTTTCCGTCTGTCGCATGTCCATTGTCCTTGACCTCATTTTCATGGTTCAGTGACTAATTGAACAAAAAGTTAAGTGTTTTGTCGAGCCTTCGACTTAAGTCGAAAAAGCGAGACTAAGCGATCCTACTTTCCGTCGGCGGCGGCGGCGGCGGCGGCGGCGGCGGCGGCGGCGGCCACAAATACTCACTCTGTGGTTAAAGTTTTTGAAATTTTAATAACTTTCATAAACTACACTGGATGTCTACCAAACTTGAACAGAAGCTTGTTTATGATCATAAGATAGTATCCAGAAGTAAATTTTGTAAAAATAAAATTCCAGTTTTTCCGTAATTTACTTTTAAATTAGTTTTTTTCTGCGGGGAAACATAACATTCACTCTGTGGTTAAAGTTTTTAGAATTTTAATAACTTTCTTTCAGTTAACATTACATACAGTATGCAGCTAAAGTTTTCAAAACATTTATTAGATTCATTAACTATCCTAGACTTTTACCAAACTTGGACAGAAGCTTCTTACAATCAAAAGATAGTATCAAGAGGAATATTTTTATTGATGTTTTTCCTTATTTTTGTTGAGCCTGCAATTTACAGCAAAAGTAGGCGAGACACTGGGTTCCGCGGAACCCTTACAAATTTTTTGTAATGTAAATTTTTTCTCTTATTATGAATAAATGGTATATATATTTGGTATGTGTGTACATTGCAATGTCCTCATGCATGTCATACAGTTTCCACTTGACCTCTACCTCATTTCATGGTTCAGTGCACTGGTTTAAGTTTTGGTGGTCAAGTCCATATCTCAGATACGTATAAGCAATAGGTCTAGTATATTTGGTGAATGGAAGGACTGTAAGGCGTACATATCCAACTACATGGCGGTGTCATCTGACCTTGAACTCATTTTGATGGTTCAGTGGTTATAGTTAAGTTTTTGTGTTATGGTCTGTTTTTCTTATATTGTATGCAAAAGGTCTACTACTCAGTTTGGTGTATGGTATGATTGTAAGATGAACATTTCTGGCGGGCGGGTGTCATCTGACCTTCACCTTATTTTCATGGTTCAGTGGTCAAAGATAAGTTTTTAGTTGTTTTTTTCTTTCTATTACTATATGCAATAGGTCAACTATATTTGGTGTTTGGAAATATTTCATGATGTTCATGTCTTTCACGCAGGTTTTATTTGACCCTGACCTCATTTTCACGGTTCTTTGCTCAGTTTTCCGTTTTTGTGTTTTGGTCTGTTTTTCTTAAACTATAATCAATAGTCAACTATATTTGTTGTATAGAAGAATTGTAAGCTGTACATGTCTGCCTTGCATGGTTCATTTGACCTTGACATAATTTTCATGGTTTCATTCGTTAATGTTTAGTTTTCTTGGTTAAATCTGTTTCTTAGAAACTCTAAGCACGAAAAGCAATAGGTCAACTATATTTAGTGTATCGAATGATTGTATTAAAGGTGTACATGTATTTCTCCTTATGTTTATTTGACCTTGACCGCATTTTCTTGGATCATAATAAGGTTATGTGATTGTTATAGCAAAGCTTTATATTTAGGACTACTGATCAACATGATATCAATGCTTAGTACAAAAAGGCGAGACATTTCAGCGTGTGCATTTATATACCGTTTTTTGGCAAACTTTAAATAATTGGTTTTGAGGATTGGTTAGGCACTTTTAAACTTACAAACTTATTTCAATTACAAACATTAATGATAATTTATTCATTTTAATTATGCCCCACCTAGCCTAAGAATTGTGTTTTCGGTCACCGCGGTAAGTCCGTTCGTCCGTCTGTCCAGCTTCAGGTAAAAGATTTCGGTCAGTGTAGTTTTTGATGAAGTTCAAAACCAATGAACCAACTTCATGTCTTGTTACTTAGCACACATGTTCCCAATGATGTCAAATAATCTATCTAATTCTAATGCAAAATTGAATTTTGTGTTTACTTGTAATGTGCAGTTGTCATGCGAAAGAGAGTCTTTATGATACTGAACAGATATTGAGTCTTCAATAGTTTACCTACAAAACATTATGATAATTGTAACGTTGGTGTCGAAATAACTACATCGGTAGCTGAATTAATCAGATTCCGATTTGACTAGGTGCCAAATTGAATATTCATGCTGCCAATTTAACCATTTGCCGAAGTAACAAGAATTACAATATTAAGCAACGTCAGCAAATAGAACAACAATCCATGTCCAACGCAAAACTTGTAAAATTTATCAACAAGACCACCAGTCCGCCAACAACACCTAAAAAGTATACACCTGTCATACTTACGGACAGTAAAGGGAACTGGCTAAAACAAAAAGTCAACCCAACAAACCAAGTTGAACATACAATTAAATGGTGGAGCAAAAGTGGAGCAAATGGTAAAGACAGATACAAGTGGCTTGAAAATAACATACGCCAAAAAATAAATGACCTAGGACCAATCTGGTTATACACATGGTTCGGCACTTGTGATCTTACCACATACAACAAAGGCTACATAGCAATAACTGCACATGGAACCGATGCAATAGACAACACCATTCAATACTATCATAAATGCATTGAATTAATACAAACATTTGACAACTGTAGGGTAACAAAACTGGAAACACCAGTCTACTCCATATACCATTGGAATAAGGGGAAACATCATAAAACCCCCAGACAACTTTATTACACAAGACAAAGAACTAGCAAAACAAGTTGTCCAACTAAACACCAAAATCAAAGAAATAAACAGCACTTTAAACAGCCACACTCCAAATTCTCGAACGACTTACAAGTGAGATCAAAATATAAAAAAGGAGCACATCGAACTGAAACAAACAGAAGTTACTACAATTTCCAACTATACGCCGATGGAATACACCCAACAAACCTACTAGCACGAACTTGGCTAAAGAAAATAGCAACTCAGGCACAGATAGACTGTTGGTAACACGTGTTCTTCACGCACTGGTCAGCACGGGCTTTTTCGAGCTAAACCAGGACTGAATACACAAAACAACTTTAACACACCAAGCAGAAAAACAACACATATATAATGGTTTAATTTTTGAATTGTTGTTTGGATGGAGAGTTGTCTCATTGGCACTCACACCACATCTTCCTATATCTACATAATATTGAATACTGATCCCACTCACCAGCAAACAACAACGATTGATATATAGAAAGTGTTCTAAATTCTGGTCAGCACGGGCTCATCCGCGCTATACCAGGACAGAAAACACAAACATCTCTACAATCAATACCAAAAGAGTACAACATCACAATGAATATAATCAACATCATAATACTCATAAGCTTCCTGTACAATATCGGAACAAACTTAACAACCAGTAAAACATGGGAACATCAACAACTACTTACCTGTGTACTAAATAAGAACATGTCAACAACAGGCAGAAGACCAATCACACTACCAACAACACCAACCGTGAAACAACACCTCACACTATTATTACTCATATTAGGAGGCGACATAGAACTAAACCCTGGTCCAAGAGGAAAACAACAGAGCATATACCCATGTGGACTATGCGACCACCCAGTAACATGGAAGTGCGATGGGGTTTGTTGCGATGATTGTGGCATATGGCACCATAGATCATGTATTGAACTCTGTACAGTTGACTATGAACTTCTACAAAGATCAAACGTACAATGGCACTGTTGTAAATGCGAAAGTATAAATGTGTCATCTTTTACATTTCACAGCTATGAACTGAACGCATCAAACTACTATGAACCACTCACACATGATATATCATTCGAATCTGTGTCATCAAGCATATTTAGTCCGCTAAAAACCAGCAGCCCAAGACTAAAAGCTCAATCCTCAACAACAAATAATACCAAAAATTGCAGTAACAAAAGTAGAACACAAAGCAGTAATGTATTTAACTTGAACGAGAAAAGGAACTTGAGAATTCTAACCGTCAATTGCCGAAGTATAAAAGACAAGACTTCAGAATTTAAAGCAGCCATTAATTACATATAACCTGACATCATCTGTGGTACAGAATCCTGGCTCAAAGGAGAAAAACCCGGGAAAACCAGCACAAAAGACGCTATCAAATCAAGCGAAGTATTCCCAGATGACTACAATGCCTACAGGAACGACAGGGGAACACTTGGAGGGGGAGTCTTTATCTTGGTCCATAAAGATATCATATCAGTTGAACAGTCTAGTCTAGTCACCAATTGTGAGATAGAATGGGTAAAAATACACCTTAAAGGCAAAAAAGAACTGCTTATTGGGTCATTCTATATGCCACACAGGAACATGAAATGCCTAGATGAACTAGAAAAATCTTTACAAATGATAGCAAATTCAAACACCAACATCATGCTAACTGGAGATTTTAACTGCCCTGACATAAACTGGGAATCAATGTCAGTACCAAATAACTCAAGTGATAAGGAGATATAAACCAAACTCATGGAAATAACATCATCATTCCAACTCACTCAAATCCATGAACACCCAACAAGAGAAGACAACCTCCTTGACATAGTATTAACCACAAACCCATCACTTGTCAAAACATCCAAAAACACACCTGGCATATCAGACCACGAAATGATTGTTACAGACTGTGACACCAAACCTTATTACCAACGTAACAAACCCAGGAAGTGCTATATATACTCAAAGGCAAACTGGAACACTATTAAAGAGGAGATTTCAATAACACCAACAAGACTCCGACACATGCAGGATCGTGGAACAAACGTACAAGAAATGAGCGACACCTTTAAGAAAGAACTCTTTCAAAGTATGGACAAACACATCCCATCAAAAGAAATCCGCTCTTAGAACAGCTTGCCCTGGATAAACCAGAAAATTAGAAAACTCTTTAAAATGAAACAGCGGCTATACCAAGAAACAAACAATACAAAGCCATTCTGGAAGTATACCAAATCCAGGAAAACAGACAACATTGGTGTATCACCTTTAAAAGACAAGGGGAAATTAGTCAGCGACAGCAAAGGAAAGGCAGAAATTTTAATCCAACAATTTAGATCCGTATTCACAATTGACAAATCAACATCAATTCCAAAAACAACAAAATACATACTGGAAACAATACCGAATCTACTTATTACCACAAAAGGACTAGAAAAACTACTCAAAGATGTAAACCCATCGAAAGCATCTGGACCAGATGGTATACCAAACAAAATACTTAAAGAATGTGCTACAGAAATAGCACCAGGACTTACTGCCATCTTCCAAACATCAATAGACACTGGCATACTACCCGAAGACTGGTTAAACGCAAACATCTCGTGTGTATTCAAAAAAGGAGACAAACACGCAGCAGAAAACTATGGACCAGTCTCATTAACATCGGTACCTTGCAAACTATTAGAACATATCATATGCAAGCACATCCTCAAACATCTTGAAAAGCACAGAGTCTTAACATCACTCAACCATGGATTCCGATCTGGCTACTCATGTGAAACACAACTATTAGTCACCTTACATGACTTCATGAAAGCATTTGACGCCGGACTACAAACTGATATCACAATCCTGGACTTTTCAAAAGCCTTTGATACAGTACCACACAACAAATTATTATCAAAAATGGGAGAATACGGAATTCGAGGACAACTAAACAACTGGCTAAATATGTTTCTGACACAGAGAAAGATGAAAGTAGTAGTAGAGGGAGAACAGTCAGAAGAAGTCAAAGTGGACTCAGGTGTTCCACAGGGAACAGTTCTAGGACCATTACTTTTCCTATGTCATATAAATGACCTCCCGGACACTGTCAAATAATCAGTACGGCTGTTCGCCGATGACTGTCTATTATACAGAACCATCAAAACAGAGAAAGATCACAAACTGCTACAAGAAGACCTAGCTAGCCTAGAAGATTGGGCAAATAAATGGGGTATGCGATTTAACGCAAAGAAATGCTACATACTAAGCATAAAGAACAAAAGCCAGAGATTCTATACACTCAACGGCCACATACTCCAACAAGTTCAGAGCAACCCATACCTAGGAGTGCATATATCAGAAGACCTGAAGTGGAGCACGCATATAACAAACGTTGCCAAAAAGGCTAACTCAACACAAGGCGTCCTTAGAAGAAATTTACGATACTGCCCACAGGAATGTAAGAAAACTGCTTACATTTCCTTAGTAAGATCTACAATGGAATATGCAGCAACAGTATGGGACCCCTACAGTATTGCAGACTCAAACAAGCTGGAAAGAGTACAAAGACAAGCAGCACGCTTTATAACAGGCGATTATAGAACTAGAGAAGATGGCTGCATAACAAACATGCTTACAAAACTACAGGAACTACAATTGAGACGCACGAGCCAAAAGCTTATATTTATGTACAAGGTGGTTAAGGGGCTGGTACCTGCTATTGATCCAGACGACTTCCTCAAATCAGCGAGACCAAGACGAAACATCACAGCTAAAAAGTTTGACAACTATCAAGCCACAAACATTGTTGAAAAACAAGTGAGGAACAATACCAGGTGTTTTGACATTCCTACTAGTAAAACACCGCAACATCAAATTCATTCTTTGTGTCCACAATAGTAAATTGGAACCATCTAGAAGACACTATTGTACGCGCAACTAGTGTAGAGAGCTTTAAATCTGCTCTCGCGAAACGTCAATAAATCGACGGCGCCTTCACTCCCGTTGTTTAAAAGCCAGAATTGCGGTAGCTACGACGTACCCATACAGATACAGATACTGGAAAAATAGTTATCAAATGTACCAGGATTATAATTTAGTACGCCAGACGCGCTTTTCGTCTACATAAAACTCATCAGTGACGCTCATATCTAAAATTTATAAAGCCAAACAAGCTCTACGCAGACCGGATTCGTTAAAAAAAAAAGGGACGAGAGCTGGAAAGGGCGAGTCATGTTTTGTTCATCTTGTCAACTACAACTGTTGAACACGTTTCCTTCCCCGCTACTAAAGATTCCAATATTATGATTCACGATACAAAACCAAATGCATTTTAAACATTTAAGAACTGTATGTAATATAAGCAGGTTCCTATTTTCAACCACGAAAAATGTTGTCAAAAAGAAATATTCGAGCGGTATCAGGTCCGTTCGCTCCCAAAGTTCAGTTCAGTTCAGTTTCTTGTATATTCCTCCATTAAATGTGGAGCACAACCCAAAGTAGCAATCTATTGCAATAAAAATTCATAATTTCAAATAAAATTTGTAGATTTAGCTAACTTAGTCCTCATATTTGTATAAATTAACATTCGTTTATAGTGGAACATTGTTTTAACAATGAATTAGCTACAATTAAAATTTGCTTGCTAGTCCCTCTCTGTGATCACAAATAGATAACTTTGGCTCATTTCCCAATCAATCTATCATGAAGGGAAGTAAATTCATGCAACTTTCATTCATATTTCAAAAATGATAAAAAGTTCTTTATATTGGTATGTAAAAATTACGTTTCAAATTTATGAAATTATATTCGTACATCAATTGTTTTGATACATCAATAACTAAAAATGAAATATATTGCATTGATTCATTTTATAATTATTCAAAATTATATCAGAAACCTCAACATAATTATAAAAAAAATTAACATGTTAAGGGGAGACAATTTTCGTATAACTTTTTCGAATTAGCACATAATATCACGGAATGTCACTCATCATACAAATGGCACATCCTTATAATTAATTAACTGCACAAACGTGCTCCACCTTCAATGATGATTCTGAATTATAAATACAACCAAAAGTTGTTAATCTATAGATAGTGAAGACTAATGAAAGCTAACCCACTGTAAAAATATTTTTTTGCACTTTTTTAAAACTTCCTCAGAAAAATTCTCGAGCCACCTGACTTTCATAGCTCAAAATTAACGTTTTTACAGAATATTTGAATAAAGTAGTTACAGATTATTCGCTTCTCAAAGTGTAAGACACAATAAAAATCGTTTGCTTGCACAATCTTACCGAAATACGGATTTAATTAAGTCCTAAACATTTTGACATTTCTTCGTATATTTCTATCGAAAACCGGTTTAAACAAATCACAGTACGTGTTAAGATCCGACTAAATACCTATTTCCCGATATGGTCAGGTAAAATTGCTACCCAAAGGGTATAGTTTGAGCAACTATGTACACCTTAAAACATAGGAAACAATTAATTATATTATATACAGATGACTGAATTTGGTTATAATGATCACTAAATAATAGATATCATAATTAATTCATAGGATTGTCATCATAAAGTTTTTTAAAAATATATAATAATTAATAATTTATATGTGCTAGGGTGTAGGAAAATGTTAAAAAACAACTGCATATACATGTATCCCAAAACACATTCGCACCCTAGGCTTAGTCCAAGATTACTCCGACGTCCAACGGCTGTTTTGCCAGACAAGGAAAAACAGCCGTTGGACGTCAGTGTCATCTCAAACTACCTAGGCTACACGTTCACACCTCCACATGTTTACTTCCTTCATGTCCTTTACACCTATTTTGTGTGTATCTACATGTATATAAATTTAACAAACAGTTCACAGATTGTGGGACAAAATTACTGTACAATGTTTATCCTTTACTAACGATACATATATTTGTTAGTTGTTACATTTTGTGTTCATTATTTGATTCAACGATTGCATTGATGCGGAGTGAAAATAATTTTTGTTAACGTTAGTGGGATTGTGTCACTATAGACGCTATTTTGTTTTCATTAGTTACCAGAAAAGAAGTTCGGTCAACGTTGTCTATCAAAATATATATACAGTTGTCTCATTCAATGGCAATCATACCACATCTTCTTTTTTAAAATTAAGATTATCGTTATACACCCTATTGATATTTGGAAATCTGTCCCGCTTGAGAGAGTTGTTTCTTTGCCAATCATACCATATCTCTTTATTTTTATATAAGATCCTTAATGTAACATTGTTATCTTTATTTTAGAGTATTATTCTTTATTTTTTCAGTTAGATAAGATGATGATGCCTGTAGCCTTTAGATTATATCCAGTAGAGAGATTGATTCAAGGACTAAGAGTATTATTCAATGCATTCTATAATAAATATTTAAAAGTGAACAGTAAAGGAAGTCCACCTGATGTACTATACCAGAGTAATAATTACTTGATTATAAATAAACCATGGGATGTTAAAATTAATAGTGATAACTCGGAGGAATACACTGTAGCCACTAATCTAACAGATCATTTTCCACAACTAAGTGATGACAAATTAAGCCATCGTTTCAGGTAAATGATATTCCTAGTATGGCCATTTCTAATTTAATTTTAATTTCACATTTAGCTCATTTGACCTGAGAGTTGTACACCATATGCACCATAAAATATAATCTCATATAACTACATGTATTAAATTGATCTAATTCAGTGGCAATTCCACTTTTTTTAAAAGTGAGTTCCAATAGTGCCTTCAGAAAAGAGAACCCTGATGGTAGAAAACAAAGGCAGAAAAATGCGAAAAATCTATACTACTAAAGGGAGAGACCACTTGCATCGAGCCACAACTCCTCTGACACCATACAGAGTCAGAAATATTTGTGATATGATGAATAAATGTAGTGTTTTGTTCATCCTAAATTTGTCTATGAAACATTTTTTTTTTTCCAAAAAAAATTCAAATATGGAGACCACTATCAAACCCTATCTTACTGGCTTTCGTGCATGCTCAGTTTATGTACTGCCCATGAAATTTAAACAATCTTTCAACCATTGCCCAATTGACTGCTATTTAGCCGGCATCCTCAAGGATCATTATTTAATGAAAATAAAGCAAGTGATTTATTTTTATTTCAGATTTAATCATCGTTTAGATTATCCAACAAGTGGAGTGTTGAGTTTGTCATTAAACAAGAAGGCTGCAGCTAAATTTTCGAAATTGTTTCTAAAAAGAAGTATAAGAAAACATTATTTAGCTTTGGTAAGGACTTTTATAACAGAACCCTGGTTAGGACTTTCTTAACACAGCCTATTTAGGGAAATTGTTTTCAATAAAGATACAGCATCTACTGGATGGAATTATGGTACAAAAAACAGCAAACAAACAAATTCTTTACAAATATCTGAACAAAATATTTCTTTACTATATATGATCAATATGCCCATATTAGTACTACTTTAATGAATATAGAGAACAATTTACACTTATGGAATGAGAACCAGATTTGATATAACCTATTTACTGAAGGCTAACTTGATATTAGGAAAAAACACATTTTGATAAGGGACTGTTTACAATAATAACAGGCAAAACTGGAGCAAAAACTTAATTCATATCATATAATTTTCCATTCTATCATCTGAATAGAGATCATTAACGCACATCTCCTCATATTACATAAGCTACCAGACAGATCTCAGCTAAATTTGATTTTTTTGTCCCTCTCATTCTCAACTCTATGAAAGAATTGACATGACTTCCTGCCAGCATCCATATGTCAATCTTTCTAATTTTTTAATCGCTCTATCAAAATTCAATTAACTTTAATATTGGAGGTTTATAACAACACAACTTCAATCAAATGAGAATATCTAATTGAAAATCGAAAGTTATTGGTTCCCCTGGAAATATGAATAATGTGAAAAATTGCCTTACAAATGCTATCATTCAACAATGCAATTCATAATGGATTTCACTAAAATTAATATCAAAGGTTCATATAAAAATATTGAGTTCAAAAGCTAGTACAAAAAGTATTAACATGGTCATAACAGCACTTGAGCCCTTACTGTACGGGACATGTTTTGTGTCATCATAAATGCATCAGTTGTTATAAAACTTTTCGATATTTCAGGTTGGTGGGTATTTATCAGAACCATATATACTAGTAGATATACCGATCGGAAGGGACAGTTTTGTGGACTATAAACATAAACAATGTGCCTGTACCAGTGAAGGTTGTGTGGATAGTAAACATGCTATGACCTTGACAATTCTTCTAGAATATGGAACATATAATGGAATGCCAGCATCTAAAGTTCTCATGATACCATATACAGGTATACTATTAATACATTGTTTTTATTTTTGTTGATGTAAGTAACATTCTGTTGTACATAAATTTCTTTTTAGTTAGAAAACATGGGGTCATATATATGACAAAAAAAAATAAACTTAAAAGTTTTGTGCTAATGACTGAAATTACTGTAAAAAGACTTAATCTCCTTTATTTCAATGTTTTCAAAAAAATGGTATTCTTTCTTCATATCTTCTTCATCTCCAGTGGGACATAAGGCCACAATAAACTGGTGATGAGCTGTTTAAGTGTGCCGTGTTGAGGCATTATCAGTACATGGCCTAACCATCTTAATCTTAGTTGTTTGATTTCTGCCGTTACAATCTTAACATTACATTTCCCCAGAAGGTTTTTGTTGCTGATCTTATTATATCTTTAATAATGTAAAAAAGGTGCAAAGCTGCAATATATTTCTGTGGGATGTTGACACATAAAAAAACCATTTATATATCTTGGTACAAGGGGAGACAACTTATTATTCTTTATTTTCATAAACAATACAATACTTGATTATCTTTCTTTATATGAGATTTATGATAAATTTATGATTTAATTGAAGGCAAGTGCAATGTTCTTAAGACTATGATAAAAAAGGTCTCTACTAAAACACCACTGTTTAAGTGTTAACCCCCTTTTAAGGTCCTTCACTTGCATACTGTTGGTATTGTGTCAAACCCATACAAAGACTGGTACGCTTTTTAATTTGTAAATCATAAGAATCACATCAATGTTTTGAATCAAACTGAGGTAGGTCATTTACTAGCACAGCAATCTTTTGAATCGAATTGACAATTAGTAGAAATAAGAAGATAGGGTATGAGTGCCAATGGTCCACATTAACAAACTACAACCACTGAACAACATTTACTGCACATCAATGTTTTGAATCAAATCTACAGTCATGTCTTTTACTAGCTTGCCAATGTTTTGTACCAAACCAACAGTTAGTATTTTTTATTAGGCATTTCCTGTTAATTTATTAGACCAACAGATTTGTTAAGTTCTTGAGTAATGCATTGGTTTTAGGTAATACATCTGTTGATTTCAGTTTAAATAAATAACACAGCTTGACAGACCCTGCTTTGGTTTTACTTTTAGAGGTAAACATCCATAAATATCAATGTACATTTTATATTGCAGGTAGAACACATCAGTTAAGAGTACACAGTAATCTGATTGGTCACACTATTATTGGAGATTATACGTATAGTAATGAGAAGGACACAGCACCCTATCGTATGATGTTACATGCTTATAGAATGATAGTACCTCTACATGGAGAACCACTTGATATAGTGTCACCAGACCCATTTCTAACAAGTGTTGATCCTAAATGGAAGCCACATAACATTATTACCAATTATGATGAAGTTATGAAGGAAAACTTAACTTTGAAGAATGTGAAAGAAAAGAATATATCTAGTTTAACATATCATACAATGAAAATCTATAATTCTCAATTTGAAAAGAATCCATTAAAAGAGTTTTCGTCTTATTTATGTATGTTTTCTCTGTATATAATTTTTGGGATGGATTTTACAAATGAAACTCTGTATTATTGTATGGAAAGGTATAAAAGAGGGACGAAAGATACCAAAGGGACAGTCAAACTCATAAATCTAAAACAAACTGACAACTCCATGGCTAAAAATGAAAAAGACAAACAGACAATCAATATTACACATGACACAACATAGAAAACAAAAGAATAAACAACACGAACCCCACCAAAAACTAGAGGTGATCTCAGGTGCACCGGAAGGGTAAGCATATCCTGCTCCACATGAAACTGAGCTATTGCCATCACTGGACATCAACCCTTATTTCACCTTTTTATCTCACTTAATATTTATTTTTGGTGACATATCATTTAGTTTGAAAGCTTGGCCCTTGTAGTTATTTGCTGTCACATGGTTGAGTTGTTCTTTACTGACACATGATTGAGTTTGATAGTTTTGCCCTGTAGTAGTTATTTGTTGACACATGGTTGAGTGTGATAGTTTTGTCCCTGTAGTAGTTATTTACTGACATATGGTTGAGTATGATAGTTTTGTCCCTGTAGTAGTTTTTATGCCCCACCTACGATAGTAGAGGTCTGTGTGTTCTCTCGTCCGTCTGTCTGTCTGTCCGTTCGTTCGTCAGTCTGTCCTGCTTCAGGTTTAAGTTTTTGGTCAAGGTAGTTTTTGATGAAGTTGAAGTCTAATCAACTTGAAACTTAGTACACATGTTCCTTATGATATGATCTTTCTAATTTTTAAACCAAATTAAACTTTTTGACCCCAATTTCACAGTCCACAGAACAAAAAAAATGAAATTGTATGTTTCAGGTTAAAGCTTTTGGTCAAGGTAGTTTTTGATGAAGTTGAAATCCAATCAACTAGAAACTGAGTACACATGTTCCTTATGATATCATCTTTCTAATTTTAATGCCTAATTATATTTTTTATCCGATTTCATGGTCCATTGAACATGGAAAATGATAGTGCGAGTGGGGCATCCTTGTACTTTGGACACATTCTTGTTTGTTGACATATGGTTAAGTTTGATAGTTTGCTCAACCAGTAGTTATTTGCTGACATATGGTTGGACTTGATAGTTTTCCCCTAATGTAATTATTTGCTGACACATGGTTGAGTGTGATAATTTTGCCCCTGTAGTAGTTATTTGTTGACACATGATTGAGTTTGATAATTTTTACCCTGTAGAAGTTCTTTGTTAACACATGTCTGAGTTTGATAGTTTTGCCCCTGTAGTAGTCATAAACTGACACATGGATGAGTATGATAGTTTTGCCCTGTAGTAGTTATTTGCTGACACATGATTGAGTTTGATAGTTTTGTCCCTGTAGTAGTTATTTGTTGACACATGGTTGAGTTTGATAGTTTTGTCCCTGTAGTAGTTATTTGCTGACACATGATTGAGTTTGATAGTTTTGTCCCTGTAGTAGTTATTTGCTGACACATGGTTGAGTGTGATAGTTTTGACAATGTAGTAGTTATTTGCTGACACATGATTGAGTTTGATAGTTTTGTCCCTGTAGTAGTTATTTGTTGACACATGGTTGAGTTTGATAGTTTTGTCCCTGTAGTAGTTATTTGCTGACACATGATTGAGTTTGATAGTTTTGTCCCTGTAGTAGTTATTTGCTGACACATGGTTGAGTGTGATAGTTTTGACAATGTAGTAGTTATTTGCTGACACATGATTGAGTTTGATAGTTTTGCCCCTGTAGTAGTCATTAACTGACACATGGATGAGTATGATAGTTTTGCCCTGTAGTAGTTATTTGCTGACACATGATTGAGTTTGATAGTTTTGTGCCTGTAGTAGTTATTTGTTGACACATGATTAAGTTTGATAGTTTTGCCCCTGTAGTAATTATTTGTTGACACATGGTTGAGTTTGATAGTTTTGTCCCTGTAGTAGTCATTAACTGACACATGGTTGAGTGTAATAGTTTTGCCCCTGTAGTAGTTATTTGTTGACACATGGTTGAGTTTGATAGTTTTGTCCCTGTAGTAGTTATTTGCTGACACATGGTTGAGTTTGATAGTTTTGCCCCTGTAGTAGTCATTAACTGACACATGGTTGAGTATGATAGTTTTGTCCCTGTAGTAGTTATTTGCTGACACATGGTTGAGTGTAATAGTTTTGACCCTGTAGTAGTTATTTGTTGACACATGATTGAGTTTGATAGTTTTGACCCTGTAGTAGTTATTTGTTGACACATGATTGAGTTTGATAGTTTTGTCCCTGTAGTAGTTATTTGCTGACACATGGTTGAGTGTGATAGTTTTGCCCCTGTAGTAGTCATTAACTGACACATGGTTGAGTATGATAGTTTTGTCCCTGTAGTAGTTATTTGCTGACACATGGTTGAGTGTAATAGTTTTGACCCTGTAGTAGTTATTTGTTGACACATGATTGAGTTTGATAGTTTTGTCCCTGTAGTAGTTATTTGCTGACACATGGTTGAGTGTGATAGTTTTGACCCTGTAGTAGTTATTTGCTGACACATGATTGAGTTTGATAGTTTTGCCCCTGTAGTAGTCATTAACTGACACATGGATGAGTATGATAGTTTTGCCCTGTAGTAGTTATTTGCTGACACATGATTGAGTTTGATAGTTTTGTGCCTGTAGTAGTTATTTGTTGACACATGGTTGAGTTTGATAGTTTTGCCCTGTAGTAGTTATTTGTTGACACATGGTTGAGTGTGATAGTTTTGACCCTGTAGTAGTTATTTGTTGATACATTATTTAGTTTTATAGTTTTGACCCTGTAGTAGTTATTTACTGACACATGGTTAAGTGGATAGTTTTGACCCTGAAGTAGTTCTTTGCTGACACCTTGTTGAGTTGATAATTTTACCCCTGTAGTAGTTATTTGTTGACACATGATTGGGGATGATAGTTTTGTCCCTGTAGTAGTTCTTTGCTGATACATAGTTGGGAATAGATAATTTTGACAGTGTAGCAGTTATTTGTTAATACATAGTTGAGTTTGATAGTTTTCTCCCTGTAGTAGTTATTTACTGATACATGATTGAGTTTTATAGTTTTGACCCTGTAGTAATTCTTTACTGACACATTGTTGAATTTAATAGTTTTGCCCTGTAGTACTTCTTTCTATCTAATAGTTGAGTTTGATAGTTTTTACCTGTAGTAGTTATTTGTTGACACATGGTTGGGTTTGATTATTTTTGTCCCTGTAGTAGTTATTGGTTGACAGATGATTTAGTTTGATAGTTTTCCCCTGTGGTAATAATTTACTGACGCATGGTTGAGTTTGATAGTTTTGAAGCTGTAGTAGTTATTTGCTGACACATGGTTGAGTGTAATAGTTTTTTCCCGTAGCAGTTATTTGTTGACACATGGTAGAGTTCGATAGCTTTAACCCTGTAGTATTTAACTGACACTTGTTTGAGTTTAATAGTTTTGTCCCTGTAGTAGTTATTTGCTGACACATGGTTGATTTTGATAGTTTTGACGCTGTAGTAGTTATTTGCTAACACATGGTTGAGTGTAATAGTTTTTCCCTGTCGCAGTTATTTGTTGACACATGGTAGAGTTTGATAGTTTTAACCCTGTAGTATTTATTTGTTGACACATGGTTGAGTATGATAGTTTTGCCCTGTAGCAGTTATTTACTGACACATGGTTGAGTGTAATAGTTGGGTTTGATTATTTTTGTCCTTGTAGTAGTTATGGGTTGACACATGATTAAGTTTGATAGTTTTCCCCTGAGATAGTAATTTACTGACACATGGTTGAGTTTGATAGTTTTTACGCTGTAGTAGTTATTTGCTAACACATGGTTGAGTGTAATAGTTTTTCTCTGTAGCAGTTATTTGCTGACACATGGTTGATTTTGATAGTTTTCCCCTGTAGTAGTTATTTACTGACACATGGTTGAGTGTAAAAGTTTTACCCCTGTAGTAGTTCTTTGTTGACACATGGTTGAGTATGATAGTTTTGCCCTGTAGTAGTTATTTGTTGACACATGGTTGAGTATGATAGTTTTGCCCTGTAGTAGTTATGTGTTGACACATGATTGAGTTTGATAGTTTTCCCCTGTAGTAGTTATTTACTGACACATGGTTGAGTGTAATAGTTTTACCCCTGTAGTAGTTCTTTGTTGACACATGGTTGAGTGTGCTAGTTTTGATCCTGTAGTATATATTTGTTGACACATGGTTGAGTATGATAGTTATATCTTGTAGTAGTTATGTGTTGACACATGATTGAGTTTGATAGTTTTCCCCTGTAGTAGTTATTTACTGACACATGGTTGAGTGTAATAGTTTTACCCCTGTAGTAGTTCTTTGTTGACACATGGTTGAGTGTGCTAGTTTTGATCCTGTAGTATATATTTGTTGACACATGGTTGAGTATGATAGTTTTATCTTGTAGTAGTTCTTTGTTGACACATGGTTGAGTATGATAGTTTTGCCCTGTAGTATTTATTTGTTGACACATGGTTGAGTATGATAGTTTTGCCCTGTAGAAGTTATGTGTTGACACATGATTGAGTTTGATAGTTTTCCCCTGTAGTAGTTATTTACTGACACATGGTTGAGTATCATAGTTTTGCCCTGTAGTAGTTATTTGTTGACACATGGTTGAGTGTAAAAGATTTGCCCTATAATAGTTATTTGCTGACACATGGTTGAGTGTGATAGTTTTGCCTCTGTAGTAGTTCTTTGTTGATACATGTTTGATAGTTTTGCCCCTGTAGTAGTTCTTTGTCGACACATGGTTGAGTTTGATAGTTTTGCCCTGTAGTAGTTATTTGTTGACACATGGTTGAGTTTGATAGTTTTGTCCTGTAGTAGTTATTTGTTGACACATGGTTGAGTATGATAGTTTTGCCCTGTAGTAGTTATGTGTTGACACATGATTGAGTTTGATAGTTTTCCCCTGTAGTACTTATTTACTGACACTTGGTGGAGTTTGATAGTTTTGCCTCTGTAGTAGTTCTTTACCGACATATGGTTGAGTATTATAGTTTTGCCTCTGTATTAGTTCTTTGTTGATACATGTTTGATACTTTTGCCCCTGTAGTTGTTATTTACTGACACATGGATGAGTCTGATATTTTTGTCCCTGTAGTAGTTATTAGTTGACACATGATTGAGTGAAATAGTGTTCTCCTGTAGTAGATCTTTGCTGACACATGCTTGGGTGAAATTGTTTTGGCCTGTTTTAGTTCATTGTTGACACATGATTCAGTAAAATATTTGCCTCATAGTAGTTATAAAACGTATTTGCTCATACATGATTGAGTTTGATATTTTTGCCCTGTAGTAGTTATTTGTTGACACATGATTGAGTTTGATAGTTTTGTCCCTGTGATAGTTATTTGCTGACACATGGTTGAGTTTGATAGTTTCCCTATAGAAGTTATTTGTTGACACATGGATGAGTGTGATAGTTTTGCCCTGTAGTAGTTTTTTTTTTTACACATGGTTGGGTTTGATAGTTTTGACCTGTAGTAGTTATTTGCTGACACCTGGTTGAGTGTAAAAGTTTTGCCCCTGTAGTAGTTTTTTGTTGACACATGGTTGAGTTGATAAATTTTCCCCTGTAGTAGCTCTTTGTTTTGTTGACACATGGTTGGGTTTGATAGATTTGACCCTGTAGTAGTTATTTCCTGACACATGATCGAGTTTGATAGTTTTGTCCCTGTAGTAATTCTTTGCTGACACATGGTTGGGGATGATATTTTTGTCCCTGTAGTAGTTATTTGTTGACACATGGTTGAGTGTGATAGTTTTGCCCTGTAGTAGTTATTTGTTGACACACGGTTGAATGTGATAGTTTTGCCCTGTAGTAGTTATTTTTTGACACATTGTTGAGTTGATAGTTTTGCCCCTGTAGTAGTACTTTGTTGACACATGATTGGGGATGATAGTTTCGTTCCTGTAGTAGTTCTTTGCTGACACATGGTTGGGGATTGATAATTTTGACCGTGTAGTAGTTATTTGTTGATAAATATTTGAGTTTGATAGTTTTGTCCCTGTAGTAGTTATTTACTGACACATGATCGATTGAGTTTTATAGTTTTGCCCCTGTAGTAATTCTTTACTTACACATGGTTGAGTATGATTGTTTTGCCCCTGTAGTAGTCATTAACTGACACATGGTTGAGTATGATAGTTTTGCCCTGTAGTAGTTATTTGCTGACACAAGGTTGAGTTTGATAGTTTTGCCCTGTAGTAGTTATTTGCTGACACAAGGTTGAGTATGATAGTTTTGGGCTGTAGTAGTTATTTGTTGACACATGGTTGGGTTTGATTATTTTGTCCCTGTGGTAGTTATGTGTTGACACATGATTAAGTTTGATCGTTTCCCCCCTGTAGTAGTAATTTACTGACACATGGTTGAGTTGATAGTTTTTTTTCCCTGTTGTAGTTATTTACTGACTCATGGTTGAGTTTAATAGTGTTCCCCTAAAATAGTTATTTGTTGACATATAGTTGAGTTTGATATTTTTTCCCCTGTAGTAGTTCTTTGTTGAAACATGGGTGGGTTTGATAGTTTTGTTCCTGTTGTAGTTATTTACTGACACATGGTTGAGTGTTATAGTTTTGCCCCTGTAGTAGTTATTTGTTGACACATGATTGAGTTTGATAGTTTTGTCCCTGTGATAGTTATTTGCTGACACATGGTTGAGTTTGATAGTTTCCCTATAGAAGTTATTTGTTGACACATGGATGAGTGTGATAGTTTTGCCCTGTAGTAGATTTTTTTTACACATGGTTGGGTTTGATAGTTTTGCCCTGTAGTAGTTATTTGCTGACACCTGGTTGAGTGTAAAAGTTTTGCCCCTGTAGTAGTTTTTTGTTGACACATGGTTGAGTTGATAAATTTTCCCCTGTAGTAGTTCTTTGTTTTGTTGACACATGGTTGGGTTTGATAGATTTGACCCTGTAGTAGTTCTTTGTTGAAACATGGGTGGGTTTGATAGTTTTGTTCCTGTAGTAGTTATTTACTGACACATGGTTGAGTGTTATAGTTTTGCCCCTGTAGTAGTTATTTGTTGACACATGATTGAGTTTGACAGTTTTGTCCCTGTAGTAGTTATTTGCTGACACATGATTGAGTTTGATAGTTTTGCCCCTGTAGTAGTTATTTGTTGAAACATGGTTGAGTGTGATAGTTTTGCCCTGTTGTAGTTATTTGTTGACACATGGTTGAGTGTTATAGTTTTGCCCGTGTAGTAGTTATTTACTAACACATGGTTGAGTTTGATAGTTTTGACCCTGTAGTAATCTTTACTGACACATGGTTGAGTATGATAGTTTTGCCCGGTAGTAGTTATTTTCTGACACATGGTTGAATGTAATAGCTTTGCCCCTGTAGTTGACACGGTTGAATTTGATAATTTTGCCCCTGTATTGAATCTTTGTTGACACATGGTTGAGTTTGATAGTTTTGCCCCTGTAGTAGTTCTTTGTTGACACATGGTTGAGTTTGATAGTTTTGAGCCTGTAGTAGTTCTTTGTTGACACATGGTTGGGTTTGATAGTTTTGAGCCTGTAGTAGTTTTTTGTTGACACATGGTTGAGTTTGATAGTTTTGAGCCTGTAGTAGTTCTTTGTTGACACATGGTTGGGTTTGATAGTTTTGAGCCTGTAGTAGTTCTTTGTTGACACATGGTTGGGTTTGATAGTTTTGAGCCTGTAGTAGTTCTTTGTTGACACATGGTTGGGTTTGATAGTTTTGAGCCTGTAGTAGTTATTTGCTGACACGTGATTGACTTCGATAGTTTTGTTCCTGTAGTAGTTCTTTACTGACACATGGTTGGGGATGATAATTTTGTCCCTGTAGTAGTTATTTGTTGAAACATGGTTGAGTGTGATAGTTTTGCCCTGTAATAGTTATTTGCTGACATGTGTTTAAGTATGATATCTTTGCCCTGTAGTATTTATTTGTTTATACATGATTGAGTTTGATAGTTTTGTCCCTGTAGTATTTCTTTGCTGACACATGGTTGGGGATTGATAATTTTGACTGTGTAGTAGTTATTTGTAGACACATGGTTGAATGTGGTAGTTTTGTTTCTGTCTTAGTTATTTGCTAACACATGGTTGGGTTTGATAGTTTTGTCCCTGTAGTAGTTCTCTGCTGACACATGGATGAGTTTGATAGTTTTGAACCAGTAGTAGTTATTTGTTGACACATGGTTGAGTTTGATAGTTTTGTCCTGTAAGAAGGCTCGCGGATATACATTAATTTTTTTTTACAAATTTTATTTATTACCATAAGTAGTTGTTACTCTATCATATGGTACAAAAATCATTCCAAAAAATCAATTCGTGTTGGCCCAAGGTGACTTTTAAAATGTACATATCATTGAAAAAGCTCCAAATTATCTCCTTTTGGTGCAAAAATGCCATTTTTTGGCATTTAAATTGAAATATCTTTTTTAACTCATTGGTGACCTATATTTTTTTTTTTTTTTTAATAAGCTGTTCATTTACTTAATAATTGTAAAATTTAGGCGATTTCTGTAATTTAGTTTTTTTTTTTTATTTCGATATTACCGCTATTTCTCCTATTACTAATATTAGTTCAACAGAAAACCAGATGCTCCGCAGGGCGTAGCTTTATACGACCGCAGAGGTTGAACCCTGAACGGTTGGGGCAAGTATGGACACAACATTCAAGCTGGATTCCGCTCTAAATTTGGATTGTGATTAAATAGTTGACTCAGCATAGGTTTCTGACACAGAATGAATGTATTCAAATGAACTTAAAATTTTTGTTTTCTCTTAGAGCAATTCACTATGCTGTTGAATATTAATCCTCTCAAAAAAATGTTTGAAGAAATTTTCTTTTTATTTATGAAATTTCAAATGAGAAAAATTGAACCCAATTTTTTAATCACATCCCCCTTTCCCTTATTCCAAAACTAATTTCAATTAAAATATTCTAATGGAGTTTGCAACAATTACTACTCATTTAAATACATCATAAAATATTAAGATGTAAAAAAACTGCTTGTTATCACTGAATGGTAAAGATTATTTAAATTTATCAGTTGGTAGTAAAAAGTGAATATACATTGTATATTGTATATAACAAAGATTTAAGTTGATTCTGGACAAAGAAAGATAACTCCAATTAAAAAAAATTCTTGCAGATATTTCTTGCTTACTATACTGGACAAAGAAAGATAACTCTTAATTAAAAAAAAAAATGCTATTTCACAATATTGTGAAATTAGATATTTCTTGCCATTGCACAATACTGTGCAATTGAAAAGACTTGCTATTGCACAATACTTAATATAATAATTTTAGATCCTGATTTGGACCAACTTGAAAACTGGGCCCATAATCAAAAATCTAAGTACATGTTTAGATTAAGAATATCAAAGAGGCCCAAGAATTTAATTTTTGTTAAAATCAAACTTAGTTTAATTTTGGACCCTTTGCACTTTAATTTAGACCAATTTTAAAACTGGACCATAAATTAAGAATCTACATACACAGTTAGATTTGGCATATATCAAAGAACCCCAATTATTCAATTTTTGATGAAATCAAACAATGTTTAATTTTGGACCTCGATTTGGGCCAACTTGAAAACTGGGCCAATAATAAAAAATCTAAGTACATATTTAGATTCAGCATATCAAAGAACCCCAAGGTTTCAATTTTTGTTAAAATCAAACTAAGTTTAATTTTGGACCCTTTGGACCTTAATGTAGACCAATTTGAAAACGGGACCAAAAATTAAGAATCTACATACACAGTTAGATTCGGCATATTAAAGAACCCCAATTATTCAATTTTGATGAAATCAAACAAAGTTTAATTTTGGACCCTTTGGGCCCCTTTTTCATTAACTGTTAAGACCAAAACTCCCAAAATCAATACCAACCTTCCTTTAATAGTCATAAACCTTGTGTTTAAATTTCATAGATTTCTATTTACTTATACTAACGCTATGGTGCGAAAACCAAGAAAAATGCTTATTTAGGTCCCTTTTTGGCCCCTAATTCCTAAACTGTTGGGACCGAAACTCCCAAAATCAATACCAACCTTCCTTTTGTGGTCATAAACATTGTGTTTAAATTTCATTGATTTCTATTTACTTTAACTAAAGTTATTGTGCGAAAACCAAGAATAATGCTTATTTGGGCCCTTTTTTGGCCCCTAATTCCTAAACTGTTGAAACCAAAACTCCCAAAATCAATCCCAACCTTTCTTTTGTGGTCATAAACCTTGTGTCAAAATTTCATAGATTTCTATTAACTTAAACTAAAGTTATAGTGCGAAAACCAAGAAAATGCTTATTTGAGCCCTTTTTGGACCCTAATTCCTAAAATGTTGGGACCAAAACTCCCAAAATCAATACCAGCCTTCCTTTTATGGTCATAAACCTTGTGTTAAAATTTCATAGATTTCTATTCACTTTTACTAAAGTTAGAGTGCGAAAACTAAAAGTATTCGGATAGCAATATACGACGAAAAATTTTTCAAAATTTGCGGTCGTATAAAAAGGACATTAACAAAAATGTATGCTTCTTTTGAAGGCAAATTGTGAGCGTAAATAAACGGTGACCCCATTTTTTTAATTTTATTTTTATATTAAGTATAAGATAATGTTCATTTATAGAAAAATATAGAGAAATCCTATATAAAATAAAAAAAATGATTTAGACCCATGAGCCCCCTTAACTTTTTTTTAATAGTCCTTAATCTCAGAAACTACATTGTAAATCCTCATTTAATGTTCATTGGATGGCATACAAAACTCAGCCCAATAGTTTGTTCTGAAATGCTGATTTGAGTCAGAATCCATATGTCAGAAAAGAAATTAAACCTTTACTTTTGATACTTGAATGTAAAGCAAGATCACAACAAATCTAAATCTTTGATTTGTCTGTTGAACTCTATATAAATCTAAAGAGATAATTGGATTTTAATCATATTGCCTTTTAAGGGTTTTTTGTTGTTTTTTTTTCTTCTTCCGTTATTGCATATTCTAATGCAACTACGTTTGTAACGTTCATTTTGATTGGATAACGTCACTTTCTTACATGGCATCAATTGACAATAATTGATGCTATGGGACGTACGCGCAAGCGCAGACGGCATATGACAGATTTTAAATACATGTTTTAACGTTGTTTTCTGTCAGTTTCATTAGAATGGAGATAACAATATTGTATTTTAAGCTCCGACGGCATCAATTTGGGATTTGATGGTCGCAAATACCTGTTTACTGTCTCCGCTAACCCGTCGCCAGTAAACTTAATTTGCTACCATCAAATCCCCAATTGATGCCGTCGGAGCTTAAAATACAATACAGTTATCTCCTAATTGTTTAAAATTTGTCTGATCATATTTAATTGATAAAAAAAATGCCAGTCATAGATATTCTATATAAAGGTTGAGTTATCTTCTCTTTATCAAGACACTCTTCAGTGTTATCTCCCTTTATCAACAATCCCCAAGGTGTTCAGAGAATACATGTTGTTGAATCACACCTGTAAATATTGTTTTACCTGTAATCAAGTACTAGATAACACAAACAAACTCTTTCATCTTCCCATGGTATGTCATTAAGGAGATAAAAGTATTCTCTACCTGGCCAGGTACACTAACCCCATAGGTAAACCACCATGTTGATAAAGAGACAGAAACAGTACATAGATAGTGTTTATTATGGTCAGTTTGAGGCAATACACTTTCAACTGAGGTCAGGAAATCTATTTGTTTTGTAGTAATGTGGTTTGTCTTTATATAAACCCATTAAAAAGACTAATGTTGAGTGTAAACTATTGATACCTTTAACCACACTGACAGTTCAGTTCAAGGATCTTATCATTCAGACAAAATGTATCATCTCTGGTACAGAAGAAATAATTTGTCTGTCCCAAGTCAGGAGCATTTAATTCAGTGGTTGTTTGTTGATTTATTACATATTTGTTTTTCATTATTTTTTTGGTACATTAATTCAGCCATTATTTTTCTTCTTTGAATTGTTTTCACACCATGTCATTTTGGTGCCTTTTATAGATGACTATGTGGTATGAGCTTTTCTCCATTGTTGGGGACTGTATGGTGACCTATAGTTCTGTCATTTAGTCTCTTGTGAAGAGTTTTCTCATACTACAACTTTTTTATATTGTAACTTTTTTCTCTCTAATATTTCAAATCTTCAAAGTTTGTAGCACTATTGTTATTGTGTGCTGAGATGGTCTCTGATCAATCAATCATACCACATTATGGCTAACACAAGCCTCCCTTATACAACAGGGATGGGGTATAGTAATTAAGGCCAACACCAGCCTCCCTTATACAACAGGGATGGGGTATAGTAATTAAGGCCAACACCAGCCTCCCTTATACAACAGGGATGGGGTATAGTAATTAAGGCCACCACCAGCCTCCCTTATACAACAGGGATGGGGTATAGTAATTAAGGCCACCACCAGCCTCCCTTATACAACAGGGATGGGGTATAGTAATTAAGGCCAACACCAGCCTCCCTTATACAACAGGGATGGGGTATAGTAATTAAGGCCAACACCAGCCTCCATTATACAACAGGGATGGGGTATAGTAATTAAGGCCAACACCAGCCTCCATTATACAACAGGGATGGGGTATAGTAATTAAGGCCAACACTAGCCTCCCTTATACAACAGCCTCCCTTATACAACAGGGATGGGGTATAGTAATTAAGGCCAACACCAGCCTCCATTATACAACAGGGATGGGGTATAGTAATTAAGGCCAACACCAGCCTCCCTTATACAACAGGGATGGGGTATAGTAATTAAGGCCAACACCAGCCTCCATTATACAACAGGGATGGGGTATAGTAATTAAGGCCAACACCAGCCTCCATTATACAACAGGGATGGGGTATAGTAATTAAGGCCAACACCAGCCTCCCTTATACAACAGGGATGGGGTATAGTAATTAAGGCCAACACCAGCCTCCCTTATACAACAGGGATGGGGTATAGTAATTAAGGCCAACACCAGCCTCCCTTATACAACAGGGATGGGGTATAGTAATTAAGGCCAACACCAGCCTCCCTTATACAACAGGGATGGGGTATAGTAATTAAGGCCAACACCAGCCTCCCTTATACAACAGGGATGGGGTATAGTAATTAAGGCCAACACCAGCCTCCATTATACAACAGGGATGGGGTATAGTAATTAAGGCCAACACCAGCCTCCCTTATACAACAGGGATGGGGTATAGTAATTAAGGCCAACACCAGCCTCCATTATACAACAGGGATGGGGTATAGTAATTAAGGCCAACACCAGCCTCCATTATACAACAGGGATGGGGTATAGTAATTAAGGCCAACACCAGCCTCCCTTATACAACAGGGATGGGGTATAGTAATTAAGGCCAACACCAGCCTCCATTATACAACAGGGATGGGGTATAGTAATTAAGGCCAACACCAGCCTCCCTTATACAACAGGGATGGGGTATAGTAATTAAGGCCAACACCAGCCTCCCTTATACAACAGGGATGGGGTACAGTAATTAAGGTGACTTCTCAAAAGGGCAAAACAGAAGTAATGTCTTTTTTTAATGAAAAAATATATCAACATCTTTTTTTTTATATAGGAAGTGACTTGAAAATACTCTTTCAAATAAGATTTTCTATGCATTTTTACAAGACCAGTATAATTTCATCATGGCATTTATTTCTGTTGTTCAATTTGTAATTATTTAAAAGATGTAGTAGTAGTAAAAAATGTTCATTTTCCTTTAAAAAACTGATAACACAAGGAATTTTCTTGAAATTTATAAGCGAGATCCTATTCATTTGTATAAATTGTGCAAAACAGTCAGTGTTTGTTGTAAATCATATTTGTTTTGTTTTTTCATTTTGAATTTAAAACCTTTTGTCATGCTGAGATATTCAATAGCTCAATATACAGAATGGGTCTGTCCATAGTTGAAGGCCTAACACTGCAGTGGTTCCTAGAGAAATCAACATTTGGTCCAGTAAACCTTTCTTCTTACCTGGACCACTCTTTTCAACATGATATTTACAGTGAACTAATGTTTGTTAAATCTACATCATTTGGTTTCTGGTGGATAGTTGTTTCATTGGCAATCATACCACATCTTTTTATTACTTTAAATGTTGTAACCATATGCAATTTGCTTTCATCCATGGCATTTGTGTTATTTCTTTCGAAAAAAAGGTGCTTTTTCCTGACAAATTAACTTGTTATTGATATCAATTTTTTTTTTTTAATAAATGGTAATAAAGGGGACTACAGATCAGAAGATTTAAAAGAAAATTGACTTTCCTCCATTCAAAGGAATTAACAACTCCACAGTGAAATTGTATTTCAACCAGTTTTAAATTTCGAACCCACTGGTCAAACAAACATATTCAAGACAGCTCTTAACAGAATTGTTTACAAGATGTTTTTTGACATATAAAAGGGGAGATAACCACAGATTAAAGCTTCTATCAAAACTTGTATTGACTGGCAGGGAAAGAAAACCAAGACATATATATTCAAAAGAAATACTTTCTTAAAATAATGCATATAAAACGGTCTTAATTTACAAAACAAAACATTTCAACAACTTTAAAAGCACTATTCCTTCAGTTTTGTATGAACAAATTTGGTATTATACATGTCAAAATAAAAAGGTTACTAATAATATATACCAATTGTGGTATCTTCTATATTCATCTCTGGGCATCATTATAACTGAATAATTACACAATCAAAATGCATATTTTTAAATTGTAGTTTATTATGTTGAACACTGGTTTCATAGACCATATGTAACATGAAAAAGATACAGCAGTTTTGTCTGGGTCATCTCAAAAGTTTAAATGATTTGTTAATGAGGCTACTAAATTCAATGATGCATTCATATCTTTTTTTATAAATAAAACATTTTAGAGAAAAAGTTCAAAACAGACTTCAGAGATTATTTGGAAAATGAAATTATATTTTGAGATGATCCCTGATGAAATTATACCCTGAATTGTCATGGCGAATTAAATTTTAGATTTAATCCTAATACAATTATAATCATTCCATGATACAACTTCAATAAAATGGCATCACAGACTCAAACATGTACAAATAAAATGTGTAAAGAAGTTGTTTAAGAATTTTCAACAAACCCAATACAAAAGCTGCAAGAAAAGTACATATATTTGCTTTTAAGGTCATAGCTATTTTTTTTAAAGTTTTGATGGACTTATTTCACCAGAGTTGAGTTCTTCATGAAATTTGTTCCTTTACATACATGGTAAAATTAGTTTTAACATTATTCAAAGTTAACAAGAAAAACACAGTTCAAATTCTACAATTCCTAGTCTTATCTGTATACTGAGTATTCATTTAGTCTTCAATAAAGGGCAAATAATCCAACAATAACTTAATCATTATATGGTTAAAAGAAGGCGTTTCTAGTGCCAAAAATAAGTTTAATATTGCATCATTCCTTTCTTGCAGAAGAAAATTAATAAAAAAGAATAACTTAGACATACTTTGATATTACAAAGCATTCTGGTATTAATTTATATCATGTTTGAAGATTTTCAATCCTAAATATTGAAGAAAAAATTATAAAAAAATAAGTAAAAACAAATATTTCATTACATTTAAAATTAACATGATCGATTAAAACTTTTTGAATATGAATAACATGTGCTAGTTTATGTGCCTGACATAAACCTACCAGCTTAATAGAATTTTATGAAAATCCTCTCGGGAAGATAATGTTCTACCACTAAAAATTATAGTCTTCTTAAATATAATGTTAAAAATACAGAATTTTTTAATGGAAATTTGATTCTTTCGCTGTCTTTACTTGGTTATGGTAACATAATAATCCAATTTAACAACCCTTATATTTGAGGACTTCTAAAATCCTCACGAAACTAAGAGCGTTGCTAAATAGGTCTACTTTCAACTACTATCAATCTTTGAAACAATTTAACCTTCCAAAAGACGAAAACTACATTGAAACGAAGGTTAAAATGTTTCATTACAGAGTTTCGGTTTCTCTATATTGTATTTTATCTTTATCATAATTTCCAGAGACAAATGAATCAATATAAACTGTTGACTTAAAATTCAAATCGTACATTGTATCACAACGTAACTTCTTAAAAGATTAATTAGAAAGAAAACACTTTACACAAATAAAAAATAGCACCAGTAAAATGTGTAGACCAGGGTTAACATAAAAACAATCAGTTCCTTAGAATTCAAAATTAAAACTGTTCTTTGTACAGAGATAAAACTTGTTATTTCAGTTGAAAATTGGTTAAATCTATTCCCTTACACAAGTGTTGTATAAAATGAATAACATGATAGTTGGACTAGGTTTTACAAGTTCAAACAACTCAAAAACAATCAATGCCATCCGATAAACACAACCAGAATGGATTATCATGTATGTATGTAAGCACAATGACTTTTTCTGTCAAAATTTTTACAAAAAGAGGAATTCTTTTTTCAAACAAGGTTCGTTTTCTTCTTCTTTACTTTTCTTAAATTGGATTTACATAAACTAATTGGTAATTTTCCACTATTTTTCTTTTAAGATTCCTAAATTTAACTCTATATAATTAGTAAAAATAAAATTATATTTGTTCAATACAGATTTTCCTTTGTTTCATAGATTAACAGTATTTCCTTTAAGTAACCTTGCTTACAAACATACAAACAACCATGATTTACATAAAACAAAAAAATTTAAAACACAGTAAAATTCTATGCATAATTTAAAATAACATAATAATGACAGTAATTCCATGAGGATGGTTAAAGTTCTGTGCTTTTAATATACATGATATTTTACTGAGGGCAGTTGCAAAATGTACCTCAGAATGGCAGAATGGCATTGAAGAGGGAAGCTCGTCCATCATTAATTTAAAGCTCAGTAGGTCAGATTTGAAAATTTGAAAATAAGAAAACTTGTCTATTAAAATTTGGTATAACTTTTAATAAAAAGCCATATATTTGATTATATTAAAATAACATTGTAACTGATAGTCAATTTATAAATGGCAGCATTTTCAATATTAACTGTGTAATTCTCTAACACTAACATTCTGCCCTCTTGGTACAATTTTGCTGGCGCCCTGATATGTAACCCGTAAACTGAATCCATAAATAATCCACTGGCATGGTTGATAATGGCCCCACCTGGTGGTTAAACCCTGAGTCACAGCTCTTTACAGTCTTTATACAAATATACACCACTATGTACACATTATACAATAAATTACGTATTATATTTAATCATTCTTAGTCACTTTAGCAATAATTCGACCATCCCACAATGGTAAAATTTCAGAGTCATTTTTTATTTCTTCATACACTGCTCCCTCCTCACCAAATTCATTGCTCTTCTTCTTGAAGAAATATCTGTAAATAAAAAAATAAAAACTTTATAGTGTTACTTAAATAAACATTAACAGAACTACTTATATTGGTGCTTTTTATGTTGAAATAGACAATTTTGACATTGCATATGTAAATATAATGGATTGAGTATATAATTTTTTTTTTAATTTTTCAGTTCAATAGTTTTTTATCTTTTTCTTTTTTTTTTGCCATGGTTTTGTAAAGTTTATTTTTAACTTGCAAGTTCCATTTTCCTTTGGTCTCTCTCTTACAAGCAATCTTTAAATGTCTGCATTACACCAAGATCTTTTTCAGATTGATATTCTAATGTATTGTTGTCTCATGTTTAAACTGAACTAGAGTTGCATGATCTAATGTACCTATAGTTTGCCATTCATCTAATGTTTGAATTTAAGTTATTTACATTACGAGCCTTACCTATAGTTTCCTGTTCGTCCAATCAGATGTTTGAACTGAGCTAGAGTTACATTATGACCAGGTACTGTTATTTTGTATGGTATAGGTTCCTGGCAGAAATAATATCCTATCACGATTTCTTCTCCAGTAGAACCTGAGGTATTAGCACTGCTGTTAGGAGACTTCTTCTTTTTACTGAAATAAAACATACATCATATATATAGTTATCAAAATATAATTTAATTTTGGATGTAACAAGTTTTCTGATTGACTGACATCGTTTTGTTCATCAACTCAGACAGAATTTAGTCATGTGACTGTGACATCATCAATGTTTTTCATGGTTTACTCTGGTTTAAAATAGAATTTAATACTAAATGACATGTGTGTACCACATTTTTTATGTTATTTCGAATAGACAGAAACAATATTACAGTCATTCCTTAAATAAATCAACTAACATGTGAATAAAATACAACAAACAACTGAAATGATAAGAGGTATATTACCATGGATGGAGTTACCAAGGGAGATAATAGCAAGCATTTAGTCCTTACAATCAGAGTTGTCTCCCATAAGTTGTTTACTAAAAGTTTGTCATTAGAAGGAATGTCTGTAATGTATTGCAAGTTAGATCTACAATTTGTTTGAATTATGATAGTCTTAATTTTAATGAAGTATTTTTAATGTTCTCTTTTTATCAATTTACAGATGTCAAACAATCTTTTAATCACTATTTAACAAATTAAATGCACAGGAAAAATAGTACTATTGTGTCAAGTTTCGGTAATAACAACTTTTTTCCTGTTTTTATGTAAGAACATTCCTGAAACAATACTTACTCTACAGCAATAGTATCAAATGACATGTCTAAATCACACGGAACAGTTCTGGTTGTAGGTAGAGGTTTCATGTTACCCTGGGAGGTTGTATTTGGTTTCTTTTCCTTAGCAGCTGGAATACCACCGAAAGACCTACAATTATACAATTCACAATGATTACTGGGAATACCACCGAAAGACCTACAATTATACAATTCACAATGAGTGCTGTCTCAAATATTTGCAGCACAGGTAAAGTAACACAACATACAGGAATTTTACATTTATTTTACTCTAACTGTGGAATTAATTATTTATACGATTCTAATATTTTCAAAGGTTGTATGTATGCAGACACTTGCATAACTAAGAATAAAGTAAGATATCAAATATCCTTAAAAATCGGTTATTAATCTGTTAATTTCAAATTTTCCTGTCTGAAAATGCATCATCTAAATGTGACAACATACTTAGATTTGACTGGGGGAACTGTGCGAGATTCTTCTAGCCGACGCTTTGCTTCCTCCAGCTGTACGGTTGTACTTGTTGGTTGGAGGATTGGCATGGATGGATCCTGCATAAAAGGCTGTGACGGCATAGCTCCAGGTGGAGGTGGTGCACTCATCATGGCGCTACGATCCACTGAAGCAGAACGACTTGCTCCATGACCTGATTTCTTTGATCTGAAAAGGAAAGTCATAGGTAATAAATAACTGTTTATCTATATGAAAAGTCATAGGTAATTAATATAATAACTGTTTAATTATCTGTGTGAAAAGTCATAGGTAATTAATAACTGTTTAATTATCTGTGTGAAAACTCATTGGAACATTAACTTTTAATACACTCTGTCAAATAATTTTTCACTTACTGTAAAAAAAAAAATTAATTAATTTAAAAATCTTCATATTTTTTTTCCAAAGTTTTTTTTTATTGGTCTGTCAAACCATTACCCCCTGACAGAGTATTCTACCAAACAATTACAAATTCTGTATATTTAAGTATATATTTAAGGAGAATTGTATTTTTGATATTTTTCATTTCATGGTTTTTACTTATTCAATAGTTAAAGATAAGCAAAACACAAATTGATGGTCCATCCATATCATCAAAATCCATAAAAAAGAATCTAACTTATCAACAATACTGCATCAATGTACAAATCACCTGAATTTCAAAAATGTTCTAACAATGCCAAAAGCTGATCCAATGTAACATTAGTCAATATCTGTAACTTTTATTCCTTTTTCATTTTTTTACATTCACCTAATCACACTAAAAGGCAATATCATTTGAATAAAAAATACATTATCAAGAATCTGCAATAAAACACAATTTTAGATTGGCAAGGATTTTTTTGGTACTTTATAAAGTGCATGATCTTTTACAACTATTAATTAAGTTTATTTATTTAATAGTTTGTACAAGGTTATATGCATTCAATGGTTTGAACAAACATTCTCAGAATTAGATTTTTTTTATTTGTAGTAAATTTTTTAAAAGATTTAATTCAAATAATGTACTGGCAATCTGATTTGAGTTTGAAGTGATATGGAGATTGAACTTGTTATTGGACAACATCCGTATCTATTGTAACATGCATACTTACATTTGTTTCCTGGGAGCAGGCGTGGAAGAAGTAGTAGAGCGAACACGTTTCTGTGATGAGGCTTTGTCAGAATCTGCAGTGTTGGTACCACCCATACGATCACTGTCCATCATCCAATTAAGGACCCTGAATAAAGGATAGATTGCATTATTTAAAATGGACATAGAAGCTTACCATACATATATATGAATGTGTTAAAAAAAGCATTTGGTACAAAATAATTCTTAAATCCCAAACAGCAATGAACGCGACTCTTTAATGCATAAACAATTCTCAGTCAATCATATGTAATGACATATCACAAGCCGATAATAATTTTAGTAATAGTTATATTTTCAGGAGCTTTATCTATATTTAAACGGATTTTATGGAATGGATTAGTTGCATTTTGTATAATAGCATAAAAATAGACATTCAGACTTAGCAGCTGGTACAACAATAATGAGGTCAAATCAATTTTCCAAATTGGAGGGGAAAAATGTGTGTACCTCCAAAAATAATTTCTCTTGGTAAAGGACCTAGCGTATTATTACATACACTCAGTGCATAAATATTACCTTGCCTTCTGTACATAATAACAGCTTGAAATAATCACAAATTATTCACTTTAATCTTTTAACATACTTATAAAAAAAAATTCAAACAATTGCATGACTCAACACACCTTCTAATTTAATGCCACGATTAAAGGGAAATAACTCCTTTGAGATCTAAAGAGTACAACCATACATGCAAAAACAATTTACATGTGGTATAGAATGTTTGTTTTTTCTTTAAAGAACAGATCAGGCTTTGAAATAACTTTTTGAGATGTAATTACATAGAATTTATTATATAACAAAGATACAGAATACAATGGCCAACTGTGTCTCTCTGTTTTAATTTTAATTATATCTGGCAGATAGAAGGGTAGAGTATTTGCTCTGGTTAAACATATATCATATCAAACTTGAACAAGGATGTACAGATGCACCTAGTGATATATAAATATCAGCTATCATACTAGATCAACTGATGGGAAAGTGTCTACAAGGGACAGGAGGCAGTGTCTCTTATATACTTCTTCAGTACAACAAAACAAATACCAGGGATCTTTTTACGGTTTAAAAGTTTGTTAGCATTTCTTGGAGAGGCAAAGTTTTATTCTTTTTACAACAATTCCAATTTAATAAACAGCAAAACTGGGATTTTGTTTAGTTTAATTGTTTAACAATTCTATCTTATATATTAATATAATTACATAATAAAATATATTTCACTTTTTGAAATGAAACTTTCCTTCTTTTTTTTTATATATACATTTAAACTTTCTTTTCATAACAGACAGATTTTTTATCCAATGTTTACAATGTTGAATCAATGCTAACCCCTTTGATATCAACCTTCCTCCTTCATTACCATATAATACAAATTGGAAGCCTGTCTGATCAGCAATTCTCTTTAATTAATAAATAATGGTAGTCTCTGAGGGAGATTCATAATGTTAACAAATATATAAAATATTCTCTTTGATGACACACTGGATTACAGGTTTAATATTTAATGTTATTTTTTCCATTCCTCTCTGTTGGTCAAAAGATTATAATTACACATCAAAAGCATTTTATTCATTAACTTTTAACAGTCAGTTTAAACTCCTATTCTTTGTAGTATTGATTTTTTGGATGCTTAGAAGATCAAAGAGTCAAGACATGTGTGCACCTCTAATTAGAAATATTGTTATTTTGATTTGGTTGAGCCAATAAAAAGTTGTCAGCTGTGGCCATGTCAGTATATATCATGACCAAGGTGTTACAGCTTTCATTAGACTTGTTTGAAGCCCTACCATGGGATTTCATGTAAAGCTGCTTCTTCCCTCTTTGATGTTAGTTTAAATTTCATTCTGGGCCACTGTGAAAGCAAATAACAACTAATCGGGAGATTTTCTTCCATAACATCTGTCCCTTGACTTTTGTAAAACTTATTTTCTATGAGATCTTTGTGAAATATAATATGACTAATGGCCCTGTATTATGGATCAATGTTTTCCTTGTTTTATCTCTCAACTTCAAAGGGACATTTAAAACCTTAAAGGCATCTAATTTTCTTACTGCAGATTTTTTATTCTTTTTGTTATAAAATAAACCACATTGGGAGCTCACATGTTTAAGAGCAGACTTAATTATCACGATGCAAATCTCTGTAGCATTGGAATTTTTTCACTAAGAAAAATGTTTTTAAAAGAACAGACAACCATAAAAAAATAACCTTTAACTATGTAAACAAATCCTTCACAGTTTTACACGTTTTTCTACCTTTGACTTTTTCATAGGTGAATTAATTTTAATGTTACAAGTTTTAAAACGATCTCATTTTGTAAACACTATTTGGAAGACTTCTTTGATTTCAATCAGCCATCAATGTTAAACGTACTTTCTTCTCTGTTTTGGTAAAGTAATTTATACATGGTTTTCAAAAGCTATACATGTATTTTTTTCCAATGAATAATAGTACACACTTTCTTGTAATCAATATCCCTAGCTTATCAAATTTATTCAAGTTTAAGATCAAAGCCGATTTTCGTCATTTGTAAATTTGCACATTATATAATTTGATCACTCCTCCTTCGGTTCAATTATACATAGAAATGTAACATTGGTGATTGATTTCTCTATTTGATCACGCGACAAAACACCTTTCAGATCACTGATCAAAATGTTAATTCAGAAGAGTATAATGGCTAAAAACAAAACACCCCACAGAGTAGTAGCAGCATTTAAAATTAAAAATCCTTTTTGAATAAACACATCCATTTTAACGAATTCAATAGGAATATTAAAGTACCAGGTTTAGTTTAATACAAGGTTAGACTTCCCTTTCATCCGAAAACTTCTATAAATATGCATGATGCACCTATTGATTAACGAAAAAACTTCACTTAGATTTTTTCCCAAGATCAAAGAGCTCTGTCAACTTTGATGGAAATAAAAGAGAGCTTCACAAAGAGCTGTTAAAATCAAGCAACAGATGTATGGACTAGCCAAAATAAACATCAAAACCGGCAAGGCTTTTTTTCAGTTTTTGATACATGGCAATTTTTGAAATTCAATATCTAACATTTACAGTTCAGAGATAAAAGAACTCTGTCAATTTATTCAATTTTTCCACATCAGTGAATAATATTACAGTCATACAAACTAAGGTTAAAAATTCACCTAAACCTCTTGTTCAAATAGTTTAAATCTAACACAAAAGTTTTATATAAATATAGTTTTAAGCAATGTGCCCTGCGTTCAAAATTTTAACATACTTTTCTTACTGCACAGACAAAGGTAATATTAAAATGTGAAGGAAAAGGTTGTCAAATAAAGTAAAAATTACATCTTTTCTCTATTTTACAAGAAAAGAACTTTTTAACCTATATTAGTAAACTGCATGAATATAAAACCCTTCTTCGTGAAGACAAAGGATAACAATAAAAACAAAATCTGAAGTCAAACACCACTAAATTAATCACAGAAAAAAAGTGTTTCACCGAATGACATATCTAACATGTTTTATAATTTCATCCTTCTAAAGTTGTTTGATCTTACTTTATGCACTTACACTTTATATATAGCTGTTGAGAAAATCACTTTGATATAGTATTATATTATGACCCTATTTCTGAATCATATTATGTAGCTCAATTTATAAAGTGTCCTAATTTTCTGTACAATGTAAGTCAAGTTTTTCGTGAACTAACTCCCAATTTAACCATGAAAGAACAAATGGTTGAAGTGGCTCCTTTGAGGCTCTGTGTTGAAGGCCTCAATAAGACTTGGAGACAAGGATCAGCATACTTTGCTTTTTTGTATGAGATTTTTGCTGTGCATGTGCTGATTTAATATGATAAAATGGATGGATACCCCATATCCTTTGTTTTTGTATTACACCATATTCTAATTTTACCACAGTTCAGTTTGTGCTGACAATGGTCCAAACTATACATAAATAAAATTTTGTCCTTTAAAGCCTTAAACATCATAAGACTACTTACTTTTCTGATGAAGGATCTTTCATGTTTGGCATTGAAGGTATGGAATCAATCATACTAACACCACTATCAAATTTACTTTCAGTGTCAGAATGTTTACGACTGCCTCGTCCTTTATCATTTCCGCTATAAACCTTTTGAGCGTCACTTTCTATTTTACACCGAGACTCTTTTGTATGATGATGATGGTGGTGATGATGTATATGACGATGAGTTTCAATAGCTTTTTCGTCTCCCATTCCACTATCAAACGATGAATGATAATCAGGCCGTTTTTTATGATGAAGTGTCCGTGAAGCTGACGGCAAGGATTGCATTTTTTTATTTCTATCAGGGGACTTTGGTTTTGTATTTGGAGGACTATGTCTCCCAGGCGACAGACTGGGCGTTTGTTGTGCCGAACTTTCCCATATCCGAGAACAATGTTCCTCTAATATAGAATCAGCATTCTCCTCGTCTATCACAGTAGAAGTCATTAAAGGTAGCACTGAACCGGAGGTAGTGTTATTGTTTTGTGAAAAGGATGATGTCATTGACCTGTTTCCAGGATTGTCTATATCACTCTAAAAAAAATAAAAATACATGAACAATTCTATCTATTTGTTTTTCATTTAAATTTACCTTTTTCGGTAAAAAACCCAAACAGAGGTAAAGTTTACATATATTGCATACACTAGCCTATTTCTTTGTCTATCAGTCACGACATCTCAACTGCATGTTAATGCAGTGGTGTTCAACCTTCATGAACTTGTACAAAGGCACTTACCATACATATTGGGGGGTAAAAAAAAGATTAAAAGGATGAGCAAGTCAAATAAATGTCTGATCCATAATAAAAACATCTATGAAGGTAGAACACATGTTCGTTTTTGATGTCCCAAAATTATGTGTTGAAATTAATCCTTATTTAAATATTGATTTTTCACCTTTTTGTATTTCTTGAGCAAACAATATATCTGTAAGGGCTCCACATTTTCAAATAGCCTCTTGTTCTCCATCTATTAATGAGAATTTGACCGTACCCCTCTACAAATGACTATTTCTATTTTATATGAGATATCATTTCTCAATATAATTTGCCGATTGAATGTTGAGTACTGACACAGCCGTTTAGTATTACAGTAGTAAGCCAACATCAAACGAAGTATTGATCGGCTGGATATTAGTAACATTTGTCAACCTTCTAATTCAAACAATTTGTAAACAGCTAAATATCATTAAATGGTGAAAAATTGCAGATTTTGCACGTCAATTCAACAATATTGTATTACTTAAATGCAAATTTAACAATCAAATATTATCAATGCAAATTAATGTGAATTAATTCCCCCAATAAAACATTAAGTAGAAATGATTACATTAAATAACAATGCAGTTAACATGCACTATTACATAGCAGATTAAAAGTACGTTTATTCCCTGTAGAATCCATCACAGTTATCCAACCCCTAAAGATAGCAATACATGTACATGTAATCAGTAACAGCAGGTGCCCTTTGATGTTTTACATGCAATCTCCAATAACAAGTCACACTATTCCCATCACTCTTTGATGTTTAAATAATTTGATTAAGGCCAAATAAGGCATTCTACAAAAGCTGTTAAAGCCGTAATGAGTTAAACAGCCAGCAAGAGTTTATGAGATTTGTTTTTATATAATAACTGAACCCTGGCATGGAAATACTTAGGCTATTTAGTCCCTGTAACAGTTTCAGGGTGGTATCACAATGACATTAACTTGCGCATACAGGACATGGTGAAACACACACCACACACATACAAAGCTTGACCTAAATAAGTACCTCATCTAAAACTCTGCTCATGTTAGCTCTAATCCTTTCATCATTTTCCTGCTTTTGTTCAACCTTCTTTAATCTGTCTATTAATACTTCTGCGAAAGCTTTAGGATCTGTTTCTGCTATGTTTCGATCTTTAGGCGGGCGATTTGTTCTCTGATAAAAAGAAGTAAAGAGGTTATAGAATATAATATGACTAGAAAGACAGTGATTTAGCAAGACTGCAGGTTTCTTTTATAAACATGAAAGTTTGCAATTTTGAAAATTGGACCAAGCGACTTTTATTTAAAAAAAATCCAAATCTGAAAAAAAGGGGAGTTGGCAGGAATACAGGAGTCTTTCTTTACAATTTAAATGTGAGCTGTCACCCTGTGTAAACCATCAGAAAAGCATATACAGGTTGACTAAAAAAATAATCTACTTCTTAGCAGTGCTCTGCATCAATTTGATGTTGGGAAATTATTTGAAGTACTGTCAAAGCTCCACTTATCAAACTTGAAACACAAAGCTGTAAGAAAGGATGTCCCCTGTTGAATTGTTCCTTTCATCTATAATAGTGTATACAAGTGTACTTCCCTCTATTTATATAGGTGCTTATTGTGGACTGATATCGGAAACATCCTTTCAATTATTACGTCTAACAGTACACTACTTGTAATTGTGTCAATAGAGAAATCGTGCAGTTCTTCTTTGAGGAAATGTTAAAATAGTACCTACATACTTCTATGGACAATTTATATATAGATTTTTATAACCTATTAGAAAGCATATAATTTCGATTTACCTCTTTTGTTTCACTAAATGGGCAAAAAGGATATGAAGTACGAGTATAGAATCCTTGCCTTTTTATGTGGGTAATATATACCTGATTGAAGTTTGAGTATGGGATCTTTGCCTATGTAGGCAAGTAATACCTAAGGGTAATACAGTTACAGGAATAAAAGGCTAATTAAGTTTGAGTATGGGATCTTTGCCTTTTTAAGCAGGTAATTCCTAAGACAGCCTAAGGGTTATACACTTACAGGAATAAAAGGCTGATTGAAGTTACTTTCTTTATTTTGTTCTGCTTTCAGTCTCAGTTTTCTTCTCATTCTCTTGTGTTTATATAAATCCCCATCTCTGGAAAAGACATTTAATTTATCATTAACATTCATGTACATTTGATGATCTACACATTTTTCTCTCTAACCTAAGGATTTCCTTTGATAAACTATCATCTATTTGTCAAAATTTAAATGGTTATTGCCAACAGCAGAGGATTACATAATGACCACAAAGTACAAAAGAAAACTACAATGTAATCTTATTATATACAAAGTCAGATAATTAGTTGTCATTGATGTAAAGATCAAAGGCAATCACAGATAACACATTACCTACATGTTTTAAAATCGCTTTTATTTGCAATGTTTCTTGGTAATTATAGAATTTTTCATCACAAGCCATCAGACTATGGTAAAAGGATCTTGATCTTCTAACATCAAAGAATCTTTTTTACAGCTATCAATTGATTAAATGAGTCACTTTTATGTGCCCACTTCTACTTTAATTAATAGAAAAACAAGTCAAAGAGTTTGATAATGTATTAATGAAGAGTCTTCAAGTGTTCTTTGTCTCCTACAGTAATCACACAATTCATTTCATCCAGACACAAAACAAATAAACTTTCATCAGAATCAAGTTCTCCCCCGACACACAAAGAGTAAGCAGAAATATTTACAGGTCAAAAATCAAAACACCAGTATTACAACATATAAATAATAGATTAATGCTTTGTACAAACAATTCTTATATATCTTTTCATATCTTTACTATAATCTAGTAAAGTATAATGCATAATGTTTACAAATTGACTTTAACATCTTTTTCTTTCAATCGATCAAAAGAAAGCGTATTTTGTAGTATAATCCTGAAGAGGGCACTTTATATGTGTAGAGGATTATATGATGTTAGACAATGTGGAAATCATTCAGACAAAATGTGTCAATAATCACTAAAATAAACCACTTATTCACACATAAGCTGCTACCATTCATTTATAGAACAGAAAACGGGTAAACACCAAAACTGAGACAGAATAGAAAAGAAGAGATGTTTGTCTTGTGAAAGCTTTAACTGCAGGGGGTCACTTATCAGACCCTGCTGAATTACCCTGGTTTTTCATGATGCTGGAATATTCTTTAATGCTCTTCAACTTTGTACTTGTTTGACTTTATAAATATTTTGATTTGAGCGTCACTGATGAGTCTTGTGTAGACGAAACGTGCGTCTGGCGTACTTTGTAATCCTGGTACCTTTGATAACTATCTTTACATTTTTTAATAAATGCACGTTTTTCTTTTGTTTTTATTTTACACCACTTGTGCTTGCTTGTGGTTTTTTAATGATCTATTTCATTTTTATACCACTTGAAAATCTTACAAATGTAAAATTGGGTTATGTGGAATATTTATTTATTCTTCAAGTCTTGGATGAAGTAATTATGATAACCTATTTCATGATTGATTGACCTATTTAAAAGCTTTATCCAATGATTGATAGATTTTTGTTTTAGTTTAAATATCCAGTGGCAAATATATCATGTATCACCATACACTCTAGAAGCTGAAGGCAATTTAATATCTTTGAAGAGAGCTGTTAATATCCTTGTCCAGGATAAACCTGGAAATCTAGATCCATAGGGACAGACCCATATGGTTATTAAATATAAAAGTCCATTTAGATATTAATCCTGCAGTCTCTGAAACTTGACAATCCCTTTGTTTAATCTGGTCATTTGATGATTTTTTACAGTGGTTGAATCAAAGGATTGCTTGTCTATAATGAGATAACACTGAATTTACCCTCTAGTGCTAATATCAATTATCAGATTGTTTAAAGAGCCATCTTCAAAGGACAGCACTGATTGGACACTTTATGTCCTATAGATCAAAGAGTTCAAATGATCCTGATAAAACTTCCATTAAGTGAACATATACTGTAAAATGAATTTTGGGTTGTACATTAGAAAATTAAATGTAAAAAATATTTATGACATCTTTTTACTCTTTTGATCTCCATTTAAAAACAGGTATATATTTAAGTTTCACACAATATTGCTTTTAAAGATTTAAAATAGAAGTAAGTATTTAAATTTTAATAAAACTTCTACAAAACACTCTTTGATCACACAGAAAGATTTTGCAAATTAAAATTTTACAAAAATTAAACCAGTACAAACAAATAGAGATACAAGAGTAACAAAACTTTGATTTGATTTTTCCACACTGTCGACCATAAGGATCAAAAGTAGTTATATTTTTGTTTTGTCTGCCTATTTTTGTGTAGTTAAATCCTATATAAGGCTTGGTTTCACCTCTATACTAAGCTTAGTTTTTGAAGTCAATCAACACAAAGGCTGTAGCTCACTGTATAAGGATTGTAAATTATGGTGAATTTCCACCTGATAGATCAAAGACTAGACTTCAATGAGGAATGACCATTACCTATGGTTTAATGGTTGAGCTTTACAGCTAACTACACAAGATATGTTATAAGAAGTACACATAAAGATTGCTTCTTTGTCAACAGATTTAAAACAATTTTATTAAATGTGAAGTTACCAGAATATTAAGTTTCCCTTTAATTTGTAGTAAAATAAAATGGGAGAATTAAAGAGCACATACAGTTCAAAGAAAAATATTATATCATCATGACAAGAACGGGCACGAAAAACTTTCATCAAACATATTTTTGGGCACGAAAAGTGTTCATCAAAAGATATTTTCAAGTGATTTCTGTGAATCAAGTATGTTTAATCTATCAAACAAACAGGAAATCAAAGCCACGACAAAGTTTTTATATTAGAAAATGTACCGCAATTCTGATCAGACTTTAAAATGGGAACAATAAGATATTAAATATGGGGTATGGTGTACATTGTAATATTGTATACAATGTTGACAAGTAAGGGTCAAAGTGAATGTAAATAAAGAAAATTACAGGGTGCATAATGTTAACTTCTTTGGATGACATATAGGTCATTTACTTTTATTAACATATTCAATATTCTAAGTCCAACCTAGAACAGGTGTAAGCTTACAGAAAACATTAAATATTACAATAGGAAGATGTGGTACGATTGTCAATGAGACAGCTATCCACCAAAGTAAAAGAACAAAGGATGCTAACAACTAAAGGTCATTATCTTACAGCCTTCAACAATAAGCAACACTCATAATGCATAGTAGTAATTAAAACCTGACATAACAAAATGTCAAACAATTGAAAAAGAACCAACAGGCATGTATACAGAATGTGGCTGGGTTAAATATGTTCATTACCCTCAACAAAGAAATAGAAATCTACTTTACATGTTACACAGAGATCTTAATTAAGTTTATTTTTATTTCAAAAGTATTAAGTTTACTCCTTTTTAAATGTGTAAAAATTTCATAAAATTGTTATATATTAATGGGAAATTTAAATTGATGCAACTGAAAAAATATATTGATGTTAAAAAATGTTAAACACGCCATCTTCTTCAAACAAGGCCATTCATTTTTTTTAAAATACGCTAAAAGTTTCAAAAGTTGTTAAAAGACATGGAATTTCCACTAATTCCAAAAATGAAAATCTGCTTTACAGATACCCCACAGGGATTGTTTGTACTGATAACCAATTTACAGGCTATCAAATGCTTCAAAAACTGTGCAGATACAACTAACAATGACATGCACAATATTACATGTAAAAAGCCAAAAATCAGAACATAGGCCAAGGTCAACATCAACAAAAACACATTAAAGGCTGGGCAAAGCTATGATGTAGTCAATGGAAAGGAATTTATCTTGGTCACCTGGTTTTATGCACAACTTGATCATTTTAACCTGCATTTCTTAATCTGTTTAAACAGACTTGTAAAGCATGGATTTGACATGATATTTTAATCTTTTAATTGGGATAAAAATCATTATTTATGAATTTAAATGATACACTTCCAACATATGCAGTACAAGGATCATCCTTTTAGCCATTTGTTTTTGGCAGATGTTTTATCTGAATGTTAAGTACTCTTTACATCAATCAGTCAAAGCGTAGAGGTATTCATCTATGGTCAAACATTAGCTTCTACTGTTTGAGGTGTGTTTCTAGCTAACTTTTTCTTTAATTTCATAGTACTAAAACATGTAATTAAGCTCTTCATTAGCTGGAATTGATATTGTCTAATACAGAACTGTTTACTGGTTTATGGTCTTATCTCTCAAAAGGAACAACTACACAGGAATACATGTATCTGCTAAAACAGTATTCTATAAAAGGTTTTTACAAATTTAATAACTAGCTTTGTTAATCTGGTATTTTTGTTTGAGTTATCTACCTTTTGCAAGTAATAGAAATAGTTAAAAATACCCATAGTCCAGTGAGAAAAAAATGATGAAATACATTCACAACAGTAGGTTGAAAATAAAGCAAATGAAAGGCTGACAAATAATAATTCGTGAAAAAACCTAGATTTCAGGTAACAAAATATATAAGGATGATAACTTGCACATTCATTTTTACAAATAATAGGTTTTTGCTTAAGAAACTATAAAATGACTTGATTCCAGAGATATCCCTCATGTTAAGGGTTTACAAATTTCACTACCACTTTTTTTTGCCAATGTTGTAAAGACAGTTTGTTCTATTGATCTCTCGGTCAACAATAAACAATGATAAATCTGATTGAGGCTAGGACATTTCACTTTGCTCCTTTTTATCGTAAAAGTCAGCACGATAGCATGTAGGAAATATCTTTCTGTACTGACCCTCACCTACTCAGTTGTGCAGCAAGATAATGTGAGGCAAATAATTATATTCACCTGTTTGTAACTAAAATGTTAGTAATTTGAAGGTCTACCATCTCCTAATGAATTTTGTTTGTCAGTGAGTACATGTATGTTGGTCATTAAGATTACTATAACCATTTTACCTCAATAATAACAAATATATACAAGAACACCTACATGTACTACAGACAAATAATATCCAACATGGACACAAAACATGAAGATGACGATGACTTACATGCTACTATCTGTCTGGGAACGAGTGTCGTCAGTTAATGCATCGCTGGCGCTGGAAATGCTCTGGATCTCGCTGTCTTGGAGAGAGGTAGGAGCATAGGATTGGTAGGTATGTGGTATTGAGGGTACCCTTGGAACCGATGGATATGAAAAACTGTAACATAGCAACATAAATAAACAAAATAAAAACATAGAAGCATAATTAGATAATGCAGGCTACATGCAGCAGGTTTTATTGTAACTACAAGATGTAATAGCTTGTATTTATCAAGATAACAAAAGAAATCACATGCAAATTGATAAAAAAAAAAACACACTTTTTATTGTGTATATATCATATTTAGATTAAAAAAAGTTCCTGCAAAATACCCTATATAAACATATAATCTTTGTTTACTTATTTTCTTAATTGTACTACAATACAATGATTCAAAACATTCCAATTTAATATTGATGAATCCTGAAGAAATGGGTAGTCCAAAATAGACAAAAGTTATAAGTACTTTTTTATAGCCTATAATACAATGAGGTGAAAGCATTTATTCTGAAAACTAAAACAGGCAAGAGTCTGGCTAGGAGCTGCATATGGAAACCCCTAGTGAAGTGTACAGTATTTCTGAATTCTATCAAACACAGAAAAAAGTAATTGCTGGAATAATTAAACAATCTTTCAAACTCTTACGGTTTAAGATTGATATTAACAACTGATAAACAACAATACAAAACATTGACAAGTACGTCCAAAAAATGTATAGCATTCCTCCTCCATGTTTATGTAGGTAGGAGAATGGATGCACATGAGTGATTTTCCTATCTTATGTGGAGAATTTGACCTGACTCACCTCGGTCATTATACAACTGTGTTAAATGCCCTTTGTTCCTAAGTAATGTGGAATTTTAAGAATAGCCTGCCTATCATAAAGTCACTGGCTTGGTATAAATTAATGTGAATTACTGAATAAGAATAAAAAGGTCCACAATCTGATTAATTTTACAATATGTCATTAGCTTTTGCTTAACTATGACTTAATGGATGTATCCTGTGTCAAAAACAAGTTTTTATATTACCAACTAGAATGATAGACCTTTATCATTTTACCCAAATAAAGGCATGATGAAATTATTTTATCATAGATTTGATGATCCAGTTCATACCTATACATATATATGATTTATAAGTTAGACAGGGTATTCAGCTTTACCATCAACCATGTAAATTTGAAATATCCTTAGGACCAGTGAAAACTTATAGGGTGGTCTAGTTATGAAGGAATCTTATATCTACTTTCTTAAAAACAAACTTTTTTTATTTATTTTATGCTACATTGTATATTTTGTAGTGAACAAATGATATCAAATGCTTCAGCCACATAAAATCATTAAACATGTTGTTTTCAATTCATGAGAGTTACAAAACACAAGACCCTTCAAAATCACCTGTATAGGCAGTCATATTGGTCATTCATAACTGGGTTTATTTTTGGATCAACAAAATATTATGCTTGAAAATAACATTAAAATTTAATAATACCATAGTTTTAACTGTAGATCTTGTATAATCAAACCATGCTCATCAAAATGGGACAAAATTGTTGGTTTACTAACAAATGTATGTAATCTTATGCTAAACTAATTATGTTTGCCCTAAATATACCATGTATTTGAAGATGAAAGCATTCACACAACAATCTTACATTTATGACCTACTTCTATATATCACATCTACCGCGGTAACAGGTTATCTTTTTGTTGGAAATTTTGCACTGAAATCTTTTAGAAAGAGAGTTGAGGATTTCTTTGTTGTTTAAAATTTTATAGGTGTGTTCAAGTTTCAATGAGGCTGAATATCCATTACAAATGTACATTTGTACATTCAATGTTTTTGTTTCTTTTTTTGGACAGGTACATTTGTATGTACATTGTAAATTACTTTATTACTTTAAACATGTATACATATTTGGTGAATCAAGAATTGTGGTGTACATACATCTGTACATCTTACTTTGGCTAAATACATTAAAAATAAATGTGTTTTCCTCTTTAAATAAAGGATTGCTTGAACAGTTTGTAGGAATTACTAGGATGGTAAAATATTTTTTTTATTTTGCTCATTTTAACTTGAGAACACAGGGGCCACCTTCAATTTAGTTAATATACATTGTACACTATCACTGTGCTAATAAAAACCTATAAAGGATAGTCATTTCGAGGATACAAAAAAAAAAAATTTAGATAGGGAAAACATAAACACAAGTATTTTATATTTTGGACAAGTTGTTCCTGCTTTTTATTTCAGATAAAAGAATCGAACGCCATTCAGACATCTATATGAGGACTTCTGACACCAGGGTCTGTAGAGTAACCTTCACCTTAAATTAAATAAGCTAAAGACTAAGCACAACATAGTGTACTTACTTAAATGGTTCATTCACAACTCTCTTCACACAGGTTTTAGAAGCACTGGGTGGACCATCCATATCACAACATGACACATTATTAAGTTCCTGATCTTCCAAAAGAGTAGGAAGAGGCCCTGAAACTGGACGTACACTATTAGAACCACTAGTACTAGTACTTTTTGGACTTCTTTCACCTTCCTTTTGAATATATTGAACAAAAAGATCACTTTTAAGGAATAATGGATATGTATTTTTACGCATATGTTCCTCTACCTCCATCTGAGCCTTGTCAAATATCCCCTGACCTGCCGCAAAAGTTCGTTTTTGAAGTTTTTCATGAATATAATGCCTAGTCAGTTCTGAGATGCATGGTAACTTATCAGTTTTTATATACTTTTTATGAATAGCTCGAATTATGCTTTGTATATTAGCTACATCATCTGGAGGTTTTCTTTTTAATCCTTCACATGCAAAATAAAAATCCACAGAATAACATTTAAAATCCTCGTTTTCTAAAAACTGTTTGAATAAATGGACACCATCTCTGTCTTCTAACAGATAACTTAAGTTCTCAGCCCATTTCATATACGGTGGTGTACTATTCTCAGTGAAAGGAGGAGAATTGGACACACTCCCTTCTGGTTCAAAACCCAGGGGGGCTGTCATATCTTCGTCGTCTACACAACAACTTTGGTTAGATATGAGAGACTTGTCTTTCATAGACCGCCTTGGTGTAGCAGCAGGTGAATGTGTAGTTATATCACGATTTGATCCACCACTCTTACACGATTTGGTACTTTTATGAGATTCGCTACTTTTTGTTGATAATCCGCCGTTTGACTGAATCTCATTTTCTTCACCTGGCACGGGTGGCCGTGGAGCAGTCTCCGTAAAATTACTACCTCCACTCTCTGAGAGAAACTGGCACACCCTGCTAGATGTCATGTTGCTTGATACAACCCAGCTTTGGGTTTCTGTCAGCTCATCTGAAAATGAAATGACTTTTAAAAACTGTTACTTTTAAACAATTCAAGAACAGAATTCATACTGAAGTTTGAAGAAATTAAAATCAATTTAAGATTGAATATTTTTGATGGTGTTTATTGCCTATTGTGACCAATTTCACTGTACATATGTACATTATGCACAACACATTGATGATACTGCCAAAAGTGCATTTTCCAATCATGCAAAATTATACTCTAACCTGCTTTTATCATCCTAAATCAATTATGGACAACCAAGCATCTCAATCAATGAAGTGTTTCATGGGTCAGAAGAAATGCAGAATGCACTGACATGTATAAAACGTTTCAGTGTTTAGATGTTTGTCAGTGTCTGTGAACTGTGAAGAATTTTCTAATAGCACAAATCAACAATTTTTTTCCACACAATTGGCAACAACTTCTATTATCTATTGAAGATTTATCTTTTGATCATTAACTGCAGAACATTTAACATGCTTTTTTTCTATAATGGTGCCATGTCTCTTAATCATAACTATAGAACATTTGAAGTGCTCTCTTTCTTAGATGGTGCCATATCTCCTCATCATTTAAGCAGAATTCTGGGGTATTTTTTTCTTGTCATACAAGCAAATACTCATTACCTCTTCAGTTTTCACCAAAATCTTTTGCAACTACTTGTTGGAAAACAAATATTTCTGTCTGTCTTAACAAAGTTTAGAAAAAAACTAATCCAAATAAAATCTTAAAAGTCAGGGGCTTCAACCGTGTAGATAAAGATGCACTCTGCTGTTTTTCTAATCAGATCTTCATCAATATACATGTATTAATTATGAACTCTGAACAACAAATATTATTCATTTGTTAAACTGGATAAAATAGCATGTTTATAATCATATGCTGTTGAATAATTATCTGTTTGTTAACAATAGAGGAACCAGCCTGCAGGTAAGTAAAATTCATATTTGAAACCTTTTGAAAATCAATGGGAAAGATATTTTGGAAATAATGGTTAAAAAATAAATAACAAATGACATGTAATAGTGTTAATGCGGGAAGACAATACTTTATTGTTTCAGGGGTGTCTAATTTTAGTTAACAGTAGTGTATAACAACACCATGAGAGAAACAAAATGTAGTATATATGGTATGCAATGTCAAATACCTCAATCAATTTAGCTGCTGAACGATTTAATGCTGATGTATAAATCTAAAACATACATTTCAGCTGATTACTGGCTTAGAAGCTTATTTCAACCGTCTTGAGTTTAGAAGCAAGATACAAATTATCCCAACATAAAGACAAGAGGCGGCCATTATGATAAGTCTTGGGGTACTTAAAAGGGGACATAATTTATGTGTTTAATTATACATCTGGCATCTAAAACAACATGTATCGACTGTTAAAGTGCACATTTACATATCTAATGACTAAACAGAAATGATCGAATGATAATCAAGACTTACTTTCATCAACTAACGACATCAGAACATAGTATTATTGGGAAACAATGGCTAAATTGCATTGCTATTCTGAAGCGTTCGCGCACCTGTCGAAAACGGTCACTGAAACACCAGATATTAAAAAACACCACAGTTAAATCCCAAATGAAATTGCAGGCAGTAATTAATGTGTGTTAAGGAAGTGTGTTTAATCCTCAAATGAAATAATTTCACTAAAAACACAACCGAGTTATCTCCTCATAACATCCCACGAAACAAAATGGCCCCTTTCAAAAGCTGTGTTTATACGACATGGTGATATGAAATTTAGCAGATGGTGTACACTTCGAAACATACCTTAATAAAATGTTTCAATTCGTGTGCATGTCGGTCAATTCAAATGCTACAATATTAATTTGAAAAGTTTGAATCTTCAAACATCAAAAGCCACATGCCCGCCGCCGACTATCCTAATACAAAGTGACGTCACAGTTCTTTTGAAGAACCGCACCAATCACAGACGAGATAAAATCAACATTCACAAAAATGTTGTGGATTAGTCTAACATGTGGGTAAATCAGTGTTAATGCGATTAACATTACAATTAAAATATAATTAACTATTGTGTTTTGTTGGCATTTTTTTCATTTGATCAACACTATATTTGCATCTGATATCTAAAATAAGTTGATTAGATTTATAATAGTATCTTAAAAATATTACCAACTAAACATGAGACCCCTCAATTATATACAAATGGGAAAAGCTTCCGATAGCAACAAAAGTTAGGAGAGAATGGACTCTTAGAAGTTAATTCGTGCTGTGCTGAAGCTGTTCGGGATACCTTCGATAAAATGATGAAAGTTTACAATGGAATAGCATATTGCTGAAAAATATTACATAATCTTTTTGTAAATACAACACACTAAAATAACACACGGGGAATTATATTAGTCTTTCATCTTCTTCAGATAATTTACATTTGCCCCTATAAATTACATCGGCGTGCCTTAGGCGATATGTGATGGTCAATGTATTACACTAGTGTTATAAATCTATAATTTTGTACGTGAAAGGGTTGGTAGGAAGAGAGGTAACGGTGAAATATGATTATTATTAAAGAAAAATATATATATAGTTACATTTTTTCCTTCTGTTAAAATGTTGACACTGTGGTTTAGAACTAGCCAGGGTTTGAAATAAAGACATTGTGAATAAATTGTTAATCCAATCAGTACGATTCACGAAACATAATTACACGAACGAATTAATTATTTTAATTGTTACGTATGTTCAGGTAAACATCAAAGGAACCGATCGCCTTTGTTCTCTTTGTGGGATAATTACGGATTCGTCGATATCACCTATCTTGTTATGATCAATTCACTTGTTTTCCTACAGAGAACTAGTAACTTAATATTTTTAATTCGTTTTATCCCAAACACACTTTTTATAACTTTAAAGTAGATTTATCAAGCGGCGCTTAAAGGAAATTCAAAGAAATTAGAGTAATAACGCCGGTGATACACACAGGTAGACTTTATTGACTCTTTGTAGTTGGAGATCAAAGAGAAATTTGTCATTATGTCATGCTTGTTTAAACTCGGCTAGGTCGTAATGGGTTACCTTAAAAGTTTATATTATTCATTGATGTTTGTAAAGGAAAAATTATTCTGTGCTCTTTAAAGAAACACAGGGAATTATTATGTTAACCAAATGTTGTTTCTCACTCCCAAATTGTAATTAGAAAGTTATTGCAAAGCGAATGAAATGTTGAAAAATAAAATTTGTTGTCATTAAACATTCGGCATAGTTTATCGAAATAGAAATTTGACACATCAACAAGGAAACCACTTACATATTTTTCTGTGGGGCACAAAAATAAATAATTAATACTAATGCACACAAATCATTTCTTTTCATTGGACATCAGTGTTTATGAATTTTGATACCAGGAATAACTTCGGAGTGTGTTAAGAAGAACTAATCTTTTTACCGCAATTTGACGTTTGGGATCAATTTGGATTGCACATTTTACAAGAATATCAATTGTTGTTGAAACCATCCATAAAAGATCCACCCCTAGAGAAATAATAAAGATTTTAAGGCCAACCTCTATTTCCGAAAAGTATTAGGATTTTCAAGTCCAACCACCCTATACCTCCGATACAGGTCATGCAGTGACAGACGGACAGACACGTAGAGTCTATTAAAAAGCATCACAGGCTAGTGGCGGGACCTCAATTAATTGAAAGTGGTGCAATATATAAATGATTCTCAAATTTCGGCAACACTTCCTATTGAATCAACTTTGCCAATATATGTCTATATACGAGTCTTAATTGAAAACTACTGCATTTGCGCCGATCTGCATTTCATTTGCGCCGATTTTTTCTTTCATTTGCGCCGATTTTTATTTTCATTTGCGCCGACATTTTTTACAGGTAAATTACAGGTGAACAGATATAAGAAGATGTGGTATGAGTGCTAATGAGAGAACTCTCCATCCAAGTCATGTAATTTTTCATTCATTATAGACCTCTTCCGTTAGCCACTTGTACAAATTTAAAATTTAATGAATTATTAATCATAACATGTATATAACTGATGTCCCCTGATCACCACAAGGAGGTAGAAGAAGGCCTACAAGATACATCTCCAGACTTTACCTTGACCGTTCCCGTAGTTCTTTAGCCTGTCTGTCGGACATCTGCCACATGGTTATGCTCGTTCTGTGTTTTGACAATAGAATCCGTGGTGACTCTGGAATTACACGATTTTATTGGATATTAGTAAGATATGTTGTTATGTTTCAGGACCGTGACTTATTTTCCGATATGCATTGCCCTCGATGATGAAAAGACTTGACTCCTCGGCCCGTCGTAGTGTGCAATATGTCCATCGTGTTACAACGAAGTTCCAGAACACTATGAATCAAAATTAACATAAGTGAACAACATTTATAACCAGATTTTATCAATGATAGAGTACAGTACATGTACAAGTATCAACTTACCTGTAAATCTAATTAGGAGCAATTATGAAATCGGCGCAAATGAAAGAATGAATATTTTCAAAATCGGCGCAAATGTCATACGCCCGTTCTAACCTATAATTGCGTTAGATAAAAACCGCAATTTTTATACGTGTGCATATAAAACAAATTTCGTTGTAGAAGGGTATAAAAACAGCACAAACAACATTTTCGAAAAGACCGAAAAAGTGAAAAAGTACATTGAAACAAAACGCATTTGACTAACAGGTCGAACAACTGATGTTCTTTTATATATACCCTGCTGACTGCCATTGGCAATTGCCAAATAAAATTGATCACAAGATGTAACAAAATGGATCTTAATATAAATGTAATACTAAACAGAAATTCTTTTTAACTTGTGGCCACGATGTTATGCCACAAACATACGGTGTCAATATTTTTTTAATACACCAGATCCGGATTTCGACAATAAATGTCTCTTCAGTGATGTTAAGGATCGAAACGGTATTTGGAAGGCCATATAAAAAGTACCCTAATTTTTAGATAAACTCTTGAATTTTAAGAGTCAATATAGGATGAACGGATCATATAAACCGGAGGAGAAATATGATACAAGCCCAATATATCTATATATATATATATACAACTCGTCTAAACATCAACCCAACAATGTTAGATCTGTAAATTTCTTCCCTCGCCGGGATTCGAACCCATGCTACTGTGATATCGTGACACCAAATCGCCTGCACTGCAGCCGTCCCGCTAGACCACACGACCACCTGGGCTCTACTAAAATAAAGCTTCGGTGGCCGTGTGTTACCTTTCCTCGTCAGTTTTAATCTAGCGTCTTACTACAGTACATGATATATGAGGCATGGAGATGTTATTGTTACAGATCAGCTCAATTATCTATAGTAAAGGATCCTACAAATTAATGTAAGATACAGTCACAGAAAATAATCATATTTATAAGTACGTCTCACTCTGAGTCAGTGACAACTCTGCAACAGATTTTTCAATCGGATCGCCATCAATGATGGTGATAATATATGTGTAAAGAAGATGTGGTATGATTGCCAATGAGACAACTCTTCACAAGAGACCAAATGAAGCAGAAATTAACAACTATAGGTCACAGTACATCCTTCAACAATGAGCAAAGCCCATACCGCATAGTAAGATATAAAAGGCTCCGGAATGACAAATGTTATATAATTCAAACTAACAGCCTTATTGATGTACTAAAGAAATTGAACGAAAAACTAATATGTAATAAGCACCAAACGGCAACCACTGAATTACAGGCTCCTGACTTTGGACAGGTACATACTATACTTATTCCACCAACGAAGGTGGTTCAAAAGGAAGTCTTTCACAAATATCTTTACGTCATTCACAAATAGGTGCGTGCGAACATGACAAAGCAGTGTTCCTTAGATATTGTTACAGAATATCATTTATCCGCCGACATGGTTCCAATGTTCAAGGCTGCCAGCTAAAATATCTAAAACAATAACAAGTCTCTAAATAAGTTTTTGTCAATTCCAGTCTCTTCGCTAAAGCCTTCAATATAAAATTGAGAATAGAAATGGGAAATGTGTCAAAGAGACAACAACTCGACCAAAGAGCAGACAACAGTTGAAGGCCACCAATGGGTCTCAGTTCAATGCAGCGAGAAAATCCCGCCGACCGGAGACGTGCTTCAGCTGGTCCCTTATCAAAAAAGTATACTAGTTCAGTGATAATGGACGTCATACTAAACTCCGAAATATATAACTGAAGAAACTAAAATTAAGAATCATACAAGACTAACACAGACCAGAGACTCCTTCCTAGCTGAATTGGGACAGGCGCAAACATACAGCGGGGTTATTCCTGTTTCATTCATTGCAATTAAAGCTTGACTGAAGGGCGACTATACTATGATATAATGATTTGAATTATTGAAGACGAACATATATTAATCAATATGTTATGTTTCCTATTTTGTAAATTGGAAATGTAATCGTAGTGACCTGAAGCTATGTTCAGAATACAGCCATGTCATAAGTATAAACTTAGTGGTCTCGTGTTCTCCTCGAGAACGGAATGTTACATGGGGTTAAATACCTGGTCGGGTAACACCAAAGTCTTGAAAATTGGTTGCTTCTCCACCAAGAACGCGGCAGCATTAGGAAATAAAAGCAAGAGTTGGAGTCAGAATAATATGTTCGTATAGGGTTACATGACTGTGTTCCTGCAGACTGTTACCTTGTGAGCTAGCACATTATTTAAAAACTTCTCAGTATATATTGGTCTAGTACAAATCAACATGTTCTCGCCCTGAATATATGCTTCTAGTTTTCCACTGGACGTTAACAACCGCCATCCTCACCAGTACTATTTAGATTAAAGATTTTATAGAATTGATACATACTTTCGTATGATAAATTGTATTTAATACTACAATCTATTTAAAAATACAGTTGTGTAATATATTAGTATCTGAGCAATGTATTTTTAACTATATAGTGATATAGCCTTACCATTTTGATTATTTTCAAGTTGAGAATATCTCATGTGTCATATAAAACACACAAAGTCCATAAAACTAAGAAGATCATATAAACAGACAAAACCAAACGTTCGACTATTTTAACAAAAGGAACGACAGTATAACAACTGTCATATTCCTGACTTGGTGTAATTTTAACGACTCTTTATATTACACGTCACTGCATGGTCAACTTCTCAACGATGACCAAAAACACACTATCAAAGCACGCCCAGTAAACCATCAAATCACAACCAAATATTCAAGCGAGAAAAACTTAACTGGCACTTCCCTTTGAGCTTTTCTAGTACAAACTATCCAAAAATAATATAGACAGCGTAGGTCGACTTTTCACCAATCTGTAGTCAACCTGTATGTTATAAAGTGTGCCAGGTTGAGATCATCTGAATCGGTTGTGAAATTCTGGAGCAATATTTAGATTTTCTGCACGGGCATATATAGAACTTCCAACTAGCTAATTGTCAAGCAGATAAGACCCTCTGTATTATAAAGTGATTGTGATTTTACAGCTTTTTTTTTCGTTTTGACATTAGTTGTGTATGATCAAGTTCTGTAGGTCTATAAAGAGCAGTGGTTTTTGCTTAAAATTGAGAATGGAAATGGGGATTTTGTCAAAGAGACAACAACCCCACCAAAGAGCAATGTGTCTTCAAAACAGTGAGAAAATTCCTCCCCCGGAGACATGCTTCAGCTGGCTCCTTCACAAAAATGTGTACTAGTTCAGTGATAAAGGACGTCATACTAAACTCCGAAATATATTGAATAAACTAGAATTAAAAATCATATCGTTGAAGACTAACAAAGGCCAGAGCCGGGCTCATGACTTGGGACAGGCGCAATAAAATGCGGCGGGGTTAAACATGTTTTTTTTTTAAATCTCATCCCTCCCACTCTTCCTCTAGCCAATGCAGAAAACAAACACACAGCAATACACACAGTAAAACTCAGTTTAAAAGAAGAGTCCAATGTCAGAAAAGGTAACAATAGAAACTAAACAAAATGACAATGTTCCACGAACTAACAAAGGACTTTTAGCAGTTAATGACATGCCAGCTCCATACCTCAATCAAAATGATTGAAAAACTATATCTTCATCGCTTGAATATCAAGCACAATCCTTCCCGTTATACTAAACCATGTTTTGTGTTATAGGTGTTATATGTTTTAGTTAGCTATAAACAGTTAGGAGTTTGGTTTTGCAATACGACCCCGTTGAAGAAATTGTATTGCATACCAACTTTCTAATTGGACAAATTCACTAGGGCGGAATTGCAAAATCCCAAATCATAAGTGCGTATTGCTAACTGAAACCTATAACACATAACATGGATTCAGTAAAAAGATGTCACAAACAATCTAAGAAAAGAACATGACTTTATGCAACGCCAAAACAGGTGTCGTTTAGGATTAAACATTTCCAGAACTTAAAATATGTTCAATATTCACCTGTTTCGTGAAAATTGGTGTATTTTTTCGTTCATCGTGAAATTGCCAGGCTGAATTACAGGCTAGTACCGAGTACTGACTCGGATTAATCACATAAAATGTATGTGTCCGGAATAAACTTTTTCAAATGCCCTACCACCCTATATAAACATGGGACAGTGGTGTAACTGACCTCATGAAAACAAACCTGTCAAATTAGTTTAATTTTGTTTTCAAGACTCATCATATCAACACACACTGATAGCACACACAAAAATAAGGATACTATAAGTACCAGTTTAAAAGTATGATGTCTCTTCTGCAATTCTATCAATATTTGAATCAGCAGTGAAGCATCCAATAGTACATTGTAAGCACGGGAGTGAGACCCTAGTAGCTGAAATATTATAGATTTATTGAAAGGAAAAATGTTTTTAAAAATTATTTAAATCACTGATAATGATTTATGGATGTCAAAACTTGCCAAATTGCTGTGCAAAGGGAGATAACAAGTTTTCCTTAGTTTTTACCTAATCGTCGATTAGTTTCCATATATTGATGTAGTCAGGAGCCTCTGGCCTTTGTTAGTCTTCATGTATGATTTTTAATTTTAGTTTCTTGTGTACAATTATCCATTATCACTGTACTAGTATACACATTTTTCAAAGGACCAACTGAAGGACGCCTACGGGTGCGGGAGTTTCGCTACATTGAAGATCCATTGGTGATCATTGGTGGCCTTCGACTGATGTCTGCTCTATGGTCGGGTTGTTGTCGCTTTGGCACATTCCCCATTTCCTTTCTGAATTTTATTTTTGTAATCATTTCCTAATGTTTCACATTAAACAAAGTATTGCAGTGTATGTCTTAATTGTAAAAAATATATTCCAAAAATATACAAAAATCTGTTATAATATTAAATCCCATTTTGTTTTACATCTATAAGCATTTGAAACTTGGTCATTACAATAATACATGCCTCATTCTGACAGTATATGTCATTACAATCATACATGCCTCATTCTGACAGTATATGTCATTTCAGAAATATGAGCTTCAGTCGGACAGTATATGTCATTACAAACATATGGGCGTCAGTCTGCAACTTATATCATTTCTTACACATATTCCGCAGTCTGACAGATTATATCATAACAAAAACATATGCCATAGGCTGACAGTATATGTCATTACAATCACACATGCCTCATTCTGACAGTGAATTTCATTACTAACACATATGAGTGTCAGTCTGACATCTTATATCATTTCTCACACATATCCCTCAGTCTGACAGATTATATCATAACAGAAACATATGCCCAAGGCTGACAGTATATGTCATTACAATCATACATGCCTCATTCTGATAGTATATGTCATCACAAACATATGAGGGACAGTCTGTCATCTTATATCATTTCTTACACGTATTCCGCAGTCTGACAGTTTATATCATAACAAGCACATATATGCACCAGTCTGACAGTATATGTCATAAGAATAATACATGCCTCATTCTGACAGTATATGTCATAACAAACATATGAGCTTCAGTCTGACATCTTATATTTCTTACACGTATTCCGCAGTCTGACAGTATATGACATTACAATCATACATGCCTCATTCTGACAGCGAATTTCATTACAAACGCAAATGAGCTTTAGTCTAACAGTATATGTCATTACATACACACATGCCCCAGTCTGGCAGTATGTCATTACAAACATATGATCGGCAGTATGGTATCTTATATCATTTTTTACGTTTTCCGCAGTCTGACAGTATATGTCATAACAATCATATGAGCGTCAGTCTGACATCTTATATCATTTCTTACACGTATTCCACAGTCTGACAGTTTATATCATAACAAACACACATGCCCCAGTCTGGCAGCGAAGTTCATTACAAACACATATGAGCGTCAGTCTGACAGTATATGTTTTAACAAACATATGAGCGTCAGTCTGACATCTTATATCATTTCTTACACGTATTCCAGTCTGACAGTATATATGTCATTACAATCATACATGCCTCATTCTGATAGTATATGTCATACCAAACATATGAGCTTTGGTTTGACAGTATATTTTATTAAAGACATATGTGCCTATTCTGATAAAATATGTCATTACAAACATATGGTCCTGAGTATGACAGTTTATGTCATTACAAACACATTTGTCTCAATCTGACATGTTGTGACATTACAAACACATGTTGCAATCTGCCAGTATATGTCATTACACCCACATATGTCTCAGTCTGACAGTATATGTCATTACAAACACATTTGTCTCAATCTCACATGTTGTGTCATTACAAACACATGTCTCAGTCTGACAGTATAGGTTTTTCACCAACATATGTCTTAGTCTGACAGTATAGGTCATTACACCAACATATGTCTCAGTCTGACAGTACATGTCATTACAACCACATATGTCTCAGTCTGACAGTATAGGTCATTACACCAACATATGTCTCAGTCTGACAGTATATGTCATTACAACCACATATGTCTCAGTCTGACAGTATAGGTCATTACACCAACATATGTCTCAGTCTGACAGTATATGTCATTACACCCACATGTCTCAGTCTGACAGTATAGGTCATTACAAACACATTTGTCTCAATCTTACATGTTTTGTCATTACAAACACATGTTGCAATCTGCCAGTATATGTCATTACAAACACATATGTCTCAGTCTGACAGTATAGGTCATTACAGAAATGTGGGCCTTGGTTTGAAAGTATATTCTATTACTAATGTATGTGCCTCATTCTGATAATTTATGGAATTGCAAACATATGCTCCAAAGTCTGACAGTTAATATCATGACACACATGCACACCTTAAAAATATGTACTAACAGCCAGCAAAGCCAAAACTTCCTAGCATTCAAACTGTTGAAAAATTATGTTGAAATGATATGCACCTCTTATGCAAGTACGCCAAAAATCACAAATTTCAACTATCTCCAAAAAGGGCAAAATGTCAAATATTAATAAACTTCAAAACCTTGACAACATGCACACCTTCAATATATGTACAAACAGTTGCTTTTTGTTGATGTGGTTCATAATTGTCCAAAAAGCAAGACATAGCCATCCTACATTCATCATCTCCATCCAAAAAAAATCACTCTGTGGTTAACTTTTTGAAATTTTAACAACTTTCTTGAACTATCCTGGATCTGTACCAAAATTGCACAGAAGCTTGTTTATGATCATAAGATAGTGTCCAGAAGTTAATTTGGCAAAAACAAATTCCTGTTTTTCAGTATTTACTTATAAAAGGACTTACTTTTTCTGCCAGGAAACATTACATTCACTCTGTGGTTAAAGTTTTTGAAATTTTAATAACTTTCTTAAACTATCCTGGATTCAGACGCTTGGTAATGATCAAAAGTTAGTATCTAGAAATTCTGTTGTTTGGTTTCAGAGGATTGGTAATGGCAAGAACAGGACTGACAGATGGACAGACAGATGGATGGTCGGGAGGACAGATGGATGAGTCAAACATTATATCTTATTGAACTTTGATCTGAGGGGTACAATGGATAGGTGCTACTCAAGTTAAATCATTTTAATGCTTTAAAAAAATTCTAAAGAGTATTAAAAACAAAAGAGAACTAATTCTTAATATTTTTAATATGTATGTCAAATGATAAACATAAGTTCATATGTACCGGTATATAAGATTAATAAAAAGATTCTTCTCTACTTAGTAGAGAAAATTAATCATTACAAACACATTTTGCATACAGGCATACTTGTAACAAAACAAACAATTATAAAATAAGAAAGCAAGACATCTTTTGTACCAGTTAGCAAAATTAATAATTAAAAATAGTGATTTTCTGTATTTCATTTTTATTTTGGTGAATTTCCTTATTAAATCATTATTAAAGCATGATGAGGTATAATAAGGAAGGTCTTCGAATCTATTTTGTATACATTTATTTTTTAGAACAACCCCTGCTCTGGTTTTATAGATTCAAAGATTATATGTCAACATACAGACCAATATACTGTGTCATTTATATGGGCATTAGCTAGGAATTCAACAGAAAAAAAGAATTTGACAGACAAAAATAAAACATTTTTTTTTTTAAACATTTATAAAAGCAGAATAAAGAAATAGGCTATCACTTAAAGAAGTCAGTTTGGTACAATTTCATCAAAATAAGCTAAAAACCATTGCTGGTGTATTATTGACTTGCAAGCCAATAATTCAACTCATTTAAATCTTTATTCATGTAACCATTAAATTTAACATGTACTGTACAGGAATGTTTCCATTAGACACATGATCACTGTTAATTCAAAATACAATCATACAATACTTAGCTCACAACTTTGTTTGTCCTAAACTTTCAGGGGACATAAATTGTCACCTTTATTAAAATTTTAAAATCTTAGCATTTTCTCCTCATTATACAAAGTTCACTACTGCACTCATCAAGTCTTGAAAGAACATGTATTGTAAGAGAATAATGCAACCAGAACCTGAATATATAAATAGTCTGAAGAGAACTATTAAGGATTATCACATATATGGCATGTACAGATAAGTATGTGTATATAACTACTCTTGTATAAAACTATTGATCTAACAATCATACAAAACACTAAATCACTAATTCAAACCATGAAAAAAACTTTGGTTCTAAAGGACTACATAAATGATGATCAACTATTTATTATGAATTATGTTTGCTATAGAAATATATTTCAATAAAACTTGGCACGCTAGATGATACCAGACACACATTTTAATTAAGAAAGAAAGAGCAAAAACGCATAATATTTAAGACACAATTGTCCAAAGGCTTTACATGTTGTCATGTAATAGTTCTAAAAAAATGTGAATGACCCTAACTTTATAATCAAAGTAAAGTTTCCTAAATGATAGATAAGCAGTAGTTAAGTGACAATTGGTGCTGTTCTGCAAAAGCACTTGGCACTATTTATGTTTGCGTTGTATATTTAGAGGACATCCAAGAAATCAATAATAATTCTGAATACAACAAGGCATTTATCTGGATCACATCCAACATAATCAAAACACAAGTCCTGTCTCCACTTTCCTTACAATAATCATATACTGCAACTGTTTTACCTTTTTTTACTTGTTTTCCCCAAGATCCTCATGATGTATCATCATACAACACCTCCTTAAAAATTTGGCAGCAGTAATCTAATTGGATTTTGTAATAATTACAAGAAAAGGAAGAATAATGGAGCGTTGTCAGATCCTTGTAAAGAAAGTATGGACACAGGATCACATGTAACCAGCTGACATATACTTTTAAAAATAAAATATAACACAAATGATATGTTACGCTTGTCACTTTGGTCATCAGAAAGTTTAACTGTCTCCAGTATAGGAAGGAAAGTGTCGTAATTTATTTGATTGTCCCTATCATTTCCTTTCTTCTTCACTTCACAGCCATAATAGTATTGTCTAGAACCATCTCTAAAAACTGAAAAATACAAACATAATTCTAGCTTAGTATAACTGGTATATCATTATAGATGAGTATTATATCATCTAATCCCATTATAATATTATAATTGAGTGATTTACTTATTTCAGATAGTATTGAACTTGAGTCCTCAATAGAGTCTACCCTAACTAATACAGTCTACCCTAACTAATACTGACGCCAAATAGAAATATTTATCAATATTCCTGATATACTGTTGTTATCTGAGAAAGAGAGAAATTCTTACAAGTCCATTTGTTTTCGTCACTTTTAACTAAATCTATTGAGGCTAGGATTCATAATGTGGACAGATTTCACATTCACAGTCTGTTGTATAACAAATTAAAAAAAAATCAAGACAGATTTTTTTTTATAATTTAGTTGTAATTCAATACCCCAGCATACCGTAATTTAATGTATTACCTCTTCATAACCTATGTTAATAACTCCTCTTTGCTGGGTGTCCTTCACTCGGAATTTATCTGTTAATGTCTTTAACATTACACAAGCTTGAATAAAATCGTCAAAATTAATGGTCCTCATTCCTCTTCTGTCAAACACTCGGATCACACTGTCACCAAATTGAGGTGACCTAAAAGAAAAGTGAAATTTCTTGTTTATATCCTGTCGTAAACTTTTTACCTCCAATACTTGCTTAAAATCTTGAGAAGAAAAGAAACAATCAGTAGATATAAAGGGAACTACACGACATACATTTATCTTCCATAAATGTACTTGATTAAAATTAATGTATTCACACAAAATACAATTTAATATTTCAATGACTAGAATATGCAGTATTTAACATAACAGTGCTTTGAGGGGTACTTTCATAATCTTGCAATCAAGACAAAAGGAGAACTTGATGAGTTCTTGATTAATTTCTGAAAAATTTGAGGTAGGGCCATACTTGCAAGGACAGATAATTAGCCCCTGTCGTACCTTATTCTTTATGCTTAGATATGTTAATATTACTCATTTTTCGAATAATAACTGAAAAGGAAGAATACTAATTATGAGATTTATTTGTTTTTTGTTTAAGAAAGCTATTTTCAGACATTCTCTGTAACAGTGAGTAAACATCCCTTGTAAATCTGCTGTTTTATTTTTAAAATATTACCAAATTCACACTAGACCTATACTTACAAATTATAACCAAATGTTCTGAATGCATTGCCTAGCTCCTGAGCGTCAATGTTACCCGATCTATCTGTATCAAATCTATAATGTAAAATAGTTGCAAAGGATCAAATCATATGCTATTTAAGGATGTTCGGTACTCTGTCTCAAAATAACAAGCTTTTTAAAAGACTGTTATAAATTAATAGTATATAAATAAAGGAACAAAAAAATAAGAAAAAAATAAAGGGCTGTGCGCTAGTTTTTTGAGATATAAGCCATTGAAAATTTTGCAGGAAATAATTCTCTCTCAACTTTTCATACAATTAACAATTGCACCTTTTCCCTTAAGAAAACATTGAAAAATAACAAGGATTTTTTAGGATTTTCAAATATGGCTTTTTAAACTATTTGTAATAAAATTCTGTAAAGAAAAGAAAGGGTCAGTGGGCAAAATTTTTATATCTGACAAAAAGACCAAAACAAGAGTAGCGAACATCCTTAAACCTAAAATCTATCTACAGTTAGTCTGTGTGAACATTTTTATTAGTTCAACACTGTGCAAAACATCATAGTTTAGCAGTTTATAATGTAGGGAGTCAGCAGGATAAAACAGGAATGTGTCCATAGTACACGGATGCCCCACTCACACTATATTTTTCTTTGTTTATTGGACCGTGAAATTGGGGTGAAAACTTTAATTTGGAATTATAATTAGAAAGATCATATCATAGGGAACATGTGTACTAAGTTTCAAGTTGATATAACTTTAACTTCATCAAAAACTACCTTGACCAAAAACTTTAACCTGAACTCCGCACTATCATTTTCTATGTTCAGTGGACTATGAAATTGGGGTCAAAACTATAATTTGGCATTAAAATAAGAAAGATCATATCATTGGGAACATGTGTACTAAGTTTCAAGTTGATTGGACATCAACTTCTTCAAAAACTACCTTGACCAAAAACTTTAACCTGAAGCAAACGGACGCACAGACGGAGGAACGAACGGAGGCACAGACCAGAAAACATAATGCCCCTCTACTATCGTAGGTGGGGCATAAAAAAAAATGTGTCCATTGTACACAGAATGCTCCATCCGCACTATAATTTTTTATGTTCAGTGGACCATGAAAATAGGGTAAAATGTCTAATTTGGCATAAGAATAGGAAAGATCATGTCATAGGGAATATGTGTACTAAGTTTCAAGTTGATTTGACTTCAACTTCATCAAAAACTACCTTGACCAATAACTTAAACCTGAAGCGGGACAGACAGACCAAAGAACAAAAGAACGAATGGATGCACAGACCAGTAAACATAATGCCCATAAATGGGAAATAAAATGTTTTATCAAGCTTGTTATCATGTTCTTCATTCTGAATTATTCAACATAAGTAAACTGTCCAGGCTGTCATTATTCTTTTTTTTCCTCCTTTCTTCTTTCATTTTGTCTTGTTTTCTAATCATACAAAATAAGTCTTAGGTTTTTTCAAAGTATATTTTACCTGTACCAAGTCAAATATATTTGAGCTTTTGATCTTGCCATTTGATAAGGGACTTTAAGTTTTGAATTTAATCAGAGTTTAGTATTTTTGTGATTTTACTTTTAATGTACCATTTCTTAATAAGCTACAACAGTCTTTTTAAATCTGGTTTAATTTTCTTCATAAAAGTTTACCTTTCAAAGCATCCTTTCCAATCTTGTACATATTTCCACAAAGCAGCAAATTCATTGATATCAATTGTACCATCTCTGAAATAAAAGAACATAGATTAAATGTTAAAACAAGCAGAAAGAGAAAACTATAATTTTGTTTCAGTTTCTTTCCTTAACTTAAGGGGTAAAAAAAAAAGTGTTGACCATTGCAAACTCAAAGTTACTGAAGGGTAAAGATTGCTTTCATTTTTCAATGTGATAATGTTGTATTAAGCTGAATGGGACACATTTAGAAAATGTTTCAGTTATCTTCTTTTGTTTAAAACTATAGTTGAACCTATTGGCAAAACTTGTTTTTTTTTAATTAAAGAACCTTAGTGAGCACGCTCACATGCCCCACGTCCCCACATTGTCATTGGAGAAATTAAATAAGTGAAAGAAAAAAAAATTGTATAAAAAAAAATAATTTCCTGCCAATATTCACATCTACATAGTATGTCCTTATTATCTACAAAATTTCATGAAATTCTGTTGTGTGGTTTGAGAGGAGTTACGATGACAAACTGTTGCAGTAGTACATTGAAGTAAATAAGTTCAAAGGGGCGTAACTCCTAGAAAAAAAATTGAATCGCAATTTCCCGTCGATATGCACAACTACATAGTATGTCCTTATTATCTGAAAAGGTTTCGTGAAATTCTGTTGTGTGGTTTGAGAGGAGTTGCGATGACAAACTGTTGCAGTAGTACATTATAGTAAATAAGTTCAAAGGGGCTTAACTCCTAGAAAAAAAATTGAATCGCAATTTCCTGTCAATATGCACAACTACATAGTATGTCCTTATTATCTGAAAAGGTTTCGTGAAATTCTGTTCTGTGGTTTGAGAGGAGTTGCGATGACAAACTGTTGCAGTAGTACATTATAGTAAATAAGTTCAAAGGGGCTTAACTCCTAGAAAAAAAATTGAATCGCAATTTCCTGTCAATATGCACAACTACATAGTATGTCCTTATTATCTGAAAAGGTTTCGTGAAATTCTGTTGTGTGGTTTGAGAGGAGTTGCGATGACAAACTGTTGCAGTAGTACATTATAGTAAATAAGTTCAAAGGGGCTTAACTCCTAGAAAAAAAATTGAATCGCAATTTCCTGTCAATATGCACAACTACATAGTATGTCCTTATTATCTGAAAAGGTTTCGTGAAATTCTGTTCTGTGGTTTGAGAGGAGTTGCGATGACAAACTGTTGCAGTAGTACATTATAGTAAATAAGTTCAAAGGGGCTTAACTCCTAGAAAAAAAATTGAATCGCAATTTCCTGTCAATATGCACAACTACATAGTATGTCCTTATTATCTGAAAAGGTTTCGTGAAATTCTGTTCTGTGGTTTGAGAGGAGTTGCGATGACAAACTGTTGCAGTAGTACATTGAAGTAAATAAGTTCAAAGGGGCGTAACTCCTAGAAAAAAAATTGAATCGCAATTTCCCGTCGATATGCACAACTACATAGTATGTCCTTATTATCTGAAAAGGTTTCGTGAAATTCTGTTGTGTGGTTTGAGAGGAGTTGCGATGACAAACTGTTGCAGTAGTACATTATAGTAAATAAGTTCAAAGGGGCGTAACTCCTAGAAAAAAAATTGAATTGCAATTTCCTGTCGATATGCACAACTACATAGTATGTCCTTATTATCTGAAAAGGTTTCGTGAAATTCTGTTGTGTGGTTTGAGAGGAGTTGCGATGACAAACTGTTGCAGTAGTACATTATAGTAAATAAGTTCAAAGGGGCGTAACTCCTAGAAAAAAAATTGAATTGCAATTTCCTGTCGATATGCACAACTACATAGTATGTCCTTATTATCTGAAAAGGTTTCGTGAAATTCTGTTGTGTGGTTTGAGAGGAGTTGCGATGACAAACTGTTGCAGTAGTACATTATAGTAAATAAGTTCAAAGGGGCGTAACTCCTAGAAAAAAAAATGAATCGCAATTTCCCGTCGATATGCACAACTACATAGTATGTCCTTACTATCTGAAAAGGTTTCGTGAAATTCTGTTGTGTGGTTTGAGAGGAGTTGCGATGACAAACTGTTGCAGTAGTACATTATAGTAAATAAGTTCAAAGGGGCGTAACTCCTAGAAAAAAAATTGAATCGCAATTTCCTGTCGATATGCACAACTACATAGTATGTCCTTATTATCTGAAAAGGTTTCGTGAAATTCTGTTGTGTGGTTTGAGAGGAGTTGCGATGACAAACTGTTGCGTAGTACATTATAGTAAATAAGTTCAAAGGGGCGCAACTCCTAGAAAAAAAATTGAATCGCAATTTCCCGTCGATATGCACAACTACATAGTATGTCCTTACTATCTGAAAAGGTTTCGTGAAATTCTGTTGTGTGGTTTGAGAGGAGTTGCGATGACAAACTGTTGCAGTAGTACATTATAGTAAATAAGTTCAAAGGGGCGTAACTCCTAGAAAAAAAAATGAATCGCAATTTCCCGTCGATATGCACAACTACATAGTATGTCCTTACTATCTGAAAAGGTTTCGTGAAATTCTGTTGTGTGGTTTGAGAGGAGTTGCGATGACAAGAAACAGGACTGACAGACGGACGGACTGATGGACGGATGGACTGACAGACGGACGGGTCAAAAACATTATACCCTCCGCAACTCGTTGCGTGGGGTATAATAAAACAGCTTTCTTGACAAGTAGAGTTAAATGAAATATTTTGTATATCAAATAATAATTATTAATAAAATGGATTAAACCATGTTGTATGAACTCTGACATAATATGTGTCTGAGTGTTTCAAAATAAAGTATATTGTTATTATTATAATTATTGACAGATACACAAATGAGATTTGGAAGATAGACTAAGGAAGGGTTTTGGTTCATAATCTATACCCCCAAAACTACAAATCTGATTTCATGTTGAATGCACAAATAAAAATACTAGAAAACAAAACTCAACTTGAAAACTGAAAACTTACATAATTGAAAAATAGTAAACAATTCATATAAAGACTACATGCAATCAGGCTGATGCAATGTTAAAATCTTCCAGGTCAATCAACTATTTTTAGGGCAAATATCCTTGATTATATATATTCCGATTTCTTCGATAGAAGTGGGAGTACATTGTTACCTTCATTTTACTGTCACCACAATGTTTATGCTTCGATGTAAAGAATGTATCTTGTAAAATAGAAGTGAAAAACTGAGGGATCTGAAAATGTTTAAAATTGCATAGCTCAACAATCAATGAGATATCCGATAATATCCAAAAAAATAGGAAGCTCTTACTTGCAGTTGCTGAAAAATGGAAACACAAATATCTTATAATATTGCAATTTTTCAAAATTTTCCTTTGATCTTGCTGACTGATAATTTTCTTTCTCAGCGAAGTGAAATGATATGAAAATTATCGCTAAAAACTAAGGACACATGTGCCCGTCGTCATAGGTAAAATAGCGATAAATAGATTATCATCTCAACTCATTCCTCACTTTCACCGTACCAGCTCAAGCGAGAAAATCAATCTCGTTGAGATGATCAACTATAATCTTTAATTTCACATGTGACCCATTGTAAAGAACATTAAATTGAGAATGGAAATGGGGAATTTGTCAATGAGACAACTTAATTAAAGAGCAGGTAACAGCCCAAAGTCACCAATGGGTTCTCCTACACAGTGAGAACATTCAGCACCTAGAGGTGGCCTTTAGCTGGCATTTATTTGACAATATAAAGTAGATAAATGCAATATCTAAATACTGGGAATAGGCTATTGAAAAAGCTCACATGAAGATGCATTTTTTTATATTTTGAGACTTTTCATAACTATGCCAAAAATGCAACATGTAAAAAGCAAGCAATATATAGGTTTAGTATCACAAATGAAGCCCTGTATGATAGATGTCAACTCTAAAATACAGGTGGGATCTTTAAAAATATTTCTCCTTCTTTTGCATCATTAATTGTTGCTTTGAAAAGTGAAATTGCACAAATAATTGTGAAAAATTTGTCTGTTTAAGATACAGTACCAAATCCCACTTTTTTCAAGTATTAACATATTAATTGCAAGAAGTATGACAAATTATGTTAAAAAAATATATGTGCCTCACTTTTCCTCTAGAAAATTTCACAAGATTATGATTTTGCTACTTTGAACTTTGGTTTTGAAAAGTTGACACCCATGTTATGCTTATTTATGCTTTGTGTATGAAACTGTTTAGTAGATAAAAAATAAAGTATGTTTACACTGTAGTTCTGTATATTCTGGTTAAAGATTAGTGTACTATGAATGTTGGAGGAGTTCAGATATGTAGAAATCTTTAAAAAGCTGTATTGTATGCTTATGTATTCTAATGGGAATGTGTTAGCATTCATTGAGTAATAGTTTCCACCAAATTCACCTCTACTAGAAAAGACCCAGTAAAACATTTGACTTCCATACTTTACCAAATGCAACTGGATTAATGAATGGAACAAATTCAAACATTTTTGTGGGGGAAACTACAAAATTGGTGTTCTCAAATTTTATACTTAGTAATTGTTATATGCTCAAAAGGGAAAGATGTAACATTATTTCTTATGTATTTTCTTTCCAGAAAGGAATAGTAAAATTATAATACTTATGTTTGAATGCAATTCCTAATCTTAACCCTTAATTAGGCTACATTTATACATGTTTATCTAAATAAGTGTAAAATCTATTGAGGAAACGTTTAACAATCTAGGGAAATCAGAGTTTAATCAACAATACAAACAACTACAGCATGCTAGAACATATTACAAAATACAACAAGAATGGTGTCTCTTACTTGCTCTTATCAAACATCCCAACCATTAGACGGCAAGTTTCTTCATTAAAAGGTGTACTATTCCCGTTCATTAAGGCTTGCCGTAGTTCAATAGCCGTAATTTTACCCGAACGATCTTGATCAACTGCCTGAAATAAGAATAGCTTACTTGTTAGTGTCAAACATCCCAATCATTAGACGACAAGTTTCTGGATTAAATGGTGAAAAATTGCCATTTAGTAATGCAAGTTGTAACTCGTTGGCAGAAATCTTACCAGAGTGATCCTGGTCAACAGCCTGAAAAATATGGCAAACATTATCTATATACATGTAAAAACAGTTTGAAGCTTTTGTAAAGCCATTATTTGTTTTGCGATTTGAACATTGATCTTTATTTGAAGATTTATGAAAAGACAATCAATTGATGGATAAACAGAACATTTTTAATGCCTGTTTGTGCACCATGTATTTCTGAATTGTAATGCTAAGATGCATATTATTTTTTCAAAATCATTTTATTCAAAATTTGTATTTATTGTCAAGATAAGTAATTTTCTAGGAGAACTTTTATTATAGATTAATAAACTTTGTTAACAGGATGATCTTAGATATATTTGTAATTTCTTCGATTCTTCATGCAGTCTCTTAGTTGTTTTTTAACATCATAATATACCTGTTGTGCGATAATGTGTATTAAGTACCTGTCTCAAACACTGAGGGTAATATCAACAAAGTACACACTTCTACACTATAATGTGTGATGTGTATTAAAGTACCTGTTTTTATATTATTCATAATGTTTTATACCTGAAACCAATTCCATAACTCTTGACTAACACCTGGTGGTGGAGCAGGTGCTCCATATCCCCCTGGAGGTCCATATCCTCCTCCTTGTGGTGGAGCTCCTCCACCATAGGCACCCTGCTGGTAGCCACCTGGTTGACCATATGATGCAGGTGGTTGTTGGTAACCTTGTGGCTGGTAGCCCTGGGGTGGGGGTTGTCCATACTGTTGTTGAGGAGGTGGTTGACCATAAATTTGTCCTCTGTTAGGTGGTGGGGCCTGTGAGTAAGACGGAGGAGCACCTGGTCCTTGTTGAGGTGGAGGTGCACCATATCCTCCCTGAAATGAGGATGACACCTGTCTAGATATTTAATTAAACTTGTGTGCATGTCCTTATTACAGCTATATATATGTTAAACAGTCTATGTTAAATTGTGTTATGGGCCTTGATGGCCAAGTGGTCTAAGTTGTCACTACTGAAACCACTAGCCAGTCAACACTGAGGTTGTGAGTTTGAAACGCACTTATGCACTCGACTTTAATCTTAATTGACTAGGATTGTCAGTTTTCCTATCGAATGTTGGTGATGTTCCCTAGGCACTACAGCTTCCTCCACCAATAAAAAAAGACCGCCACGAAATAGCCTAAATGTGGTGCTTATAAGTGGCTTTAAAACACCAAAAATCAAACCAAATTAAATGATGTTATTTAACTGTCAACAGTCTTCGGAGGTCACCTCTATCAGACTATGGTTCATTATATGGTTTCAGACTAAAATAAAATGCACACCAAATCCTAAATTATACATGTATTATTGAGCCAATACATTGTAATTATGGATTTTTTCAAATTTTGATATGTCTTTAAACTTTTCCAGATGCACAAGTTTGTCTGCACTCAGTAAATTATGAGGTGAAAATAAGGCCATTTTAGCCAATGGGTCCACATGAACTTTAACTTCAACCTGATTCCTGATTAAGAAAAATACAATATGAGTCTTAAATCGTTTCAAAACTTGTTGGATTAAGTATTGCGAAAGAAAAACCTACTGTTAGGAATCATATCATACAGAACGTCAGTACTTTTTTTTTTTTAAAGTTCTACGAAAATGACGGTGATTGTGAACATGGTTTGGGAAATTTATAAGTATCTTACGTATTGTTGTTGGGGTGGACCACCCCAAGACATTTTGATATATAATGTTACAACGTAATGAAGAAATAATTTTGACTAATAATCACAACTAATACACAGGACAGTGCTGACATCTATTTACACAAAGGTAGATAACTTTCATCCTAGGTGAAGATAAATTATGTCTTTCAAATCTGGGTCCATCCTCATTTCGCCGTTTCCCAGTAAGAAATGCGGTACTTATATTAGTGAACGTATGGTGTGTCAGGTCAATTAATTTGTATTGAAAAAGGACCCTGAAGATTATAAATATGCCATTCCATGACTCTTTCAATGTTTATCTAAACGGGTGCTGTACATAGTTTGAAAAAGCGTTTTTATTATTGTTTTGACAAAAATCCTCTTGTGTTTATTTTGTTAAAATAAAAAAAAATATAGGAATGTCTATCCTGTATCCTGAGACTACTATAACACAGTGTTATGGTAGTCTCAGGTCTATCTAAAGGATAGAAATGTCTAAAAAAAAATATGAGTAAATTTTTTAATTTTTTTATTTCACATCTGAATTTCTTAGATGATAGTGTTGTAAAAGATTTGACCGTACGTACATTTTTAGAATGAGGCGTGAACTTCAGCTCTGCATGATGGCATACAAAATGTAGTTCGGTCAACACTTTTTACAACCCAATTAATTGATAAAAAAGAAGCATTTAATTTTTAATTAAAGGGCCCTATAAAGACCTTTTATCACATTGCATACAAATACATAAGATACGACCTACATTTCATGAGAGACATATAAGAAAACAATACCGTTTAGTTACCACTATTAAAATGCTATAAAAGGCCAGGACAGAACCAGGTGATGACAATCAACATCTTTAGTAGTTATCAAAAGTACCATGGTTATAATCGAATACACCAGACGCGCGTTTCATCTAGGTACATAAGACTCATCACGGTAACGCACATTTCAAAAAAGTTGAAGAGCATTAACGACCCAAAATTAAAGAAAAAACAAGTTATGCCAAATACGGCTAAGGTCATCTATGCATATCAAAATCATAAACCACTCAAAATATATATGTATATGTGGCCACAGAGAGTCATAGTGTAAACAAGTATATTACTGCCACTATCCATATTAAAGTCTGTTGATCTCTGTTCTGTTCCGCCGATTTGAAAGTCCCGATTACCTAATTACAAAAAAAACAACCATTTAAATTTCGTTTCATCTCCGCATCTAGTACGTGTTCTTCTAACTACCTCCCTTAATTCAGTATTATCCAAGAATTTGTTAGTTTCTTCTGTAATAAAGCTTATGTAAATTATAGTATCAATTATTTTTGGAGCGTTAAAAGTTCTTTAGGCGCTTTAGGTAAAAACAAACCCGTGCTTTCTGTATCTGTAGTATCTGTAGTAGTACGTGTAGAATCCTGTTTAGGCTTTTATACACGGTGGCGATGAGCGCCGTTGTTATTCTAATTCTTTATTTATTTAAAGAGGAATCTCCTCAACATAGATATATACAGATTCACAATTATCAAAGTTTTGAATACAAACATGTTAAACACAAGACAAGCCAATATGTACAGGACAAGACATACAAATACTACACACCCATCCAATCACTCGCTCATTCTTACTCGCATGCACACGAATTAACAAACATGTATGATTCAGTAATATAAAATAGTGATTATGGAAAGACAATTTTGAGCACAATCAGGTCAAATGGAATATGTGTTTCAAGCATTATATGTTTTATTACAAGAAAAAAATAAAAAATAAATAAAGAACAAATAAGTTTTTAAGCTATCGAGAAAATCTGTTCGAAGATTTAATAAATCGAAACACACACTCAAACAACTCTAAATTAGTATCATCAGACAAATCATCACTACCTTCTATTAATATTTTGCTCAGATAGTTGGGACATAGATCCCGCAACATTGCTATATTTATATCTGGACAAAGCAGATTCTTAATTCCAAGTAGAAGAGTAATCCGATAGTTCGTGTAACGGGCGCAAAGAATTAAATAGTGCTCAGTGTTTTCAATGCAGTTACCTGGGCAGAAATCGCAAAACCTATTTAATGTTAGATTAGATTTATACAAGTGGTCATTAAGAGCACTTAGCCCTAAGCGTAATCTAGTATGAATCTTTTTCTCATAACCATGTCCTCGTGAATATATTTTTTTACTACACAAATTGAGATTCTTCTTTAACCGCCGTTGTTATGGGCGGTGTTCTTGTAGAGCGGTCTTAAATGCCTCTACAGAACCTGCATGCACAACTTTATCTGGTAGTTGGTTCCAGTGAATAGTTGTTTCCACAAAAAATGAATGTTTGTACTGTGGTTTGTTGCTATTTGGTACTTTAAGTCCTCTGGTGTTATTTATAACTTGACGTCAGTTTCACAGTTTGAATAAGTTTTGGCTTTTATTGTTCGTTTCGGTCTTGCTAGTATGACAAAATTGTCGGCTGGTAGAGCCGGCACCAGACCCTCAACCACCTTGTAAATCAGGATAAGACGGAGGCTCTATGTCTTCTTTCCTCTAGCGTCTCCATTTCAAGCTGGCGTCTCATATTAGTTATGGACCCTGTTTCTCGACTCCTGTAGTTTTTCTTGATGAATCGTAAGCCTGTATGCTGTTGGTTTTTTTTATTTGGTCGGGTTGTTGTCTCTTTGACACATTCACCATTTCCATTCTCAATTTTAGTTTGTCAATATCCCCTTTCATATATGGGTTCCAGATTGTTGCGCCATATTCCTTTGTTGATCTTACAAGGGATATATATGCTACTTTCCTGCATGCTTCTCGTACGTTCCTCAAGTTCCTCCGAAGAAAGCCCAAGGTGGCGTTGGCTTTCTTGCTGATGTTATTTATGTGGAAGCTCCATTTCAGATCGTTTGAGATTTGGAGTTCTAAGTAGGGGTTCACTTGTACTTCTTTTAGGATGTGTTTATTAAGCGTGTAGAATTTGTCTGCTTTTTTGTTTATGGATAGAACATAGCACTTTTTGGCGTTGAAACGCATTCCCCAAAAAATTTTGTCGGCCCAGATTTCTAGTTGTTCCAAATCTGTTTGTAGCTTTTGTTGGTCTTGGCTATTTTTAATTGTTCTGTATAGTAGGCAGTAGTCAGCAAATAGTCTTACTGATGATGTTACACTGTCTGGTAGGTCATTGATGTGGCACATGAATAGGATTGGTCCTAAGACTGTGCCCTGGGGGACCCCAGAGTCGACTGTTGTTTCGCCAGATGATTCGCTTTCCACGATGGTTCTCATTGATCTTGCAGTTAGGAAGTTCTTAAGCCATTTGTGTGTATTTCCTTTAATTCCATACTGATCTAATTTATGTAATAATTTGTTGTTTGGTACTGTGTCGAAAGCTTTTGGAAAATGTAATATTCCTACGTCGATTTGATGTCCCTTGTCGTGTTCTTGTAAGAAGTCGTTGATGGTAGTTATGATTTGGGTTTCACATGAGTATCCTGACATGAAGCCGTGGTTTAAGTTGGTTAGGATTATGGTTTTTTTTCAGATGTTTAAAAATATGCCTGCATACGATATGTTCTAGAATTTTGCTGATGACAGATTTTAGGGATTCAGGTCTGTAGTTATCTGCCAGGTGTTTGTCTCCTTTTTTGAAGATACTGGATATGTTTGCTTCGCTCCAGTCTTTTGGTAGTTCACCTGTGTCTAGCGAGCATTGCATTATGATTTGTAGGATAGGGGCTAGTTGTTCAGCACATTCCTTGAGTATGTGGTTTGGGATGTTGTCTGGTCCGGAGGCTTTATTTGGGTTTGTATTTTTAAGTAGTTTTTTTCCAGTCCCTTTTGGTCGATCGTTAATGGTGTTATGTTGATTTTAGCTCGTATTCTTGTTATTGGTAGGTGAGTGTCTGATGTTATTGTGAATACGGACTTGAATTGTTCTAGTAGGAGTTCGGCTTTCCCTTTACTGTCACTGACAAGAGTAGTTCCCTTTTTTAATGGTGCTATTCCTCCTGAGTCCTGGCGTTTGGATTTAATGTATTTCCAAAACGGCTTTGTGTCATTGTTGTTTAGTCTCTCAAAGATGTTTTGGTTGACATATACATATTCTGCTTTCCTCAGTTGTTTCTTGCATTCCTTTTGAAAAGACCTATAATTTGACCATTTGTTTGTTTTTCTGGCATGTTTGTATAGCCTCTGTTTTTTCTTTAGCATTTTCCTCTGTTTGTGTTTGATCCATGGGATGTTATTTCTTGATCTTATTTCTTTGTTCGGAATATTTGTATTCATGGTTTTTTGAAGCTGACTTTTGAAGGTGTCCCAAAGTTGATGTACCTCAGCTCCTTGATGATGTTTTCTTTGACCTCTTCTAGGGTGTGTTTAAAGTCTGTGGTGATTTGGTCCCATTTCGCCTTCTTGTAGTTGTAACATTTTCTTGGTAAGCTTTTTTGATGGTGTACTTTTGTTTCCAGGTCGGTGAATACCTGGTACGTTATTTGAGGATTTAACTAGAGTTGGATTCGTAACAAATACAAGGTCTAAAAGGTTTCTTTCACGAGTTGGTATAGTGTGTATTTGTGTCAGATTATATGTTTCAGCTATATCAACTAGTCCTTGTTGGATTTCTCTGTCTGGTCCAGGGCTGTTGCTGTGTCCCATATGATGTCGGGGCAGTTGAAATCTCCTGTTAGCATGACATTGGTGTTCCCATTAGTCCTGGCTTTCTCAAGTGACTTTTGCAGTTCATTTAGGTGTTTTTGATCTCTGTGTGGCATGTAAAAAGATCCAACTAGCAAGTCTTTGTTGTTTTTTATTTTTATCTTTACCCATTCAATTTCTCCATCAGTAATGAAGGATGTTTGTTCGACTGATGTAATGGATTTCTCTACAAGTACAAATACAACCCCTCCAAGGGTCCCTCTGTCATTTCTGTATACATTATAGTTAGTTGGCAATATTTCGCTTGACATTATGGCGTCTTTTGTTGGATTTGATCCTGGTTTTATTCCTTTTAACCATGATTCTGTGGCGCATACTATGTCTGGTTTCAAGTAGTGGAGTGCTGCCTCAAATTCTTGTTTTTGTTTTTGTTTTTTTTTTTATCTTTTATGCTCCTTCAGTTGATTGTCATGATGCGGAGGTTGGTTTTTCTGGTATCTCATAAGGATTGCTACTGAGATGTGATTTCCTTTGGTTTATGGATGATCGTGTCTTGCTGTGAGATGACATGTTTCCACTCTTTGAGCTGCTTGACTTCAGTGGGCTGAAGACTGATGATATTGAGTCCATGGTGAAGTCCAATCCGGTTATTTGTTCGTATATGTTTGATGTTTCTAATTCATAGCTTCTAAAGGTGAATGAGCTTATGTTCATGCTTTCGCATTCGCAGCATACCCACTGTACATTAGATTTTTCTAGGAGTTCATAATCTTTTGAACATAGTTAAATGCAAGAGTTGTGGTGCCAGATGTTGCACCCGTCGCATTATACTCCTCGACAGTTCCATTTGACTGGATGCTCGCAAAGACAACAGGGATATACAGTTTCTTTTTTTGGCGGTCCTGGGTTTGTTTCGATGTCTCCACTTAGCGTTATCAATAGTAGGAGCAAATATTTGGTTTTGGTGTTGCAGATAGGTAGGCAGATTGGTCTTCTACCGGCTGGGTGTAGTTTAGCATTAAGTAATTGTTGGACTAGTTGTTGATGGGTCCATGATTTACTATGTTGTGTTGGTATGGTGAGTAGTACAAATAATGATGGTCCTTTTAATTATGATTACAGTTATGTTTTTTTACTCTCTTCACTACACTTTCACACCATCTTACTTGATTAAATGGTTTTTGATTGCAAATTTATTTGCTTTGACTCGTTTACAGCCTTTCACTGTTATATCATTAACAGTAGAGAATCCTCTACGAAAACCTGCTTGTGATTTTGAAATCAGGTCTACGTGATCTGCATAACAATTCAACATGCAATTCAACATAGCAGAATTTGTATTCTTTATATATATCCCATTTAAAATTGCATCACTATCCAAAGCGTTGCCATTTTTAAACACATTATCTGGCAGAACTTGGTTCCAGTTTATAATGTTTCAACAATTTTTTTTTTTATAATGAATATTTTGATATTCTATCATGTCAAGCCGTTTTGCTATTTAATTGTTCTTAAAGATATCTCATAAACTTTATAATATATCTTATATAGTTTATAAGATATCTTATATAATTGTCTTTATAAGATATCTCATAAACTATATAAGATAGCTTATAAACTATATGAGATATCTTATAAACTATATAAGATATCTTATATGAAAATTGTTTATAAGATATCTCATATACTGTATAAGATATCTTATAAACTTTAGAAGATATCTTATAGTATCTAAACTATCTTTTAAATTCTAGGAGATATCTTATATAATATATCTCATATAATATATAAGATATCTCATACAAATGAAATTATATAAAATATCTTATATATTATAGGAGATATCTTATATATTATGGTAGATATCTTATATATTATAGGAGATATCTTATATATTATAGGAGATATATTATCTATTATAGGAGATATCTTATTTAGTTTATAAGATATCTCATAAACTTTATAAGATATTTTATATAGTTTATAAGATATCTTATATAGTTTATAAGATATATCATATAGTTTATTAGATATCTTATAAAGTTTATAAGATATCTTATATAATTTATAAGATATTTCATATAATTTATCAGATATCGTATATAATTGTCTTTATAAAAGATCTCATAAACTATATAAAATATCTTATTAACTATATGAGATATCTTATAAACTGTAAAAGATATCTTATTACCTTTATAAATTATCTTATATAATAATTGTTTATAAGATATCGTATTTAAAAATTGTTTATAAGATATCTTATATAAAAATTGTTTATAAGATATCTCATATACTTTATGATATATCTTATAAACTTGAGAAGATATCTTATAAACTTTAGAAGATATCTTATAAACTTTAGAAGATATCTTATAAAGTATATGAGATATATTATATCCTATGTGAGATATCTTATAAAAATGAAATTATATAAGATATCTTATATATATTAAAGGAGATATCTTATAAAAATGAAATTATATAAGATATCTTATATATATTAAAGGAGATATCTTATAAAAATGAAATTATATAAGATATCTTATATATATTAAAGGAGATATCTTTTATCTATATAAGATATCTTATATATTATAGGAGATTTCTTGAAATTCGAAAAAAAAGTAAATCGGCTTGCCATATTTTATAAACTTATTCATTTAAAACAGATATATAAAATTATTTAAAGCAGGTAAAAGGTGTTCTTATTTAAGATTGATTTTTTTTTTACTAATACGGTATACAAAATTCAAAATTCTGTCCCTAGATTAGACCAAAGACGGTAAAGGGCTTGTTGGTATTTCGCCAAATCTGTATTTAACTCAGTTCATAAGATCGTTTTTGATTGGACAGATGCAAGAACAAACCCAATCAAATCATGTTTTACAGATAGAATATTTCGTGACGTAAATTTCGGATTTTCCCCGTTATATTGCTCAAGACTGGCATTGAAAAAGGTCACCTGAAAAGGTAAAACAAAATGATACAGAAAGTGCATCTCTTTTCAAAATCTAACATAATGTTTAAAAGACTTATTCGATAGTCAAGATTAACTGATATATATTTTTCTGTTTTCAGGTCCTGCAACAAACAAAATCAAGTCAAGGACAAACAGAAAATAGACCGACAATAGTGTTATTTTTGTGTCCTTTAGAACGGTCACCTGTTTGTCATTCTTCAACACTTACGTATGAAATTTCGCAAAATTACGTAAGATATTGTTCGATGGAAATTTATTAAATCGTTTGATTGCCATCTGGCTATTGATGTGTTGATTAGAAATCTGGAGCGACACCTGAATTTTGATTTAAGACATAATATAAGGCATTTTCACACACTAAAGACGTCATGTATCGTGTGAAGACTATTGCTTCTGGTCTCACTAGGCCAGCACTGTATCAATTGAAGTGTCTGCATAACCAAAGATTTGCAGAAGTGACAGGTGTACCATTCAGGAAATATGCTTCAAGTGCACAGACTGAATCGTTTCTCAATGGAAGTTCAGGAAGTTATGTTGAAACGATGTATGAGTCTTGGCAAAAAGACCCGAATAGTGTGCACAAGGTGTGGTTCTATTCTTTAATACAAAATCTTGCAATATTGTGTTTTATATGCCAATCTTGTGTTTGTCTGTATTTTCTTCTTCACAACATAATTTTTGACGTTTCATGTGAATGTAAGTCAAACCTGTGCAAAATTGAGGTTACTCTTAATACAAAACACGAGATTGGCATATTGGAATCGAATACACCTTATCAATATGTGGAAATTCACGCAGGTTGAACTATTGACTTCACACAACAATCACTTTTTCATTGTGGCGTCAAATATTTCAAGTCATGACCTCAAATTTAACAGGTATTTTTGTGATGTCCAGTAACGTTCGGACAAATAGAGATAAGGTGTATTGTTTTCTGAATTCATTAATGTATTGATTACAACTTTTTAAACAGTTTTTGGTTTGATATTTAAGGTGGTACCCAACACTTTCACTAAAACTAATTTGGCTCGTTTAATTTTCATAAAATTATTGTCAAAAAATATAATAAAATCAAAAATTTTGAACCAACCAATTTGTCAGAAAAATTACACAGTCACTGGTTACATAGCAGTTTGACTAACACCAATTTTGATCATTGAGAAGCTCAATATTCATTTTTCATCACAACGTTTAGGTGACTTTACAGAGTTATCTCCCTGTAGTGTTAGGTACCACCTTACAAGAAAACAACTTTAGTTTCATTGTATATTGATCGTCCAAAGTCGATAGTCTTGATGATAGTGAACAACAAACACAGCAAAAATAATACCGAAGATTTCCATATAACTTACATTTTCCATTTGTTTAATAGTTTAAAGATTATTTTGTAAAAATAGTTGCCTGACTGTATAACATAAAAAATGTCATGGATGTAGAGCATACTGAATCAGGGGCATATATAGCTAGTTACAAATTATTTAATAGCATGCACCACGTTTTTATGTTATTTCAAATAAACAGAATTATTTTTACAATCATTCCTTATAATTTAATTCTAATACCATTTTAAGGAATAAATCATGAAAAAAAATGTTGATGACGACAGCTGATAAACAAAATTATCTTTGCCAAGCAGCTAAACGAAATTTTATGTTTATAAATGAACAATAATCTTTATTTGATATAAATACCAAGTTATATCCAACATGTCCAAATATTGAATATTAATGCATACATGAAATTAACCAAAAAATGACAATACAGGACATGTACATGTATTTAAATAACATTATTTAAGGAATGACTGTAAAACATTTTCTGTCCATGAAGAAATAACATAAAAAATGTGGTGCACACTGAAGAATGCTTGTTTACAACGGTTTATTTTTAGTGTGCACCATATCTTTTATGTTATTTCGAATAGGCAGAAAAAATATTAGTCATTTCTTATAATTTAATTCTTAATTCCATTTTAAACTGAAGTAAATCATGAAAAAACGTTGATGACATCGCGGTCACATGACAAAATCATGTCTATGGGCTGATATATATATATGAGAAACATGTACATGTAATGATGTATAATGAAATTACAAATAATAATTATAATACCTGATTTGGGGTACAATATACACATAAGTTGAGAATACTACACATTTATTAGGATCTTCCTAAACATTTAACATGCTTAAATTGTTATTTTTATATAAAATAATATGTATTTTATTTTAATATACACAAATGTTATAAGCATATTGAATGTACATGAAATATAACATTTTTAGGTTTAGGAGGGAATAAGTTTTGTATGGATTTAATTTTGGTTTTAATGTACTCTGATTTGAAGAGTTTATGTACATTGTACATTTATTTTCTGAAGAAGAAAATGTTAAAACTGTGTTGCATAAATACACTTGAAAAATGTACGATGTACATTGTACATACATGTATAATTCATACAAAACTGGTGCATTTGTGTATAATTCCATCAAATTATACCTTTGTTTAATGATACATGTAAGTGTGACTGTTTGTGTAGAATGCATTATTTGACAAAAAAGTTCTTTTGATAACATAAATTAATGGTTGTTTTAACATTAGACATATATCCTTCTTAAAATAGGTTTTCATTGTATAAATGTACATTGTATGTATTAACCTGACCAAACCAGTGTTTAAATTCCATATTCATTCACATTGATCATTCTATAAGAGGAAATGCTATAAGGTCTGTAATATACAGTATGTAAGGTGGCTCAGACTTTGACTGTTATAAAATTGAGAATGAAAATGGAGAATGTGTCAAAGAGACAACAACTCAACCATAGAACAGACAATAGCAGAAGGTCACCAACAGGTCTTCAATGCAGCAAGAAATTCCCGCATCCGTAGGGATCATTCAGGTGCCCCTAAACAAATATATATACTAGTTCAGTGATAATGAATTGATTATGATAGTTATTTTATCATGTCATGATTCAATTTAATGGGGAAGATAGAAGCAGTTTTCAGAGGTACATTTGACCATGTCTTTGTTGTTTTTTTTTTTTTTTTTTATCATTACTGGTTTTGGGGTGAAAGGTTTGATAAACATGATAACTAAGATTAAGGCTTCTAGGAATTTCAAAATGAGATGATGCTTTTTGTTGGGTACAGTATAAAATGGTCAGATTTTTGTTGAGCCTGCAACTTTTGTTGTAGAAAGCTCGACATAGTGATAGTGATCTGGCGGTGTTACATGTAGCTAACTTTTAAAAAGCTTTATATTTTAAAAGGCGGAAGACCTGGATGCTTCATACTTTGTATATAGATGCCTCATGTTATGAAGTTTCTGTCAATCACATGTCAAATGTCCTTGACCTCATTTTCATAGTTCAGTGACCATTTGAAAAAAAAGTTTGGATTTTTTGTAATGTTGAATTCTCTCTTATTATAAGTAATAGGATAATTATATTTAGTATGTGTGTACCTTGCAAGGTCCTCATGCCCGTCAGAAAGTTTTCACTTGACCTCGACCTTATTTCATGGATCAATCAAGGTTAAGTTTCGGTGGTCAAGTCCATATCTCAGATACTATAAGCAATAGGGCTAGTAAATTCGGTGTATGGAAGGATTGTAAGGTGTACATGTCCAACTAACAGGTGTCATCTGACCTTGACCTCATTTTCATGGTTCAGTGGTTATAGTTAAGTTTCTGTGTTTTGGTCTGTTTTTCTCATACTTTATGCAATAGGTCTACTATATTTGTTGTAGGGAATGACTGTAGGGTGTACATGTCTAGCAGGCAGATGTCATTTGACCTTGACCTCATTTTCATGGTTAAGTGGTCAAAGTTAAGTTTTTGAGTTTTGGTCTTTTTACCTAATACTATATGTCATAGGTCAACTATATTTGGTGTATGGAAATATTTTATGATCTATATGTCAGTCGCACAGGTTTTATTTGATCTCCACCAGACCTGCCAACTTTTGAAAATCTCCATGGGGGATTTAGCACGCGACAAGATTTTTAAGGGTTACAATTTTAGCGACTTTTCTGTGAGCATTGTTTTTTACTCCTAAAATAGTCTAAGTCCTCTTCTTTTTTCTTTTGGTATACAAATGATGAGCTTGTAGGCCTTGGTTACTTTTATTTGCATGATTCTTGTACTATTAAATTATGAAATTGACAAAATAACTGAGGAATAGAGAAAATGGCATTAAAAATAAAGGATTCAAAGTAGAGACCCCCCCCCCCTTTCCCCCCTCCAAAGACCTTCTCATCTATGAACCTTGACTCAAAACACCTAAAACTACATGTCCTAAAGTAAGAAGGATGAAGACATATTTTGATTTAGTCTTACCCATGGTCTTTATATCAGTATCAATGAGAAAATGGATTAAATTTGAGTTATCTTTCTTTGTATTCAGAGGTGCTCTTACCTGCGGAGGCTTATACAGTAACACAGTAGAAGTGTACACAAAATAGCGTGATTTTAGATCAACAGACACACGATGTCTGCTTTCAAAAATTAAACAAATTTTAAGATAAACGAAAGGTTGTCTGACCAAATTTATACAATTTAATTTTGAGGATTATTACGACCCACTAGGTAATCTGATTACATACAACCACTAATTATGACACCTGTTGTGACTGTTGATTAGCGTAGGGTCATTAACTTGTCTTAATATGTCCCCAGGTAAAATTATTGATTTTTTAAAATTGATCTGAAAAACTTCAAAATTGGTAAACAATATTTTTTTGGGGTATTTTTGTTGAAAATCGGGATTTTGACTAATTTTTCAATCCCGATATCAGGATTCGGGTTGAAGGGGTAAAAATCGGGATGATACCGCGAAAATCGGGATAGTTGGCAGGTCTGCTCCACCTTATTTTCACGGTTCATTGCTCAGTGTTTAGTTTTAATACGACCGCAAAATTTGAAAAAAATTTCGTCATATATTGCTATCACGTTGGCATCGTCGTCCGAATACTTTTAGTTTTCGCACTCTAACTTTAGTAAAAGTGAATAGAAATCTATGAAATTTTAAAACAAGGTTTATGGCCACAAAAAAAGGTTGGGATTGATTTTGGGAGTTTTGGTTTCAACAGTTTAGGAATTATGGGCCAAAAAGGGACCCAAATAAGCATTTTTCTTGGTTTTGGCACTATAACTTTAGTTTAAGTAAATAGAAATCTATGAAATTTTAACACAAGGTTTATGACCACAAAAGAAAGGTTGGGATTGATTTTGGGAGTTTTGGTTTCAACAGTTTAGGAATTAGGGGCCAAAAAGGGACCCAAATAAGCATTTTTCTTGGTTTTTGCACCATAACTTTAGTATAAGTAAATAGAAATCTATCAAATTTAAACACAAGGTTTATGACCATAAAAGGAAGGTTGGTATTGATTTTTGGAGTTTTGGTCCCAACAGTTTAGGAATAAAGGGCCTAAAGGGTCCAAAATTAAACTTTGTTTGATTTCATCAAAAATTGAATAATTGGGGTTCTTTGATATGCCGAATCTAACTGTGTATGTAGATTCTTAATTTGTGGTCCCGTTTTCAAATTGGTCTACATTAAGGTCCAAAGGGTCCAAAATTAAACTTGGTTTGATTTCATCAAAAATTGAATAATTGGGGTTCTTTGATATGCCAAATCTAACTGTGTATGTAGATTCTTAATTTTTGGTCCTGTTTTAAAATTGGTCTACATTAAAGTCCAAAGGGTCCAAAATTAAACTAAGTTTGATTTTAACAAAAATTGAATTCTTGGGCCTCTTTGATATGCTGAATCTAAACATGTACTTAGATTTTTGATTATGGGCCCAGTTTTCAAGTTGGTCCAAATCAGGATCCAAAATTATTATATTAAGTATTGTGCAATAGCAAGAAATTTTCAATTGCACAGTATTCAGCAATAGTAAGAAATCTTCAATTGCACAGTATTGTGCAATAGCAAATATTTTCAATTGCACAGTACTGCACAATAGCAAGAAATATCTAATTGCATCATATTGTGCAATAGCAAGAAATTCCAATTGGATTTCAATTGGAGTTATCTTTCTTTGTCCAGAATAGTAGTTGAATCAACTTAAATCATTGTTTTATACAATATACAATGTATATTCACTTTTACTACCAACTGATAGATTAAAACAATCTTTACCATTCAGTGATAACAAGCACTTTTTTTACATTTTAATATTTTATGATGTATTTAAATGAGTAGTTATTGTTGCAAACTTCATCAGAAATTTGAATTGAGATCAGTTTTGAAATAAGGGAAAGGGGGATGTGAAAAAAAAATTGGGGGGTCAATTTTTTTCATTTCAGATTTCATAAATAAAAAGAAAATTTCTTCAAACATTTTTTTGAGAGGATTAATATTCAACAGCATAGTGAATTGCTCAAAGGCAAAATTTTTTTGTTTGTTCATTAGACCACATTCATTGTCTGTGTCAGAATCCTATGCTGTGTCAACTATTTAATCATAATCCAAATTTAGAGCTGAATCCAGCTTGAATGTTGTGTCCATACTTGCCCCAACCTTTCAGGGTTCAACCTCTGCGGTCGTATAAAGCTGCTCCCTGCGGAGCATCTGGTTGTGTTTTGGTCTATTTTTTATACGACCGCAAATTTTGAAAAAAATTTCGTCGTATATTGCTATCACGTTGGCGTCGTCGTCGTCGTCGTCCGAATACTTTTAGTTTTCGCACTCTAACTTTAGTAAAAGTGAATAGAAATCTATGAAATTTTAACACAAGGTTTATGACCATTAAAGGAAGGCTGGTATTGATTTTGGGAGTTTTGGTCCCAATATTTTAGGAATTAGGGGCCAAAAAGGGCCCAAATAAGCATTTTCTTGGTTTTCGCACTATAACTTTAGTTTAAGTTAATAGAAATCTATGAAATTTTGACACAAGGTTTATGACCACAAAAGAAAGGTTGGGATTGATTTTGGGAGTTTTGGTTTCAACAGTTTAGGAATTAGGGGCCAAAAAGGGACCCAAATAAGCATTTTTCTTGGTTTTCGCACCATAGCGTTAGTATAAGTAAATAGAAATCTATGAAATTTAAACACAAGGTTTATGACTATAAAAGGAAGGTTGGTATTGATTTTGGGAGTTTTGGTCCCAACAGTTAAGGAAAAAGGGGCCCAAAGGGTCCAAAATTAAACTTTGTTTTGATTTCATCAAAATTGAATAATTGGGGTTCTTTAATATGCCGAATCTAACTGTGTATGTAGATTCTTAACTTTTGGTCCCGTTTTCAAATTGGTCTACATTAAGGTCCAAAGGGTCCAAAATTAAACTTAGTTTGATTTTAACAAAAATTGAAACCTTGGGGTTCTTTGATATGCTGAATCTAAAAATGTACTTAGATTTTTGATTATTGGCCCAGTTTTCAAGTTGGCCCAAATCGAGGTCCAAAATTAAACATTGTTTGATTTCATCAAAAATTGAATAATTGGAGTTCTTTGATATGCCAAATCAAACTGTGTATGTAGATTCTTAATTTTTGGTCCAGTTTTAAAATTGGTCTAAATTAAAGTGCAAAGGGTCCAAAATTAAACTAAGTTTGATTTTAACAAAAATCAAATTCTTGGGCCTCTTTGATATGCTGAATCTAAACATGTACTTAGATTTTTGATTATGGGCCCAGTTTTCAAGTTGGTCCAAATCAGGATCTAAAATTATTATATTAAGTATTGTGCAATAGCAAGTCTTTTCAATTGCACAGTATTGTGCAATGGCAAGAAATATCTAATTTCACAATATTGTGAAATAGCAATTTTTTTTTTAATTAAGAGTTATCTTTCTTTGTTCAGTAAAGTAAGCAAGAAATATCTGCAAGATTTTTTTTTAATTGGAGTTATCTTTCTTTGTCCAGAATCAATTTAAATCTTTGTTATATACAATATACAATGTATATTCACTTTTTACTACCAACTGATAAATTTAAATTATCTTTACCATTCAGTGATAACAAGCAGTTTTTTTACATCTTAATATTTTATGATGTATTTAAATGAGTAGTAATTGTTGCAAACTCCATTAGAATATTTTAATTGAAATTAGTTTTGGAATAAGGGAAAGGGGGATGTGATTAAAAAATTGGGTTCAATTTTTATCATTTGAAATTTCATAAATAAAAAGAAAATTTCTTCAAACATTTTTTTGAGAGGATTTATATTCAACAGCATAGTGAATTGCTCTAAGAGAAAACAAAAATTTTAAGTTCATTTGAATACATTCATTCTGTGATAGAAACCTATGCTGTGTCAACTATTTAATCACAATCCAAATTTAGAGCGGAATCCAGCTTGAATGTTGTGTCCATACTTGCCCCAATTGTTCAGGGTTCAACCTCTGCGGTCGTATAAAGCTACGCCCTGCGGAGCATCTGGTCTTAAACTATAAGTAACTATATTTTTTGTATGGAAGCATTGTTAGCTGTACATGTCTGACCTTGACCTCATTTTCATGGTTCATTGGTCTTTATCTTTATTGTGTAGTTATCTTGGTTGATGTTACGTTTATGTGACAGTTTTTAATGAAGCTTTAATCTTAGGACTATCAACATAATATCTATGACTAGTAAAGAAGGCGAGACATTTCAGTGTATGTACTCTTGTATTAAATTTCTCTGACTTTTTAGTTGCATATCAATGAAAAGAACCCCTAAACAAGCTTGAATATCAGACCACTTTTTAGATTCTGAAACTCTTTCATTCATAATCATATATTTAAAGTGCAAATCTCTTTCATGTCACTCCGCTTCTCTTTTAATCTAAAAAAACCACAAAAAATATTAGTACATGTACATGTAAAAAGGGGCACAAACAAAAATAAAGTAGGTACTCCAATTGTCAACAGCAAGCACCACATGTCAAGGATTTTTGTCTAGTCTTGATTTTCTCTAATGATTTTTTTTTTATTTTAGGTTGTGTCTTTAACACTTTCCTGTTTCCATTCTCTATTTTGCATGCATGCATGGGATAAACAGATTAATCTTATGTTGTGACTACAGAGATTGCAAAGTAATCTGTTGCTGACATAAAATTTTGGATTATTAACATAATTAGTTGGTTTTCTAATCTTACAACAAATCTTATCATTTCAGTGCTATTGTAACATTTAAACAAGTAACATCACTTTTGTACTCTTCTGATTTTAACACTTTTTTTTCACTTTTGTAAAATAAAAGATCAAAACTGATAACACACTGATTTATTTTAAAGTCCTGGAAAGCATATTTTGAAGGCCAGGAGTTTGTCAGACCACCATCTTTAGGAGGAGGTGTTCCTTCACTCTCTTCATTCTCAAGTAAAGATATCAAAGACAATCTGGAAGTTGGCAAACTAATAGAAGCTTATCAGGTAATGACCTTATTCAAGTCGTTGTCAGATAACCATTTGTCTCTCTTAAAACCAAGAAAAAATTATTTCTGAAACAATACATGTATATACCTACACATACTTTATCAAACTGATGACTAAGGAACAAGACTTATTGCTATTCTTCATCTAAAAGTCAAGAGTGAGGCCTTCAACACAGATCAAAAGCTAAATGTGTCAATGAAAGTTTAAGATACAAAATTCTAAGTTAGGAATCAACATGTTTAAAATATTTGCAGTACCCAATCTTTTTTATGAAGTAAATACCATAAACATGTAAGAGAAATTGATGTTAGTACGCCAATGCTTACAGTAAAATACTCAGTAAGTCATAACAAATAATGAACCGGGACACAGCAATGACCAATGTCATTAAAAAGTGTTCAGAGGGTGTCAGCTGAATTTTTTTTTCAATTGCTTAACAAGGAATGGTCGCCTGTAAAGAACCAATATCCCAAGAGGAAGTTTTTAAAACTATCTCGTTGCTCTTATTAAGATTGATCGTTGCTTGCTCAATGTCTAAAATGTTATTTCATGCATATTTAGGATGAGGACATCATCTGGGTGTATCAAATGTTATATAATATAATATTTACGAAATCAAAAGTAGAAATTTTTTAACTATCAACAGATTGATCATTCTAGATTCACATAAAATTTTCCTTGATATTTTTGATACATGCTGTTAGTTTTACATGTTTATTTATTTATTATATTGTTTAACTATTTGTCTGTTACTGTGATATATAATAACAAAGAATATACTCAACATGAATGATAATAATGTATAAAGTGATTTTTTATGATGTGTTTTATGTAATAATTGTTTACAGGAAAAGACAGCAGTGTGCAGTATACCAAATGCCAAGTTAATAAATAGTAAAAATAATCAAATACTGAAAATTAGTGCTGCAATGTTTTCTAATTGAAATATCAAATGGATTAATTTAAAAAGATGATGATGATACATTTTTTTAATTTATTTTTTTTAAAGTTTAAAAAAGGGAGATAACTCAAATTTGTTTCTATAAAACAAGTTTATAGCATACAAGTTTCCTAGGTTTTTTTTAAAACTTTCCTGCCATTAAAACATTAGCAGTGATGAACGTTTTGGTTTTAAATTGCACTTATCAAGAAAAAGTTGATCTGTGAAGAACTTGGTTGTAAAAATTTTGCCTAAAAGTGTGAGCCATATAGGGCTATACTCTACACTAGTGTATTATCTGTTCTGTGTGATGCTGATTAATCTTTTATCTACAGGTCACACTATTATGCCCATGCTTGCTGTGGTTATGGTTTTAATGTTAAACATGAAAATACCTCCTATGTAATCCTACAAAAACTTGCAATAAATACTTTTGTTTTAATTCAGTCATATTTGAATTGTACACAAATTTGATTTATTTGAGTTGTATTGAGGTATAGAGGTAGCTGTGTGCAATTAGAATTCTAGTGAAAGTCATGAAGTTTTGTTCAATATACATACTGTAAATTCAGAAGTTATCGTGAAAAATGCAACAGGGTTATTATCGCAATAATTATAAATCGCATTTTAAATTTTTATATGAATCAAACAGGATTTTTCTGAATATCGCGGATTGAAATCGCATTTTAGTCTAAAATGACAAAATTGCATTAATTTCTGAATTTACAGTTTATGTACAGTCACTGTGTTTTACATTTATTATGATAGGCTGGGTTTTCTATTCCACACTGAAAATATACTGTACACTTTCTCATTATTTCTAGATAAGAACAAACCAGAAAAACAAAACATAGGCCTGAGTATTTTTGTGGATTATAGGATGTTATTTTGAGGCTTTAGGCTCCATAAGTCTTCTTTGCATCAAGTCAGATATTTTCAAAATAGATTCATAATTCCTTTTATGGAACAAAAAATAATCATTATTGGATATGAAAATGAGTTTACTGGTGTACATGCCTGGCTGACAGGGGTCATTTAAAGTTTAAAAAGCCTCACTTTCAGAAATCAGTGATTCAGTTTTGATGATGAAGTTAAATTTTTATTTCGTTAATGTAATAAAACCTCTATTAGATCTGTAAAACTTGCATACAGCTATTTCTTAATGAGCTAACTAACGTTTCTGGCACAGAGCGTCAGAGGTCATGGAGAGTTATGTCTATTTCTTGAGAAAGCTAACAAACATTATATCTACCACAGAGAAGAGGTCACAATATTGCAACACTGGATCCCTTGGGTCTACTGGATGCAGATTTAGATCCAGAAATCCCTAAAGAGCTATTACTGAGTAGTTATCACTGGGGTAGGTAGATACTGGGTAGTATATACATACCTAAGTCCCAGTGCAGCAAGGTCAAATAAAACAAGTGTGTGGTTACAGTTTAATGTTAAGGAAGTAACTTTATCTGAAAGTTGGCAATGTTAATGATAATAATTCAAATGTACTTATAAAAAGGTATGCAAAATTATATTTTTTATCAAAAACAAAATAAGTCATGTTAGTAAAGGATAACTGGAACCACATATTGTTTTATTTGGCTTTACTGTGGTATTGTAGTGGGCTGCTGTTGGTACGTACTTTTAGCCCATATGAAACCATTGGGTCTTTTTCTGTAAATTTGATATCTATATGTATACAAACAAATAATCTGTGTTAGAACTTTTTCTATTGGTATGTTTGTGTCAAATTCAGAACTGTAAAAATGAAGGAATGTTTATTTGTTTGTTTATAAATGGATGTCAGATTTGATATTATATAAAACGGTGACATTCATGGAAACCTGTTTAAGCCCACCTTCCACTTTGTTAACCTATCTGGAAGAACCTTCTAAAACTCATTCTCCAAAGGCAGCTTAGACCAGGTTTACATTATTTGCTGTGAATCAGTTAGTTACTAATTTTAGTATTTATTTATTGTAGATATTGACAGAATCATTAAATTTGGTCATGTGTGATCTTGTATGCCACTTTACTCATGGCTTTTGTTGATGCATCCCATCTGTTCATACAGTATATATACACCCTTTATCATGACTGTCAGTCACATCAGCTGTTCTGCGCCAAACATACACAACCTTACTGACATACAAATCCATTTTCAATAGTATTCAACTCATATTTCAATTTCTAAAAAAGTAACTGGATAGCATGGCTTTCATTCAGTTATTTTTTTTGCTGATATATATTTGAATGTTTTAGATTTTTTTGTTCTTTTTATTAACCTTTTGAACTTGCTTGTAAACCTTAATGGATAAAAACTGGTAACACCCCTATACCCAAGCACACATATGACCAACATTTTATGAGCACATTTTCAGGATATTTTGAAATGTTGAATTTTTAAACAAAAATTAATTTTTGGAGTTGTGTGAACTGTTTGTAGGCACGTGGGCATACTATCGCCAAACTTGACCCACTAGAAATCAGTACTGCTAATTTGGATGAGAAAACTGAGTTATCTCCGTCTATATTTAATTTTGGTAAGATACGTGTAGGTGATGCATGGTGGCGTGTTTGTCAGTTTTGCTTGCACTGCTTTTCATTCTCACTATTTAATCCACATGCTAAGTTTCTTTTTAATTTAATACATAACAAAGTAAGAAGATTAATAAATTGTTGAACTTTACTTCTATCACAATTCTCTCCAATGACTTTTCTTCAGTTTAGAGTTGTTCCCTTCATGAAAAATAATCCCGTTTAAAGCATTTTAATTATGAAATTATTTACAAGCATAGTGATATTGTTTGTTATGATAAAGTTAATCATAAGTAAATAAAGTTTTAACAAATTATCAGATATTTTTTAAATAGATTGTTAATGAAGAGAGCAAACTTTTTTAACACAAAATAAACAATATCTTGTTTTGCATTGCAAATTTTAAAGATTTAAAATTCATTTTAAATGTTGAAGAATAGTTATTGCTGCGAAACATATGATTTTTTTTATGTGCTTTATAATTTGATATAAAAAAAGATGTAATATAAGCAAATAAAATTCAGAATAAATTATTAAGTTTAATTACATCATAACATGGGAAATCAGCTCATTCTGTGTATACAGTGTAACATCAGTGCCAGATAAAGCTCACTCCTTTTATCACTAACAAAAAGTAGTTGGTCTTAAGTACACATATTAAAGCAGGAGGAGGGACAGGGTAAATGGTTGAAAATAAGCCTTGTACTATTTATGAAATATACATGCACTTGACCTTGTTCCTTCTTTGTAATGGAGGTTACGTTATGATCAACAGTATACCATTTTGGTTGTTAATTGTTGTACATAATGTAAAGTCTCATTGTAATGTTGATGATTTCCAAGAAAAAGTAAAACTGTTCATTTCACACAATATTAATCCTATTATTTCAGTCCTCTGATGTTAAATAAAAGGGTTTTCATGGAATATGTAGCAATATTATTATAGAATATAGGTCTTTCTATTTATTTTCCCATTCTATGAAAAAGCCAATTGTCAATGCAATAAATATTATAACTTATCAATGGATTGAAGTATGGAAAAATATTCAACTAAGGACCCAACAACACTGAGACAGTGACACACATGCATGAATTAATGTGTTGTTTGGACATTTGTTAGAAATTTTCTATAAAGTGTTTTCTAAATGCTTATTCGAATATTAAATTTTGGACTGAAATTTTTCTTGAATATATCATCATATTTATATTATAAAGGGGGGAAGATTCTTTGTTTGAATTTGACATCAATATTAAGGTCAAAGTTTAAATGCTCTTCACATTAGGCAGCAACCATTTGATTTTCGGGGGGGGGGGGGGGGGGGGGGGGACTATGTTGAACAAAAAAAAAGTTTGATTCCAGTTTTTGGAGAGAAAAAAATTTGTTTGTTTCACCCTCAGCTGCCACTATATTTAATGCTAAAATTGAAAGAAAAAAAATGTTTTCAACTTGTCGCCAAAAAAATAGATTGTCTTTCAAAAAATTGTCCAGAAAAAAATCCATAGCCCCCCCCCCCCAGAAATTCAAATGGTTGCTGCCTTATTTATTTTGTCTGTTCTAATATTGTTATAGTACTGAGTAAGTAAATAAGTGATCACACAATGTTTTCTAAATTCTATGCATGCATGCAGATAGATCATATGAATATCACACACTTTTTTTAATACTTTTCTAGATATACAGCAGAAAGTTCTGATAACATTAACCTGTGTTTATAATGCTTTCAATAGCCAAACATAATGATGAGAATTATTTATTTTCTGTATATGGCCCATTTTCTATATAAATGTCATACTATGTGATTCCCTCTGTGATGTCCTGTAAAGTTTCTTTATTCTTTTCTTGCTGTGATTTTATGTATAATATACATTATATTATATAATAGTGAAAGCTTAAAAACTTCATAAACTCTTGTGCTTAGAGATGCATTATTTGCTAGCTTCAAAGATATAATGTTAAAACTATTTGTGCACTTTAACAATGTATTGTTAAACAACCAATAAATTCAAATGAAAACAAAATTTGGTGTGAAATTAAGTTTATAAATTGAAAGAATATGAATTAAAAATTTTAAGTCAAGTTAGTTCTGATATGTTCTAAATTTGAACATGCTAAAATCATTGAAGGAATTTATTTGTTTATGTACACAAATGTGAGATGATTTAATTGCAATTTTAGGAAATGTTGCATACTTATAATGCTATCATAAGTGTGTGCTTTTATTTTAGCATTTTCTCAATAATACATGTAAAAACATTTCATATAACAAAAAAACTTTGGACGAAGGGGGAGGGTATACATGAAGTATCATTTCTCAGAGATTCTAAAATTTATAAACATTCATTTTTATTCTGTCTTCATATTCATCTGTAAAATAATTCATATAATAGTGTTTTGGATATGTTGAAATTATACTTTAATAAAGAAATGAATGTTTTCTTAGATTTCTAAATATACAGTATACTAATGCCCCTTTTGTTTATTTATAATTGATTATTTGTTTTAAAGTTGTAACATAAAATAAATGTTTAAACTAGTGAAAAATTAATTCCTGCATCATGTAGCAGAATAATTTGAACATTCCTTTTCATTGTTTTGTATAATAGTTTGACCATTTCTGTACCATTGTTTTGTATTATAAATTATAAATATATATAATGAGTGTGTGTATGACTGTCCTCTTATTGATACTCTGTAATATATTTTATATAGAGGAGAGTGATTTGGAGAGAAAATTTACCCTGCCAACAACAACCTACATTGGAGGGAGTGAAACAGAAAAACCACTCAAGGATATCATTGAGAGGTTGAAGGTAACTCATCACTACCTACATACATAGATTACTAAGTACACTAATGAGATGCTTCAGGTTAACAATTTGACATTGTAAACATCAGTTTTTTTCTTTGTGCCCTTTGTCAAAACTCACCAGTTGATTACTGCAAAAGTTTATTGTTTTACACATTGTTACTTGCACATTTACAACATATTGGGTAGATGTGATTTGTCAGTGTAACCATATATTTGGAGTCAAAGATTCACAAAGTCATAAATGATGACGGAAATATTTTTAAAAGTTTTACAAGGCCTTACAAAATCAGAAAACAAGTTTAGAAATGTTTCCAATAGTAAAATGTAAAGCAAACACTGGTACAACAAGTCTTCATATGGAAACATACGAATCTGACGTTGCTGTATATTTTGTCAAAGAGAAATACAGGCAGTTATTATTACCATTCCAAAATATAAGGGTCTTAGTGGAAGTAATATAGTAACTCTTTTCAACATTGAAAAACAGGTATGCTTTGAACCTGTCTCCTAAGTGGCATCAACTTTAAAAATGTTTAGCTATCATGTTGGACAGAATTAATTATAAATGTACTCAATTAAGTATCCACCCTTGTTATGTAAATTCATAACCAGTAGGGTGAAGTGAAAGAATCTGTATGCATGACATATATTTAAATTATTTATCTATCAATCAACTGAGATTAAGGAGTAACCAAACACTAATGTTTTCAGGAAGTTTATTGCGGCCATATTGGAATAGAGTTAATGCATCTGAATAATAAGGAACAGATTGACTGGATCAAAAAGAAGTTTGAAACACCTGGTATTGTGAGGCTTACCAAAGAGGAGAAAAATACAGTATTAGCAAGACTGCTCAGATCTCAAAAGTTAGTATTGGTTAAGTCTGAGAATTCAGTCAGATGGTTACATCTATAGTGATCACAATTGAACCTTCAACAATGAATGAGTCCCAACGCCATAAACTTTTTTCGTCGGTCATTATACTTTGAAGTATTTCATCATTACAAGAAAAGTTATGAATCATAGATAAAATGTCAGTTTAAAATGTGTATTAATGCAAATAGTCCGGCGGCTACAAGCATATTTCAGACGAATTGTGCACATCCTGTTACAAGCATGAAATTTGGCATAGACCTTCCTCAACTATTACTCTTTTATTTCAGATAGGGAGGCATTTGAAAAAAATGTCTCACTTCCGGTAAAATCCAAAATGGCGGACGTCATACTTAAATCAGCCCAATATCGAAGGCTAGCGTGTAAAAATGTGTTATTATCATGCTACTATCTTAATATTTGGTACAGACCTTTGTTTTTTTACTACTTTTGGATAAATTAAATAGATTAGATGTCTTCAGAAACCCCACTTCCGGTTGAAATTCAATATGGCTGACATTGTACTTAAATAAGCTTATTTTTTAGGGAGGGTAACTGAAATGTGTTTTAACGTATTGCTACTATCATTACATTGTGTATGAACCTTTCTTTGGTGTTTCTGATGGATACAATGCATAAGACATATGTCTTAAAAACCCTTTTTATACGACCGCAAATTTTGAAAAAATTTTCGTCGTATATTGCTATCACGTTGGCGTCGTCGTCGTCGTCGTCCGAATACTTTCAGTTTTCGCACTCTAACTTTAATAAAAGTGAATAGAAATATATGAAATTTTAACACAAGGTTTATGACCATAAAAGGAAGGTTGGTATTGATTTTGGGAGTTTTGGTCCCAACATTTTAGGAATTAGGGGCCAAAAAGGGCCCAAATAAGCATTTTCTTGGTTTTCGCACTATAACTTTAGTTTAAGTTAACAGAAATCTATGAAATTTTGACACAAGGTTTATGACCACAAAAGAAAGGTTGGGATTGATTTTGGGAGTTTTGGTTACAACAGTTTAGGAATTAGGGGCCAAAAAAAGGGCCCTAATAAGCATTATTCTTGGTTTTCGCACAATAACTATAGTTTAAGTAAATAGAAATCAATCAAATTTAAACACGATGTTATGACCACAAAAGGAAGGTTGGTATTGATTTTGGGAGTTTAGTTCTCAACAGTTTAGGAATTAGGGGCCAAAAAGGGACCCAAATAAGCATTTTTCTTGGTTTTCACACCATAACGTTAGTATAAGTAAATAGAAATCTATGAAATTTAAACACAAGGTTTATGACCATAAAAGGAAGGTTGGTATTGATTTTGGGAGTTTTGATCCCAATAGTTTAGGAAAAAGGGGCCCAAAGGGTCCAAAATTATTATACGACCGCAAATTTTGAAAAAATTTTCGTCGTATATTGCTATCACGTTGGCGTCGTCGACGTCCGAATACTTTCAGTTTTCGCACTCTAACTTTAATAAAAGTGAATAGAAATCTATGAAATTTTAACACAAGGTTTATGACCATAAAAGGAAGGTTGGTATTGATTTTGGGAGTTTTGGTCCCAACATTTTAGGAATAAGGGGCCAAAAAGGGCCCAAATAAGCATTTTCTTGGTTTTCGCGCTATAACTTAAGTTTAAGTTAATAGAAATCTATGAAATTTTGACACAAGGTTTATGACCTCAAAAGAAAGGTTGGGATTGATTTTGGGAGTTTTGGTTTCAACAGTTTAGGAATTAGGGGCCAAAAAGGGGCCAAAAAAGCATTATTCTTGGTTTTCGCACAATAACTTTAGTTTAAGTTAATAGAAATCAATGAAATTTAAACACAATGTTAATGACCACAAAAGGAAGGTTGGTATTGATTTTGGGAGTTAAGGTCCCAACAGTTTAGGAATTAAGGGCCAAAAAGGGACCCAAATAAGCATTTTTCTTGGTTTTCGCACCATAACTTTAGTATAAGTGAATAGAAATCTATGAGATTTAAACACAAGGTTTATGAATATAAAAGGAAGGTTGGTATTGATTTTGGGAGTTTTGGTCCTAACAGTTAAGGAAAAAGGGGCCCAAAGGGTCCAAAATTAAACTTTGTTTGATTTCATCAAGAATTGAATAATTGGGGTTCTTTGATATGCGGAATCTAACTGTGTATGTAGATTCTTAATTTTTGGTCCCATTTTCAAATTGGTCTACATTAAGGTCCAAAGGGTCCAAAATTAAACTTAGTTTGATTTTGTCAAAAAATTAATCGGTTGGTTCTTTGATATGCTGAATCTAAAAATGTATTTAGATTCTTGATTATTGGCCCAGTTTTCAAGTTGGTCCAAATCGGGGTCCAAAATTAAACTTTGTTTGATTTCATTAAAATTGAATAAATGGGGTTCTTTGATATGCCAAATCTAACTGTGTATGTAGATTCTTCATTTTTGGTCCTGTTTTCAAATTGGTCTACATTAAAGTCCAAAGGGTCCAAAATTAAACTTAGTTTGATTTTAACAAAAATTGAAATCTTGGGGTTCTTTGATATGCTGAATCCAAACTTGTACTTAGATTTTTGATTATGGGCCCAGTTTTCAAGTTGGTCAAAATCAGGATCTAAAATATTATATTAAGTATTGTGCAATAGCAAGTCTTTTCAATTGCACAGTATTGCACAATGGCAAGAAATATCTAATTGCACAATATTGTGAAATAGCAATATTTTTTTTTTAATTAGAGTTATCTTTCTTTGTCCAGAATAGTAAGCAAGAAATATCTAATTGCACAATATTGTGAAATAGCAATATTTTTTTTTAATTGGAGTTATCTTTCTTTGTCCAGAATCAACTGAAATCTTTGTTATATACAATGTATATTCACTTTTTACTACCAACTGATAAATTAAAATAATCTTTACCATTCAGTGATAACAAGCAGTTTTTTTACATCTGAATATCTTATGATGTATTTAAATGAGTAGTTATTGTTGCAAACTCCATTATAAATTTAATTGAGATTAATTTGGAATAAGAGAAAGGGGGATGTGATTAAAAAAATTGGGTTCAATTTTCTCATTTGAAATGAAATTTCATAAATAAAATGAAAATTTCTTCAAACATTTTTTTGAGAGGATTAATATTCAACAGCATAGTGAATTGCTCTAAGAGAAAACAAAAAATTTAAGTTCATTAAAACACATTCATTCTGTGTCAGAAACCTATGCTGTGTCAACTATTTAATCACAATCCAAATTTAGAGCGGAATCCAGCTTGAATGTTGTGTCCATACTTGCCCCAACAGTTCAGGGTTCAACCTCTGCGGTCGTATAAAGCTACGCCCTGCGGAGCATCTGGTTTCCGGTTATATCCAAAATGGCAGACAAAGAAATATCAACTTTTATTCAAATTTTCATTTTTTTCAATATGTAAAGAAATGATTTTATTTTGTGCTGGTCATTTAACTTTTGGCTTAAATTTATCCTCGAAACCACTTATTCTAGCATGTTGTAAATATTTAGATATAAAGTTGACACTTCCGGTTAAAAATATGACGTAAATTTAAAAGATGAGTCCTCAATCTATTTCTTCGGTTTAGAAATTTTGATAGATTGATTAAAACAAAATAAAATCACTATAGTACTAAAAAAAAATTAAGATTATTACTATTTGGCCAAGAATACATGTTTATTCACAGTCACCATGACATGCACACATCGCAGTGCACGGGATACCCGATTTTCCACATTAAAAATGACCGCGGAATCCTTTCTTACATCCACAATGTATAAGCTTTTGACAAAATGATGAGGCCTCAAAAAGAGTTTTTCAAAAGTTATTCTCTTTGTCCCCGCCTGGAGTGGGTAGCATAAGAGCCAATCCCAAGCTCGTCTCCCTAAACACCTGCCTAAGTATATTGCATTATTTACATGCTGGAAAAGACTAGACCAAGTTGAGGGAATAGCCTCAAAAAGCCGTCCCTGTTGTGCTAATAGTTATTTTCTTGCTTCGTTAACCATGTTTTACCCATCTGCTAAGTTTGTGCGATCTTACAGTAAAACCCCGGTGATTTAGTCTGATTAATCATCATTCTTTTTATTAAAGTAACATCTTCAAATGCAATCAATGTCTCCCACATAGTCTTTCCCCCCTCTCAAGCAAAGAGAGAACCATATCACAACAGGTAAAGACATGGATAACAATAAGTGTTTCAGATCACTCAGATCACTCATTGCCTAGTGCATTTGAAAGGCCATTGATAGATATTAATCCAAAGTCTTTTGCCCTCCCAAACACAACGTCTACCCCTATGTCACGGAATAGCGAAACAGTAGTGACAACATCATCAGTTCGAATCATGACTCGTTTAAGTGCGTGTTTCACTGCAGCAGACACATGCACCATGATTTTAGTGTCTGCCTCTAAATGTGAACTTGGTGCTGAACTTGAAATACATTACGTGGTGGATAAGATAGAATATCCTGACCATTTGTTGCTATAACTACCATACGCATCCAAGACTTCATCCACTCGTATTTCAGTTTCAAGGTATTTTATTTAGGTAAGGACATAATACCCAATCAGCATAGTAGGCCGCAATTCACAATCGGAGAGCTGATTTCCAACATTTACAAAGACTGTGGTATTGTTTCTCACATCTTAATAAATTCTGCAAAAACACATATTTTCTTGCCTTGTTAACCTAATCTGTTTCTTTTTTTTTTTATCTTCCAACAAAACCACATATCGTTTTCAATGACATTAAACATCAAATCCATATGGTGATGTTGGCTGGTCAATCATCATTCTAAATGCTATAGTCACATCTTCAAACTCCATTAATGTCACCAACGCAGTTCCTTTTCAAGCGAACGTGTTATCTTTTAATGCCTAGTGCATTTGAAAGGTCATTGATTGATATATATCTTATACTTTTCCCCTTCTAAATGCAAACCAAAGTTTGTCTGCCCTGTGTCACGGAATAGCGAAACAGCAATGACATCAGTATCGACTGTTTGAGTCATGACTCAGTTAAGTCTATGTTTCACTGCATCAGACACATCTATCTTGATTCTAGTGTCAGTCTCTTCGTGTAAACATGGTGCTAAACTTGAAACATCATCAAGTGGTGGATAACACTAAACATCCTGAGCATTTGTTGCTTCAACTACCTTGTACTCCAAATTGTATTGAGCAAGCTCCTGTGAATGAAAACTTAAAAGTTCTTTCTTACTGTCGTCATCTCTCAGAAAACTTTCCCATCTTTGAGGATGTTTTTAATCCTGGGTTCGTCTGTGTATTCCCTTTCCCCTAAATGTTACCCTTGCTTGTTTTAGCAGCTTTCAAACTACCAGTATTTCGCTGTTCCGTGACAAAGGGGCAGACGAACTATTGATTGTATTTGGGGAGGCAAAAATCTTTGGATTAATATCTATCAATGGCAATGAGTGATCACACACTTTTATTTCTGACCAATACCTTATGACGGGTTGTGATACTGTTCTCTCTTTGCTTGAAAAGGAAAAAAAAGACTGCGTGGGAGACATTAATGGTATTTGAAGATGTGACTTTAACATAAAGAATGATGATTGATCAGCCTAAATCACCGGGGTTGTACTGTACAAACTTATCAGATCTAACATGATTAACGAACCAAGAAAGTCAATTTTTGCACAAAAGGGAAATCTCATTTTAAGTGAGGCTATTCCCACGACTTGTTCTAGTCTTTTCAAGCATATAAAACGTGTAATATACTAATGCAGGTGTTTAGTGAGACGAGCTTTGGATTGACTCTTATGCTACCAAGTCTTGTCACTAATGGATTGCGAAGGGACAAAGAGGGTCACTTTGAAAAAAACTCTTTCTGAGACCTCATCATTTTTTCAGAAGCTTGTACATTATGGATGTAAGAAAGGATGCTGCGGTTATTTTTAATGTGTAAAATCGGGTCTCCCGTGCACTGCCTTGTGTCCATGTGGTGGTGACTGTGAATAAGCATGTATTCTTGGCCAAATAGAAGTAGTTTTAAATATTTTTTAGTACTATAGTGATTTTATTTTGTTTAAATCAATCTATCCAAAACTCTACATCGAAGAAATAGATTGAGGACTCATCTTTAAAATTTACGTCATATTTTAACCGGAAGTGTCAACTTTATATCTTAGCATTTACAACATGCTAGAATAAGTGGTTTTGGGGATAACTTAAAGCCAAAAGTTTAATGACCAGCACAAAATCAAATCATTTTCTTTACATTTTGAAAAAAGTTGAAAATTTGAATAAAAATTTGATATTTCTCTGTCCGCCATTTTGGATACTGCCGGAAGTAAGGGTTTTTAAGACATATGTCTTATACATTATTATCTCCATCAGAAGCACCAAATAAATGTTCATACACAATGTAATTATAGTAGCTATAATACGTTAAAACACATTTCAATTACCCTCCCTAAAAAATAAGCTTATTTAAGTACAATGTCCGCCATATTGGATTTTAAGCGGAAGTGGGGTTTCTGAAGACATCTAATCTATTTAATTTATCCAAAAGTAGTAAAACACAAAGGTCTGTACCAAATATTATGATAGTAGCATGATAATAGGACATTTTTACACGCTAGCCTTCGATATTGGGCTGATTTAAGTATAACGTCCGCCATTTTGGATTTTACCGGAAGTGAGACATTTTTTGCAAATGCCTCCCTATCTGAAATAAAAGAGTAATAGTTGAGGAAGGTCTATGCCAAATTTCATGTTTGTAACAGAATGTGCACAATTTTTTACAAAGCCGCCGGACTAAAAAAAGCATCCAGATATTTCATTTTACATTAATCTCATGGAATTCAAGTTTCTTGATTCTTAGTATATCAGTGATTTTGCTAGCGCTCGTCACTTTCATATTTTACGAAAGGGTTTTCTCATTAACGAAAGTTTTTCTAATCAATTTCATCACTTAAATTTTGAAAGTGTAAAAAAAAAATTTGCAATAAAAACTATAAATCTACCTGTCTTCATGATTTGACAAGTTTATGACCGCACAAGGTAATTAACATTTTCTACAGATGTTACAAGTTGTGATTACAACTAATCCCCTTTGTGCCAAGATGGGTCACTAATCCATTAATTATTAATAAAACCAATAATTGAATGACCATCATAATTATTTCCCCAGAAAATCAGTCGGTCCGCATTTCAACAACCAGGAGTGTAGTTTCGTCATTTAAGAAAAAATGTAACAACCAGGACAGTTCGCATATGAATTTCAATATTTCTCAAACGATCACAATCTGAAGTTCGTTGTTTGTTGTAGATTCGTCAATCAAAGGCAAATTTCTTCATATTAAATTTTCATCAAAAACTTTTGACAATTTCCATTTCAAATAAAGAACTTTAGTTAATGTGTTCATTCAAAACTTTCACGAATTAAACAGGCGCTTTCTGTATTGTGTTCTATGCATGCGTGAAAGTATTTCTTTGACTATTTATAGACATTCAAAAACGTAAAATACAAAATAATTTAGAACCAATTAAACAAGAGAGATAAATATATATCCCTTACTAAAGGAAATTAAATTGAAAAATGATAATTTCCTGATGAATCCGGACCCGTTTAGAATGTCACACCCCGTTTTAGTTTTATTTTTAAACTGAAAGTAGTAAACATGATCTATTGTTGATTTGTTTACAACCTCCTTTCAGTCATTATAATAGTTCCAAAAAGGATTTTACACATTTCCAACTTGATAGAAATTATTTCCAAATATCGATTTAGACCTTTTATAAGGATAAGAAATGATTTCCAAATATCGATTTAGACCTTTTATAAGGATAATGATTATGCAGTGAAATAATCATTGCAAGTCAATTTCTGCTGTGATTCCTTGTTTAAAAACAAAATAGAATCCAACTTGTGTTGATCAGGAATGACCCCTGGAACAAACTGAAGAGAAATTGTGAACTAAATTTCTGGATTCCATGTCAGAATCTTTCATAATAACAGCCAATACAGTCAAATCATACAATAACTGCCAATCATGCTGGTGCCTTAATCCCTTAAAATCTGACAAAGTCAAAAGATGAAGCTAGTATTATATACATCATTGGTCCCTTGCTTTTACACAAAAGAATGTTGATTTTAATAGCGTACAAAAGTGACTAATGCCCTTAATATCCTAGCTTAAACCCTGAATATATAATATATTTCATCATAATTTGACTTGACAGTTGATGCTTAATATCCTTTTAGATTTGAAGAATATTTAGCTAAGAAATGGTCATCAGAGAAAAGATTTGGTTTGGAAGGCTGTGAGGTTTTGATACCTGCCATGAAAACTGTCATAGATACTTTAAGTGACCGAGGCGTAGATGACTTTATCATTGGTATGCCACACAGGTAAGTTTTGATACCTGCCATGAAAACTGTCATAGATACTTTAAGTGACAGAGGCGTAGATGACTTTATCATTGGTATGCCACACAGGTAAGAAATATTAACTGACAAATATTCACCAAAGTTCAAATGAAGTGGATGTTAGCAAATATAAGCAATCATATAGTCTTCAGAAATGAGAAAAATTGATACCATATCATTGTCTATAAAAGGCCCAAACATGAAAAACTGTCTTATTTATAACAAAATAATTTACAAAAAGCTAATATGACAGACGTGAATCAACAACTACCACTGAACTGCAGGCTCCAGACCCAGAACAAACATATAAGTGGCAGGGTTAATATGTTTGAAGGTGACAGCCCTCCCCTTACCTTGACAGTGATGTAACAGTACAACATAAGAAACACTATCAAAAACATCAGTTGAAGTCATCAGATCAATACAAAACAGAAAATAATAACTGACTGGACCTAGTAGAAAAATTATACATCCCTCACGTTAAATTGGCTCAAGGTACAGATCTAAGAAGCCAATAATAACAAATGAAAAATCATTTATCTAAGACTCATTTATTGAAACTTTTCAGAGGAAGACTCAATGTGCTGGCTAATGTATGTAGAACACCATTGGAGAGGATATTTGGTCAGTTTGATCCTGACTTGGAACGTTTCGAGGAAGGATCTGGTGATGTCAAGTACCATCTGGGAATGTCAATACAGAGACTTAATCGTGTCACAAATAAAAATGTATCACTGTCTTTAGTGGCTAACCCATCACATTTAGAAGCAGTTGATCCTGTCGTACAGGGAAAAACTAAAGCCAAGCAATTCTATAGAGGGGATAGTGAGGGGAAAAAGGTAGGATATTTTTCTTGTGTTTAGGGTCTAGCTACTACTACCAGTTGGTCTAGATCAGAAATTTGGGCTTTCCAGAAAACTAGCAATCTAATGGAAAAAACAAGTGTATATTCCAATTCTGCTTTAAAATACTTGGGGAGTAAAAAATATTATATTTGTTTGATGCTCTTTTCCTGGCTTGAAGATACTACTCTTATAATTTAAACTAATTGTATTGATATACTTATTCCATATAAATATGCCAAAACTTAAAACCCACTTATTGAGGAACCCTCACTTGGTGGATTTTAGTAAACATTTTCAGTAGTCAGGGCATTGTTATGTGCATTTTGCTAAAAGATAATGTTGTGCTGTTAACAGTTATGTTTGATAACATTAGAATAAGTAGATATCTACTATCCAACTATTTGTAGGTGGTCAGTATGTTACTGCATGGTGATGCTGCTTTTGCTGGACAAGGAGTAGTTTTTGAGACTTTCCATCTGAGTGACCTTCCCGATTATACCACAAATGGAACAATCCACATTGTTGTCAATAATCAGGTCAGTATATACTATTATTTCCTATTGTTAGGTTTGTATACTGGGATGGTTTTACCAAATTTTCAAAGTAGAAAAATTGATAATTGATTTGGGGATGTATGGGGGAGGGAGGGGACAAACACAGTGTCCATGCATTTACTCATTTACTGTTCAACCAAATCTTTTCAAATTTTGATATGTTGTTACAGACAACAAAAAAGAGATAAGTTCAATGTTGACGACTTTAGCTTTCACTGTTCAGGAGTTACGGTTCTTAAAAGATTTTAAAATGTTGTTTCCATTTGTTTCGGTGCTGTAACTCATAAACTGTTTAACTAAAGCTTTTCAGATTCAAATATGTTGTTGTTACTAATGACAATTTGGAAGTCAAAAATTGATATTGACAATTTTCACTGCACTGTTCAGAAGTTATGGTTCTTTAAAGATTGAAAATGGTGTTTCCAGTCATGTCAATGCTGTTACGTCTGAACCAATCAACCAAAACTTTAAAAAAAATTATATGTTGTTACTGATGACAAAATAAAGGTCAATTTCAATATTTATAATTGTCAATTTTACCGTTCAGGAGTTATGCTCCTTGTGATATAGAAAAATTCAAGGACCCAAATAAATGTTTTACAGCCTCTTGTTACATCCTCACTGACATAACCAACATAACTAACAAAACCATTGCTATGCTAGAGAATTTTGTTAATTAGAAAGTTTTCCTTAGTATATAAAAAGAGACAACTCTTTTCTGGTATTTTACTGGTGAAAAGATAGGTTTTACAAATCAGCTGTTTTTGAAGAGTGCAGAGAAATATATATTTAATTTTCGTCAATGATTGAATTTAGCATTTATAATACTATGGTGCATAAAAATAAACCTAACATTTATGTTTTTTATAGAAATAAAGGTATACATTTATTTAGATATTGTTTTTATAGTGCTTAAAGTTTTCATTAAATTTTGTAGATTGGATTTACAACAGATCCCCGATCAGCCAGATCATCAGCCTACTGTACTGATGGAGCTCGTATGGTCAATGCTCCAGTCTTTCACGTTAATGCTGATGACCCAGATGCTGTGGTTTACGTGTCCAAAGTAGCAGCAGAATGGAGGGCAGAGTTTGGAAAGGATGTAGTCATTGATTTGGTATGTACTGCAAAATAAAAACAAATCATTGATAGACAATCATGTAAAATATACAACCTGGAAAAAATAATGATCATTTGGTTGAAAGGGAAAAAAAACCCAAAAGATTTGGTTAAATTTTCTCTTGTGTGGTTTAGAAAAAGAATTATTTTGATTTGAGGTATTGCATATAAGTTGAGTGAGTTTTAGCTATTGGTAACTATGAATGACTTCTGGGACATTGTGCACAGAAATAAATTGTTTACCGAATCAGTACTATGATTTTCCTGATCAGTGTTTATTGTGTTTAATACCTTGGAAGTTAACAACAACATTATGTTATTTCCACACACTTTATTTTACAGGTTTGTTATCGTAAGAATGGTCACAATGAAACAGATGAACCAATGTTTACTCAACCATTAATGTACAAGAAGATTGCTGTACAGAAACCAGTGTTAGACCAATATGCAGAACAGCTAATCAAAGAAGGAGTTGTCACCACAAAGGCGTATGAGGTCAGCAGATTTTGATATTAGAATATAATCTTAAGAACAGATAAAGTACCAGATACATGAAGAAAGCCTTTCTTTACCTTTTTCTTTGACAAAGTACATTAAGACTGGTTCTACAGCTTGATTGAATTTATTTTGTAACTAAATACTTTTGTTCATGATAGGTATAACCATTTGGCCTTGTAACCACCTTTAGTGGTAATCAATGTAACATAGATATAACCATTTGACACTGGTGCAATCTTAAGTGGTAATCAATGTTATATAGTAAACCTAGTTTATTACAGGCTTTAGGCTATGGTATAGTAGGAAATATGTTTCACTGTTGTTTGGAAATACATATTTTGTTTCATAGAATGTCAGAATTGTATTGTCGGAAAAAGTCAAAAACAGGTTAATTATAAAAAATCATTTAAAATGATTCAAAATTTATTGACAGGAAGAAATAGAGAAGTATAACAAAATCTGTGAAGAAGCATTTATTCATAAAAAGGATCATAAGAAAGGGGAGTGGTTAGATTCACCCTGGGATAACTTCTTCAAGAAAGAAGGACCTGGTCAGGAACGGTGGATGATGGTCAAACCAAACACAGCTGTACCAGAGGAGAAACTCAATCATATCGGATTGAAAGTTAGTTCTGAGCCAGAGGATGTTTCCATTCATTCAGGTGAGATAAACATCATAAATGTATACACTATACTTGCATCTACCTGACAAAGAACTACATAAAAGTTCAACCTTGATCCAGGTCAATAAAACATTTAAATATAAAAGGTTTTTCCAGACATGGGCATCAAATTTATGAGGAAGAAATTTGATTCTTACCTTTAATGATTTGACTTTGTTTTACTTTGGAGAAGTATCTTTTGTGAGCTTTTGTCATCACTCCACATTTGTCTCAATTGTAAACTACTGTTCTCTGAAACTAATGGACCAAATATCACCAAATTATACCTGAATATTCCATAGGGTTTCTAGTTTAGCTATTCACAACCATAGCTACTGTTGCTTGAATAGAGCATAGGTGTAAAATGATCCACAGGTCAATGTCTCATGTAGAATTTTATGAAAATCTGTCAGTTCTTTTTGGAGCTGTTGCCCTGAAATGTAAATCAAGAAAGTTGCTTTATTTTTTTACTTGTATCTCAAAAACTAAAGCAATGAGAGCAAATCTTACATTGCGTGATCAGCAGTTCAAGAACTATCTGTGGATTTTTCAGCATGAATAAAGGATAAGAGTTGTTGCCCCTACAAAATTTCATAGGTTTGGGTTTTTATCTTGAAACAAGTAATGTTTAACAGTATAAATTACCAGCTCAATGATCCATGATAGGAGTTATTGCCCCTGTAAGATGAATTTTACTTATTTCTTTGCAGAAACTATTATGGATATAGAAAGTTGAAGAGAAAAAAAATAAAAAGTGATCAGCAAAGAGATCAACTTGGCTGTAATTGTCAACTGACAGATATATAGGAATTTTTTTGCCATATCAAGATGTTTTCCCCCCATTTTTGCTACTTTTGAAAAAAAATAATAGATAAAAAATATCACCAAATAATGTATTTTGATAATGCTAGGAAAATTATTGGGAGTTGATTGGTACTTAATGTTAATCTGCAATATTTGTCATATACCTGGAATTCAGCTCTCCATTATTCTTTATTTTTTACCTTCTAGGTTTGAAAAGAATAATGAAGATGAGAAAACAGATGGTTGAAAAGAGACAGGCTGACTGGGCTTTGGGTGAAGCCTTAGCCTGGGGATCTTTACTCAGTGAGGGGTATCATGTCAGACTTAGTGGACAAGATGTAGAGAGAGGAACATTCAGGTACATTGGTCAGGGGATTACTTCTTAGGGGGAAACTACTGAGTGTGTAGTATACTCAAGAATACTTTTGGTTGATGTTATTAGACATATGGAATAAATATGATCTACTTCATTACATACACAAGTCAGAAGACTTGGCTCTAAATTTTCAGTAAACATTCATTGAAATAAATGTTAAATTTAATTAAAGCCTGGTTTCGAGAAATATTGTGTTGCTTTGATGGAAGAAAAAAACAACAACAAGATAACTAAAAATAGATTATATAATCCAAGGCTTCCAAAAAAAATTTGAGCCAGCTGGACATTTTATTTATGATCCCGATTTTAATATCTAAGACTACGTCACAAAAGGCATTTATGGTAATCAGATGGCCATCCCAATGATTGACATTAGTCTAGATTAAAAAAAATTATATTAAACTTTACTTTGATATGAATTCAATATTATGAAGTAAACTTAAAATTGGCAGTGCATCATTCAAAGTGTACACATCACCGTGCTCATATCTGCCTTAAGCTCTTTATTTGTGCAAAATGACAACTTTATTCAGTTTTTATACGACCGCAAATTTTGAAAAAAATTTCGTCGTTTATTGCTATCACGTTGGCGTCGTCGTCGTCGTCGTCGTCGTCCGAATACTTTTAGTTTTCGCACTCTAACTTTAGTAAAAGTGAATAGAAATCTATGAAATTTTAACACAAGGTTTATGACCATAAAAGGAAGGCTGGTATTGATTTTGGAAGTTTTGGTCCCATTATTTTAGGAATTAGGGGCCAAAAAGGGCCCAAATAAGCATTTTCTTGGTTTGCGCACTATAACTTTAGTTTAAGTTAATAGAAATCTATGAAATTTTGACACAAGGTTTATGACCACAAAAGAAAGGTTGGGATTGATTTTGGGAGTTTTGGTTTCAACAGTTTAGGAATTAGGGGCCAAAAAAGGGCCCAAATAAGCATTATTCTTGGTTTTCACACAATAACTTTAGTTAAAGTAAATAGAAATCAATGAAATTTAAACACAATGTTTATAACCACAAAAGGAAGGTTGGTATTGATTTTGGGAGTTTCGGTCCCAACAGTTTAGGAATTAGGGGCCAAAAAGGGACCCAAATAAGCATTTTTCTTGGTTTTCGCACCATAGTGTTAGTATAAGTAAATAGAAATCTATGAAATTTAAACACAAGGTTTATGACTATAAAAGGAAGGTTGGTATTGATTTTGGGAGTTTTGGTCCCAACAGTTAAGGAAAAAGGGGCCCAAAGGGTCCAAAATTTAACTTTGTTTGATTTCATCCAAATTGAATAATTGGGGTTCTTTAATATGCCGAATCTAACTGTGTATGTAGATTCTTAATTTTTGGTCCCGTTTTCAAATTTGTCCACATTAAGGTCCAAAGGGTCCAAAATTAAACTTAGTTTGATTTTAACAAAAATTGAAACCTTGGGGTTCTTTGATATGCTGAATCTAAAAATGTACTTAGATTTTTGATTATTGGCTCAGTTTTCAAGTTGGCCCAAATCGAGGTCCAAAATTAAACATTGTTTGATTTCATCAAAAATTGAATAATTGGGGTTCTTTGATATGCCAAATCTAACTGCGTATGTAGATTCTTAATTTTTGGTCCAGTTTTAAAATTGGTCTAAATTAAAGTGCAAAGGGTCCAAAATTAAACTAAGTTTGATTTTAACAAAAATTAAATTCTTGGGCCTCTTTGATATGCTGAATCTAAACATGTACTAAGATTTTTGATTATGGGCCCAGTTTTCAAGTTGGTCCTAATCCGGATCTAAAATTATTATATTAAGTATTGTGCAATAGCAAGTCTTTTCAATTGCACAGTATTGTGCAATGGCAAGAAATATCTAATTTCACAATATTGTGAAATAGCAAAAAAAAATTTAATTAAGAGTTATCTTTCTTTGTCCAGTATAGTAAGCAAGAAATATCTGCAAGAATTTTTTTTAATTGGAGTTATCTTTCTTTGTCCAGAATCAACTTAAATCTTTGTTATATACAATATACAATGTATATTCACTTTTTACTACCAACTGATAAATTTAAATAATCTTTACCATTCATTGATAACAAGCAGTTTTTTTACATCTTAATATTTTATGATGTATTTAAATGAGTAGTAATTGTTGCAAACTCCATTAGAATATTTTAATTGAAATTAGTTTTGGAATAAGGGAAAGGGGGATGTGATTAAAAAATTGGGTTCAATTTTTCTCATTTGAAATTTCATAAATAAAAAGAAAATTTCTTCAAACATTTTTTTGAGAGGATTAATATTCAACAGCATAGTGAATTGCTCTAAGAGAAAACAAAAATTTTAAGTTCATTTGAATACATTCATTCTGTGTCAGAAACCTATGCTGTGTCAACTATTTAATCACAATCCAAATTTAGAGCAGAATCCAGCTTGAATGTTGTGTCCATACTTGCCCCAACCGTTCAGGGTTCAACCTCTGCGGTCGTATAAAGCTACGCCCTGCGGAGCATCTGGTTAAAGTCACATTTTCCCAAACTGGTATTGACTTGTCAATGGTAAAACATGGACAAAAATCGGATACGTAAAATCCCTGTACGTTTACAAAGCATGACTGAGTGAAGAAGCTCTTTCCACGTTATTTCTTCAACAAAATACTTGAAATGAACATTAGATACAGGTATCAATGATAATTTTAGCATTTTTGAAGAAATGTAGGATGCATAATTAAATTTCCCTAAATTTCCCACCTGTGCACATGCGCACAGGTGTACTTGTTCATGCAACGCAGTTTTGACGATTTTTTTTTAAAATGTTTCATCAAATCATGTTTATAAATGTATTCATTATAACTTTATCTTTTGGACTAAATCAATTAGATACAAAGGGGTGAAATGTACGAAAATAATTGTGAATAGACCGATTAATTTAAATACGATGTCCGGTACTGAAAATTATAGTTTACCTGTCACCTGAACAGGTAGTTTTCAGCTGTCCAACAACTAATTAGCCTTGATTAAAATTAGAAAGTATTGAAGTAGGGGTTGTTTTGATAGTAATTAATCATCATGTCACTTTTATGACCGGAAATGTGGGGCTTTTAAAGCAAAAGTTAGGGTCAAAAAGATTGTGAATAATGTTAAAATGACTGAAAAAGTCTAACTAAAACTAAAAAGTATATGACCGTTTCATGCTTTGCCCAGCCGGACTTTTAACGGACATTATACAAATGACCGGAATATTTGACCATTTTGGAAGCCTTGATATAATCAATGATATAATTGCTATACATGTTGTAGCCTTAGACATGTTAGAATTGATAATGACTTTGTAGATATTTCATAACTTTGTATGATTGTAGCCACCGACATGCTGTGTTGTTTGATCAGAACGTTGACAAGAAGAAAATTGTACCTCTGAATCACTTGTATCCAAACCAGGCCAAGTTCCAAGTTCACAACAGCTCACTCTCAGAATACGGAGTACTGGGTAGATATAAGTAGTCATTTTGTGTTATAAGTCCTATATTTTTTGTGGCCGAGTGGTAATTCTAAAGGAGCATCAAGTGTTACCCTTGTCCATCTTAATGTACATCCTTAAATTGGTTTCTGTGCTCTTAACTTTGTTTAGCCTCAACCAAATTTTTGAAATAAAAAAAAATATCATTTGCCTTTCTTAAATTATGTCCCTTTATAAATGGAAACGTTGCTGAATTTGCAATGTCTACACTCTTACTTAGTCTGTTATGAAACCTATACACAATGCTTATTACCACCAAACACAAATTCAAATTTGGATGGTGTCACTTTCACTGACCTTGATTCATGTTTAGTTTAAACATATTTATTTAGAGTGGATTGGGAAACAAGTTTTGCAACTTATATTAATCCCTCTCCACTTTGCGGGTGCGAGTGCTGCCTTGTAGCGGCATTAGCCTACTCTTTTTCGAAATCTACAAGGGTGTCTTTAACGTGCAAGAGATATGGCTCTCTCTTAACACGGGTCAGCCATTTATCGTCCCCTTCCGACGGACTATCATCGTTTCCTCAAGACCATACTCGCAAATGGTGTCAAGGGAGAGCCGAAAATTGAGTTCCTGAAATTTTCATCCCAAACGGGAATCGAACCAGGAACCTTTGTGTTAGTAGTCCGATGCACTAACCACTACACCACGGCTCTCACCTTGATTCATGTCCCTTTATACATAGTAAAACATCAACTAGATACATTGGTGAACATGCAGATGGTATTCAACATGGCTGCAACTGTAACAAACATCATAAAAGGTACAAAGTTTGGTTAAAAAAAAGTTCACAGGGCTGACATTCCTAATGCCCGCGTCACACTGTCCCGATTTTTATATACGATGGACACCCGAATGCGAATATTGTAACTTCGTACGAAGTTGGTCCTGATCTCGTTAAAATACCAAAAAGTGACCGAAGTACGTACGATGAATAACGAAGTCTATACGATGGGGCCGAAATTATATACGATAGCAAAAGATGGACATACGAAGGTTAACTGAAGACGGATATTTAAGCTTCATATATCAGCCGAAGCCTACACGATGGATCAGGAAGGCTACACAATGGATTAGGAAGGCTACACAATGGATCACGAAAATAGCGCGATGGCCATACGCTGTCTAAAAGACGTCGTGTAAGCTTACGGTGCATTTAAATTATATGTCGAAGGCATCACACGTTTTAAAGACAATATTAAAGGTATTTCCAGTTACTGAATGTTTTGGTTGATTTCTTAAAAAAAAAATTGTTTATTTATCAAATATGCATATTCAATTTACCATTTTCTGCATGTATCATATACAAATATAGTGTCCATATTTGTCCCCAATATGTTACATACGAGGGGATACCACGCTCGGCATTGCTTTGTTTGAACTGTAAAATGTGTGCACTAGTCTGAATAATCACCCATAATTATGCCCTTGTTTAATGATCTATCTTAAAGGTAAGGCAATGGGTCTGCGATCCCTTTTATTAAAAAAGAGCTCTTTCCAGGAGAATATCACAATAACATAGATAAAAGGAAGAATGTGTGGAAATATGAAATATAGGAAAACAAAATGGTTATGGAGTAAACATCCGTGTTACAACAACTCGGACGATACATTAAAAATCAGAATAATGAAGAAAAAGTTGGGTTCCCTATATAATTCTACCTGCAGTGTTGGTGTACGAGGCGCGTTTATGATTTTCGTTATGTTACTTGATATGAAAAATTGACAAAAAATAATATTTTACTTGTAAAAGTAAATCCTGAGCCTGTAATAGCTTCTCTTCTTGTTCAATTTGAATTAATAGAAACAACGCTGTCACCGTTCTTGTTCTCATAGAATCATATGATAGCTCAATGTTTTGTGAACATCTTTCTTAATTGTCGTATTAGACTGACCAGTGTATACCGCGCATGGTACTTTAAATGTATTTTAGCGCGAAAATTAAGTTGCATTTAGCTGGATTTAATGTTGTCGTAGTTCCATCTTGTCGCCTTCGTACTTTTATTCGATGGCAACACGACGGGATTACGAGGTCTTCACAAATTCGTGTTGCCATCGTAGGACCTTCGGGTAGCTTCGTGATTAATTCGTGTTGACATCATAATGTCAAAACTGCCAGATGGAAACAATGGAAACACGAATGCAATACGATGTTCAAAGATGCATTCCTGGTGACATTACGATGGGGAGGATGGTGATACGAACTCAATACGAACCCTCAACATCCGACGCACCTTCAGGGATTTTTTAACATGTTAAAAAATTTAGAACCCATCCCGAAGTTTTCCTCGAAGGCCAGAAAAAGTGGCTGATAGTTCTACGATGGTTAAAGATGGCACTACGAATAGTCCGATCTGGATACGATCAGTCCCGATTTTGAAAATTTCCATAATCGTGTTGCTATTGGTGTAAAAATCGGGACAGTGTGACGCGGGCATTAAGAATCTTATGTAGAAGCTACTCTTTTTTAAATTGATAATGAATAGTGAGAAGTGGTGAGACTTTAAAGAGATGTACGCTGTTGCTTACAATACTGTGTAATAAACATTGTTATGTTGTCAAATCAAATTTCACCAAAAATATACAATTAAAAAATATATATATAATCAGGATAATATTATTTTCAGGGTTTGAATTAGGCTATTCCTTAGAGAATCCTTATACCTTGGTGATATGGGAGGCTCAGTTTGGGGATTTTGCCAACACAGCACAATGTATAATTGATCAGTTTATTAGCAGTGGCAAAGACAAATGGACAAGAGAAAGTGGCATCACTTTACTATTACCACATGGTTATGATGGCATGGTAAGTGGCATCACTTTAAGTTTTTATAATTTTTGAACTTTTCAAGTATTTCCAATTACTGTGGATTCATTAATATTCGTTGAATACCAATTTTCCTGGATTTCGTGGGAACAGGGGAACCACGAATTTAAATGTTCAACGAAAATACTAATTTTCTAATGGAATGTATACAGAATTTGCCAAAACAACGAATTTACATATCCACGAATATGCATGTTTTCATCAATCCACGAAAATTGGTACCCACGAAAATAAATGAATCCACAGTATGATGCATTTATAATAATGACATTGTAGATATGTTTGTCATGTATATTCTTTAATTGTTGGAAATAAAAAAAAATAGAAAATAGTGTAATGAGATTGTCTTGCTATGCAAAAGTATATTCTATACAGTCAATTTATTTGACATAAGGGTGCTGCAGATTCCTAACACACACCTTGAATTGTATTACAAAGTACACAAAAACTGGGGAGCCAATTTGCTCATATCATTTTCATCAGAATTTGAAAAAAAAAATGAAATGTCTATTGTAACTATTAATCGAAATATTATGCAATTTTGAGACAATATTTACTCCTTGTGAGCATACTCATTATTATCTACATTTAAGTTTGTGACTTTGATTGTAGGGACCAGAACATTCCAGTGGTAGATTAGAAAGGTTCCTTCAAATGTCTAATGATGATGGAGACTATTTCCCTGTAAGTATTGATTCACTAGGCAGTCTTATTAGGTAAACTGAAATCAGGTTTGCCCTGTTGTATACATGGAGACTATTTCCCTGTAAGTATTGATTCACTAGGCAAAACTTTTATCATTCTTATTTAGTAAGCTGAAATCAGCTTTGCCCTCTTGTAGACACTGGGACTATTTCCCTGTAAGTATAAATTCACTAGGAACATCAGTCTTATTTGGTTAACTAAAATTAGGTTTGCCTCTAACAGACAAGAGATTAGTGTCTCAACATTCACAAAAGTTAGAGAATTGAGATCAAAGTTATGTTAATCTGAAAGAAGTGTTGCAAAGTTTATGTATAAAACAAACAAAAAATGATAAAGTCAATAAAAAGGCCAAGTTTTGTAGAAAGACAAACATAGTTTTACCTGTTTACAACAAAATATTGAAGAATCAAATTCTCCTTCTGTTTTCTGGTGAGTTACAATTTTTCTCCAATATCTATAGTTATTATAAAGTGGAGATTTAATTTTAAATGACAGCAGAAAGAGAAACAATATTTTTAACCGGATTTTTGTGACAAAAATGTCAGTTATTGATTTGGGGATGCTCGGCGGGCGGGCGGGCAGGCAGCAATCAAATGTTGTCCGTGCATTAACTCATGAACCGTTCAACCAAAGCTTTTAAAATTTTAACATGCTGTTTCTCACAACTAAATGAAGGTCAAGTTCAATAGTGGTGATTTTGACTTTTACTGTTCAGGAGTTATGGTTCTTGAAAGATTGAAAAATGGTGTTTCCAGTCGTGTCCGTGCATTTACGCATGAACTGTTCTACCAAAGCTACCCAAATTTTAATATGTTGTTACTGGTGACAAAATGGAGGTCAAGTTCAATAATGAAGATTTTGACTTTTACCGTTCAGGAGTTATGGTTCTTGAAAGATTGAAAAATGGTGTTTCCAGTCGTGTCCGTGCATTTACGCATGAACCATTCAACCAAAGCTTTTCAAATTTTAATATGTTGTTACTGATGACAAAATAGAGGTCAAGTTCAATAATGACGATTTTGACATTACCGTTCAGGAGTTATGGTTCTTGAAAGATCGTAAAATGATGTTTCCATTCACATTGTTGCATTTATTCACGAACCATTCAATCTAAGCTTTTCAAATTTTAATATGTTGATACTGATGACAAAATAGAGGTCAAATTTGATAATGACGATTTTCACTTTCACCAATCATCAGTAATGGTTCTTGTGATATTGCCAGGACACAAATAAATGCTAATAAATCCGGTTTGCTGTCGTTGTGACAGCCTCTTGTAATTATATATAGTGTTATAGCCATTAGTGGTTACATCATTTATAATTTTTGCTACACATTAAAATGACAGTTACTGATATTTTTTAAACTTTTATGTTTCAGCCTGAAAATGAAGATTTTGTGACACAGCAATCTCATGAAATTAACTGGTTTGTATGCAACTTTACAACTCCAGCTAATTTCTTCCATGCTATGAGGAGGCAGATACTTTTACCATTCAGACGACCGGTAAGTCTAGAGTCAATTAAGAAGTTACCACAAATCTTACATTAAACTGACATTAATTTCTATGTTAAATCATGATAATTAGTATCATTTAGTAGAAACTGTTAATTAGCTTTAAAATGTATTGTAATTGAATTTAAATATCAAGAATTACAAATTAGGCTTGTCCTAATATGGACAGTACACATAACTGTATTATCAATATAATAACTTCTTTCATATATTGATATCCTTATTTCATATTTAAGTCTCCCAAACAAAGTTTGGAGACTTATTGTTTTTGCTCAGTTCTTCTTCTTCTTCTTCTTCTTCTTCTTCTTCTTTAAAAAATGAACTTGTCCGCAGCGTTTCTCCAAAACCGCTTGTCAGATTGACTTAGGATTTCATAAAATGGTAGACTAATATGTCTAGGTGAGCTATCAATCTTTCATTTGTGCATTGCGGTCTATTAAGGGGTATTTTGGGGGGTAGAAAGCAGGGAGGGTTTTACTATAGAACCCTATGGGATTTTATTTTCAAATCGTTTTAAATGAATATAACTTGAAAACTATAAGTGATAGATACATACAGTCTTCGGAAATGATTATAGGACAATAAAATAAATCACATGAAATATAGGGGGATGACCCCACCCCCTTCAATCTGAGAATGTGCTATTATCTTGTAAACGGTCCAGATCCCCACCCCTAAACCATATATATTCTTGTAGGGGACAAAACAAATCAATTGAAATAAAAGGCAAGTCCCTAGGGGGTCACCACCACCCCCTCTTGTTGAAAAACTTGTAAACGGTCCAGATCCCCACCCCTAAACCATATATATTCTTGTAGGGGACAATAAAACAAATCAATTGAAATTAAAGAGAAGTCCCTAGGGGGTCACCACCACCCCCTCTTGTTGAAAAACTTGTAAACGGTCCAGATCCCCACCCCTAAACCATATATATTCTTGTAGGGGACAATAAAACAAATCAATTGAAATTAAAGAGAAGTCCCTAGGGGGTCATCCCACCCCTCTAGGTTGAAAACTTGTAAACGGTCCAGATCCCCACCCCTAAACCATATATATTCTTGTAGGGGACAATAAAACAAATCACATGTAATTAGATGGAAGTTCCTGGGGGTCACCCCCACCCCGTTCAATTTGAGAATGTACTATTATCTCGTAAACGGTCCAGATCCCCACCCCTAAACCATATATATTCATGTAGGGGACAATAAAACAAATCAATTGAAATAAAAGAGAAGTCCCTAGGGGGTCACCCCACCCCCTCTTGGTTGAAAACTTGTAAATGGTCCAGATCCCCACCCCTAAACCATATATATTCTTGTAGGGGACAATAAAACAAATCAAATGAAATAAAAGGGAAGTCCCTAGGGGGTCACCCCAACCCCTCTTGTTTGAAAACTTGTAAATGGTCCAGATCCCCACCCCTAAACCATATATATTCTTGTAGGGGACAATAAAACAAATAACATGTTATTAGATGGAAGTTCCTGGGGGTCACCCCCACCCCGTTCAATTTGAGAATGTACTATCCAGATCCCCACCCCTAAACCATATATATTCTTGTAGGGGACAATAAAACAAATAACATGTAATAAGATGGAAGTTCCTGGGGGTCACCCCCACCCTGTTCAATTTGAGAATGTACTATTATCTCGTAAAAAGTCCAGATCCCCACCACTAAACCATATATATTCTTGTAGGGGACAATAAAACAAATCAATTGAAATAAAAGAGAAGTCCCTAGGGGGTCACCCCACCCCCTCTTGGTTGAAAACTTGTAAACGGTCCAGATCCCCACCCCTAAACCATATATATTCTTGTAGGGGACAATAAAACAAATCAAATGAAATAAAAGGGAAGTCCCTAGGGGGTCACCCCAACCCCTCTTGTTTGAAAACTTGAAAACGGTCCAGATCCCCACCCCTAAACCATATATATTCTTGTATGGGACAATGAAACAAATCACATGAAATTAGATTGAAGTTCCTGGGGGTCACCCCCAACCCGTTCAATTTGAGAATGTACTATTATCTAGTGTTGGATAATCGGTTGAAATTACCAACCGATTATCTATTACAATCGGTTGACAGCAACCAACCGACTATCGGTTATAATCGGATAATAATACCTTGCCCTTTTTATTTAAAGGAAATCATGTATTTAGTCTCATTGTACATGTCTTATGTGTACATTCCATATCATTGCAGAGTTTATATATTCATATTTGATCTTTTGTTTCCTTTTCATATTCTTGTGTACTAAATTATAATCCTGGTACCTTTGATAATTGTCTATTCAGCAGTTAAAACAATGAATTGTCTTGATAAGAATCAAGATTTATATTGAACATATTTTATCTCATAATTACAACATTTATTACCAACAGTGACACTAACATTTCTAAATTTCAATGGTGTAACTCACAAAACAATTTCAATAACATAGCTGTATGAACATTTGAATGCTTCTAATTAGGAAAAGATATATAAAGTTTTTAATTTTTAGAAATTTAAAATTAACACAAAAAAATAAAATAATGCATTTGCATTATAAGATATACAGTATACAAAGGGTATTAAGCCATTGTCTGTTAATTCGTGAAGAACACTTTTTTTCACTTTTGTGATCATTAATTTCTGTCAATTGTGTCATTCGTACGTCTGAACTTATAATTGTAAGAATGCGGAATTATTACATAGTTGAACCGTATCCGATTCGTGATTCTTATATTTTTATAAATGGCGGACAAATTTCGGAAAAATTTACAACAATAAACGATGTTTGGCAAATAATTTGGAAAGGAATATGACGTTTTTGATGCAACACATGGATAAACATTTCTAAAAGGCAATTTGCAACACGTTCTAATGAAGCAACAAAATTATTTTGTCTAAAATCAGAATGATTTGTACCGCTCTCAAGTAACAAGTACCGGTAATGAAAGAAAGTATTTCATACAAAGTTATTAATGTTAAATAACCTTCCATCAATCTGCAAATGCTTTTGTCACGTTTATAAAGAAGGAAATTGGTTTATTCTTTAATTATTGGATGTTTGACATTGTTACTGTCATCAACTGGTTAATATTGTTTGACTGCGCATATAAAATGCAAACCGTAAAACAGACCGGAAGTTGACAAGCTAAAGGTCCAGAAACTTAAACGACAATCGATTGAACAAAATCCCAATCGATTATCGACATCGCAAGGCCCAACCAACTGATTTCCGACTTATTCCGATCATCGGAACAACACTACTATTATCTTGTAAACAGTCCAGATCCCCACCCCTAAACCATATATTTTCTTGTAGGGGACAATCAAACAAATCAAATGAAATGTAGGTAAAGTCCCTGGGGGTCACCACCACCCCCTCCTGTTTGAAAACTTGTAAATGGTGGAGATCCCTACTTGTAAGCAATATATATTTTTGGATGGAGAGTTGTCTCATTGGCACTCACACCACATCTTCCTATATCTATTGTATGGGACAAAAAATCAAATCAAATGAACATGGGACCATATGAATGGGGAGTTATGGGAGCTTTGTTTGGGAGACTTCGTAACAGCATCCTGTTACAATTACTTCTTGTCTATTATTTTTTTAGCTTATTGTCATGTCACCCAAAAGTTTGCTACGACATAAGGATGCCATTTCTAGCTTTGATGATATGAATGAAGGAAGTGAATTCCGTCGAGTTATACCAGACTCTGGAGCTGCTACACAGAACGCTGCCGGTGTGAAGAAGTTGATCTTCTGTAGTGGCAAAGTCTATTATGATCTGATCTATGAACGAGAAAAGAAAGAATTAAATGATCAAATAGCTATTGCAAGAATTGAACAGGTAAAAAGACATTCAAATAGCTATTGCAAGAATTGAACAGGTAAAAAGACATTCAAATAGCTATTGCAAGAATTGAACAGGTAAAAAGACATATAGCTTTTATATCACAAATTAAGCACAGGTGTAAGATAAAAAAACAAAAAGAACGATAACTACTTTTTATGACAAGTTATATTTTAAATTGGAGATACTAACAAGCTTAATACTTCTTTAAAATAGTTAAGGTAGAATGTCAAAATTTCAATCAAAAGAGATCATTTTATTTTAATCTGCTCAAAATTTTTTAACCTGCAGTAAGCCTAAATTTGAGGCCCCAGATGTTACTGTGCTTGTCATACTTCAGTCCATTGAGTTTTAATAAGATAGCCTTAATCGAAATATTTGAGACAGTTGGCACTTATTTTAAACAGCTTTTTGTGAACGTGTAGTTAAAAAATACCACTTCAGATTATCCAGTCTACCAAACTACATGTCCACTGTTACTATAAATAGAACATTTGTGTTCAATGTGTCTTCATTCTCAGTTAATCTTTTCAAGATAGAGGGTAGATATTCTTGTTTATCATATACTTGTATAAAATATAACTAAAATTTTACAGTTCAATAACATTTGAAAATATCAAAAGGCTATGAAAGGATTACTAGGTTTATTGACCAGATTCTTAAGAATTTCCATAGCGGGCTGATAAAGGTCCCTTTATTGACTGCTTCCGGAATGTTATCACATGCCTTTCCGTTAATTTCCATGACGTTTATCACACGCAACTTCGTGCATTTCCGGAAATTTGATTGAAAACGACAACAGAACGCGGAAACGGCAAGTGATAAGACTTTTCCCGAAATATTTGAGGAGCAAAAATGAATTAAGTTTAACATGTTTTGAAAGACATAAATGAGGTGACATATTGAAGAACATGATAATTGTTGTGACAAAACAAATAAAATGCTTGCTATATCAATAAAACAATTAAAGTAAAGAATTTTTTTTGGTTGTCTGTAAATATTTTCTGAAAGTGCAAAGACAAACAAAATTGAATTCTAATAGTTCTTGTCTGTATATCTTCTGCTGAAGTATATGATAAAAAGATAATTACATGTCATTTTTCATATCAGACCCTTTATCGGCCCTCGTTCATGATATCAGCCCTCGAGCCTGCGGCTCTTGGGCTGATATCACAACCTTGGGCCGATAAAGGGTTTGATATGAAAAATGCCATGTAATAATCTATACATATTTTGCAGATTTCACTGTCCTTGTTTGATCTTGTATATTTTGCAAATTTCACCCTACCAATTTGATCTTGTAAATCCTCATTTGATCATGTATATTTTGCAGATTTCACAATTCCTATTTGACCTTGACGATAAATTTTGCATATTTTACCATTCCCATTTGACCTTGACATTGTATTTTGCAGATTTCACCATTCCCATTTGATCTTGTGAAGGAAGAAATACAGAAGTATCCCAAGGCCAGCATCAACTGGGTACAGGAGGAACACAAAAATATGGGAGCCTGGTTTTATGTAGAGCCCAGAATCAGGACTGTCTTAACTAAACTTGATATGTCAGATGCTTCTATTGAGTAAGTTAACTTCATTTCAGTTAAACACAACTTGGATATAATAATGTAATATGATCGTGTGTCAAACTCACAATGTCTGTCAAAAGGAAACATGGAATGATTAAGTCATCTATTGAAGTTATTTATTTATACAGTACATGCATACTATTGATCCATGAAAGAAAAAGGTCTGGAATATTAAATATCAACAAGATGTCAATTTCTTATTAATTTCTGCCCCAAATTTTATTGTAATAATACAGTAATGATGTCATCTGATTTTATGAAAGAACAAAATATTAATTATTTGTTTATTGTTTTTAGATATTGTGGTCGGGAACCAGCAGCATCCACAGCGGCAGGATCTAAACGCAGTCATTTATTACAGTTAGCGTCTTTCTTGAACGAAGCTGTCAGTCTCTCAGAATGAGGAAACATTTAAACCTTAAAAACACACTATCAGGATGTAGCAATCATAAATAAAAGAGAACTTGTGATAAATGAAAATATTTGATGTACACAATAAAAACCCATCATTTATTTGTATATTTTAATGATCAATTATTCTGGGTGAATGTAGTTGTAATTGATTGTTTTAGCTGTAAATTCTATTCATTCTGTACATACCTTTATATGTTTATTTTAATGTCAGATATAAACTGCAGGGCAGATGTACACTTGTTATTAAAACTCAAAATGTCACACTTTTGTAAGATTTCCTTGGATGTGAATCAAACTTGTTTTTTAAACCTATTTTTATACCTTATATTTTCTACCTTACTGAATTGTTTGTGATATCTACTGTGCCAGAAGTCAATGTGAATAATTTTTCCTTATATGTGATAAGTTTGGCATTTTATTAGGTATTTATACAAGTCGGTGAAAATGTTTATGTCACAAGTCTAGAAAAAAGGGAAATATTTAAGGTTTAAAAGATGAATTATTTCTATATGATGGACATGGTAGTCTGTCTTGTGAATTTGTCTGTTTTCTGTCTCTGTTACCAAATATATTTATTTATTTTACCGATATATAAATTCTGTTGACACAAAACTCTCTGTAGGTACAGGAAGTTCTTTCAATGTCACAAACTAAAAAACCAATTGTAAATTGAGAAATTGGATCTTCATAACCACCTCTACTGTTATTTCTTACGGTAATAGAAGCTACACAGAATTATACAGGTTTCCTTAATTTTTGTTATCTCATTTACGGGTTAATATTGGAATTTTAAACATGTTAGAATATTTTAGTCCAGATTACTAAACAAAATAAGAAATATTAACAACGATAAAAAATTATACCAAAGGTTTTGTTAGGAGTAGGTTAGATAAAGGAGGTAGATTTGGTGGTTATGGGTTATACAGGGACACATATATAAACCAAGTAATTCCTCTCACAACTTTCATTTCATAGTTAGAGGAATTATTTAAATGGCATTTAAAGGGACTTGTCAAAAGTCATAGATATATATTATAAGAAATAGTGGATGGAAATTACAAATAATAGTGTGTTAATTTCAAAAAGGTTCAAGTTCTACAATTTATGATATATTTTAATTATAATATTCACATTTGACAATTTTTAAGTTGAAAGTCCTAGTTTTGATTCTTTCTGTGAATGGTTTGCCTCTAAGTAGATTTTTTTTGTGTTTCCATTTAAAGTTTGGTGCTGTACTTACCTTTACCTTTATAGATCTGCAAATACACTCATCATCATTATAGTTACAACAACATTAAAAAAATATTGAACATTTCTTTGTGCCATGTATTGACACTATAAAATGAAAACAGTCAGGTGTGATAATTTTGATTATTTGATAATTTTGTGTGTTTTGTTTAAGTTAAATGCACTAATTAATTAGACATATGAATTTATCCATAAAATTGAGGTCAGAGGTCAGTTAACCTAAAAACATGCCAAGTTTGATATTTAAAAAAAAATATGTTCAAATACAAATTGACAAATGACCTTGAAATTATCTTGATTTCTGCATCAATTATAGTACCAAATACGACTTAAGAATTAAGACTCTTAGAAGATATATTTATACTTAAACTGATAGTAAAGGACTTTCTATTTGGCTCATTGGATTAGTGAACTTAGTAAGTTAGTACCAACTTAAGGTCAAGTCAGTTACACATTTTATAGTGTCAAGGTCTAATTTTGTGAGAAACATAAGCTTGATTCTTTATAGTAAAAGAAGGGTAACATGTGTTGAGAATGGTGGTGAATAAAACATCATATTAAGATTTAAAAGTGACTTCAAATGAAATTTAAACAAAATCAAGCAGAAAAACCTTTTGTCATTGTAAATGATACAAGACATTACACTTCCAATAACCACATTTTCATGCTAAAATAACTTGTTTTTGTTTTTATAATAGTTTATTTATTATTTTGTTTATCTTGCTTTGTTTGTCAACAATGAAATAGGCCTGAAAAGAAGATATATTGTTCAACAATTTTTAACAATAAACATTTGTTCCATTATTGGTGTTAATGTTTTCTATTGCATTCATATTCAAATTAATAATTACTGCGATTTAGGTTCAGTAATTCATTGTTTGTTTAAATTTCTTTAGTTATACAGTACAAAAAATGTATTCAGTCAGGGGTGTAGCTAGAAAGAAACTACGTGGAAGCAAAAATTTTTGGGACCCTATTTTGCAGAAAAATGGGTTTTTTTTTGGTTTTTGGTCATAGGACGGCTAAAAGAGGAGCTACATGTATATGTAGATAAAAATTTATGAATGTAAAACTATTCATAAATCTTCTGAATAGAGTAACAAATTAACAACTCATATTTTTGATAAGAATTTACTCAAAATTGTCCAAAATCTGCTCTTTGGGTCTTGGAAGAAAGAAACTTCTCTATTACTTTGTCAATATTCACACTGAAATCCCGATGAATATGCAGTAATGCTATGTAACTGTAGTTGTTCATTGTTGATTGTACATTTGTTTTCAATTACATATGTAGTACCGTGACTGAAAGATCTCCATAATGGTATGGTAGCACTCGAGAGATGTTATAAACCAGCGTACGTGTCCTGCATCGAGCGACCTTCCCAATTGAATTCGTCAAAATTACATGACAGGTCAGTTTCGTATGTCTCAGACAATATTGAGATATGTGATATTTCCTACATTATGATGAAGCAGATACAGCGCAAAGAAGATAATACTTGAAGCGACTCCACTTTCCAGTTCCCTTATCATATGGTATAAAAACGCAAAACATAATAAGAATTTCCAATACTGTTTTGGCGTGGTTGCAGGGTGATTGGCTCCCGTAGTTTGTCGACCACTTCGCCTCGGCATATTTTCAACGATATCGAAGGGATCTAATAATTCTAATGCCGATTGGTACATCTCATTCCAAACTGATGAACTGTACACTGTGAAATATTCTCAAAAACTACATGTCTTAGACTGAATATAAATTCAAACCTTGTAAAAGATACAAGTTACCTCCTGATCTTGTCATTTTTTTTTATTTTGAAACCAAATGTCGTTATTTAATGATATTTCATTAATTCAAAAGGTGACAACATAGTTGTTTCCTTTAACATTCAATTTATAAATTTTGATTTTGCCATTTCTTTTTTGCATGCCGAATCAATGTACACGCAACTGCGTGTAAGTGTAAAACAGTATATGGAGCCACGATCTTTTTCTGCATGACTCGAACAGCTTCATCAACACTTGTAACAATAGGTTATCAAACTAATATCCGGGACACCAACAGTCTCCGATGTTAAACAAATATTATAATCATAATAGTCTAAGATAATACATGCATCATGTGTCGCTGTCCGATTCCGATTGACAACTCATTTCTCTCTCTCTCTTCATTCCTTTTTATACGACCGCAAAATTTGAAAAAAAATTCGTCGTATATTGCTATCACGTTGGCGTCGTCGTCTGCGTCGTCGTCCGAATACTTTTAGTTTTCGCACTCTGACTTTAGTAAAAGTGAATAGAAATCTATGAAATTTTAACACAAGGTTTATGACCACAAAAGGAAGGTTGGTATTGATTTTGGTAGTTTTGGTCCCAACATTTTAGGAATTAGGGGCCAAAAAGGGGCCAAATAAGCATTTTTCTTGGTTTTCGCACTATAACTTTAGTTTATGTAAATAGAAATCTATGAAATTTTGACACAAGGTTTATGACCACAAAAGAAAGGTTGGGATTGATTTTGGGAGTTTTGGATTCAACAGTTTAGGAATTAGGGGCCAAAAAAAGGGCCCAAATAAGCATTATTCTTGGTTTTCGCACAATAACTTTAGTTTAAGTAAATAGAAATCAATGAAATTTAAACACAATGTTTATGACCACAAAAGGAAGGTTGGTATTGATTTTGGGAGTTTAGGTCCCAACAGTTTAGGAATAAGGGGCCAAAAAGGGACCCAAATAAGCATTTTTCTTGGTTTTCGCACCATAACGTTACTATAAGTAAATAGAAATCTATGAAATTTAAACACAAGGTTTATGACCATAAAAGGAAGGTTGGTATTGATTTTGGGAGTGTTGGTCCCAACAGTTTAGGAATAAGGGGCCCAAAGGGTCCAAAATTAAACTTTGTTTGATTTCATCAAAATTGAATAATCGGGGTTCTTTGATATGCCGAATCTAACTGTGTATGTAGATTCTTAACTTTTGGTCCCGTTTTCTTATTGGTCTACATTAAGGTCCAAAGGGTCCAAAATAAAACTTAGTTTGATTTTGACAAAAAATGAATTGGTTGGGTTCTTTGATATGCTGAATCTAAAAATGTACTTAGATTATTGATTTTTGGCCCAGTTTTCATGTTGGTCCAAATCGGGGTCCAAAATTAAACTTTGTTTGATTTCATCAAAAATTGAATAAATGGGGTTCTTTGATATGTATGCCAAATCTAACTGTGTATGTAGATTCTTCATTTTTGGTCATGTTTTCAAATTGGTCTACATTAAAGTCCAAAGGGTCCAAAATTAAACTTAGTTTGATTTTAACAAAAATTGAAATCTTGGGGTTCTTTGATATGCTGAATCCAAACATGTACTTAGATTTTTGATTATGGGCCCAGTTTTCAAGTTGGTCCAAATCAGGATCTAAAATTATTATATTAAGTATTGTACAATAGCAAGTCTTTTCAATTGCAAAGTATTGCACAATGGCAAGAAATATCTAATTGCACAATATTGTGAAATAGCAAATTTTTTTTTTAATTAGAGTTATCTTTCTTTGTCCAGAATAGTAAGCAAGAAATATCTAATTGCAAAATATTGTGCAATAGCAAGATTTTTTTTTAATTAGAGTTATCTTTCTTTGTCCAGAATCAACTTAAATCTTTGTTATATACAATATACAATGTATGTTCAATTTTTACTACCAACTGATAAATTAAAATAATCTTTACCATTCAGTGATAACAAGCATTTTTTTTACATCTTAATATTTTATGATGCATTTAAATGAGTAGTTATTGTTGCAAACTCCATTAGAAATTTTAATTGAGATTAGTTTTGGAATAAGGAAAAAGGGGATGCGATTAAAAAAATTGGGTTCAATTTTTCTCATTTAAATTTCATAAATTTTTTTGTTTTTTTTGTGAAAACGACGTAGATGCACGTGCTGTCGTGCCTCCGGGTAGCTACGCCCCTGTCAGTTTTCATATATAGTGTACAAGTTACTAACAACTGTCTTGGTGGTCAAATGGTGGTAATCTAATTTATCTGGACACATAACCAGCATTTACTCTTACTTCTAAATGCTGCATGCTTGGCAGAGAGGCAGCAGCAAATAGGATTTTTATTGCTTTCTTGCATATAAGACTGACAAATTTTGTCCACTATTTCTTAAGAACCATGACAATTTTCAAAGTTTATACTTAGCATGTGTATTAACCAATACCAGAAGGTGTGTCAAAATGTTTGTACAACTTCCAAGGTCAAAGTTCAAGGTCAAAAACTTTGGTTTCACAATCTGTCCCGTCCTGTCCGTAACAAATTATGTCTGCTCTATATCTAGAGAATGGTATTAATTTCATACTTTATACAGTAATTGATATGATGTAAATAAACCAATACCAGAGGATGTGTCTTAATGTTTGTACAACATCCTAGGTCAAAGGTCAAGGTCAAACTTTGGTTTAAGTTAACAACCCCATGTCTATGGTAAAAAATCGTGTCCTCTACATCTTTACAACCTTTATAATTTTCAAAGTTTATACTTGACATGTATATTAACCAACACCAGAGGGGGTACCATAATGTATGTACAATTTAATTTCCCAAGTCCTAGGGTAAAGATATATATTTTTTAACACATGTTGTTGAGGGTGGGGTCTACAAAGATGGCTCCCATCTCAATGATGCCTAGTGATAATAAGTATGTTGGTAAGATCTACAACATACTATGCTCAGTTCACTGCATTTTAGATTTTAAAAGGAACTACATAAGGATCATATTCTGATTACTTATTTTATAGGTTTATACATCTATGACCAGAAACAACTCCTACCAACTTATAATACAGATGCATATAAAATGTTTGAATGACAATGTCATTTGTACCACTTGTGCTTATCCTCTTGACTGCTCACTGTTCCACATATGCTTATCTTATTGACTGCTTATCAAAGGCCACTGCCTCTTTTGTTTAATGGTTGGATGTCTTAAATGAGATTGTGTTTGATTCCAGGTCAAACAAAACTGAAACTGGTATTTGCTGTTCGATTTCCAAGCACTCAGCACACAGTAGTTAAGAGTTAAACTAGTGTAGTAGGGTGGTGTCCTGAAGACTATTGTCTTATGAGCTGCCTTAAAGCAGGGTATATTCATATATCATTAATATTCTTGTGAGGCAACCTTGAAACACTTACCCAGAGTGTCTGCCTTGTACAAAGCTTTGAAAATTCATATCTCAAAAATATGTTTTTTTCTTAGAATGCATGTGATATTTGTTCCTGGAAATTTAAGAAACGAGCAAGAGATCTTCTATGTGGCAGTAATTAAGGACATAAATGCTGACTTGGTATCCACTTTGCTAGTATGTGGTGCAACTGCCTTCATTCATTCATTTAATGTTTGGTCCTAGTCCTGATTTTGCATCAAATATTTGCCACTGGAAGTCAAGCAAATACATAATCAGTTACACTTAAGTTGTGTTCAAAAGGTTTATAATACGAATAAAACTGAATTTCGTATTATTGTGGGCTACCGGATGAACCAAAGACTTTTGAATGGGTGTTTGCTGCTTATTCACTTAGCAAGTAGCATTGAGGGGTAAGAGCAAATGCAGTTCAGTTAGAAGTAAGTATATTGTGTCCGAGTCACATTAATTCATCTGAACTCTTACGTTGGTTTGTGAACCAGTTCATTACAAAATGGCTTATTTTGTCTGTCTAGTTTAATGCAGTATTACAATAAAATAGTAGTCCTAACGACATGTGATCACTTAATTACTGGCTTCTGACTTCAAATGTTGCGTGGTTAAACAGGCTTGCGGTGGCCGTTCGTCCCTTAACCTGGGACAATGATGTTACAGAACAACAACAGAACAGATTATTCTGGTAAAGAACAAACTAATTGCAAAATACCTGACTCATCAGATCAACAAAACATAAATTAAAAAAAATGGTTCAATAACTGAATTTTCATTTTTCTGCTGCGCGGACACGATTTGGATGTAAGTTATTACCAGATTACTTATAACATAGACTGCACATGAGGTAAAGGACGAGAAAAAGAAGATTATAGCACCAAAGTATATCCCATTTTAGCGCGAGATTTTTGTATCCATGTTAGCGAAAAGTAAAATGATCAACTGATGCTCATTTTAGCTGAGACTACTGTGTTATAGAAATGATTTGTCTAGAAAAAATATTCGCTAAAGTCGTTTCAGATTTAAATTAAAAGAATGGATTTGTCTAGTACTAAAACAGATGATACTATCGGCGCTATAATATCTACCAGTATAAAAGATTTGATTTTTTTCTGTGAATATGTTCTGCGCCATGCAGAAGTATACTCTGATAAACCTAATAGAATCTATTTTGGTTCAGATAGAGGTATTTATACAAAATAATTATTATATATACAAATGACTTTATGATACGAACTACATGCATGTAAAGGCGACGTGTTTGAAATTATGAAATCGCAATAAAACATTTTTAATAACCGTGTTCACCTCTTGTTTATCAGCTGGTTTTTCACATTTCAATGTATCTGACACTCACAAAGATAATCCGATTACGTCAGCTTTACAAATTTTATCATTTTTTACCTATAATACATATTATTGATTTTACCTGTTACCTCTGAACTTTGACGTCTAACGGTATTACACCTGGCTGTTTATATACGTCCTTGTTGCGGAAACAAGGATACACGTTTTTAATGTGAGGATCTATTTTATTTGTGGATTTTAAGTGCAGAGGGAAACATGAAGGATACCGACGAGACCCACAAGTTAACGGAGACAATTTATAAGGTAAGCACACCTGACCACACCTGTCATTTAAGATGCATAATCGTAATATTGTGACAGGGATGTTTATCGATTTATAATGTATTTAATATTTTCTTCTATCAAATTACAACAAGATTTGTAAATATTATAGTGTTTAAGATATTTATTACATACATAGTCTTCTAGAATTTAATACAACAAAAAGTTGTTAATGTTAATTTTGTTGTCACTTGCAATTAATATTGTAGAACGTTATACCTTACTATTTCATTTATCATGTTTGTTTAAACGTAAAAAGATAAAAGAATTATCATTATTATATTCTTGGTATGATCAGAGAACATAAAGCAAAGATATATGTCATTACAATTGTATGATCCATATGATAGAAACTTGTATGGGGGAGGGGTGTAATTTAACTTTTAGATGGCATGTTATATTTTTTATTTAAAATAAGTAATCTTTCAGTTCAAATATCATTTTCTGAGCTAGAATTTTCTTGTATATTTACAGGGTTTAACAGACAATTTTACACCGGGTGTACGACAGATTATATTAGCAGGGAAAGTTTATCATAAGGCGTTGGTTGGTATGTTTGTTTTAAATGTAGTTTACACTCTCAAGATAAATGATTATCATAATAAATTAGTACCCTGGTCATTCTTGTAGCTGAGTGACAGGTTGTTTGACATGAAGGATAAGAAGGGTTACAGGCCTACACAGGGCGTGAGGTTAACACGTACTCTAGGCGTCAGATATTACTCAGGGCTAGGTCTTTTTTTTACTATAATTAGCCCCCTCCCCCCCCCCCCCCCAAAAAAAAAAAAGAAAAGAAAAACAGCTCAAATCGGAACAAAAGGTGAACAACCAAATTTAAATTAGACTTTGTCTGGTATTTTTATCAAATACAGAAATTCTCTGTTCCTTTTGATAAAAATATTTTGAATTTCAATTTTCCGAGGCAAGACACCCCAAAGAAAAAATTACAATACAGGCATATACTGTATCTAATTGATCATCAATTGATCACTCAGGCAAGCCAGGAGGGCAAGTCAGGAGGGCAAGACATACCCAGTGGCGGATCCAGGAATTTTCATAAGTGGGGGCCCACTGACTGACCTAAGAAGGGCCCCGCTCCAGTCACGCTTCAGTGATTCCCTATATAAGCAACCAATTTTTTTCCCAAAAATGGGGGGCCCGGGCCCCTCTCCCCCCTAAATCCGCCTCTGATACCCGAAAGAAGTTAGTTACATGTTTGACTTTTTACTTTCAAGGTTCTTTTATTATTGTTTATATATGTAGTCCATAACTTCTTAAAGTCTACTGTTTTTAAGATTTTTATCTTCTAAGAATTCAGTATTTCAATGCTGACAACCCTTAAGGTCTTATCATTCACCCGAAATTATATGGGTGGGCACCCCCATGAATTCGGCTGTGAGTCCGTAATGATTTATAATTCACCAAATATTCGGACTTTCGAGGACGATAGCGGCTGAGCCTCCAAGTGATCAGCACATCGGTTAGTTCCTTGCAAGGCACCAAAGACTGACTTGGGTATACAAATAAGATCATCTTTTGAGTTTTCTCCTTTCGTCAAATCTCCTTGCTGAAATGGGCGTCTGTCTTTATCATTGGAGTTTTCTAGTTCCGACTATAAAATCATTGCTGAAATCGGCGTTCGTTTGCATTTTAAAATATATAAACTCACAGGGGTAGTTACATGCATGCATGTTTCGCAGCGAGGTTGAATTCTTAAGTTCTCTGCACGTTAAAAAAATCCTCGCAACAACTCATCCTCTATATATATATAGTAGTTGGACAGTTGTATTGCGAAATTTTGCCACTATCCAACACACAGTATTATTGTGACTGCAAAGAAACAACTAGAACCCTATTAATCATATGACAACTAAATTGATATTTACATCCTATTTTTATAATTACAATAGTATCCTTTATGATATTCCCATGGCTGTTTAAATGTTTTACACCCTTCACACCGGTCGCCGCGTCCCACCTTTCAGAAGCCTCATATTGTATCAGTTATATATATACGTTCTCATCCTAAATATGTATGAAATAATTGTCACTGCACATCAAGTAAAGCAAGCAACCGCTACGTTTGAGCCATTTTATAAGCTTAGACTTTAACGCGAAAAGTGATTATCTTTACTTTCTTTCACCGGGTACTAGACAAACAATTATTTAAGAAGAGGGAGTTTTTTTGTAGATACTTTGAGAGAGGGCAAAACATTGACCCCACCTTTCCACCGGCTGTATGTACTGACCCCACTAGAAAAAGGTCCCCTTGCATATATATTGTATGAATTTGATAGAATATAGTATCCACCTGTTTATTTCCCACAACACTCTGAAAAGTAAGTCCTATAGTCCTGCACTGCTTTGGAACGCGTTTTCCAATATGTTGACCGTGCTCTTAAGATAATAGAGAAATAATATAAACCCCCAATGTTTACTTATATCTTACTTGACGGCATTTTCTACAAATTAATCCCATTAGTAAACAAATGTAATCCTTCCAACTAAATATCTTCTTTTATTACACTTTATTATATTAGAATGAAGAAGACGTTTACCTCCGCAAAATATCATTTGTTATTGGTTATGCAAAACGACATATAGAGTGAGAAACGAGGAAGATGTTTCACGGTTAAATCCATAGGGAAAGTAATATGAAGATTGGAAGATTTAAATTGATAAAGAATAAAGAGATTGATTGGTCTAAAATTTCCGAACACAAATAGATAAGGTCTTTTTATATGGAACATCCAAGCACTCTTTTCTGCGATTTTGTTCAAGTGATGGAGATCGTTCTATTTAGCCTCCACTGATTCTATGTATGGCTCTTACAAAAGACTTTTTTTGGTGTTAATGGTAATTTTGATTTGTTTATTTGCTTAAGGAATAAATGCTGCTCCAACTCTAAATTCGTCACCATTAAATAAAGACAAAACAAACACAATATGGATAAAAAACACTAGAGATATATTTTGATAAAAGGACGCTCTCAATGCCTCAATTAAATCATTTGAGCATTTCATCAGTAAAGACCATGCAGGTATTATAAAGGGTTACATATATTTGCAGGGCTACTTTGCAAAAACTATTCAGCTTTAAGGTTGAATCAAGTTATAATTCTATCCGTTCCACTAAAGTTTTTCAATGCCCATTTCACTAAAACTTTTTTGCCAGAAACCTGTGTAGTATACATGATGATTGCGTATGTCCCAGTACTACGTTACATGCATACTTGTCACGGGGAAAACTATGATCCGAATGTTCGTGCCCACAACGATTGCTTTTGAATTTATCTTCTTATTGTATTCTCGATACAAAAAATTGGAAAGCCAAAATAAAAAGTTTGTAATTATTTGGTTTTTGAATTCTAATCATACATTCAGTCTTAAACACGAACTATAAGTAACATGTAAAAGACTTATCGTTCATTTTTTTATATAAATAAGGCCGTTAGTTTTCTCGTTTGAATTGTTTTACATTACATCTTATCAGGGCATTTTAAAGCTGACTATGCGGTATGGACTTTGCCCATTGTTGAAGGCCGTAGGGTGAACTATAGTTGTTAATGTCTGTGTCATTTTGGTCTCTTGTGGACAGTTGTTTAATTGGGAATCATACCACATCTTCTTTTTAATATTATCATTTGTTTTGATATATGAAAACATTCAAGTAAGCAACAACGTATATTTTTTATCATTATGATATTAGCCCTCGGATTTTGGTCCTCTGTTACGTAATGAAATATATGTTTTCAATTTTAACGGAGCCTGAAATATGATTTTTTTTAATACATAGTTTACTTTAAACAGGTGTAACAGCGGCTGCAAGAACATACAATGAAGTGTTGTTACGGGTAGGACAGACCGCCCGGACCACATGTAAAGGAGGGACAGAAGATATAGGTAGGCCTTAATTTCTGTTGATTAAAAAGTCATCAAATCAAATCCTCTATAACAGCTAGGCTATATTTCTATATGTTAACCGCCCCACCTCTTCGTAGCAGTAAACGGGGATGAAGATATGAAATATCTCCATCTGTCAGCTTTCTGTTGATTTACATGCAAAACCATTGGGATATAAGTTTCAGTTGGAAGATCTATGAAGGTATATGAAAAGTTAATCTTTATTTCAAAAGGATAACATCATTAGTTAAAGCTTATCTTCCTGAGGGTCCTCAACATAAGTCAAATATAAGGTTATATACCTAGGATATACAACCAGGGACATGATATATTATACTTTTCACACTTACAACAAACGATAACAGTACTTACAAAAATAAATAGTGTTCATTTTATTATTTATAGCACATGCTCCAAAAAACAGTTTGAAATCTTTTTCTTCTGATATTTTCTTCTTATTTGAAACTGAAATTTGGCTTAGGGAGGTATACATCTAATTGTTATGACAATTTGGAATAAATTTATATAAGGAGGTGCCAATCCATTTATATATTGAAATTAATAAAATATCAATTGACAGGTGTACACCATATAAACCATGACAAATAATGTAAATAAATTATCCTAATTCGGATAAATCCTCCTTTCACTGATTATTATGGTAGACCATGGAAGTAGTTTATTCTCAATATTACTTCCATTGTAGACCAACTGACTTTGAGCTTTCAAAGATTGACTCAAATTATTACAATGTATTTTTGATTTGATATCATCATCTTTACTCAGATTCCTGAAAATACTATACTTCTATTTTAATATAGAGGACAAGATAACAGGAAACTTGTGGATTTCTTCTTTCTTTTTCTAAAAAGTTTTCAGAATCTTTCTGTTGCCAAAGTTGAAACTTAAATATCATAATATAGCTGGCTGTTATTCAACCTTTATCTCATAAAATTGAGAATGGAAACACGAATCCGTCTCAATTAAACTAGGAAATGTACTTATTATGGTTCATATAAATTTTAAAGTTTTCTGCACTTTTCCAAAACTGGTTTAGATATTGTTTCACATACATTTAGGATATAAAGATATGCTTTTCTAAGTTAAAGAACAAGTTTGTATAAACTATACCACATTCTGTTCGGAACTATGTCCAATGGACACATAGAAATATCTTTCTTTCTACAATAACGTAGTTATCGAATTCAGAGTATTTTTGCAATTTTCATAATCTTTAAGTAAGTAAATGATATAGTTTGAGCGTTTGATTATGTCGGGGTTTTTTTTCACGGAACTATCCGATCCTATACCAGACTGACTGTAAAGTAAGAAGATAAACTTCAAAGAATTTATCTTAGCACCCAAAATGTTACGTTTTATTCTTAATCTTAAAAGTTTTCTGGATAGATACTCAACATTTGCCGAAAGCTTTCGTATTTGTTTTTACTATTTAATTTTTTTCAATAACAAAAAAGTGAAATTTTAATAATAGGTAACATAGCATAAAGTATGCGATTCCATTTACAGTTTGATCTGTCGTGACTTTCGCCGCTGGTTGCCAACGACTAATAAGAGCGAGTATTAATTGTTTCCCTATAAACAGCGATTCTCACTGATCACTTCCTGAATCCAATATAATATGTACGGAAAGTCATGTACAGGCTTATAATTATCGGAAACTCCTATTTCATTTACACCGATTTATCTTCATGACAATCGATCTCAATTTCAAATTACAAATAAAGTACATTTCAAAAGGAATTGCACAGATTGGTAAGGTACAATTCCAGGATGTTGAAAGGGGGCTGTCTCCCGGAAAGACAACGTTAGGGTGGGACTTGTATAAAATCTATCCATTAACCATATATGTAGCTCCATATATAAGGGGGACCTGTTCCCCCAGCCCTAAATCCTCCTCTGTTGACATACTTCTGAGTATTTCTTCTTCAATCAAAAATGTGTAAAGTTCTTTCAGAAAAATGTGTAAAGTTCTTTCAGATTCAGTATGTATCTCTAGATGGATATTGCCGTTTTTTTTCTGCCAGGATCTCTAGGCATAAATGTGATGGATCGAAACAAATATGCAATTCAGGGTTGGATTCAGAGAGCAGAGGTAGCGAGACCACCCGGGCTACCTATTAAGGCCGATAGTGAAAGTTTGTTTTATATGCTTTTTCATTCAGATATTTGTCTCCCCTCTTTTGAAATAGCTCATCAGGAACTGTGGTCTATTTATTTTTTAGTCGTATTCGACCTCAAAAGACAAAGAGCATTTCAACAAGGATAGTTTAATAAAACAGGTGTGAAAAAGACGAGATATTCGGTGTATGAACATGATGCATTACACTTTATAATGACACTAGCTCAGAGGCAAAATACCAAGATAAATTTTTATGACATGTTGCCCTTTGCATCACCAAGCATTTCATTAATTTACATATAATACATATATATACAATCTGACAACAATCCGTTGAGCAGTGAAAAAATCCATACCTTCTAGCAGTTATGTATTGTTATAAAAGATTATTCAAACATATATCCCTACATCAAATGAAAGTAATGTATTTATTGATGTTTCAAAACTTCATCCCGGCTTATGATATAACATGACGGGATGCTGATATATGCTATAACAGTTAGTAAGATAACTAGAGATGAGCAATGATATTGACCGTGATGACAAATATTCCTTCAAAACTTCTTCCCTTTCAAAAGAAAGACATTTCTCCTTACCGCTTGTATTAACTTTTCCTTCAAAACTTTAGCCTACTTCCTTAAAACAGTATCTTTGCCTTGACTGAAAAAGGTCCATGATTTTTTTCTTTCAAATGTCGGTTGATTTTGGGAGTGTATTCAAACAGAATAAATTTTGTGAAAACAGTTTGAGCTAGATGTTCTATGCTGTTTAATTTGTTCTGGTCCTAAATGTGCATGGAATATTTGTCACTGGACATAAAGCACACACCAATTCACGTGGGTTGTCTAACTAGGTCATTCTGATAAACACAATTTCATAGATGGAAAATGTGTTCAATGTTTTTGTTTAATGCATATTGAAATAATTATTGGTTTTACCTTAAATGTAAATATATAGCTATTTGATATAAAAATCTCACTATTAAAAAAATCAACAACAGAATCCTTCTTGAAAAGGCTCGGGGTAAAAAAAAATGTATTTGTATGCAGATATCATTGAAAAGGAAAAGACGAGATTGTAGAAAATGGTCGTATGCAGATAACTGCAAGCTCTGTTTGGCATCTTCTCAAATAATGTCATGTGCAATGTAGCCTGTAAACAAAATTATCAGACAAAAAATCATCATGACATAAAAGACAAATAGTCATTTTTTTTAAACTCTTATTGTTTTTGTATACACTCTCCGGCAAAATATGAAAACAAATAATTCTGTCGTTGTTAGTGCTGTCATTTTGAAAGATAGGTTGCAGCCAGTTTGTTCTGAAAAAGGAACAGTTTCAACGTATAGAAACGGAATGACGAGTTGCGAAGATTTCGTCCGATACATTGGCGACTGTGACAGACTTGCAATTGAAAATTCATGCAAATATTTCTAACGTGTTCTAGATAATTCCAACTTTTTAGAATTGTAAAAATCATGTACATTTTTTACGGGTAAAAACGAATCGATATGAATCTTATAATAGATATAGGAAGATGTGGTGTGAGTGCCAATGAGACAACTCTCCATCCAATAGATATAGGAAGATGTGGTGTGAGTGCCAATGAGACAACTCTCCATCCAATAGATATAGGAAGATGTGGTGTGAGTGCCAATGAGACAACTCTCCATCCAATAGATATAGGAAGATGTGGTGTGAGTGCCAATGAGACAACTCTCCATCCAATAGATATAGGAAGATGTGGTGTGAGTGCCAATGAGACAACTCTCCATCCAATAGATATAGGAAGATGTGGTGTGAGTGCCAATGAGACAACTCTCCATCCAATAGATATAGGAAGATGTGGTGTGAGTGTCAATGAGACAACTCTCCATCCAATAGATATAGAAAGATGTAGTGTGAGTGCCAATGAGACAACTCTCCATCCAATAGATATAGGAAGATGTGGTGTGAGTGCCAATGAGACAACTCTCCATCCAATAGATATAGGAAGATGTGGTGTGAGTGCCAATGAGACAACTCTCCATCCAATAGATATAGGAAGATGTGGTGTGAGTGCCAATGAGACAACTCTCCATCCAATAGATATAGGAAGATGTGGTGTGAGTGTCAATGAGACAACTCTCCATCCAATAGATATAGAAAGATGTAGTGTGAGTGCCAATGAGACAACTCTCCATCCAATAGATATAGGAAGATGTGGTGTGAGTGCCAATGAGACAACTCTCCATCCAATAGATATAGGAAGATGTGGTGTGAGTGCCAATGAGACAACTCTCCATCCAATAGATATAGGAAGATGTGGTGTGAGTGCCAATGAGACAACTCTCCATCCAATAGATATAGGAAGATGTGGTGTGAGTGCCAATGAGACAACTCTCCATCCAATAGATATAGGAAGATGTGGTGTGAGTGCCAATGAGACAACTCTCCATCCAATAGATATAGGAAGATGTGGTGTGAGTGCCAATGAGACAACTCTCCATCCAATAGATATAGGAAGATGTGGTGTGAGTGCCAATGAGACAACTCTCCATCCAATAGTTATAGGAAGATGTGGTGTGAGTGCCAATGAGACAACTCTCCATCCAATAGATATAGGAAGATGTGGTGTGAGTGCCAATGAGACAACTCTCCATCCAATAGATATAGGAAGATGTGGTGTGAGTGCCAATGAGACAACTCTCCATCCAATAGATATAGGAAGATGTGGTGTGAGTGCCAATGAGACAACTCTCCATCCAATAGATATAGGAAGATGTGGTGTGAGTGCCAATGAGACAACTCTCCATCCAATAGATATAGGAAGATGTGGTGTGAGTGTCAATGAGACAACTCTCCATCCAATAGATATAGAAAGATGTAGTGTGAGTGCCAATGAAACAACTCTCCATCCAATAGATTTAGGAAGATGTGGTGTGAGTGCCAATGAGACAACTCTCCGTCCAATAGATATAGGAAGATGTGGTGTGAGTGCCAATGAGACAACTCTCCATCCAATAGATATAGGAAGATGTGGTGTGAGTGCCAATGAGACAACTCTCCATCCAATAGATATAGGAAGATGTGGTGTGAGTGTCAATGAGACAACTCTCCATCCAATAGATATAGGAAGATGTGGTGTGAGTGCCATTGAGACAACTCTCCATCCAATAGATATAGGAAGATGTGGTGTGAGTGCCAATGAGACAACTCTCCATCCAATAGATATAGGAAGATGTGGTGTGAGTGCCAACGAGACAACTCTCCATCCAATAGATATAGGAAGATGTGGTGTGAGTGCCAATGAGACAACTCTCCATCCAATAGATATAGGAAGATGTGGTGTGAGTGTCAATGAGACAACTCTCCATCCAATAGATATAGAAAGATGTGGTGTGAGTGCCAATGAGACAACTCTCCGTCCAATAGATATAGGAAGATGTGGTGTGAGTGCCAATGAGACAACTCTCCATCCAATAGATATAGGAAGATGTGGTGTGAGTGCCAATGAGACAACTCTCCATCCAATAGATATAGGAAGATGTGGTGTGAGTGTCAATGAGACAACTCTCCATCCAATAGATATAGGAAGATGTGGTGTGAGTGTCAATGAGACAACTCTCCATCCAATAGATAATGGAAGATATTGTGTGATTGCCGATGAAACAACTCTGCATCCAATAGGTTTAGGAAGATGTGGTGTGAGTGCCAATGAGACAACTCTCCATCCAATAGATAAAGGAAAATGTTGTGTGAGTGCCAATGAAACAACTCTCCTTCCACATAACAATTTATAAAAGTAAGCCATTGAAGGTAAATGTACGACCTTTAACACGGAGCCTTGCCTCACACCGAACAACAATCTATAAAGGGCCCAAAATCGCTAGTGTAAAACCATGCAAACGAGAAAACCAACGGTCTAGTCTTTATTTAAATTGCATGTGCATCTTGAGAAAGTAAAACACATGCCTCAACTTTCGCCTAGATGTAATAGCATTGAGTAAAACTTTTTCGATTATTGCAAATATTATGTGTAGGAGGATTTGTTGCAGATACAAGAAATCTATATGAACATATATACCATAAATGTTTTGTATACAAATTATAAATGTACATCTGTTACACTATACATCATACAACACTGTGACCGCATCATAAGTGCATTATAACAAAAGGCTGTCAGAAATAATATATCATAACGTCATAAGTGGTATACTGTCAACAAACAAAAATGTTTTCCTTCTTTTCTTTCTCTCCAATTTAGCCCGGTTAAAATCATAACTATGAAATAGAATGTTATAAAGTAACAGATTGTGTATTGTGCATGTCCATGTGAAATCAAATAACTTCTTATTGGTGTTGAGAAATATGTTTTTCTTTTTTTTTTTAGAAAACTTGACATCAATTTAATATAAATTCCTGTCAAGATATTTCATTGTTTCATGTTAGCAAATGCTTCATGCAAAAGAATAATAATAAAATTGAGAATGGAAAAATAAGTTTGTTTATTAATGTTGTGACTATAATTCTTCTCTGAGTACAAGACAGAAAAGATGGTTGGTTTAAAATGTGAGCAGAGTTATACCTCTATAGTGCTTAGCAAAAATATGTTGCTTTTTGGTGTACTAGACAAAACAGACTGTGTGTTGCTTTAGAATGTAACCATAGCTCTCCTCTGAGTATTAGACAAAACAGTGTGTTGCTTTAGAATGTAACCATAGCTCTCCTCTGAGTATTAGACAACACAGTTAGTTGCTTTAGAATGTAACCATTGTTCTCCTCTGAGTATTAGACAAAACAGTTAGTTGCTTTAGAATGTAACCATTGTTCTCCTCTGAGTATTAGACAACATAGTTAGTTGCTTTAGAATGTAACCATAGCTCTCCTCTGAGTATTAGACAACACAGTTAGTTGCTTTAGAATGTAACCATTGTTCTCCTCTGAGTATTAGACAAAACAGTTAGTTGCTTTAGAATGTAACCATAGTTCTCCTCTGAGTATTAGACAACATAGTTAGTTGCTTTAGAATGTAACCATAGCTCTCCTCTGAGTATTAGACAAAACAGTGTGTTGCTTTAGAATGTAACCATAGTTCTCCTCTGAGTATTAGACAAAACAGTGTGTTGCTTTAGAATGTAACCATAGCTCTCCTCTGAGTATTAGACAACACAGTTAGTTGCTTTAGAATGTAACCATTGTTCTCCTCTGAGTATTAGACAAAACAGTGTGTTGCTTTAGAATGTAATCATAGTTCTCCTCTGAGTATTAGACAACATAGTTAGTTGCTTTAGAATGTAACCATAGCTCTCCTCTGAGTATTAGACAAAACAGTGTGTTGCTTTAGAATGTAACCATAGCTCTCCTCTGAGTATTAGACAACACAGTTAGTTGCTTTAGAATGTAACCAGTGTTCTCCTCTGAGTATTAGACAAAACAGTGTGTTGCTTTAGAATGTAACCATAGTTCTCCTCTGAGTATTAGACAACATAGTTAGTTGCTTTAGAATGTAACCATAGTTCTCCTCTGAGTATTAGACAACACAGTTAGTTGCTTTAGAATGTAACCATAGTTCTCCTCTGAGTATTAGACAACACAGTTAGTTGCTTTAGAATGTAACCATAGTTCTCCTCTGAGTATTAGACAAAACAGTGTGTTGCTTTAGAATGTAACCATTGTTCTCCTCTGAGTATTAGACAACACAGTTAGTTGCTTTAGAATGTAACCATAGTTCTCCTCTGAGTATTAGACAACATAGTTAGTTGCTTTAGAATGTAACCATAGTTCTCCTTTGAGTATTAGACAAAACAGTGTGTTGCTTTAGAATGTAACCATAGCTCTCCTCTGAGTATTAGACAAAACAGTGTGTTGCTTTAGAATGTAACCATTGTTCTCCTCTGAGTATTAGACAACACAGTTAGTTGCTTTAGAATGTAACCATAGTTCTCCTCTGAGTATTAGACAAAACAGTTAGTTGCTTTAGAATGTAACCGTAGTTCTCCTTTGAGTATTAGACAAAACAGTGTGTTGCTTCAGAAGGTAACCATAGTTCTCCTCTGAGTATTAGACAAAACAGTGTGTTGCTTTAGAATGTAACCATTGTTCTCCTCTGAGTATTAGACAAAACAGTGTGTTGCTTTAGAATGTAACCATTGTACTCCTCTGAGTATTAGACAAAACAGTTAGTTGCTTTAGAATGTAACCATAGTTCTCCTCTGAGTATTAGACAAGACAGTGTGTTGCTTTAGAATGTAACCATAGTTCTCCTCTGAGTATTAGACAAAACAGACTGTGTGTTGCTTTATAATGTAACCATTGTACTCCTCAGAGTATTAGACAAAACAGTGTGTTGCTTTAGAATGTAACCGTAGTTCTCCTTTGAGTATTAGACAAAACAGTGTGTTGCTTTAGAATGTAACCATAGTTCTCCTCTGAGTATTAGACAAAACAGTGTGTTGCTTTAGAATGTAACCATTGTACTCCTCTGAGTATTAGACAAAACAGTTAGTTGCTTTAGAATGTAACCATTGTACTCCTCTGAGTATTAGACAAAACAGTGTGTTGCTTTAGAATGTAACCATAGTTCTCCTCTGAGTATTAGACAAAACAGTGTGTTGCTTTTGGTAGTAAGCAGCGTTGTTTCCTCTGAGTACTATACTCGTTTGTTGCTATGGGGTGTGATCATTGTTATCCTCTCGGTACTAGACAAAAAATATAGCTGCAAAAGGATGTTGCAAGAGTTCCCCTCTGAGTGTTGAGCAGCACAGTGTGTTACTTTAGGATGTGAAAAGAGTTCATTTCTGAGTACTACACAAAAAAGTGTGTTGCTTTAAGATGTGACAGGGGTTATACTCTGAGTACTAGAAAAAAATCTAGTTTGTTGCTTTGTGATTATACCAGAGCACACTCAGTCTGAATACAAGACACAAGATGTGTTGCGTTAGGATTTGACCCCGGAGTTTTCATTTTTTCAACAGTTTAACTGATTAACACCGTAACCCTGTAATGGATAAGTTTGTTATTTTACATGTTAACTTTAAAGACATTGAATTTTAAAACAGTTACAAACTTCCTACAGACAGGACACACGTGTCATCATTAAACTATTAACTTTTATTTACACTTCTATCATCCTTATGTTATTTCCGATCACCGAAGACGATGTCACTACAAACAGACAAGATTTAGCACATGTAAACTATTTTCCGTTCCAACGCCTGTCTGTGTGTGCGTCAGTGGAAAATCAAATAAGACCTGCCTATCAATATATTTGTTATGATTTGTTTTTGAAAACAAAAGTTACCTGGAAGTCACCTGTATAAATATTACATAATTGCTTGAATATTTTAATATACAATATCCCTTTAAATCATTTAAATTTGTTAAAAGTACTGCATTTGCATTCACACGGATTACCATAGCAAATTAAGGCTTTTGTATATGGAGGACGACTGCACACTTCGGCTGTAATAAAGCACTGTAATATTGTTCTGTACGCTAATTAGAAAATCGTTTATGTCTTCAGTTTATGCGGCATGCATATGAATCCATTGGGTTTTCGTGTAACTGTTCGTTGAGGACACCAATATAGTCATACAGTCCAAAGTAACCACCTAGCTTTCTAGTTGTCCAGAGGCTATCTTGACACCGTAAATTACTAGTATTTAAATGTTATTACTATGTTTACCATAAAATAAAACATGTCTTCAAAGATGTGAACCTCATTAACGACAGGTGTTACATGTGGAGCAGAGTCTGCATCCGTGTTAGTCCTTTTGAATAAGTTTCTTTTGGTTCTTGATAAGATGTCCTTTTTCTTGTAATGGATATAACTTTGTCAGGACAGAAGAACACTTACAAAAAGAACGCATAAGTGTGTATAAGGATAAGAGTGGGAATATTGTAGTTCCAATTAAAGGACTCTATTGTACACATCAAATTTTTTTGTTCAGTGTGTGTTCACTTGTGTAAATATGTCTTTTGATTGAGTTAAGCCATTTCAATTGATAGTTCTATAGTGTGTCTTTCTATGATGTGATGTTGCACTGCGAGTATGTTTGGTACCGTTAACACGTTTAGACCCGCTGAAATAGTTTGCACCTGTTTTGAGTCAGGAATCTGATGGTTTGCTGATGTGGTTCATAAGTGTTCCTCGTTTCTCGTTTCAACTTTTTATATAGATTGAACTGTTGGTTTTCCCGTTTGAATGTCACGTTTTTTACACTAGTAATTTGTGGGTCCCTTTATAGCTTGGTGTTCGGTGTGAGCCAAGGCTCTGTGCTGAAGACCATTGACCTATAATGGTTTACTTTTATCAATTGTGACTTGGATGGAGAGTTATCTCATTGTCACTCATACCACATCTTCTTATTTTAGTCTAGATGGATATCATCGGGGGTGTTTGATCTCATGTACCAACGAAATAGCGTCCCAATGACACAAATATGTAATAGTAACCTAAATACTAGAATAACATATAAAGGTACATATTTCTTTTGTAGGTGAAGCTATATATCAGATTGCCGAAGCTCAAAAAGAAATCCAGTCAAGAATCGAGGAAAATGTGAGTATTATAATAATGCCGTCTAGCAAACAGTTAGCAGTCATTAACCTTCCATTCCCGGGATATTGTAGCATGAGCTCAGGAATTTTATTTTGATAGAAAAGTGAAGAAGAGAAATATGAGGGGGGAAATGAAAAAAACCCAATGTAGTGTATTTTGACTTATAATGGTTTACTTTTACAAATTATGGCTTGTCTCATTGGCACTCATACCACATCTTCTTATATCTATTCAATATTCGTATTGTGTAACCATTTCATACGTTTAACTTTTAATTGAGAATGTTTCCCCCACCACAAATAAAAAATTGTACAAAGCTAAGATGTATTCCTCTGATGGTTTTGGTAACCAATCTTCGATAGTCTGTAAATCTATTGACATTTTGTTTCTATATTTGGGTATATTAGAGCCTTAAAATATAATGCGGACATCTGTTGACATTTTTAGTACACAGCTTTTTTTTTTATATTCTCAAAACATTTTCTGATACTAACTTGGTATGGGTGTCTTTCGCCATCTAGGATTGTAAAAAAACAGAGAAACCAAGGTCAAGATTTTTAATCAAGTTAGCAAAATTTGATGCAGGAATAAAGATAACTAATGTGAATTTTCATTTAAAAGAAAAACAACTATGAGATTATAATTTATAAATATTAATGTTTTTACTTGTATATATTATTTTTGCCTGATTGTTAATGCTTAATAAATTCGCATTTTAAGGGGAGGTAACTCTGGAAAATTACTTGGAATTTTGTGCAATCTAATTGGAATTTTGTTATTTTGATTTTTAGCCAGAAAAAACGTATGGTGACTCTATTGAAATTCTCAAAACATTTTCTGAAACTACCTTCTCATATTTTATTTCACAATTCTATAATTTAGTTCAGCTTTTAATCACATAATGATGATTTTCTTGTATAATTCATACAAAATGTGTCATTTTGTCACAACCTGTAGCTTTTGAAATAGCATGGTGACCTATCATTTTAAGTACACTTTTGAACATATATCAATATATATACTACGATTTAGCAAAGTATGAACATATTCTATAATTTTTAATTTACACTCCCATACCACCTTTAATAATTGATATTTTAAATCCACTTGGCATTGAAAATTATGAAGGACCTACTTTTTTACACTTCACATGCACCAGTTAGATGCAAATTTTTAAAAGTGCAGATTTATTGTAATAGTGAAAAGAAAGACCATGAATATTGAAAAGAATAATTGTTAAATCAAACATTTATAATATGATGCATTAAAATATAGTGTATTATGTCACCCCTATATTAACATAAGTTTTTCAGGTAAATTTTAATTATAGTTGTAATCTTTACAAGTTTTTTGTCAATGACTTTAAGACTGGGATTGCATTTTATATTTGTGAAGCACTGAGAAACAAGTCAGAAAATATTAAATACTTTATAAACATAATGTCACCATGGAGACAGTTCTTATAAAATGAATAAAATTATGTACTAAAATATTCTTTTCAAACTCTCAACTGATTTTCAATTCAATACAAGGACATTATTCACCTTAAAAAACTCAAATTCAGTAATAATAAATTGTGATTGTTTATTATATATGTAAATATGTGATCTTGTTCAAAATGAATAGTTCTGGATCTAATCATGTGTGAGAAATTTCTGAATCCACCATAGTACTTACTAGGCTTTTTAATTAATGTTTTTTGTAAATTAAAAAAAAAAGTTTTTCTATTTATTAAATTTGTTTCTTCATTCAAAAATGTAAGAGGAAAAAAAAATGATCATCATTGAACTTTAAATTCTTAAAAGAATTAAGACATGAACAAAACAAATATATCTTTATTACATATTCTATTTATTCAGAGATTTCATCTTCAACAAGAGAAAATCTCTGGGTTTTATAATGATCCTATTAAATTAATTTTATTTGCTGTTTCTATTTCAGAGCAAAGCTTTGTTCTCAGAACTTATTCTTCCCTTGGAGCAGAGATTAGAAAATGACTTTAAAAGATCTGCGGTAAGATTTGATTGTAATTTGGGTTGTAATCACTTTTGATTACCTGTATGAACCACGCCCATATTTTGATCTTTCTGTATATGACATACCTTTGTAGGTCTTTTGTAGTACGATATTCATTTCTTGTAGATAGAATACAATAGAAAGACATAAGAATTAAATTATTGGCCTATGTATAGTGAGATGTCTAAAATCCAATGTGCAATCAACTATAGTGCACTTTGATTCCTTGGTACATAAACAACCTCTATTGATTGATTACATCAAGGAAGCTCTTTTTAATATAAAACTTCCTTAGTTGAATGTACTATAAAAGTTTATAACCAGCAGTGGCGGATCCAGTGAGGGGGTTGGACCCCCCCCCCCCCAATTTATTTGACAATCAATGCATTTCAATGGGGACATATAGATGAAACCCTCCCTTTTATCCTGAGTTGAGACCCACTTTTTAAAATGGTTGGATCCGCACATGGCAAGAGACAACTGATAAATAGGTCTAATAACAGATGAGACAATCATTCAGATGAAGTGCAACAATAAAAATCAAATGTTTCTTTTATAAATGGTTAGATACCAGCATTTCTTTGTGTTGTTATCACCTACACCCCCTATATTCTATACTTGCTTATATGGTTTTTAATATGTAAAAACTAGAAGAATGAAGTTATTAATGGCTGTACTAATTGGTATCACATTCTGTGGGTTTAAAAAGGTTGATATCAATAAGAAAAGAAATGGTAGTAAATTATCAAGTTGTTGTATTGTTGTGATTATTCCAGATGATATTGTTGTGAAGCCTCTTTATGTTAAGATATATAGACCATTAGGATAAGCCAGATTTAGCCCACTATATAAATGTAATAAACATGACATATTAGTATTAAGATATCTATAATTGCTTAAAGTACATCTTGAACATAAGTTCATAGTTCATGATCTAAAAGAAGGAATATAGGAGTAGTCCTCAAGAATGTATAAACAGATTTTTTTTATGAGAAACTTTTAAAAATATAAGGTCTAGTTAGGGAAAAGGGGGGGGGGGGGGGGTTTGTACCATTGACATGAATTTCGTGTGTTTGTTGTCCAGTGCAAGTAACAACATTTTTTTGATATATGGTCATTCCCATATTTTATGAAAGAAAAAAGTCTGTTATTTACAAATTTCATCACCCACCTAACACTATGTACACTGCATTTGACAAACAGAAACTAATGTATCCTAAATGACCTGGTGTAGATGGCTGCTATAAAGGCTGGCAACTATTTATTCTTTACTGGATGTGCTGTTAAAAAAATAATCTTTCTTAAAAAACAGACTTGAAAGAATAAGGAAAATTGAATAATAGAAAATTACATTGGATCAAACTATTTGTAATTGATGTCTGACAGATTTAATGTCTGTTTCACTAATTAAATGATACATCAAAATTGACACCTTTAAATACAGGGATCTTCTCTTTGATAATTGAAGACCTGGATAACATTTGATTATCTATCACACTGTACACAACAAATGTGTCTTTATCTTGATGATGATAAATCTATAGATAGTCAATAGGTTTGAAGAGCCATGTTAAGTGTTGTTTACTTTCCACATTCTAAGATAAAACCTCAAACATATTCATCATAGTTGTGTCTCATTGCTGTGATGAGGACCTAATTTCTACCTTCTATGTTTGTGGACAAATCACTTTTCTCATTTTGACAATTTACATAACAAAACTTGAAGACTGAGAATGTCAATTGTTAGTTAATGAGAGAGTTTTGTCAGCCTGTCTGGTTACTTGGGTAAAATCCTATTAAATTTTTGTTTACTCAGGGAAATTATCATTAAATCGTTGTTTATTTTCCCCTAATTATCTTTTTTTTTAAAATGTCATACTTAAAAATAGTTTAGTATATTTTTGTCACCAAACAATTCTAAAAAAAAGTGCTATAACCTTAAAATTAATGAAAAGTTGAGCATGAATTTGTTACTTTAGCTGATTTATACCAAGATTTTTTTGAAAGAGACCAACTATGCTTCTTTCAAAAATATCTAAATAAACACTTCTTGGTGGGTACAATAAACTGATTTATTTCCTGATATTTTTTTTCAAGAAATAATTAAAAAAAAAGTAGAATTGCATTTACAAGGAAAACTTTAGGGAAACAGAATATATATAGTTATATAAAAATCAAGTAATGAAAAGATGCGAATATGTTAGTTATTATTTATAACACCAGAAATTTCTGAGCAATTTAAAAGTTATGGAAAAAAATCTAGTCAATTTGTATGTACTTAGATTTAGACTATAATTCTATAAATTACATTCATAAACATATTTGACACAGATAAAACCTGCACTTTTTGATAGGTAATTGAAATTTAAAGTAATAGAATTGAATTTTAAAAGGCAATTTTATTTTAACAGCTTCATTTAGAAATAATCCAAATCCGTTTTAGGTTGATCAGATTGTGTACATTGAGTTCCATGTCATTTCAAAAGTATGACATAATTTAAAATTTCCAAAATATCTTTTGTAGTAATATCACATTTCTGTACTATTAATTTAGATGTCATATTTTATTCATGTGGTTTTTAAGATGTCTGTACTTAACATTTTTTTTTAAACTACTGCAAACATGTCAAATATCAGAATATGTTGACTTCATAACTATGGTAACCAGATGAATCTAAAATTTAGGATTCTATTATTTTAATTTGTGACATATCACAGATATATCATTTAATTAATGGTTGTGTTATACGTGAAAAGTAAACATTTTGTTGTGATTTAGGGTTGCTGTCTCTCATTGACCTATACTCTACAACTTCTTTTATTCATATTAAAAACCAAAATTACAAAAGTTCATTAAAGTACATATATGTAAAATCACAAAATAAAATGGCCATTAAATCTTGAACTGATGAAGCAAATAAACCAAAGCTTGCATTATGTGAGTTCTTCAGTTTAGTATGCGCTTAGTCCTGCTCCAGTGTACAGAATTCAGTTTTCATACCAAAGGTCATGGTTCTCTCCTGGCTCTCCAATTTCCTCCGCCAAAACCAGATGGCCACCCCAAAAATAGTCTATAGAGCTATAATATAGGATAATATATTACTAGTAGATAAATGTATGAGCATTGATGTCTGAGTAATAATAAGGAAGTTACACTGACAGTTTTGTATTTAATTAAAGCTTTTAGTTATATGAAGATTTGGTAGGTCCACAGAGTCCTAGGTATGTTGTCCTTGTCAAGGTCAGGCTAAGTGTCATCCTAAATAACATAGTAAACTTACAGACTAATCAATCCCATACTGGGTTGCTAGGTTCAGGCATGATGGATTATAACATTGAATACTCTTATTGTCTTTTATGGTAAAATACAATGTATAGAAGTTTAACAATTAAACTCAAATTCAATATGAAGAGTCATGGCTATAAAATACAGTGTATACTAGAGTCACCAATTAAACTCTAATTCAATATGAAGAGCCATGGCTATAAAATACAATGTATAGAAGTAACCAATTAAACTTTTAATTCAATATGAAGAGCCATTTACTTTTTGATTCATGAAGTGCAACCAAGGATCTTTTTAAGTGAGGGTAAACAGTTTCCATATTGTGGTGGCTTTTGTGCTGTATTATTTTCTTCTTAAATCAATGAATACATAGGAAAAACAAACAACAAATTTTAGAAAATATTTTGATGGATGGACTTATATTCTGTTTTGAAAAAGACTTTTTTTTCTGGTTATAGGGACATATTTATAGATAATAAAATTGTAATTTTAATCAGTTTTCTGTATTAGATTAGTCTACTTAATTGACATTTATCATATAGAATTTATTCAACAAAAGTATTGAGTAATAGTAACCAAATGACTTCTTTATACTTTGTCATGTTTGTGCATAAACAATACAAAAGTCATGTACATAAATTTGCAAAGCTGACTGAATGTGAGGAAGCTATGCACAATAATTATAAAAGCAAACATTATATAATACTCGTATTGACTGGAGTTTGAAATGGTAGCTACAATTCAGTCTGAATATCTTAAACAATTATACTGAAGTTACACTTCAAATTTTAATTAAAAATTAAAATGTTAAAAGATGGAATGTAGCGTATACCAATCCTTAAATCTGTGAACATACAGGAGTGTAAAAGTACTTAAGAGTTTTTTTTCTTATTTCCCTTATTTGATGATATATAGGCACAACACAGAAGATACACTCAAGGTCACAAAGCTGCCATTAGTCCATATGTCAAGGCCAGTGATAATCTGAAAAAGTTCAGGAAGAAAACAAAGAATAAAGTGGTATATGATGACCAAAAAGAAGCTCATGTAAGCATGGTATTAAGTTCAAGATAAGGGAAAACTTTATATAAAAAAATAAAAGAATAGCAGTTATTGTTCAGGTATAAATGAAAACAAAGGGTTAACACCAATGAAATAGCAACCAAGCAATATATGACAGACAAAAATAATATAATTCCATCTAGGGACAAATAGGACAAAATTGTGACTGTAATAAAGTAACCCTCTGAGATCTCAAGGTCACATTTGAAAATTGACTCAATCATCAGATCTCTACAGATGTTTGGTGACAAGGTCAGCACCTAACACCCCAAGGTAACAGGTGGATTTGAATATGTTGAAACCATAAATTTGAAGTTCTGGATTAAAGAAAGAGGATAAGAACTGAAACTCATAAAGATTTGATAAAAAAGATGAGGTGAACCAAAGTTCATGTTATCCAAATTTCACCTTGATCAGTGACATTTCTTTTATCAGATGATTCCAATTTACTGTCAAATCTCATAAAAACAAAGGATTTCAAAACTAGAACGATAAAACAAAGAATCTCTAAAAATTATCAATATAAATCTGATATTTATTTGGTAGAGCTTCAGATAGTTCAGGTATTAACAGGAATGATGAACTTGTTAAAATATGATGTGGTATGATTGCCTTTGAGACAACAGTCCACCAGAGACCGACATGACAGAGAAGTCAACCACTATAGGTCAACTTACAGCCTTCAACAATGAGCAAACCCATACTTCATAGAAATCTATAAAGGCCCATAAATTACAAATGTAAAAAAAATCATAAAAGAAAACTAAATTCTAATTTATGTACAAATAAAAAAAAAACAATTTCCAACCTCTACCAGAATAAAAAAAAGTGTGATATGAATGTTTTTATGCTTTTTTCTTATTTTTTTCAGTACATAAACGCATTAGAAAGATGTCATGAAAAATTATATGAATACAGAGTACAGGGTTTAAAACTGGTAATTTAATGTTATATTGAAAGCCATATTCCTTCAAGGACTTTTAAAAAACATCCTTGATTCATTACTATGTATGTGGAACAATTGAGAGTAGAATTTTGTTGTCATTGCAAATTAATAAAGTTCTTAAATTAACAAATCAACAAATAAATGAAATTTGTCAAATTTTCTATTTGTCATTAGTTTTAGGTTTAAAGTTCAGAAATGAAATAAGGTAATATTTTTAATGCCTAGATCCCAACTCCCACTATCTTGATATCTCTTATCTGTTTATTGTACTGTTTTGACTATAACATGTTACCAATACATCAGTGCATAGTAGTTATGACCATATTTGGTGTGAAAGCTGTTTGTTATGTTTTTATCGATAACATATCAATTAAAGATAACTTATACAAATATAAATATTGACCAAATAGGATGTTTGACTACTGATATATAGATAATTAGATTCATCCTGAATGTCACAAAGGTCCAATCAAATCAGATATTTGCAGGAAGATCATTTTAAAACTACTGTACTTTATATAAATTTATTTATTAAAGAATTATGAATATCGCTCATGAAAAATGCTTAGCAGTAGTGAAATGTAACTTTTTGTCAGATAAAATTATTATTATATCATAAATTATACAAGTAATAACCAATTACATTGCAACGGGTCAATTGAATTTTGATTGTATCCAAAGTAAGTGGTAGTTTAGGAGGGGGAATAAAATGATGTACGCAACACCTTTGATTGGAAAATATATTATTTTTTAGCATAAAATTTACCAAGCAATTGTTCATCTCACTTCTTATTCATTTAAAGACAATAAAGCCCTTGCCTTTCAAAATTCCTAAATAAATCAATGATAGCTCCATATGCCTAATGATTGGTGGGTATTTTGACAAAACTAAAAGCACACATGTGCATGCATGTGCATTAACGTTATTATGTTAACATCAAAATTGGACTTTTCTACTGATAACTGATAAGTATATGTAATAATTTCTATGTTGAGATAAGTAAGTGGGTGCATTATTTCAACACAGAAATGGCATACCACAAATCTTCATTTAAAAAAAATCAGACAGTTCTCCTTTTATATCATTCAAATATCATCTCTTCTGTTTATCACTTTGAAAAAAATAGGTATTTAATTTAACTTTAATATTTAATTTTTACTATCATTACACTTTTTCACTGCATCATAGTCCAACACTTATTACTTCGTGAAATTGGAAAAAGAAAGGAAGAACAAATATTTTTATAAAAATTATTATTTACATTAATTTAATTTGAGTAATATAACAGTACACTTGAGTGGTGTTTGAATAAATATATTCAATAAAATGCCTCAATAATCAAATACAAAAATCATGATTCATATTAAAAAAAAAATTCTCATGATTTAAAAAAAGTACCAATCAAATTTTCATTGAAGAACAATTAAATCTTAAATACTTTCATTTAAAACATTTAGAAAACCCAACAATTTCACAGCATAATGAAATTGGCAATTAAAAGCCAATTTATAGCAAAGCATCACTGGGCGCATTACATAATAAAAGAAGTTTTATTATGAGAAGATTATTAAAATGAATAATTTAATATCCTAATAATAAGTGTTTTTTGTTTTGTAGGCTTTATTAGAGGACAGAAAATGTCACTGTTTCTTATTAGACCGACTCAGTGCAGTAGCTTATTTATATGCAAATCATCACAAACAGGTATTGTAGAGCTTGTTGATACAAGCCCATCTGACATTATATATATTGGAAGGCCTTGACTTTATTTCCATGGTTAAGGTTAGGTTTTCAAAATTAGATCTGTTCCTCTGGAATTCATTATGTATGCATGATAGGTCAACAATGTTTCAGATGTGCATTTAATTTAAGAAATTTCAGTATGAAAAGGGAGATAACTATTCCTCTTTACTTTTTATAATTGAATGAAATTTCTGTAATCACTTATTTTGAATTGCTTTATTGTGAATCTTTCTATGAATGATAATCTTACTATTTGGATTGCCTCCATGAAAATAATTGTCATTATAATCTTGACTTTTCAGTCTGCAGAAATCTTACTATTGGGTTTACCTCCATTGAAACAATTCTCATAATTATACTCTTGACTTTTCAGTCTGCAGACACCTTACTGGCTGGTTTGCCTCAATGGAAACAGTTGTCATCACGACCTCAGATTTTACCTCCAGAGGCAGAAAGATTTCTTTATCAAACAAAGGTATGTTTTGTTACAAACTATATTGTAAAAAGGATTCTTTTTGCTCACTGTTGAAGGCCACACAGGGACCTATAGTAGTTTTAGTTGATCTGTGTCATTTGGACTCTGGTGGAGAGTTGTCTCATTGGCAATCCTACCACATCTTTTTATTTTTATATATACAGAAAAAGTTCTTCACAAAGTAAGCATTGTTTTGCTTACATTTGAATGTGGTAGTGTAACCTATAGTTGCTTTCATTTAAGTAATAATGGTTTCAGGTGGATACTTATTGGCAATCACACCACATCTTATTTTTTTTCAATGTAGGAAGAAGTAGGCAATGGCAGTGTATACTGGGGAAATGGACATCTAGCTGACGAGACAAGATCTCTTGGTAGTCCATACAGACGGTCCAATAGTGCTCATGATATGCAGCGGAGACCTGTGTCAGAATATGCTAGTCCGGAATCCTTTTATGCTGGAAACTTTGGTGGTAATATTTTAGAAACACATGATTCCTGAAAGTGTTTGAAGTAGAGTTGAACATTTTCCTATGGAAAGAAAAACAACATAAATAAACTGCTCTGTGTACTGGAGAGAATAATTCATCTTCTGAAAACTTCTTCTCTGCAACAAGATGCATTTTCTTCTCTGCAAAAGAAAAAAAAAAAAATCATAGTTGCCGTTTTCAATAAATTTTGTACATGATATATTCACTTGTGTTATGTCCCTTTAAATACGAGCACTAAATACAAAATGTAGTAATTTTGGAAAAATTTACAGCTTTCATTGAGGAAATTCAGTCTCAATAATGTCCAAACAACACTAGTGATTAACTCACTGGCTACACAACTTTGGGAATTAATTTATTGTTTGGTCCCTTGTTGAATACTTTTTTTTAATTAATAATGGTATCATTATCTTATTTCAGCTAAAACAATGCCACATTCTCGTGGCATAAGTGTGCCACCAGCAGCTCCCCCTGGTACCACGCAGGTTCGTGCAATTTACAGTCATGTTGGAGAGGGAGATAAAAAATTAAGTTTTACAGAAGGTGATCTGATAAATGTGATAGGTGAACCGGCAGAGGGTTGGCAATATGGTGTTAATACTCGTAGTGGACAGTAAGTACAAGGGAGATAATAAATTAAGTTTTACAGAAGGTGATCTGATTTATGTGATAGGTGAACCAGCAGAGGGTTGGCAATATGGTGTTAATACTCGTAGTGGACAGTAAGTACAAGGGAGATAATAAATAAAGTTTTACAGAAGGTGATCGGATTAATGTGATAGGTGAACCGGCAGAGGGTTGGCAATATGGTGTTAATACTCGTAGTGGACAGTAAGTACAAGGGAGATAATTATGTTGGTTTATACTCAATGTTGGCAATAAGTATAAGATTTAAAATTCTAATGGTTTGCATTGAATGTGATGTAAATACTTGTTGTGGACAGTAAGTACAAGGGAGATAATTATGTTTGTTTATATGGGGACGAAGTCCCCAATTACGGTAGAAAAATAAAAAAAAAAAAAAAAAATCGGGGAAAATTTCCCGAATTTTTCATTGTACTAATGAACTCAAAATCGTTAACTTTTTTTATGTCATGTTTTGAAATCCCGGACCGGCGCAGAAATCTACAATATACTTCCTTTTTCCGGTCTCGTTATGAATCTTTGAGTAAAATATATATTTATCAGTCTAGTATAAAAAGGAGGGAATGCAATACCAATTTTCATTTTTTTAAATAATTCTTTGATATGAAAAAACGTTACCTGATGAAAGCGTTTCTTTGTTTACATAATTGCATATGACGTCATAATTTAAATAACGTCACAACTAAAATCCCTAACAACAGAACCAAAATCGGAAACGTTACGGTGACATTTCCGTTTTAATTTTTTAACAAATATTAAAGTTACAAAAAATAATGCATACAGACTTCGTCCCCATTTACAGGTTATGCCTGCCTCATATTACTCAATGTTGGCAATAAGTATAAGATTTAAAATTCTAATGGTTTGCATTGAATGTGATGTAAATACTTGTTGTGGACAGTAAGTACAAGGGAGATAATTATGTTGGTTTATACTCAATGTTGGCAATAAGTATACGATTTAAAATTCTAATGGTTTGCATTGAATGTGATGTAAATACTTGTAGTGGACAGTAAGAACAAGGGAGATAATTCTAATAATTTATACTTATTGTGAACAAGAGGGAAAATGATTAACATTTGCTATGTACTGTAAACACTACAAGGAAAAGTAGGTACAAGGAAAATAATTCTAATTGTTTGAAACATCATTCAAATTGATGGCAATATACATTTGTATGTTCTAGCCTAAATTAACAGGATAATATTTTTTTTTGCAATATGGTGTAAATATTTATTCTGTATAATAATTACAATGGGAGATAACTCAGATTGCTTTCACATTATGAATCAAGGAAACCATTCAAATTGTTGGCAATGTGATTGCAACCACTGTATATGTGTTGTAGAAATTTCAAAATTATTAATAGCTAGAACTAATGAATGTTTTTTTTTTCATTATTGTTAATGTTCTTGTCAAATGTATCTTATGTTCATAGATGAATTAGAATATTAATACACTGTTTATTTGTTTACAGATATGGATGGTTTCCAATGTCCTTCACAGAACCTACTGTTTCTCCTCCAAGAGAACCACCTCCTCAGTAAGTCTATTTATCTCATGTGATTTCTCTATGATAAAAAACTAGAAGAGGATACATTCATTATTTTTTTAAAGAATCATCTCTGACCTAATGTTTTCTTTAGTGACATTAAACAATAACTACTTTACCTTAGTGTTAACAGTTAGAAACCAACACTTTCAGTTCTTGCTGTTAATTATATTCATTTTTTTCTGTCTTTGTCCAAATAAGCAGTAGCTCTACAGAAGAGAGTTTCTTTACCATTACATACTGTAAACCAACTTATTTTCACGGATACTTTATTTCGTGTTTAACCCTTTCGAGTCCACATAGTGGCGTTTTAATTTCGCGATTTTCTTATTAACATGTGTAGTAAAATAAGGAAAGATCCAAGTTATACATATTTGCGACGATTTAAATTTGCATTATTTTTCTACTAGCGATAATCGTGAAAAATAAATCGCTTGCAAAAATTAGTTGGTTTACAGTATCCATTTGCATGTAACTGATGGACTTAAATAAGTTTGTTTTTTTTGCATTTTAAGTGATTTAATCTGAATTTCTGAAGGGACAATTACATTTCAATTACAATTAAAAAGTTATTCCAATAACTTGTTACTTATGATATGTATATTTTTTTGCATCTAATTAGGTTAAATGGGAGAGTAAAGAGTATGGGTGATCTGTTAGATAACAGGTCCTTATCAGACCATGGTGATTTCCTCATGGATGATGTTCCAGGGAGAACCTCACGACCAAAATCTATGTACGAGGGCTCAAATCTCAGACTTGTAAATGCCACAAATCAGGTATGTATTGGCTGTGTTTTACTTGCATGGCAATTTGGGCCCAGTTTCATTAATTTTTATGAATATATCAGGTTTAATTTATTGTTTTGAATATTTTGTTGCATTATTGAGTTTATTTTTATTACCTTGGTACTTTGCTTAAATGAAAAATAACATTAAAACGATACTTTTAAAAATCTTGAATGAAGCTGTATTAGTCGAGAATGTTAAAATTTATTTAATACATTTATGGTTAAAATAAAGTTTGTTTATGAAAGATTAATGATTAAGATTCTTTGAAATATCTTTTGAAATAATAATAACTATCAAAGTTTATATTTTCATTGTCTGTTAATGCTATATATATATTATACTACTTACACAATGCATTTCATTAAAATCTGTCTACTTTATTTGCTTTTTCCATTCTTTTAGCTAGAAAAGACTTTCTTAAAACAGAAATTGCACTAAATAGTTTTGAATTAACTGATATGATTTTATTTGACTCTCAATAACAAACAAAATTAATTGATACATCTGAACTGATAATTATTATTTAATTCTGTCTCTGATGATGCATGAATATCAGTCTTACAAAGAGTCAACTGTAAATTTCTTGGTTAATTTCTTTTATAAAGCCTTCCATTTATGAAACTTACATCGTCGAATTCTGTGATAAGAAAGTCTTCAGTTTATTACCTTTCATCTGCGTTTGTAATTTTCAGCCGTATGGTGACTGGGTTGATTACCCTCCTGTACACCAGGGTTATTACTCCCTACCGCGGCATCCAGCTGATGCCAGACAGTATCATACCCATTATTCTCAACAACCACCTCTTTCTCAGGTAGTCCTGGGCATGCTCAGTATATGTTTGTAATATGGCTATTGTATCAAGCATGTCCAAATATCTGGTGTATACATTCCTGTCTAAAGTTATATATTTGCTTCAAATATATTTAGATACGTTCAAAAAGCATGAGTTGGTTTTGATTGGGAAATTAACAAATATATTATTAAAATTGTTTTTTGTTGTAAAAATCTAAGTTTTTTTTTAATCATGGTAATTCAGTCTGAAATAAAGGTATGATTTCGTTGTTCTTTACCCAGGCAAATAATTGAGTTCCCTTTTGGTTTTGTAAAATTTGTTCGTTGTATATTAATGTATTAAATAATATACTGTGGATTCATTAATATTCGTTGGATACCAATTTTCGTGGATTTCGTGGGTACAGGAGAACCACGAATTCAAATGTTCAACGAATAACAAATTTGCTAAAGGAATGAGTGTAGACTTTGCCAAAACCACGAAATTAAATATCCACGAATATGTAAATTTTCTGCAAACCACGAAAATTGGTACCAACGAAAATAAATGAAATCACAGTAGTTTATTTAAATTCAAAATGCTTTTATGCAAAATATGATTTTTTTTACATTTATAAAGTTAATCAAGAAAGTAAAAAAAAATTAAAATGAAAACAATATAAAGTTAATTCAACCAAATTTATCAATTCCTTTGCAAATATTTTAATGTGCAATTCAATATTTTTTAAGTTTTGTTTTTAAAAATAAATGAAGGAGAACGATTACATGTCAATTTTAACAGTAGTAATTGATCTATAGCATGTTTAGGATAGTCTGTTCTTTCTTTGTAGTTACAGCAACGAGGCCATAACATGGGACACTCTGCACCCTCACCCCCACTTCCTCCCCCTCCGCCTCCAATCATTACTAATTCTAACCCAGCTACATCTCTTGCCACTCTGTTCTCTGCCAGTCGCCTTCCTTCTCCTGCCCTAAGCAGGAAACCAAGCTTCCATGCACCATCTCATGGCACTGCTATCCCCCCAGCACCATCTCACGGCACTGCTGTCCCTCCAGCACCTCCTATACCTACTGCCCCTCCTCCCCCTCCTCTACCTGGGGCACAGTCTAAATCTTCTGTCATTTCTCAGAATGGAGCAGCGTACAGCAATCGACAACAGATGAGCCAGCCACCCCCAGCTCCACCACCACCTCCTCCTGGACCGGGACCAAAGATGGCGCCACCAAGTACTCCAGTAGCAGACTACAATCACACAGAAGAAGATAGTGCAAAGTATTACAATTTGCACAGATGAACAAAAAATTGTGAAAAATGACCAGTGTTAGATTATTTCTTTATATTCTGATATAATTAAAAGTTGAGGCAAACTTCATCACACTTTATTTGAAGAAAAAAATCATTTCATTGTATAAAGCTAGCTTATTGAAAAGGTACTTTTTGGGGAGGGATAACCACATTTTAAGCAGGCAGTTTTTTGTTTCTGTCAGAATCAAATTGTCACATATTTTTCATCAATCGAAATCAGGGAGGATCCTTAATTGTTTTTTTGTAATATTTCATATCTTATAAAAGTAGAATAAGCAGACTAATATTCATTGTAGAGTTATGTTTTGTGTGTTTATTTTTGCGTTTTTCTTTTAAACTCCCACCCAAAGATAAAAAAAAAGTATGTTACTGTAAAACACATTTCAAGTTATTTCTTTCTGACTACAGTTAGGGACGACATCAAAAGATTGATGTAGGATAAAAAAACTGAAATCAAATAGTGTTTTTTTTTTTGGGGGGGGGGGGTCAACATTGCTGCAAGTTTTGTTAATCAAAAATCGATTTTACATTTATCCATTTATCCATATAGGTAAATCAATTTTTTCCAAATTAAGTTAAGAGGGGAGGGGGGTCAGTGAAAAAACTATGTATATTAAGTTTTTTATCCTTCATTGTCCCTTATGTCAATGTGGATTTTTTTACACAACTAAGTCATGATCATCAGGCAATACATTTAGGTTCTCTATCAATATTTTATAAGCAGACTGTAAATTATGAACCACAATAAAATACAACTGAATTCTCCTACAATATATTACATAGTATATCATATTCATTTAGATGTATCACTATATATTATTTATAACCCAGGAGATGGGATGCATGAAACAGCATGATGTGGAAATCATTTTATTTGTATACTTGTTAAGACCCACAATAATTTGTTTATTTAAAAAAATGTGGAAATCATTTTATTTGTATACTTATAATTTGTTTATTTAAAAAAAAAAATCCTCCCTAAAACTATGGATAAACTTACAAAATATTTTTTTTTTCAAATCAAATTTAGTTAGCTCCTAGTAATATTAGTCCAAGGGCCAGAAATTTTAATTTGGTACATAGAGTTTTTTTTATGTCCAACTTTGATAACTTTAATGGTTCCCAGGCTAAAAAAAGGGGGAAGCAAGTAATTGCAGTTTTATGTTAACTACGTAAAATTAAAATTACTATGTCCTGCACTTCATCATTTCAAGTCAACAGTTTCTTTGATGTGCAAGTTCATTTTTATTGTTGAAATTTTGTAAACTCCATACATCTACTCGGAATTCTGAAGAATTAGTTTCAAGGATTATTTAGCCAAATATCTTTTAAAAACCTCTCATAATCTTTCTGGTCTAAGATTTTCATCCAAAGACCAGTCAGTTCTTATATTAGAGAATATATACATGCATGTACTTATACATTGGTTTATCATACAGTTTGGTGTTGGTTTCATTTTAATGTTAGATATTTATTTTTTGACCTAAGCTTTCAAATGCAATAATCAAATTTAATTTTAGAAATGCTAGTAAAAGGTTCAGAAGATTTTATTAAAAATAACATTAAAAAAAATGTAAAGATTTATATGTAAGTTATGTTGTTGTTATCTCAGCCCTAAAACTGTAAGAGGGTTAAGGAGGCTCGCAGGTACACATTTATATATTTTATTTATTACACTATTATTTATTACTTTATGATATGGTACAAAAATCAAGCAATAAAATCTATTCTGTATGCCCCCAGATGACTTTTAAAATGTTTATATCATTGAAAAAGCTCCAAATTATCTCCCTTTGGTTCAAAATGCCATTTTGTGGCATTAAAATTGAATTATCTTTTTAACACATCGGTGACCTGTATTTTTTAGTATTATTAATTCGTATATTTTAACAAATTTGATTCGTTTAGGGATAGTCACATGTTAAACTATATTTTCGAAGGTAGAGAGAAAACGGCGGATAGCAAAAAGCATATTGACCAGCAAAACGCATATCGCACGGTTATTTTTAGAATATCCGGCTAAAAACTGATATACTTTGTGACGACATGTAATGATTTTCAGGATATTGTTTAATGTTTAGAAACACATGATATCTGTGATCAATTATTTGACGAAAACAATCATTCAAATACATAAGATGTCAAAAAAAAAAAGTAAATGAAATAACAACTAATATGTTGCTATTGTCAAGGAGACAATGTTATATCTATAAAATTCCAACAAACCTAAATGACGATTTTGATACAAATATGGTCGGAAATTAATAATATAACAAATATAGCCTTTGTATGAGGTCAATACAGAATATATCGACCCAAAGAAGTATATCGACCTCGGACCTCGTCCTCAGTCAATATACTTCTTTCAGTTCAATCCTTGTATCGACCTCATACTAAGGCTATATTTGTATATTATTGTTTTCAAATAAGCTGTACATAAACTAAACAATTGTAAAATTTAAGCGATTTCTTTAAATAGGTTATTTTTTTATTTCGATATATCCTCTATTTCTCATATTGTTCAACAGAAAAAAAGTACCTTTACAAACATGTATGCTTCTTCCGAAGGCAGATTGGGAGTGTAAATGAATAGTGACCCCAATTTTTCATTTTTTATTTTTATTTTAAGTATAAGATTAAGTTCATTTATAGAAAAATATAGCGAAATCCTATATTAGAATATTTTTTTTATTTAGACCCACAAGCCCCCTTAAATAGAATCCTTACCCCTATTAGAGTCATGGGGATAAGGAAAAGATTATGAAAAGGTAATTATTATCCAGTTTCCAGTAAACCTTGCATGGGAATATTTCTTTTAAATTTTTCAATTGTGTGATGAGTAATTACTTATAACTGTCAATAATTTTGATTGAGTTTTTTTCAAGAACAGCCTTTGATCACAGAACATTTTAAGAAAACCATAGTTTTCTACATTATTTTTGCCCTCATTACAACAATTGAGCTATTTCTTATTGATTTTTTGTGTATTTGTTTGTGAGTAGTTAACAATACTTTGTAAGTGACAGTAAGATTGACCTGCTTTTGGCCTTTTGCTTGGTAAAGGGAATCTATTTTATATGAATTTGGTTAAATATACTTACCATGAAATTACATTTATATATATAGAATATGTTTGCTTTCACAACATGTTCTCATCGCAATTACCTAGGTGATTAAAAATTACATCCATGAGATGTACTCACCTACGTCATAGTTCACCTGTGTAACATACACTAGCTTTAGTTTTAATTTTTGCGTTCAAGAGAACGCATGTTTCTCGTCGGCAAGGATTTTTAACAGTTTACTGTTGAAAATCCTTATGTTTTATAAAGACATTATTTGTTTTTGGAATATCGGTATACGATTTATTTAATGTGAATCAGAATACAGCGCTTCTGCCAAGTTTCTGCATGCTGATATGCACGTTTTCGTCATTTTTACAGCTTACGAGTCTGGAAATACGACGACATAGAAAATGACCTTTGTTTAGCCGCCATTTTCAAACATTAAATCGGGTCCGAGGAAAAGCAGAATTTAGCTGTCAAAATCGGACATGTTACGTGAGTGCTACGTTTTTAAAAAAGATATATATTTAAACGGATGTTTATTTCTTTTTTCACGCTCAGGTGACCGGATTTTCAATGCATTAGAGCAATGCTACGAAACGGGTCGAGTGTAAAGTTTGGATAAAGTCGATTGTTTACAATTTGCAGTCTGTACACGAGACTGTGTAAACACATCGCTATATTAAAATCAGAATAGGAATTTTGACCATATCTGATTGTTTTTCATGTGGAAAACGTCCGTATGAGAGCGTATACCACTATTGTCACTAGAACCTCAATGGTTCAGTCGATTGTTTACAATTTGCAGTCTGTTACGTGTACGCCTGGTACACGAGACTGTGTAAACACATAACTATATTAAAATCAGAATAGGTATTTTGTCCAGATCTGATTATTTTAATGTGGAAAACGTCCGTATGGGAGCGTATAGCACTATTGTGACTAGAACCTCAATTGGTTCAATAAATTTCAATCAGAAAAGGGAATCTGCCCATTTCTGATTGTTTTATTTGGAAAACGTTCCATACACTCAGGGAGCGTAGACCAACAGTGATACTGTTTTAACAGTTGATAAATACATAACAATCAGAATAGGGATTTTGCCCACAACTGATGATGTTTATTTGGTTAACCTTCCATTCAGGGAACATGAACCATATTTATTGAAAATAAAACGTGCTCAATGGATCACTATAGAATTTAAAAAATAGAATAGGGATTTTGTCCGAGTCTATTTGATTAATGTTGACATGTTTCATACAGGAAACATAGGAACTAGAACAACATGCATGATTTAGAATCTGTAAGTTTCATTCATTCTAATAAAATACAGATTTGATATCTTACATAAAATTAAATCATAACTATTTATTGATTGCACATTGATATTTATGGAGCATAGAATTGCACATGGATGATTGTTGCAAATAAAATAAATTAGAATCAGACTAGTGAATTTAAGTCCAGGTCTATCTGACTTTTCTAGACATCCTTCCAACCAGGGAACATTATGTCTACTTTTATTATATTTTAAAACAACACAAGCATAGCTAATATTTGGTTGCACATTGTTTTTTGTGATGAACCAACAGTTTAGTCAATTAACATATTTGCTCATATTGATAATATATTGAACAAGTGTCTGGAAATAGTCAAGACAGATATTAAAGACACTAAAATAATACATTGTTATCTAGTACAATAAAAATGTGATTGCAGTTCAAACTTTAAGCATACCAATACATACTTCTTTTAAATATGTCCAGTTTAAATCAGGACAGTAATTCTTAGAAGCCTGAAATATTTTTCCAGAACAGCAAATTGCTGTAAATATTAATTATTTTTTTACTGATAAATAATTCTCCAATGCTCTAACAGACATGGAGACAGTAAGAATGGAGCACTGTTCTAAATACAGTTGATCGCTTGTGACAACTCTTTTTACTAATATTAAATTTCATGGTCAGTTTACTTATGGCAAGAAGAACATGAATATTATAAGTATAAACTGCTATAACCAATTGTTTATTTTTGTCGGCAGTAAGTAAACAAAGGCTTTTATATGTTTTTATGTAAACATTAGAATGTCTATTGAATAAAGAGTTTAGGGGATGCCATGATGCATTTCACAAAGACTCATTCAAGGTAATGGCTTGTATATTGATTACATAATTCAGAGTGTACATTGCCAATGCATATAATATAATATGTACTAATTCTGTTTTGTTTTGAGTACACAAAAAAGAGGTGATAACGTAAGACTTAAGAGACTATCTTACCCTCACTATATGGGAATCACTGTCAAATTATACATATATCTTCCAATCATGAAAGCAAAAGGAGTTTGGATGCTCTTTTAAAGATAGAAAATTATGCCTTAATTTACATCTTAAGTTTTCTAAGCAATATGCCAACAGATGGGCAAATTTCTGCTATAAGGATTCATTCATTGGGTCTGTTTTATTCTTAATGTGAGATTGGTAGAACCCAACAGTTTATGCAATGGCTACACATTGTTTTTCCTAGTGTTAAATATTGATTCAGAATTCTGAAGTATAGAGGACTCAAATATGCTGATTTATAGAAACAAGATTATCATTAATTTAGATCTTGTACAAAAATTAGTAAAATATTGGTAAATAAATAAATAAGATTTAAAGCATTGTGGATGCAGGATTTATTTAAAATGCTAGACATCATCAGGTCTAGGAAATTGAAGTAGTTCTCAAGATTTGAAACTATCTATTATACAGCTCTTTATATAAACCTTTATTTAGTCAGTCTTTACGAGATGCAGTAAAAAAGAAGAGGTTTTTTTTTTGGAGTAACACATGATGTACCAATATAAACATATAATATATATACTTTTCAATTGGTTCTCAAATTTTAGCACCAGTGTAGAAGCAGTTAATCTAACAGCAAAATATAGGAAAAGCAATTTATTCAAAAGACTGATTAATAGTTTGCAAATAGCTTTCAATAGTCTAAGAATAGTACATGGAAGTAAAATATAGTATGATAATTCCATGATTATATCAAATCAAATGCGAGACATTTTCTTAATATTATACCTAAATATTAAAATGTCACTGTTTATTTTTATTTTTGCTCATTATAAGCATAAAGTTACAAAAATCTAGTCTGGTCAAAGTCAAGTTGTGTATTATCTACATGCAGGAAGGTTTTCCGATTGCATGTGATTTTAATCTCGGAATTGATGGTAATTATTCACTTTTCAATTTCCATATTACCAGCCAGAATAATATACATTGTAGATATATAGCATAGAGTTAGTATCTCATACAAGAATATGCTACACAAAATTGAAATGCGTTTATTTTAAACAATTACTTTGAATTTTGATTCAATATTGTTTTGAAAGATGTGATTATTTAAATCACATAAATTTTGTTTTTTGCCAAATTTGGGGACAAATGCAAATTTCTTCTGAGTGACTAAGTTAACCAAATGATATACCAAAAGCTGTTTGGTTGATATATATTGAATCATATCAGAATGTATAGGATTCAGATGAGGTGAACCAAGACAGAAATAAAATGAGCATTTTTGATAGTGAAACCATTTCTGAAATAACTAAGAACACTTAAGAATACTGCAAGTTAGTACAAGTGTTTTCCATATTGCCAAACAAGTGTTTTTCTTTAAATACAACTATAGAACTATATTTGACAAGTTGCATTTTAGTATTTCTGATAGCGAAATAATTTCTGAAATTAATATAAACAATTGTCAAGAGCAACATACAAGGGTTGTTCATTATGTCCAATTTTTGTTTCCTTAAATTTGGAACTGTACATGGCAAGATATTCTAGAAAGTTAACCGTTGTGAAATGTTAATTAGAAATATCAAAACATTTTATTTTAGACAGATTTTTCATAGCTGGAGAAAATCATCTGTTAGCATTCTTTTGGATTTATAAGGACAACAATCATGGCTTTAATTCAGCTCAACATCCAAATATTCTGTGGAAGTAGTATATCAATGGAAACATTTATACTGAAACTTTTCCACTGATTTGTCCATTTCTGTATTTTTACACTTGAGTAGTCCAATACAAAACTAAAATATTGTTCATGGTTGAAATGGTAGACATTGTATTCAAAGGTTCTATCACTCATAGAAATTTTATCAGATTTTTAAAATTTAGTCAGTTTAGAGAATTGTCATTATACAATATGACAATAGTACAAGACTTCTCTTGATGAAAATATTTTATTCTAAATCTATAAAATATTAAAAGTAGTATATCTAGCAGAGAAGCAAATTTTCAGTGACTATAACTTTAAAAAAAAAAAAAAAAAAAAGTTTAAAGATAAATCCAGATTTAGCATAATCATGAAACAACTTTGGTTTGAGTCTTTAATCAACTTTGATTGTATTAAGGACACCTATTTACAAAGTATATTTTAATTGATTATAATTCTTTAATTAAGTAGAAAAGAATTTATTTCGAAAGATGTGATATTGATCAGGTTATCAAAAGACGACAGCAATCATATATTATATGTTATTATATTAATATAGAGAAAACAATGGAAAGGTAATAATGTTTCCAAATAAACTTAAGTTTCAAAGTGGAATTAATGAAATTAAGGTTGGATTAGTTCTTGTCGATTTGTACAAGCAACAAGAACAACCTATTCAGAAATAAATGCTTATTTACTGTTGCATCAATATTACAACACATTTAGCTCATAATGAAGGAGCTTTAATATAATTATTTCTATACTGACCTGCAGATTATTTATCTATCAGATATAGAAAGATGGGGTATATATATACATGTGAGTGCCATTGAGACAACTCTACATCAAGTCTATTAATTTTGCATACTTGTATTTATACAATCTGCAAAGTTTGCCATTGATATACATATAGTTATGCAGCATAGCTTCATTGTATAATAAATTCAGTAATTTCGGTTTTTACTAATATCCGTATTTTACAAAATTTAATGGAGTTACTTTAAAAAAATTTCACATAATTTTTTATATGTTGAAATTGTATGTGTGTGAGAGAATTTATCCTCCACCAAATAAAATACTGCTTGTTAATCAGTAAATATTCTATATATATAAATGTAATTTCATGGTAAGTATATTTAACCAAATTCATATAAAATGGTAATTTTTGAAATCTCAAGAAGAGATTTTATATGAATTTATAGGGTTAAATATACTTACCACAATCCACCACCACCCCTGGAATAAATTCAGTTTTTTGTTCACTTAATTGAAATTATTCAATTAAACGACAAATTAAAACTAAAGCTAGTGTATGTTACACAGGTGAACTATGACGTAGGTGAGTACATCTCATGGATGTAATTTTTAATCACCTAGGTAATTGCGATGAGAACATGTTGTGAAAGCAAACATATTCTATATATATAAATGTAATTTCATGGTAAGTATATTTAACCCTATAAATTCATATAAAATCTCTTCTTGAGATTTCAAAAATTACCATTTTTGTGTTAAAATCAAATGCAAATAACAAAATCAAATTTATATTTTCAAAGTTATATTCTTATAATGCAGTATTATAGGTAAAATGCCAACAACCAACTTTGTATGGTTTCATAAGTCAATATTCTACAAGACTGTATATTAATAATGCAGGCTCAATGTTGTAGCCTCCATTATTCAACTTATTTTTTAAATGTTTTACAGTTTCTGACCATAACTTTTTACTTTTTCATAACAATTCAACTAAATACACAGTACACTTAAAATTGCAAGTATCAAAATCTTAGAGCTATGAGCAACATATTAAATTAAACTTTACAGTATAGAATTAGAATAGTGTACTTAGTTTTAATTATTGTCACATATCTTAATATCCATTCTCTTTTTAAACAGATTCAAGAAAAATCCTAAGTTTGCTGGAATACAACTTCGGAAGACTGAAACAAAGGACAGATCTGCACCAAAGATTTGATTGACTGCTAATACCTGTATAAACTTTGTGAAGTTTTCTTGCTCAGAGAAATGTTTTGTGAGATGACTGTTAAATGCCTTTAGACTAACCTGGTACAGATATATCCAATTTACAGAAGACTTTATTGAATGTTCTTTGTTGGAACCATCAACATCCTAGACTTAAACATTTAGATATATCATATGTTAAGATTGATGAAAACCAACAGTCAGCATGTGACTGAATTCAACCTTTGAATCTGACAGTCAGTTCTCAAATGAGGAGACTCATTAAAATCTAAAAAATGGCCAAAATGATATGACCTTGAGGATTAGCACAGATGAAGATCATGTGTATATGTTTGACATCTCTTCTACCACCAACAATTATTATTCAACATGTATGACAATTTGTTGTTTTGAAATTGAGAACCATAATTTAGCTTTGTTTTCATAGAACTTTCAAAGTTCTAAACTAGTTCAGACTTTTTAATGATGAAATTTTATTAAAAATTGTGGTTTTCAGACTGAAGGTTCTTATGAACGGTTGTTTATTATACATATATGTTAATAAGATTTAGGCATATTATTTTTATTGTATTATATTGTTATATTTGATATTTGTAAATTGGTGCTTGGTTGATATAATGTACTTTTTTACCATTGGTTTGCTCAACTTATTAAAAAGGGTCACATATGGATACAGCCAAAGTGAGAACTAGTTACATTTACATGTGATTAATATTTCTTAAAATAAGGATTATAAATGTTGCTCCTTTCAATAATTTATAAGATCTTTGTTTAATTGTACAGGTAGTTGTTTAAAACTTATTATATATAGAAATTTACAAGATTTGCTGACATTAAATGGACAATTATCTCCCTTTATCATGTTTGACAAGGGAGATAATTTGACATACATTATAGCTGAGGAAATTTTGTGCATTCACTATATGAAAGCTCAGCATAATGTTTTTTAAAAGCAATCTAAATCTCAAAGATCATATAAGTTTTAAAAGCATTACTTCTTTTTTATTTTATATTGATCTTTTTAAAAAGAAGTGTAAAAATGAACCTTTTGCAAAATGTTGATATAGATTGGTGAAAGTAATTCTCACTTCATGTATTTGAATAATTTGTAAAAATGTATGTTTATTAGTAAAATTTATTAAATTTCTCATGTATTTACCAAAGAAGGGTTGTATTGTTTCATTGTTTTATTGTTTGTGTGTGAATATAAGACTGAAGTATTTCATAGTCACATGAAAAATTTTAAATCTTTTACTGATGAAAATTAACTATCTGGTCATGATCGGAATGTGTTTTAATAATAACACAAGAAATATAAACATCAGAAGAGAGGCATGTTGTCATGTATGTCCTGGGAGTGAAAAAACAGTTACTATATGTGAGGGTAGGTTTTTTAATACAAAATTAAGTCTTTGAATAGTTTTCTGTTATACCTTATCACTGTTGGGTTTGAATAGAATAAAACTTTCACAAACTCTCTTGAATAAACTTGCATAAGCATCCTGTACCTGTGAAAAATTGGCATTATTATGAAGCTTATAACCATAATCTAGGATGGGAATTATGCTTGGATGCCCTGCTGGTACATCAGAATTTGTCAAAATTTTCAATTTAATTATTCGTTTTAGAAAACCTCATTTTAGACAATTTGGATGGTCCTGAGTTTATGTGAATTGACATGATTATAGTCAATGGTTTAACTTATAAATGAGTATGGAATACCTCAGTCTTCCAAGAGGATTTTGTTTATGTTGTTTATAATGTAATATATTTATTTATTTACTACAAATATATATATTGTTGATTTGTTTAATAAGCTATATAGTATACCGGTATAATTTGTTATTTCAGCTTGCTTATTGCTTTTGTATGACATCTTTACAGCATATCTGCTAATCACCATGTACATACCATCAGATAATGAAAATCTTTTTTTACTTGTTTAAAGTTGTTTTCCATAGAATAAGGGACAATCCTGTGCCCCTTTTAGCAAGTTGATGTTTATCTTATTTGTTTTGGGCCCATGCAACAAACATATTGTTTTACCCCTGTCTGTCAATCTAATTAAAGATAACATGGTTTGTCTATACATCTCCAGCAGCTTTCTTTAATAGAATTAGTCTTTGGCATTATGTTAATGCCTATGCTTAAGTTCCTCTTTTTTGTTATCAGATTTTAAGGTGGTGCCCAAAACTTGCACTAAAATTACTTTGGCTAGTTTAATTTTCATAAAACTTTGTCAAAGTACTGACTTTGACCCTTTAACAAAAATATAAAAATTTCAAAAATTTTGAACCAACCGTTCAAAAATTACACTGTTTATATAGCAGTTTGACAAACACCAATTTTGATCATTGAGAAGCTTAAAATTCCTTTAACAACACAATGTAATTAAAATGTTTAGTTGACTTTACAGAGTTATCTCCCTGTAGTGTTAGGTACTACCTTAAATGTCAGGCAGATGATATTAGTCATTTCTTTAAATATTGTTTGTCTTCTCCTACAGTGGTTTATGGATAGCTACATATGTTTTTATTTGCTCAATTTCCAAGCTGAAATATTTTTATCTTGAAGAGTTTTTGGTGTATTTTCAGGGTAAATTGTTTAAATGTATTTAGTATAGTCCATTCCTTCTATGCATGTATATTGTGACAACTGACCTTTTTTTCTTAAAAATCCTGTGCAAAAAGCTTTATAGCTTTGATTTTTGTCTATCAGTGTAGTTTAAACATATTTTATTGTTCCAAATAAAAAAAGAGACAAATGGATTAGACACAAGTTTTTCAACTTAGTAATGTCTTCTCAAAAAGTCTATCAGTGTAGCCATGAGCTTAAAAATAGTTTTAAAAACATCTCGTTTCAAGAAGATTTTTTTACTATAATCGATCTGTTTCTGGGGGCCTGCAGCCACCCAAGACACCCTGCTTACTATTTATGTTCTATAGCAACTGTCTACTGTTGCGAATTTATCCCTTCAGTTACAAATTAAAGTATTTCATTTAAAAAAATGTTCTGTTTTGAGATCTGAAATTTAACATTTTTGTGTTGTACCTTTATATTTTGTAATGCATGTTATTTTTTCATTTAAGAATTGAATGCTTCTTTTTGTAAATTTATTGGGATGTAAAAGCGTTGACCGAAGTACATTTTGTATGAAGCGCTTCCGCGCTTCATTCTAAAAATGTGCGCACGATCAACGCTTTTACAACCCTATAAAGTTACAAAAAGAAGCATTCAATACTTATAACTACATTTTTAGCTAGGATCATGAAAGCACGATTTTTATCCAGTTTTATCTAATTCACCTGTGCACTTTATTGTGGGACCTCGTGTCAATGCATGATAAATTTTATTGTCTAATGCAATTGTTTACGGAATAACATGTGATGTGCAGTTAGCCAATCAGAATAACGTATTATAATGAAACTTACATCTAATGTAATTATTACTTAATGAACATTGGTTTAATTTCCTTGTAATTCATATAACTTTGTTCTGTACGAAGAAAAGAGAATATTTAAGAGGCTATGACTTACACTTTTATTCGATGTCAGGAAATGTTAATTTGGAAAGACTTCCTACAGTAATTGCTCAAAGTGTTACGGTGAAAGACAGTGATGAACTACATAATTTCTGGTGTCAATTTTACATTACAGAATATTAAGCATTCTATATTTGTTGCAGCATTAATGTGTAGTGTTGTAATATCTCTACTTGCCAAAACCTTGTTTATATTCATACCATTCATTAAATTTATGTAAAAATTATGTATTTTTTTTTGTTAAACAGCCAATTGAAAGGAAAATTTGCTGAGTGTATAGAATTAATATCTCTTAGCAAATTTAGCCAGGTCGATGAAGACAAGCTTTTACTAAGCTGAAAACATGTACAGAAAAGTTAAATTTCAGGATATTTTTCACAAGGATTGACTTACTGATTATTCTTTGTTTAGTCTCTGCTGCTCATCCACTATCAAAAATTCATGGGCAAAACTCATACCATGCCAATAACAACACCAATTCATGACACATCCACGGGCAATATAAGTCATGGACAATAGTGGTACTATGAAACAGCAATTAAACTCCATGACACATCCAAAGGTCATACAATAGTCATGGACAATAGTGGTACTATGAAACAGCAATTAAACTCCATGACACATCCAAAGGTGAACCAAGTCTTGACAAAAGTGGTACTATGAAACACCAATTAAACTCCATGACACATCCACAGGTCATACAATAGTCATGGACAATAGTGGTACTATGAAACACCAATTAAACTCCATACAACATCCACAGGTCATACAATAGTCATGGACAATAGTGGTACTATGAAACACCAATTAAACTCCATGACACATCAACAAGTAAAACAATAGTCATGGACAAAAGTTGTACCATGAAAAACTAATTAAACTCCATGACACATCTACAGGTCATACTAAACCATTCTATAAAACCCCAATTAAACTCCATGACACATCCACAAGTAAAACAATAGTCATGGACAATTAATATACTATAAACCCCCAATTAAACTCCATGACACATTCACAAGTAAAACAATAGTCATGGACAAAAGTTGTACAATGAAACACTAATTAAACACCATGACACATCTATCCTACTAAACCATTCTAATAATATTAATTAATATTTTGAAGAAATATTCAAGCTTTATTCAAATAAGATTCCCTTTGTTGTAATCATGTGATTAATGAGATCAGATTAATTATATTGTACAAATTATCACAAACAATACCATTACAAACACATAAAAGAAACATGTACAAGTGCCAATGAAAAAAAACATATTTGTTTTCAATAGTTTCTTTTTTTTTATTTTTCATTATTCACAAATTCACTAAAAGAAATGTAATTTTCAGTTAATTTTTGTTTAGGTTTTATTTATTTTGAATCAAACTAATCTCAGAAATTCATGAATTTGGAAGGGCCTAAACCATGAATTAGTTAAAATTGGTTGTCAAAGGAAAATCAGTACATTGTTCGTACATCTTATGAAACATTTCAATAATTCAATAAAATATTTATGACGTTTTTGTTAATCAAAGGTCAAGTTTTCAAACTAGTCTTCTAAAAAATGCATGCCTTGCATATCATAAATTGAAATGATTTTATTCTTGTTACACAATTATAACAATTTATATGTTTATAAAATCTAACACAAGAGTAATAATTTTAAATGTTATACACTCTATTACAGTGTGTGTTCTCTTCAAAATAAAATGTACAAATTACTTCTTAATCTAGTGAATTTTCATATTTACCTGATTTTCTTTAAAAAATTGAAAACAACATGTTATGAATTTCATGTTTCAGAGCATTTTTTCCTGGATTTACCTTTCATCAGGAATATGCTCAAATCTGAGTATTTGAAATCCAAAGATGTTTAAAAACCAAAACAAGAGCTTTAAACTGGGCATAGTGAACATTCAAACAAGAGCTTTAAACTGGGCATAGTGAAGATTCATTTATTTTAGTTGGTACCATTTCGTTTGGATTAAAGAAAAATTGCATTGAAGACAAATTTGATTTTATGGATTGTCAATGTTTTCATACAAGCCTATATGAAATTCACACTTAGTTCCAAAGTATGTATTTGTTGCTTATACATGTATGACTTATAGAAAATGAAAACCAATGGTATACAGTTAAAAGAGTTGTGCATCTACACAAATGTACAGGAGAGATTCATCTCATAACAGTGAACATGATAAAACTACTGATTGTAAAATGTAAAACAACCAAACTTCAAATAAAACTAACATCAGACATTATTATGTACTACATAAATGAGAAAAAAAGAAAAAATCTAAAATGAAACTGAAAAGTCAGTTTTGATTATAAAAGGAGATAAATGCAAAAACAGTTTAATAATTATCTCCCTTGTATTTCAATTTGAAAAATAATATTAAACACCTCTATCTGGTGTTATATAAAATAATACAATTTACAAATATAAATCTAAAACTTTACTAGATCAACTGACCAAATATACTCAAGTTTGTAAAAAATAAACTTCTAAATCAAAATTGTACAAATTGAATAACAAGTTTTTTAATGAAATATATTGAACGATTATTTTTCAGACTGGTCAGCCAATTGATAGTTATAGTTTTGGTGTGTTCCTAAAAATATTCACATTTAGGTTTCTTAATTCATTTCTACAGTTGAATCTGCATTTATTTACCATTTACACAAAAGGTATCATTCAACACAATGTACAGTACCATTTTTTAAATATACAATGCAGTGTTTTCTTTATTAATAAGACTTACAAGTGTAATATCATTTTCATCATTTGTACAAATCAAACATTTCTCGAATATAGTTTAAAAGAAGCCTTATCATTGTGTTCTGGATTTGTACGTGACAAAATAAAGTACAACAAAATACCAACATGACAGGTAGTTGTTTAAAAAATTCAGATTTGTTCCGAAACCACTCATTAGGATGATGAGACTGTGTACAATATATTCTAATCATGGATATTGATGGATTACAATTATCTGTTATATCATATATAGATAAAAACTTAACATTGGATTCTATAAACCTTAGATACTGAAAAGACTATATATTTCAGGTACTTTGTTCATTGACTAGAAAGTTTTTCCCTTTTTTCATTGAATTACTAAATACTTAAACCAAACTTATACAATAAGAGATATGTCTTCTCCATTTAATTGATGAGAAATCAAATTCAGGTGTCTTCAAATGATCTTACTAAACGGCTTGTTTCTAAAAATATTTCCACAAAGAAATTAGACAGACATTTTTATTTTGTATAGGATAATAAAAGCTGTCAACATTGTCTTCATCCCTATAATGATCATATCTGTACTGTATTTTCACCATTATAATACCAGTAATCATTTGCTCTCTATTTTAACCACCATAATACATGTACCTATTTGCTCCTCTATTTGTACCCCTATAGTATTCATATTTCATCTCTGTTTATGCCACTATAATAATCATATTTGTTCTCTATTTTCTCCACTATATCAATCATATTTTCACTCTGTTTTCTCAACCTAAATAATCCTATATGATCTCTTTTTTCACCCTCTATGTCATTCATATTTCCTCTGTATTTTGATCACTATGATAATCGTATTTGTTCTAGATTTTAATCCCTATATTAATTTTGTTTCCTCTGTGTTTTCGTCACTGTTATCATCATCAAACTGTCCATCCTCTATTGGATATATATATTTCTGTCTAACAAACGGCTGTGAGTGCATGTCATAAGGCAGAAATAAATGACTATCTACAGTATAACCAGCCTCGGCTAATGTCTTTGGTGCAGGGTGAACATATATATCCTGGAATTCTGAAACATACATGAAAATAATAAGACAACTTGTTTGCATACAAAGTCCCCTTGTGAAGAACCTTAAGTAAATACTCCTCCAGATATCAATAAGACAATATATTCCTTTAATTATATTTTTAACTAGAGGCTCTTAAGAGCCTGTGTCGCTCACCTTGGTTTATGTGAATATTAAACAAAGGAAGCAGATGGATTCATGACAAAATTGTGTTTTGGTGATGGTGATGTGTTTGTAAATCTTACTGTAATAAACTGTCTTGCTGCTTACAATTATCTCTATCTATAATGAACTTGGCCCAGTAGTTTCAGTGGAAAATGTTAATAAAAATTTACAAATTTTATGAAAAGTGTTAAAAATTGACTATAAAGGACAATTACTCCTTAGGGGGTCAATTGACCATTTTGGTTATGTTGACTTATTTGTCAATCCTACTTTGCTGAACATTATTGATGTTTACAGTTTATCTCTATCTATAATAATATTCAAGATAATAACAAAAAACAGCAAAACTTCCTTAAAATTACCAATTCAGGGGCAGCAACCCAACAAAGGGTTGTCTGATTCGTCTGAAAATATCAGGGCAGATAGATTAAATTAAACCCCTGTCAGATTTGCTCTAAATGTTTTGGTTTTTGAGTTATAAGCCAAAAACTGCATTTTACCCCTATGTTCTATTTTTAGCCATGGCGGCCATCTTGGTTGGTTGACCGAGTCACGCCACACATTTTTGAACTAGATATCCCAATAATGATTGTGGCCAAGTTTGGATTAATTTGGCCCAGTAGTTTCAGAGGAGAAGATTTTTGTAAAAGATAACTTAGATTTACGAAAAATGGTTAAAAATTGACTATAAAGGGCAATAACTCCTAAAGGGGTCAACTGACCATTTCGGTCATGCTGACTTATTTGTTAATCTTACTTTGATGAACATTATTGCTGTTTACAGTTTATCTCTATCTATAACAATATTCAAGATAATAACCAAAAACAGCAAAATTTCCTTAAAATTACCAATTCAGGGGCAGCAACCCAACAAAGGGTTGTCCGATTCGTCTGAAAATTTCAGGGCAGATAGATCTTGACCTGATAAACAATTAAACCCCATGTCAGATTTGCTCTAAAAGCTTTGGTTTTTGAGTTATAAGCCAAAAACTGCATTTTACCCCTATGTTCTATTTTTAGCCGTGGCGGCCATCTTGGTTCGTTGACCGGGTCACGCCACACATTTTTTAAACTAGATACCCCAATTATGATTGTGGCCAAGTTTGGTTTAATTTGGCCCAATAGTTTCAGAGGAGAAGATTTTTCTAAAAGCTAACGACGACGGACGACGACGACGACGACGGATGCCAAGTGATGGGAAAAGCTCACTTGGCCCTTCGGGCAAGGTGAGCTAACAAAAGTTCTAGGGGAGGAGTGTGTGTTAGATGTTCTAGTCAGTACCTTCATCTGTCCTTTAAGGTAGTTGTAAACTAAATACACATGTTCATTATGATGTTATATATTCTAAAATCATATACCATATTACAGTTTTGACCTGGATTTCATGGTTCATTAAACATGGACACATGTTAGTGTGAGCTGGGTATGGTGTACTATAGACATATTCTTTTTTGTCCCTCCTTTCAGAAATTGCAGCAAGTAAGATTATCAACAGAGTAACTAAATATATTTCTTAAAGTAATCAAATCTTACTGTATGGGTTGTCTACTGGTATCTCAATATCTTCAATCTCATCATCCCAGTTCTCACCAGATGTCGCCACTTCTACTGGTTTATCTTCTGTCTCTGAAATTAAGTGTAAAAACATGACTAGTTGTGACTATGACATTAAATAAATTATAGGAGATGAGTTTCATAATACAATATTGTAATCATGTAGACAATTTTCTTAAAAATTAGAATATACAGTGAAACTTCTCAAAACCGGCCGCCCGTCGGACCACGGGATTCGGCCGGTTTTCAGGGGTGGCCGGTTTAATGAATTTGAAATTAACAAGAGTTACTTCCCTTCAATATGTGTGCATTTGTTTTTTTTACCATGTAATGTACCTCAATCATAAAGTTTGTTTTGTTGTGTAAATTTAGCTTTGTATTCTAAATTGATTATGAAATAAATATTAAAAAATCATTTGTATCTTTATTATTTTTTATTTTGCAGGAATAACAAATAAAATGCAACTATATAACAAAACAATTTTAATATCAATATGTAATATTATTGAAAAGTTAAAGCTCCACTCATCGGTACCATACGATGTTCATATTATACTCCATAAGCTATGCATACATATTAAATCTTCACACCTCAAACTAATAACACACCCTTTTAAAAAACTAAACACGTTTAATAAATTTCAGTAGATTATACCGATGATAATGAATTACGATTTTATTGCAAAAGTCAAAGTGAGTGATAAATTTTTATAATTTGCCTAAATTTTTTTTTTTTTTTAATTTCAAATAATGGAGCCAAGCTAAAACATTTAATGATAATTAACTTACATCATTGATTAGCGTGGGTGAAGATAAAAATCTCTCAACCGATAATTTATTCGGGTATTGATTTGACATTGACAGGTGAACACTACTCAGTGGCCATGCAGGTGTCTAATTGACCGGATTAACTTGTTTGTTTATATAACAGTATTATATTACAAATGAGAAGGCCGGTTTTATGAGGTGATATTTTATTGATTTTGATTACACAAATACACAAATAACGGCCGGTATCCGGTTTAAAGGGGTGGCCGGTTTTATAAGGTTACCTGACCGTTTATTTACATACACGCCGGCCGGGACTTGCTGTTTTGGCCGGTATGAAGGGAGAACCGGTATTAAGAGGGACCGGTTTAGAGAAGTTTCACTGTACATGTGTATCAGTTTTTTTTTTAAAACCATAGTCATTCAGCCATCAGGCAAATAAATAAATAAATCTTTAAGTTGCTATTAGCTTTAAACTAGTTTTCAGTTAGTTGTGAATATTCTTAATTCTATGCTTGGCGTTATTGTTTTTTATGTAATTTGTTTTGTGTGCTTTGGCTATCGAGTTAAACCTTTTGCAACTGATTTTTTTCTTTTTTTCTTTATAATTTGTCCAAGGTTAGGGGAGGGTTGAGTGATCACAAACATGTTTAACATGACCACATTCTTTCTGAGCCAGACCTATTAAGTCAGAACACTGTGTTTAATTGGTTGTCGTTAATTCATTTCTGTCAAATTTGTTTTTTTTGTAAATCAGATCGTTCTATATCAGGCCATCAGTTTTTATCGCACTGTGATTTCTTTATTGCAGGTATACATGTCATTTGGATGACAGATGCTTAATGATAGCAAACAACCTTCTGGTGTTTCGACCAGATCAACCAAAAATTCTCCCAGACAAAAAATCCCCCTCATGGAAGAAGGTCTGGCGGGGAGGTTAAATCATAGAGAATAATGGTCAAAAAGACCAGAATAAAGGGCAAAAAGAAATCAAAATAAGATTAAAATAGACAAAAAAAAAAAAGAAAAAGAAAAATAGCCTTAAAATGTTAAGAAAATAGAAGTGGAGGACCCTGTCTATACCCCCATGTGTTTCTTTTGTTGTGTCTGGTTTCTGATATTACCATTTCTATTTTTAGATACAAATATTGGTGGTTCATAGTCTTCATCTTCATCTCCGTCCACCTCATAATCACTATCATCCTGATCTTCCTCACTCTCTGTCTCTTTCCTGTTGTACTGACCAAATAGTGGCATAGTGGAAAACTTCCTTATAAATCTTTCTCTCTTTTTATTTCCGTTATGACTTCTCCAAATAGATAAGTTATTTATAGCGGCAGCCTTTAGAACATCTTCACTGTAGTTAAGAGATGGTGGGGGTAGTTCAAATTCTTCCACCTCCTGCATTTCAAGCTGAAATAAAAAATCACTAAAAAATTAATAAATAATTAAATGAGGTTTTCAACCAGTATAATTTGATGTTTTTCTTTGTATTTGTTAATAGAGATTTGTCTATCATCTTCTCTTATGTTAATGACACTTTTCCACATTTTCACTGGATTAAGAAGAATTATTGCTCAGAATACTATTGGCATATACATGTACCATATATATAGAGGGTCCAGAAATGGTTGTTTCTCAAATATTACCTGAACTAAAACCAGTTTGACTGAAATTGCAGATTTGGATTTCGATCACATTCTTCTCCTCAGTGTTTAATAAAAAGAATAACTGGACCAATAAATTGAATCTGGGTCAGTTGGCCCACAATCCCTTTCACCCCTTGTTCCGGTTTTGTAAGACTTCACCCATGTTCCTGTTTGGCAAGACTTCACCCTTTGCTCCTGTTGGTCAAGACTAAGCTTGCCCTTATTACTGTAATCGTGCATTGTTTGTTCTATTGAAGAATGTTGTATGAACTCATATAAACCATAATAGAAGTGTGAGAAAATTACAAGTTTTCGTTAAATTATGCTTATGTCATAAACATAAAAATAAGGAGATTTGGTATCATTGCCAATGAGACAACAATCTACCAAAGTTGAAAAAAGGCTAAACTTGGTTACATAGTGTAAAAAGGGAGGTTTGAATCATCCAGGACTTGTTAATTTCTACATTGTGAAGTCTGAAGTTTTGTACAAATAGTAATGCTACCACAGTCTTAGCATCTCTATGTCATACATTTTGTGTCTGTTATCACAAATGAGACACAAAAAATGTTTTATATGAAATAGTATACTATACAAGGTGTGAAACACAACAGACTTCTAACTGTACATGGAACCCTGAAGCCCCACTGATACCTTTATTATTGGAACATCATTTATAGATAAATCTTGTCTGGGTTATATTATGACACCTTAATTATTGGAACATCATTCATGGATAGATCTTGTCTTGGTCTTCCTCTCCAATTGTTCTTCAATGATGGATCTCTATCAGGATATTTAGAACTGTTTATAATCTGTGGAACTTCATCCCAAGGTATGTTAAATTGATTCTACAAACATAGTCATACCATAAACTGAATTAGACAAAATGTGTTGTATTTTGTTTTGATTAAACTGTTTTTTTACTATGGGAGATAACTCTTTATTTTTCCAGTGTCAACACAAAGCAAATAATCACATCAAAACATAACAATCTTTTACATAAGGGAATATTGCTCTCTTAATTTGTGAGAATTGAGATTAATAATTACAACTTTGTAAAAAGGCATTTCAAAGAAGTAAAATAATATATTATATCTTCTGTAAATTCCCACAAGGCTTCCTGTTGAATCCGTCTTCATGTATACCAAGGCTTATTGTTAATTAGAGTATGCGGGGTTGAAAGGAAGTCTTTCACAAATATCTCTAAAGAAACAGATATCTTATTGGTGTTTACCAATATATCTCTCAATATATATAACACATTGAACACAAATACTATGTTTCTTTATACAGTGATGATGGTGAGAGGATTAGCAAGTTTTAAAACCAGGTATAATCCACCAATTTCTGCATAAGAAAATAACTGTACCAAGTCAGGAATATGACAGTTGTTTTCCATTCGTTTGATGTGTTTGAGCTTTTGATTTTTCCATTTGATTAAAGACTTTCTGTTTTGAATTGAGTTTAGTACAGAATAACCAGTTTAGCTACTAAACTTACATCAACTAAGTCCAGTCTGACTAGTTTAGTTAAATACTTCAAAGCCGATGGGATCTCTGTCAGTCTGTTGTTAAATACATCTAATGTCTTCAGATTAATCAGCTGACAAAATGATTCTGGGAGTTCTGCCAACTAAAAAGTAAATAGAATAGATAAAGCAGTTCCAATATATAATGATGCCTGATAGCTTAGTAAGTGGTTCCTGGTTGGTCTATGAAGGTTTTGCAAGAACATGAATTAATATTGAATATTTGGATCATTTTAAGTATGACTGCATATAATCAAAATATCCATGATCACTTGCCAATGTTGCACTACATACACTTCAGAGCTAAACAAGTAACTAATAAACATTAAATGTAACATTTTTTGTCTTTGTCTTCAAAATACAAGAGTTGTATAGCAGGGAACATGTGGAGAGTTGTCTAATTGACAATTATACCATATCTTTTTAATATGTACAAGGAAAATAATTCAATTTTTTCATTAAAAGTTGTAAAATCTAGAATCAAGGTATTTTTATACAATGTACATCATATACATGCAATCTGTTCAGTTGTATAGCATTGTACATTAAATAGGAAAAGAGAGACTCATAAGATACCATTTTCAAGGAGGGTCATTTCACTTATTGCCGTTGAATAAATGTTACATACATTTTGTACATGTAGAAATCTTATAAGAATTTGTTTTTTTTCTATAAACATTTAAAAATTTAAAAAAATTATCAAATAAACAAACATTTCCATATGGATTTTATTTACTTACCAAATTATTATCCATTCTAAGGTCTTCTAACGAGGTTAAATTACCAAATGAAGATGGCAATAGCTGAAGATTATTCTTAGATAACTGACAAATTTTGAGTGATTTTAAATTCCCAAAAGATTCAGGAAGCTCGTACAGTAAATTTTGACCTGTGAAAAAAGAATAAAAGAATATTTGGATTAATTTCATGTTAAAACTCTTCATTAAATTTTACATGTGAACACGTAATCTGTGTAATGAAGGTCATTAGAATTAGTTAACTTGTACATTTCATCTTCATAACATAACTTTCTGAGAATTTACATAAATTGTGCATCTAAATAGTTCTCATCTTTCGTGTGCATGAATTTCATGACAGTCCTATGATTTAAACTGGATTTGGCTTCAATTACAAACATTCAGTTTACTTTTAATCTCCAGACCCTGAAATCATTTTTTTCACAATAAAAATCCCAATGTACAGTGATCCTGACTGTTCATACTTACTACTCCAATGTAATAAATTTATCCATGCACAATTGATAACTTACCCAGATCTATAAATTCCAAGTTAATTAAGTTTCCAAAGTCATTAGGTAATTCATGAAGCTGATTCTCATCAAAGTGAAGCTCAGTAAGTTTTATCAATTGACAAAAGTTTGTTGGTAAATATCCAATCCAATTGCCATTTTGAAAATTACGTCTTTCTAGTTCATCAATAACACTTCCTAAATGTAACTGTTCTAAATTTTCTAACTGGCCAAATGAGTCTGGCAGTTGACTCATAAAATTACCACCTAGGTCCAAATGTTTTATCATTCTACATGTCATTCCAAACTTTTCTGTTAGAGATTGTTCATGTAACTTATTATCACTAGCAGTAAATTCCTCAATACAACTAAGTTCAGCTATCCAATCCGGTAATTGGGTAATCCTGTTCCTATCCAAAAATAATCTTTTGAGGGTAACAGTCGAGGAGAAGTGACTAGGTAACAGTTCTATATTATTGCCTGATAAATCAATAGTTTCTAAAGAGAGCATATCACCCACAGTCTCTGGTATGCTATCCAGTTTATTATTGCACATATTCAATATCTTCAAGGATTTTAGACGACCAATACTCAGGGGTAAATAAGATATTGTATTATCACACAATTCTAGTACCTCTAGGTTCTCTAACAGTCCTAATGTAGAAGGCAATATCTCAAGTTTATTTTCCTCAATATGCAAGGTTTTTAATTTGATCAGATCACCAAAACTTTCTGGTAACTCTTTCAAACAGTTCCCTGTCAAGTTCAAAATCTGTAATTGTGATAGCTCTGAAATACTATCAGGTAAACTGCAAAGTTCATTTTCATTTAAAAGTAACTCCTCCAGACATGTGAGACAACCAATACAATCTGGCAGTCCAATCAGACGATTACCTGTCATAGATAATACCTGGAGAGTTTGAAAACTATCAATGGAATCAGGGATACTATCAATATCATTATGATCTAGAAGTAGTTTCGTGATCTGTGAGAAGTGTCCCCCTTCTACAGGAAACAATGTCAAGTCTCTTGCTGAGAGATCCACACTGTGGACCTCACATTCATCGGAGTGTGAACAACACTCGTTCTCTGTCATCATACTGGATTGTGGCATTCTTCTTAAATCAATACATGGTCCAAAACTGTAAATATATACAATAAAATTATTTAAATGTGTAAAGTGATAGCATCACAATCATATTGGACTGTGGCATTCTTATCAATACAATACATGGTCCAAAACTGTAAATTAATACAGCAAAATGATTTGAATGTGTAAAGTGCTAGTATCACCATCATTGTCAGACTGTTGCATTCTTTTTATTAATTTATGGTCTAAAACTGTTGATGTACATACACAGTAGGCACAATCAATAGTCAGGTATGGATTTTCGTAAGAGGAAGTAGAAATGTAAGAAATTAAGAATACTAATAGCAATTATGGATATTAATCATGAGTTGAGAAATCACCAAAATTTGTGTTTTGTTTTTAAAGTCTGTAAGCATACTCAAGAAATAACTCCTTCGTGACATGCATGGATCCAAGTCCGTTCAACCAAAAACATGGTCACATCCCTTTTAAATTGGTTTTGTTTTTGATAACTTTGTAATCATGTTTTGGCAAGTGCATTGCTATAATTTTTGTTGTTGTCATTGTATCAAAATAAAGTGAGACAACAGTTTTTTAGTGTTGAATAAATCTTAATCATGTTTTGGATACATGTAGTATATTGCTATAAAAAATCGTTGTTTCTAAATAAAACAAGAATGTGTCCAAAGTACAAAATGAAGTACACGGATGCCCCACTTGCACTATCCTTTTCCATGGACCGTGAAATTGGGTAATAATCTAATTTGGCATTAAAATAAGGAAGATTATATTATAGGGAACATGTGCACTAAGTTTCAAGTTGATTGGACTTCAATTTTATCAAAAACTACCTTGACCAAAAACTTTAACCTGAAATTCCCACTTTCATTTTCTATGTTCAGTGGACCGTGAAATTGGGTAATAATCTAATTTGGCATTAAAATAAGAAAGATTAGATTATAGGGAACATGTGTACTAAGTTTCAAGTTGATAAGACTTCAATTTTATCAAAAACTACCTTGACCAAAAACTTTAACCTGAAATTCCCACTTTCATTTTCTATGTTCAATGGACCATGAAATTGGGGTCAAAAGTCTAATTTGGCTTTAAAATTAGAAAGATCATATCATAAGCAACAAGTGTATTAAGTTGCAAGTTGATTGGACTTCAGCTTCATCAAAAACTACCTTGACCAAAAACTTTAACTGAAATTCCCACTTTCATTTTCTATGTTCAGTGGACCGTGAAATTGGTCAAAAGTCTTAATTTGGCTTTAAAATTAGAAAGATCATATCATAAGCAACAAGTGTATTAAGTTTCAAGTTGATTGGACTTCAGCTTCATCAAAAACTACCTTGACCAAAAACTTTAACCTGAACGGACAAACGGACGCACAGACGGACGAACGGAGCCACAGACCAGAAAACATAATGCCCCTCTACTATCGTAGGTGGGGCATAAAAATATTCTGACAATGGGTGCAGAAATAAAATACCTTGGTTTCCAAATAAACCAGATTTTAATTCAACTTAGTGCCGATATGTCCAGATACCGAAGTGAATAGATTTGGAAATTAGCCAATAAGTATTTAAGCAGTAAAAGGGACACATATATATATGTACAATGTATGTGTACATGTGTATGTCCTTACATTGTAGCACAGTTCACCAACAAGGGGCATATATTTCCCTGGCAAGGTAAGATCGTTAAATTGAAACGTGCCAAGAGGGCATGAGATTTTAGACATGGTCTCTTCTTCTTGTGCAGAAAATGGTACAGAAACCATAAACTTTAAAAGATTATTTTCTAACATGTTGCCATTGTTTCTCAGACTGTGCCACCTGGCCATACCCGGCATAGAGAGATAAAATTGAGATTTTGGATGACTGAGCTTTAGGAGCCAGTGCTGAAGCTTCAAAAATGCTTTCAAGATTTCTAGTAAAAAAAGATGCAATATCGGACCCGGTGATGATTTGGATACATGTCAACTCGTACTCAACCAACTTGTACCCTATTTTTACCAACTCATACTTCTACCAAGTCGTACCCACTATTTTTTAACATTATAGGGGGTCTCATTGGGGGGTTCCGATCCTGGATCCTGCTTACTGTTTTGTCAGATTCCCTTATCCCACTTACACTATAATATATACGTAAGCAATTCTCATTTTTTTGTCATTACCCGGGTCACGCAACACCTCTTTTCCCGTTTTCACGCCACAATAATTTGACTTTCACATGTTACGCTTACAAAAAATCTGCAATCCCACGTCACGCCTTGACTCCAATTATAATGCTTCATTTCTTATTATTTTGTAGATGATCTAACGATAGGATTTATATCTATAAAAAATCAATAGAATATTTCAAAATTAAAACTGACGAGAAAAGGTAGAACCGGAGACCAAAAGTTTTAATATTGTGTAGCCAAGGTGCTTGAGTGTTCTAGTGCTGTCTCACTAATAAGCGACAACAAGAATTATTTTAGCGACAACAAGCGACAAGAAACTATTTAGCGACAAGAAAACATATTTTGTTTTAATTACAATTAATAATTGCAATAAATATTGAAAGAATATACAAAAGAAAATAATTTTAACGACAAGAAGGTTCAAATTGATAGAAAAAATGAAACATTATTTACATAATATTTTATCATCTGTTATGTATAGAAAAAAATGAAACATTATTTACATAATATTTTATCATCTATCATGTATAACAGCCAGTATTACGTTTAATTATTGTATTATGAGATTACTTTTCCTTGTGTTTTAGAACATATTATTTATCTTATACAGTTGTAATTTGTTTTTTAAAACTCTTTTCATGCAATATATATTAAGCTCGCAAAATTAATTAGTTGTGCATCATTGTCCTAAAAATATTGACACAAATTTTTAAATACAAAGAACTGAAATCAAACAAGAGTAAAAGAAAATTGAAATGTGAACGTTTTCATCTTTTTATTTGTTTATTGCCTCATTATTAAACGATTTTTATCATGTTTATGCATATTGATTGAAGATGAAAGGAAATTAATGACAATCTTGAGTTTTCAACAGGTGTTCACTATTTTACATTATTATACTTCATGTTAAAATGCCAGATTTTGATTGGCTAATACGAGGGTGTCAATTTACTCTATTACCCTTCATGGAGACGCTTGATCAAGTGTGCGCTTGATCAAATACAACTCTATCCTATGACAAATACTCTATCACCCTTCACAGAGACGCTTGATCAAGTGTGCGCTTTATTAAATACGACACTATCCTATGGCAAATACTCTTATTACCCTTCACGCAGACGTTTGATCAAGTGTGCGCTTTATTAAATACGGATGGTTATGTACAAGATGGCACAATTTATTACTTTGAATTTTAAAAAATTGACAGTAATAACAGAACATTCAGTATAATAAACTAAATAACACATAGCTGATAGGGTGATAGAGCAGATTAGAACCCCTCGAAAAGGCATTGTCAACCTTGGCTTCGCCGCGGTTGACAATGTTTTCTCGGGGTACCAATCTGCTCTATCACCCTCTCAGCTATGTGTTATTTATATAATGATTGTATATTCTGACCAATATACTAATATAAACTTCACAATCTCTTTCTTCCTCTTTCTTCCTCACAAATGTTTTATTTCTTCGTCTATCTATATAATAAAACATATCTGCTCGTATATTTAAACCAGATGCTCCGCAGGGCGTAGCTTTATACGACCGCAGAGGTTGAACCCTGAACGGTTGGGGCAAGTATGGACACAACATTCAAGCTGGATTCCGCTCTAAATTTGGATTGTGATTAAATAGTTGACACAGCATAGGTTTCTGACACAGAATGAATGTATTCAAATGAACTTAAAATTTTTGTTTTCTCTTAGAGCAATTCACTATGCTGTTGAATATTAATCCTCTCAGAAAAATGTTTGAAGAAATTTTCTCTTTATTTATAAAATTTCAAATGAGAAAAAATGAACCCAATTTTTTAATCACATCCCCCTTTCCCTTATTCCAAAACTAATTTCAATTAAAATATTCTAATGGAGTTTGCAACAATTACTACTCATTTAAATACATCATAAAATATTAAGATGTAAAAAAACTGCTTGTTATCACTGAATGGTAAAGATTATTTAAATTTATCAGTTGGTAGTAAAAAGTGAATATACATTGTATATTGTATATAACAAAGATTTAAGTTGATTCTGGACAAAGAAAGATAACTCCAATTTAAAAAAAATCTTGCAGATATTTCTTGCTTACTATACTGGACAAAGAAAGATAACTCTTAATTAAAAAAAAAATTGCTATTTCACAATATTGTGAAATTAGATATTTCTTGCCATTGCACAATACTGTGCAATTGAAACCTTGCTATTGCACAATACTTAATATAATAATTTTAGATCCTGATTTGGACCAACTTGAAAACTGGGCCCATAGTCAAAAATCTAAGTACATGTTTAGATTCAGAATATCAAAGAGGCCCAAGAATTTAATTTTTGTTAAAATCAAACTTAGTTTAATTTTGGACCCTTTGCACTTTAATTTAGACCAATTTTAAAACTGGACCATAAATTAAGAATCTACATACACAGTTAGATTTGGCATATATCAAAGAACCCCAATTATTAAATTTTTGATGAAATCAAACAATGTTTAATTTTGGACCTCGATTTGGGCCAAATTGAAAACTGGGCCAATAATCAAAAATCTAAGTACATTTTTAGATTCAGCATATCAAAGAACCCCAAGGTTTCAATTTTTGTTAAAATCAAACTAAGTTTAATTTGGACCCTTTGGACCTTAATGTAGACCAATTTGAAAACGGGACCAAAAATTAAGAATCTACATACACAGTTAGATTCGGCATATTAAAGAACCCCAATTATTCAATTTTGATGAAATCAAACAAAGTTTAATTTTGGACCCTTTGGGCCCCTTTTTCCTTAACTGTTAAGACCAAAACTCCCAAAATCAATCCCAACCTTCCTTTTATAGTCATAAACCTTGTGTTTAAATTTCATAGATTTCTATTTTCTTATACTAACGCTATGGTGTGAAAACCAAGAAAAATGCTTATTTGGGTCCCTTTTTGGCCCCTAATTCCTAAACTGTTGGGACCGAAACTCCCAAAATCAATACCAACCTTCCTTTTGTGGTCATAAACATTGTGTTTAAATTTCATTGATTTCTATTTTCTTTAACTAAAGTTATTGTGCGAAAACCAAGAATAATGCTTATTTGGGCCCTTTTTTGGCCCCTAATTCCTAAACTGTTGAAACCAAAACTCCCAAAATCAATCCCAACCTTTCTTTTGTGGTCATAAACCTTGTGTCAAAATTTCATAGATTTCTATTGACTTAAACTAAATTTATAGTGTGAAAACCAAGAAAATGCTTATTTGGGCCCTTTTTGGCCCCTAATTCCTAAAATGTTGGGACCAAAACTCCCAAAATCAATACCAGCCTTCCTTTTATGGTCATAAACCTTGTGTTAAAATTTCATAGATTTCTATTCACTTTTACTAAAGTTAGAGTGCGAAAACTAAAAGTATTCGGACGACGACGACGACGCCAACGCCAACGTGATAGCAATATACGACGAAAATTTTTTCAAAATTTGCGGTCGTATAAAAAATATTACATACAAATTTCTTTATATCTAATAAAAAAAATGTTTTCTTGTTGCTTGTTGTCGCTAAAATAATTCTTGTTGTCGCTAATTAGTGAGACCCTTCTAGTGTGTCAGATACAGTGCAGGTGTCAAGATTTCGCAGAAGCATGAATTTGAATCCCGTCAAGGGAAGAACAAAATTTTATACAACTATGTATATAAATTATATGAAATAAATCAATGGTACGTAACGAGTCGGTTGAGTACGAGTTCGCGAGTACCAGCCAAATCCGGGTCCGTCCGCCCTGATTCTGGTTCCCCCTAGTTTCTGTTCGCCCTAATACCTGTTCGCCCCGAGTTCATTCGCCCTGATTTTATTTTTTAGTAAAGTGCGTTGTGTGTATATAATTGAATGTGTTGAAGTCAGTCTACAATTTGGCCAAATATTTACGATGTATCATGTTGTTTAAAGCAAGTTGCTACTAGGACTAGGTTATAAGTTTCTGTACATTCACTAAATTGAATTACTATAAGTAAAACAAATACCAAAAACACAGTCATACTGCTGTACATTGATCACTTGTCATCAGTGCGAACATGTAATCAGGGCGAACGATCCCGATACCGTACCAGCCGATAATTTTGACTTGCAGATGCGCTCTTCCACTGTAGACTACTTTAGTCTCTTAATTATCAAATATTTTACGAAGAAATAATTATTCTTGTACCATATTTATTTGAACATTCCATTCAATGTTTGTTATCAAAAGAAGGAGAGCCTATAACGTGACATCAAATAAAAATTCGAAAGAATAAAACAATCGAAAAACTTACCGGAAGTGAAATCCACATTTTACCGAAAATGATATTAGTTTTACGACTTTTTAATTTAAATCATACCTAAATAAAAATATTGTTAAATAGTTTTTTTTTATTAACACTTGTTCTTACTGTAAAATAATTCTTTTATATTGCTTTAAATTAGAAATATTATCATTAAACACATTTTACGACAAATAAGAGACTAATTTCCGATGTTTAGCAGGCGCTTGTTTTGACTTGAAAATGCTCTGAAAATGACTTCAAAACTGTAAGAAAAGTCTATATTTAATTGAATATTGCCAAACCACAGTTACTAAAGTAATTTTCACACTTTTGTTGTATCAAATTAAATTAAGATTCACCCTTTCTCATATTTAAACTATGCATACCTGCCAACTTTTCAAAATGCCCATATTATTTCCAGCTTCCAAATCAAATGAAATGATTTTTCTCATGTTTCTGGTGTGTATCTTTAAAAAAAATATTTCAAATATACAAACATTCATTACAAGACTATGTTTATGTGTTACATATTTGTTTTTCGTTCAATTTTTTTTTTTTTTATACATAAATAAGGCCATTAGTTTTCTCGTTTGAATTGTTTTACATTGTCTTATCAGGGTCTTTTATAGCTGACTATGTGGTATGGGCTTTGCTCATTGTTAAAGGCCGTACGGTAACCTAATGTTGTTAATGTCTGTGTCATTTTGGTCTTTTGTGGATAGTTGTCTCATTGGCAATCATACCACATCTTCTTTTTTATACCTATTGTTCATAGTGCTACTAAATATAACAACATTTGAAACTTAATTATACAGTAAGAATCAACCCTATAAATGACTGGTATACATACATGTATACATTGTGTTAATCAGGGTTTTCCCATGGCCAATATTTTTTTCGCCACCTCTTTCACTAAAACAATATATTTTTTGCCACTTTATTATTTTTTTGCCAAGAAACACAAACATATGTTTTGTATAAAATTTTCTCGTTTGAATTGTTTTACATTGTCTTATCGGGGCCTTTTATAGCTGAATATGCGGTATGGGCTTTGCTCATTGTTAAAGGCCGTATGGTAACCTAAATGTATAGTTGTTAATGTTTGTGTCATTTTGGTCTTTTGTGGATAATTGTCTCATTGGCAATCATACCACATCTTCTTTTTTATACCTATTGTTCATAGTGCTACTAAATATAACAACATTTGAAACTTAATTATACAGTAAGAATCAACCCTATAAATGACTGGTATACATACATGTACATGTCACACCACATCTTCCTATATCTATGTATACATTGTGTTAATCAGGGTTTTCACATGGCCAATATTTTTTTTGACTCCTCTTTCACTAAAACAATATATTTTTCGCCACTTTATTATTTTTTTGCCAAGAAACACAAACATATGTTTTGTATAAAATTTTCTCGTTTGAATTGTTTTACATTGTCTTATCGGGGCCTTTTATAGCTGAATATGCGGTATGGGCTTTGCTCATTGTTAAAGGCCATATGGTAACCTATAGTTGTTAATGTTTGTGTCAATTTGGTCTTTTGTGGATAATTGTCTCATTGGCAATCATACCACATCTTCTTTTTTATACCTATTGTTCATAGTGCTACTAAATATAACAACATTTGAAACTTAATTATACAGTAAGAATCAACCCTATAAATGACTGGTATACATACATGTACATGTCACACCACATCTTCCTATATCTATGTATACATTGTGTTAATCAGGGTTTTCACACGGCCAATATTTTTTTTGACTCCTCTTTCGCTAAAACAATATATTTTTCGCCACTTTATTATTTTTTTGCCAAGAAATACAAACATACATGTATGTTTTGTATAAAATTTTCTTTTTTTTTCTACCCCCTCCCCTAAGTAAGATGAGTCTATGATTATTCTCTCAAACTTACCTTAGAGTCTACATTGTAATGAACAAACACTAAACATTTACTTTTAAAAAGAAGAACTTTTTTAAAACTTAAAAGGGTGAAATTCATTATATTTCGGACAATTTTTCTAAAAGAGGAGGCCACTTACTTTTAATAATATAGAAGATAAACATCCCGAAATATACTTGTACAATTTTTGCCCATATAATACTAGGAAGATGTACAGTATAATTCGGAGTTTAGTATGACGTCCATTATCACTGTACTATTATGCATTTTTTTAGGGGCCAGCTGAAGGACACCTACGGGTGCGGGAATTCTCGCTACATTGAAGACCCATCGGTTGCCTTCTGCTGTTGTCTGCTCTATGGTCGAGTGGTTGTCGCTTTGACATATTCACCATTTCCTTTCTCAATTTGAACAGTTATTTGTGAAATATTTTTTTTAAACAAATATGTGCCTTTTGTACTCAAGAGTGTTTTTACAACAAAAGAAAAGCTTTTATCACTTGAAATTTATCCGTCATTTTAGGTCAGGTGTAGTCATTACATAGAAGGGTTACTCTCATTCAAGGGGTAGTTACCAATCTTTTGCATAGATTTTTTCATAATGACAGTTTCTTTTCTAGACGATTGTACATTAGTTAATCAAAAAGTTGAGACGTAAAACTATGATTGAAATATGTCGTGTTGCTCAAACAACTTTGATGTACTCACTCAAATCATATCATCTATATCAAAGTCAATGGATAAAGTTTTAAATCGCAGATTTGTCTTGCTTTTTAACATTTTTCCTCATAACAACAGTTTTCTTTTCTGGCCTATCATTTAAAAGTCGTGGTGTAGTGGTTAGTGCATCAGACTACTAACACAAAGGTTCCTGGTTCGATTTCTTTTGCAATACTTTTGTAAATGATAAAATTTAATCATCGAAATTATTATTTTTTTCACAAATTGCAAAAATTTGTGACCACCAGCAGAAATCCTGGTATTAATAGAGCATACATGTACCTGTCAACTGACTTATAGCTATTAACACAATTTATAAAGCATTACAGTCGACTGGCATATATTTTCATCCTTGTTTTCAAAATTCCAATATGGAACATTCTTTATATAATTGTATCAATAAACCAATTTTTCAAGATGTTTCGGCCATTGGCCTTTTTCAGTTCTTTATATTTCCTCACAACTAGATGGCTGACATTACATTTTTTAATAATTTAAAAGATGTTATAGATAAAGGTCATTGGAAACATTATGTTCCAACACATATATTTTCATCCCAAACAATCTTGGATAAGTGTCCCTGTGCTGTAGTCAGGCAATACACCTTATCGCTATTTGTCTGCCATACCACACTTCCAAGATACAGTTTTTAGTTGAATCTGTCATGTGACTTCCATCACCATGGGACCAAAATGTAGGCATCGTCACTTCCAACACATGTTGAGCAAACGGGTGAAAAAGTTTGATTTGATGATGCAAAATATTTGGGAAATTGAAATCTATTAATATGGTCACCTATATGCTCCCTCAGTCGCATGGGAATTAAGATTACATACAATTTCTTACGAAACATAAATTATTTCTATACTACCCTATAGAATGGCGATTCTAAAAGTGCTGGAAACTTTTGATGAGCAGGGATACAGACATGAATATTATCTGGTAAATGATGTAATTAAGGCCTGTGAAATTGATGATCTTTCCTGATAAAAGACGTTATTCCAGCAATGATGTATTGCTGGACATCACAAAGGTTCCTGTATAATTTTGATGTCACAATAGAAAATGTATAATGCTACAATGCAAACATGATTGTTATTTGACGTCAATTGTTCAAGAGGCGCAGATTTCCAAATAACTATAAGGTCTAAAGATTTCACCATCAAATTGTTTTAAATTTTGCCATGTTTGGGCTTTTATAGCTTACTTTACAGTATGGGGATTGCTCCTTACAAATAATAAATATTTTCTGGGCCAACAGGAACAAGGGAGAAAGTATTCCAAATAAAATTATGTCCTCTAACTCTTAGATTACTAATATTTCAGTATAAACTAACTTAGCCCTAACCTTTTGTTTAGATGAATATTATTCTATTCATTATTTATTTTTGAGAAATGGAGTGTGTTGATGCATATACCTATTTATTAAACCTTTTTCAGATATTTTATCCATCTTGATTAAAAAAAAAGTTTTAATTGAAGAAAATGGCAGACAATACAGAAAGGAAGAGTAATTGGAAAGAACTGGCTGCTCAGAAAGAAAGAGAATGGAAAGAAGTAACTGAGCTCAGGTAGATTATACATTGTACATGTGCAAGGTTTCTTTATTTTCAACTCACTTGTCTTAAAAGTAAATATGAGCTATTTAATGTCATGAATTCATCTTTCTGTAAACTTTCTATTTAAAGATTTACCTGTATCTGTGTTTATATGCCCCACCTTAGTAGGGGCATTATGATTTTCGTTCTGTGCGTCTGTTTGTCCATTTGTATCTGTGTACTATAGATTCATTCTTATTTTGAGGTTTTAATGCAAATATTGCAGTGGTTCTGGTTAAAGAATTTTAAAGAAACTCATAATAGTTCATTTACCCATCAAAGACAGAGACCATATTAAATTGTTTTCTGTACTTATATCTTATATCATTTGTCTCAACAAGGTATTATATTTTCTGGACTCTGCGTCTGTCTGTCCATCTGTTTCTTATCAGGTTAAAGTTTTGGCTTACAGTAATTTGTGGCAACATTAACTTGAAACTTAACTTGTCCTACTGAGTTAGACTATTTACCGGATTTGTAATAACAAAGGCAACACGACGGGTGTAACATGTGGAGCAGGATCGGCTTACCCATTCCGAAGCAACTGAGATCATCCACAGTTTTGGAGGGGTTTGGGTTGCTAAGTCTTTAGTTTTCAATGTTGTGTCTTCTGTACTCTTATTTGTCTGTTTTTTTAGTGTTTTAGTCCTTCTAAGACATGAACAGCTTCATTTGTTATCTTTTTGTACATGAAATAAGCAGATGTGGTATAAATGCCAATGGTATACATGTAACTCTGCACCAGAAACAGAATGATATAGAAGTTAGTAACTTACGGTCACTAAATAGCCACTTGATGTTTACTTTTAATATATATATGTAAAAGGTTGTTATTTTTATATTTATGAAATTATGAAAACTTTTATAATTGATAAGAACGACAACTTTTAAGAAAAGTACCAAACAAATTAAGTTTTAAGCTACCATGCATGTTCATGTATATGATAGGCTTGTTTTAGTACTGGACATTTTCATTGAATATTATTTTCCCCCAATGTTTTATATGATTTAACAGTATTTTCATTCATCTTTTGCATATATTTTGTATATAACTATTCATAAACAATTAAGGTGACCTTCAGATTTATATGTTGTCTTATAGAGGTACATAATATCTCATTTAATTAATCTCCTACTCATAGACTTAATTTGTATTTTCTTTTAAGAATGGAAACATTAGAAGCAGCTTATGTAGAAAAGGACAAACAGTTAAATGAAGAAAAATCCAAACTTCAGAAGTTGAAGGAAGATTTTAAGTATAATTTAAAGCTTTTAGAAGAGAGAGATCAAGAGTTAGACAGATATGATAAAATATTTGTAGGTAAGTGACCATATTTTAACTAAAGAGAGCCGTGGTGTAGTGGTTAGTGCATTGGACTACAAACACAAAGGTTCCTAGTTCGATTCCCGTTCGGGATGAAAATTTCAGGAATAAATTTCGGCTCTCCCTTGACACAATTTGCGGGTATGGTCTTGAGGAAAAGATGATAGTCTGTCGGAAGGGGACGATAAATGGCTGACCTGTGTTAAGAGAGAGCCATATCTCTTGCACATTAAAGACACCCTTGTAGATTTCGAAAAAGAGTAGGCTAATGCCGCTACAAGGCAGCACTCGCACCCGCAAAGTGGAAAGGGATTAATATAAGTTGCAAAACTTGTTTCCCAATCCACTATAAATAAATATGTTTAAACTCAACTTGAGGTTGTGATTGGGCTGTCTTCACAGATTTCTTTCAATAGTATTTAATTTGCTTTAAGAATAAATCTAGCATACTCAGATATACCATTACTATGTGTGAATCTTGACTACAGTTGTGATAACCTGGAATAATTGGTCATATTTTATTATGTTTCTCATGTTTCCCATTGATATCTTTAAAATGGGAAACAAGCTGTCAAATTTGTGTTCTCTCATTTGTATTAAATTCTCATATTTGATTTATTACATACTAAAACTTTATTCAAATTACCAAAACTAAAAACAATACAATTTTTTTTTTTTTTCATTTGTAATTTGTGATAAATGTGCAGGACATAATCGACAAGTCATATTTTTTTTACTATTTTTTCATTTTTATATAGATCTAAAAACTGAACTGAGCATGAAGAATGGTGAGACAAGTGAACTAAAGATACAGATAGATGACTTGAAATCAGTGATAGCTAGAGATAACCAAGCTAAGGATGAGTTACAGAGACATTATCAACAAAGACTCAAGGAAAAACAAGCAGAAGTTGACTCATTTAAATGGTATTTCATATATTATACTATTTTATCAATAACAAAATTTTGTGGAGTTACATGAACAAGAGACAACAACCCAAAGTTAAAAATAACCAAAAAAAGACATTCATTGACACTCAACAGGGGTCTATAAAATATGTCAAGCTCTAAATTTTCCATGGTTTACAAAAATTGTGAATAAATTAAAAACAACACAAAACATCAACCTTTACATTTTGTGTATTTCTAAAAGAAAGAAAAACAATATGTATGACGCACCATTACCCTTGATAGGATTCCTTACCTAACACAGGGACATGCAAATTTGGTGTGGTTAAACTAGTTTTTATAGATCTCAATCATTCATTATTAGCCCAGTTACTTGGTATTTTCAGCCTTTGGCTTAAGATTATTTTTGTCAAAAAACACTTTTTATGTATCTAAAGCTTGAAATAAGGAATTGCTTGTTCATTAAAAAAAAAAAATCCTTTACTATAGCAATAAAGATGCTGAATTACAAGATGAAAGAAAAGAATTTGAGCAGTTTAAAAGAAATCTTCAGAGGAAAATGACAGAAGTTGAAGAAGAGCTTGATACTCAGAGAAGGGAATTAGAAACAAGTAAATTATTGATGTGTTCTATTTCATAAGTCTAGAATGATCATGATTAATGTATAAACAAGAAATACAAGGGAGATAATTGACTGATGTAATTAAGAATTTGTGGTATTTTATATTTTTTTTATCATATAATGCAACATTCTATTCCCCCGTTTTGTCTTTTCTACCTTCTTTAATCTGAAAATACTTATCACTTATATCATGATAAAAGAATTAACATTGTGGTGCCATATAGTAACCTATGGTTGTTAACTTCTACATCATTTGGTCTCTGGTGGGGAATTGTCTCATTGCAAATCATATCATGTATTTATATATGTTGAGTTTGACCCTTCAAAAATTAGAACTAACAAAGATTTTACCTTCATCAACTTTTTGAATATTTTATTCTGTTTTGTGTGTTTTTTGCAAATTGATTTAACAAGGCATCATCTTGGACTATTTATTAATTTGTTCAAATCCTTGTTAAAATTTAGTTTGCTCTTGTAATTCTTGGTAAAATTTAAATAGCTATTTTCAATGACACTGTTGCTATAGTTACTTCAAGAAGATCACAAAATAACATATTATATTTTCATTTAATCTCTCTAAGAAAACATTACCTTATTCAGTAAGAAAATTATAATTTTTGGTTTATACTACAAAACTGGGTTAAAACCATCATGTCCATCTGTTATGCAATTTCCAAAGTGTAAGTTGTTTTAAAACACCTAGCAGAATACTGGATAAAAAGATATGGCTTTCACATTTAGGTTTTGCAAGACCTTTTTTTTGTAATACAATTTAAAATCTAAAATCAACCATAAGTACCTGTATATAAACCGCCATTTCTTTTCAACCTTCCTGAAGATTTTGTGAGAAAATAGACATCTGGAAAATTTCTTCTCAAGTTGATATTAAATAAAATACCTACATGAACACTGACAGCCATTTAAAAGAGTAAACACATAGAAAAGAGTAAAGTAGATTTAAATGTTATATATTTTTGTAAAACAACAGGTTATGAAGATGTTCTGAAGAAGAGAGAACACGAGTTCAGAGTTAACAGTAATGAAATGAACAGTAAAGTTCTAGAATATGAACTGAAGGTAAGGAGCAGTAATATAGTTTATTATTTTTTTATGGTTTCGAAAAAAATAAAAAAATATGGGCAGGGTTCTCACCAAGGCGAGTCAAAAATTCTATCTGGACTAACTGGTGAGTTCAAGAATGATTAAAACTTGCATAAAGTGAGCATAAAAAAAATTTAAAAAAAATCCAGTTTAGATTTAATTTCTTTGCCCAATTTTGTAAAGGAAACCCGAAATGATAAATCATACGGGAAGATCTGTCTTTTATTAATCAATCTCTTGAAAAACCAGGAGACCACAAAGATACATCACTTTATAATCTGAAACACTTTGACAGATTGTCATTTTACATTTCCTTTATAAGGAAATGGGCTCTTAAAGGCTATTGTTGTTATGCAGCCACTCTTGACACTAGTACAACACACACTTATAGATTGATAGAAATGATTATGCTACAGACTAGTAATGTTCTTATACTTGAACTTCTATTAATTAGCTCCTTCATTTGTCATTGTTTTACATAGTGATGCCAATCTAGTGACCTTGATTAGTTTTCTTGTTTGAATTGTTTTACATTGTCTTTTTGGGGCCTTTTATAGCTGACTATGCGATATGCGGTACGGTGACCTGTAGTCGTTTATTGCTGTGTTATTTTGGTCTCTTGTGGAGAGTTGTCTCATTGGCAATCATACCCCATCTTCTTTTTTTATATTGATGAAAGTTAGTTTTAGATAGTAGATGACTTAATATCTTGTATACAGATGCCCTTTGTTGTGAAGATTTAGTCTGGTCCATGAAAAAATGTCATGGTTCATCAAGTGCTTAATTACCTATACAGTTACCAGTGGTAACTTACCAAATAATGTTCTTACTTATTATGAATAATATATTTTGTATGTAAAATATTGCAATGTTTACATGTCTGTCTGTCAACAGCCTGTGGCCACCAATGGGTAACAGCTTATATGGTTTTGTCAGATTTGGAACATTGAATCATGAAGTGCTGTGTTTGGAAAGTGTCATACTGTGCTTGTTAAAGAACTCTTCGACAAATTTAATTTTATGATGTTTCTGTGTGTTGTTTTTCATCATAGAGCTTTAGCTTACCTTATATGATGGGTCCATTGTTTAAAACTTTATTCTGTTGTGTAGATGGTAAGTCATTCAATTTCTTGTATATCACAGATCATGTTTACAGATTTTATTGTAGTTTACTTAATTCTAACAACTTTTTTTCCCCCTTTATACAGCCTATTCGCCTTAATCGAAAATGATAATGTAGCTTTTTCATTCAGATTTATGCATACTTTTTACTTTCAATGTACCTTTATTTATAGAGCAATGCAGAATATCATTCCATCATATGAAAAATCATACAAGTGCAGACAAAATCAAATTTATTTCATCATCTGTGTCTATAAATACATATTTTATGGTAAATCACAAAATGAGTTAACATTAATATTTTGAGTTATTTTATAGTTCCTTTTGATAAATAAATGATAACTAGTCACTTAATGTTCAGTGATTAATATTACCTTCATAAGCGTTGATCTGTTCATTTTTAATTTCAAATCCTTTTTAGTGTTTAATTGTTAGCTATGTTTGCAAGTCATGATAGATAAAGATCTGCTATTTGTCAGAATAATGTTTCCTGTTAGGATGAAATCATGAAATGTCTTCTCACGAACTGTCAACACTGTTTTTATTTCTATTTTTAAGTCCTTTAAGTTTTAGACTGTCTTTAGTGCATAATGTAATCATTTGGTGAAGAGGAATTTTACGTAAATAGTCAATACATGTACAGTTATTTTACAGTTGATGATTGTTCTCCTCATATCTGTTTGTTTAGGGTTTCTAGTCTTATCACTTCTGTAGTTAATCACAATAAGCTTGTCACAATGAATAATTAAAAACAAATAATGTACAATTATTTACATTCCAAAGTTAAATTGTATTTTGTAACCTTAGATAGCCTCTCCTGTATGTTGATGTATTAGACGGACTATATCATATTGTTCAATGGTGTCCAGAAGGTCGATTAATGGATCCAGATCCTGTTTGGAAAAATAATATCTTTTCCATAGATATCTGAACAAATCAGAAGGAAACTTGAGATCTGAAAATTCTTTGTCAAAAGCAAATCCTTCACAATTCAATTGTATCACTAACTTTATTTTAGAAACATCTTGTTCGTCCAACATGTTTGATAACTTTAAAATAAATTTAGTAAATTCTGATGACATTTTAGTTGACATTCTTTCATGAATGAATATGAATAGATATGTATGTTCTTCCAAGGAAAGAAAGAATTTTTGTTTATCCAATGAAATAAAGGAAATTTATTTTTTGACAATTTTGGTTGTTCTTTCCGGCCACAAGTTATATCAGAATACGTAAACAGAAAATCACTCGGAACACACCACTTGAGAAGACCAAATTAACCATTGTAAAGTTTTGCACTTCTTTACAGGAAGTAATGATCTAACAAGTACAATATCTTAAATCATCACATAACATAAGGTAGACTACATCATTTGATGTTCACATTTTTAGGTCATCTGATCCAAAGGCATCCTTCGTTTGTCATCTGTTGTCATCGTCCGTCGTTAACTTTTGCAAAAATCTTATCCTCTGAAACTACTGGGCCTAATTTAACCAAACTTGGCCACAATCATCATTGGGGTATCTAGTTTAGAAAATGTGTGCCTGGTGATCTGACCAACCAACCAAGATGGCAGCCATGGCCAAAAATAGAACATAGGGGTAAAATGTAGATTTTTGTTTAATTCTCTGAAACCAAAGCATTTAGAGCAAATCTGGCATGGGGTAAAATTGTTTATCAGGTCAAGATCTATCTGCCCTGAAATTTGCAGATGAATCGGACAACCAGTTGTTGGGTTGATGCCCCCTGAATTGGTAATTTTAAGGAAATTTTGCTATTTTTGGTTATTATCTTGAATATGTGAGCGACACAGACTCTTTAGAGCCTCTAGTTTTTCCTGCGACAAAAGCAATTTGTGATACATAGGTATTACAATCTGGCAGTGGCAGTTGTGACAATGGCAATCATTATGGCTAAAGCTTTTGTTTAAAGCTTTATATTCAGAATGTAGAAGACTGGATTCTTCATACCTTGTGTGCATATACCTTTTGTTACCAAGTTTCTGTCTGTCATATGTCCATTATCCTTGACCTCATTTCATGGTTCAGTGACTGCTTGTAAAAAAATTACAGTGTTTTTGTTCAGTGAAATACTCCCTTATGATGAGTAATGTGATTCATATATTTGGTATGAGTTCCTTGCAACATCTACATGTATGTCAGGTAGGGTTTACCTGACCCTTTCTTTATTCCCTGGATCTGTGATCAAGGTTAAAGTTATGTGGTCAAGTCCATATATTTGTTCTATGAGCAATAGATCAACTTTATTTGGTATATGGAATGATTATAAGGGGTACATGTCTGTCTGACAGGTTTCATCTGACCTTAGTCTCCATGACCTTAACTTATTGGTTCTTTGAACAATGTTAAGTTGTTGTGTATTGCCTATTGGTCTATTTCTCAGATATTGTAAGCAATAGGACCACTATGTTTTGTTTATGAAATGATTTCAGGTTTACATGTCTGTTTGGCAGGTTTCATAGAGTTTTTGTAGTTTAGTCTATTTCTCAAGTATTATAAGCAATAGGTCAAATATATTTAGAGTATGGAACTATTGTGAGGTGAACATGTCTGTCTGTCAGGGTTCTTTTGAACATTGGCCTCATTTTTGTTGTTAATTGGTGAGGGGGTCATTGGTCAATGATATGTTTAACCGGATTTTTGTGACAAAAATGTCGGTTATTGATTTGGGCTTGTACGACGGGTGGGCAGCAATCAAATGTTGTCTGTGCATTAACTCATGAACCGTTCAACCAAAGCTTTTAAAATTTTAATATGTTGTTACTGACAACTAAATGAAAGTCCAGTTCAATAATGGCGATTTTGACTTTTAAAGTTCAGGAGTTATGGTTCTTGAAAGATTGAAAAATGGAGTTTCCGTGTCCGTGCATTTACGCATAGTCGACACATTTCAGCATGTGCACTCTTCATTTTATTTGACAGATTTAGATTAAATATACATTGATGTTTTCCACCATTGCTGTTATACACTTGCATATTGGTTTGTTTGACCTTTCAAGGAATCTATAAGTTCCAAACTATATAATAAGAAAAATCCTTCTTTTTCAGGCCAAGTTACTTGCAAAGGAATTAGAAATCATGAAGTCAATGCAAAAGAAGAATTCAGATGAATATAAACAGGTGGAAACAAGCAACTTACAGCTAGATAAAATATTGAAAGAGAAAGACTGGGAGTTGGCTGATTGTAAAGCTATGTATACTGCTAAGTAAGTACAGACAAACATACAGACAGACTCACAGCTAGATAAAATATTGAAAGAGAAAGACTGGGAGTTGGCTGATTGTAAAGCTATGTATACTGCTAAGTAAGTACATGAAAGACAGACAGACAGACATTCAAACTGACAAACTCAAGACAGACAGACATTCAAACTGACAAACTCCAGACAGTCAGATATTCAAACTGACAAACTTTAGACAGACAGACATTAAAATTCTTAAGCAATGTAAACATGATAATTTCATGTTTCTCAATAACAATAAAACAGGAGGTTTTTAGTAAAGAATAGAATAGAATTGAGAATGGAAACAAAGAATAAGTCAGTTTCAAATTTTTTAGGACTGCAAAAAGTTTGTGCGTCATATAATGCTATCATGTTGTCTGCGTCGTTGTCCAAAGATGCGTTTAGTTTCAGGACAATAACTTTAGTGAATGGATCTCTATAATTTTTTACCAAAAGGTTCAATACCACTTAAGAACAGTTGGGATTCCGTTTGGGGATTATGGTCCCAAAGGTTTAGGAATTAGGGACCATGAAAGGGGCCTAAATAAGTATATTTGTAGTTTCCAGTCAATAACTTGTGTTTAAGTGTATACATCTCTCTGAAATTATACCACAAGTTTCCATATGGGATCTTATGGGGGTTATAGCTCAAATCATTTAGCAATTAGGGGCAAAAAGGGGAAAAACAAGGGTTTTTCTGTTTAAAGGACAATTTAAAAGCAGTGTTAGGGAGGTAATCCAATTCCATTTAAAGAATACTGTTATGTCTATTTGATTACCTCCCTTACACTGCTTGAAAGTTATGTAAAAAAAAAAAAAAAAGATGATTGTCTTGAGATGATTAGCTGTAAATTTATTTTTAGAAATTACTACTAATTAATATTAATTTGAACCATGACTTTATGTCATTTTATTTTTTATAATATTAACATTTTATGATGTATTTTTGAGTAGTTATTGTTGCAAACTTTATTAGAATTGAAGGGGCATTGGTACAATTTTTCTAATTTCAGATTTCAGAAATTAAAAAGAAAATTTCTTCAAATATTTTTTTTTGGAGAGGATTAATATTAAACAGCATAGTGTATCGTTCAAAAGCAAAATAAAATTTAAGTTCATTAGACCATTCATTCTGTGTCAGAAACCTATGCTGAGTCAACTATTTAATCACAATCCAAATTCAGAGCTGTATCAAGCTTGAATGTTGTGGGCGTACTTGCCGCAACTGTTCAAGGTTCAACCTCTGTGGGTGTATAAAGCTAAGCCCTGCGGAGCATCTGGTTACCTTTATAGAAATAAATCTTTTTTATACTTCAGAACAACAGAATTAGAGAATAAATTACAACAGACTGAATTGTCTATGAACAGAATGAAGGAAGATTTTCAGAGGAAGTAAGTTGTTCTAGTTAATAGGTTATTATTGTACGTCAGTCTTAAGTAAATTATTTAAAGTATTTAGATAAACACTTGTCCTCAATCACACTCTTCCGTCTAATCAAGGAAAACATACAATTTGACAATTGCGTTTTTCTTTTCTTTCATTTCCTTGTGTATACATAATACACTTAATTGAACTAGTATGTCAGTTGGTCAGTTAGTTTTGTGTGTCTGTAGAGAAATTCAGAAGTCATTTTGTTCACTTTACATTTATGACATTTTTAGCTCATTGATACTGTCAGAGAAATATAGATTTCACCACAGCAACAAGTGTATTACGTTAAAAATATGTGAAAATAGCACAAACATGACCACTTGTAACAAAGTTGCGAAATTTAAGCTCCCCTTAAATAGTTTACAAAATACATTTTTGTTTTAATAAAAAAAACAAGTTTGTCGCACAGTATATAAGCTATTAGTTATGGTTCATAATTTGTTGGACTATTTTTAATGTAAGGATAAACATTAGTTAGAAAAGACATGACCAATACAGGGTAAAGCAGATGGTAAAATTGTGTCCCCATTTTGTAAGTATTATCCAGAGCAAGTACTCCAGTACTACTCCATAATATCATAAGTACCATTACTTTAAATGTAAATCGTCACAAAGTCTTCTTAATTTCTTAATTGTGTTTGTAAAAACTACATTTATATTGATTTTTTAGTGTCAAGATTATGCTAGGATCATGCACCAATAGATAATATACAACTTTTCTAAGTAATAGGTTGTTCCACTTAAAGCTCATGTGATCATGTTATGAAGTTTACTTTGAAATGAAAGAAAAGGACTTCCATAACTGTTGAAAGCTATTTGACAGAATAGAAAGATAAGAACTAAAATTCTCCTTTTGATTGCAATGGACAGTATATTTTGTAACTAATATGTTCGTGTTGATTGCAATAAACAGTATATTTTAGGTGGACCTGAATCTATTGCATTTTACTTTGAATGATATTTATCTTTAAACTAATTAAAGCATGTATTTTGAAATTACCTTTTTGTATTTTAAAGTATAGGACCATTCAAAATGGAGAAAGTTTGAGGTATATTTTGTTGTATGAAAGCATTTTCATATATGAAAAAATGCCTTAGTTTGAGATGAGATATTCCTCATCATCCATAAATATGAGTTATAATTAGGTAGTTAATAAAAAAAGCAATGACACAAGACTTCTTTATCTACAGACATGCAGAAATGGATAGATATGGGCGTGAAAAAGAGGCTGCCTTAGCCAAGGTGAAGGAGGGGTATGCTGAGAGAGAACAGTCACTTCAGAATACAATCAGAGACCTACAGTCAAAGTTAGAAGACAGTCAAGTGGAAATCAGAAAACTACAATGGTCTTATTCTGATCTACAGAAAGAAAAGGAAATACAGGCTGAAAAGTGAGTATTGAAACAGGGAAGTAAGGATTCAAATTGGTTTAAATTTGGTTCTGTTAAAGAAATTACAACAGACTTAGTCTGAGTCTCATAGCAAATCTCTCTTATATACAAAAAATCAGGTATTTATAGAAATAAGATTGTTTACTCATACATATATACATATATAGATAGTGATGCCCATAAAATGTAACCATTTGTTTAATATGGTCATGCTTCAGACAAACAAATTACTAACAGATAAAGATAGAAATAATCATATTGTTATCTGATGTTGAATGTTTTACATGTGAATTTCCTAAATACCTTTTTATATATATATATATGCATTTAATTTAGTTTTCTGATCAAAATTTGTTCTTTTCATTTTAAATTTACAAATAACAAAGGAATTAAGATGTCAAATTAAAGTAAAAAGTTTTTTATTTAAGATTGAATGATGAGATTGTACAATTAAAAGAGAAATGGGATAAACAGATTGTAGAAGTGTCGAGAAGTCAGGTCAATAAAGACATAGAAGTTCAAACTCGCAGAGAAAATGAAGAAAAACTGAGGGCAGAAATAAATCAAAAGAAACAGGATATAGAAAGGTTTGTGTGATAAACAGGATGTAAATCTTTAGGAATTTGTCAGTTGTTTATGTACTTGGCCTTTAGACTTTGGTGTAAAAATATCTTATCATCCATCAGTACCACATCTTAGTCTCATACTGGTACAATGTTTTGTTTGTAACTATTCATCTTTTACCTTCAGATCATGGTGTTGCCCATCATTGACCCACATTTACCTGTATATATAATTGTATATATATGTATATTATTCTTTTTGGTATGGGTTGTATCTTATTAAATCAGTCATTTGCTTAAACCAATTTTGTTCTGTGTAGGTAAATGTGAAATGTATTCGCAACAGAGAGAAAAACTTGCCAATAAGTTTAATTTTTTTCTGTGCTGTACAAATATCCAGCCAGTTTAACAGTGTGTTGAAACTTATCAATTTATCTAGCCAATTTAACAAACATACAGTTTTTTTATCCCAATTGTTGAGTTAGTTTTCGAAATGGACAAGACATGACTTAAAAGCGCACTGAATGTTCATGTAGTATTTGCTGGTGGACATTAAGCTGTACTACATCTGCCCAAACCTGTTTCTGCCTTATATCATTATAAGTGAAAGAATCAACTACATTTTGATTACTGTTATACAGGTACAAAAAAGAGTTAAGCCAGGCAGCTGACAGAGAGGCCAGTTTAGACAGAAGTCAGGCCCAATTAGAACTTGACTGGCAGAGAAGATTTGAGGATGTAGAGAGAAACCAGTATGAGAAATCAGAAGAATTGATACAGAAATTAACCAGAAATAGAGATGATGTGAGTTTAAGAATAGAATTTGATGTTATATCAGTGATTAGTTCATCATGTACATACATTTGAGATTGAGTCAAAAAATAGTATAAAAAGCCAAAAATGTATATAGTTTAGATATAAGAAGATGTGGTATGAGTGCCAATGAGACAACTCTCTGTCCATGTCACAATTTGTAAAAGTAAACCTTTTTAGATCAAAGTACAGTCTTCAACACAGAGCCTTAAGTCACATCGAACAGGAAGCTATTAAGGGCCCCAAAAATAACTAGTTTAAAACCATTCAAACGGGAAAACCAAAAGTCTAATTTATAGAAATGAGAAACAGGTATGAACCACATCAACAAACAACAACTACTGACAATCAAGTTCATTTTAATCTTTCACTCTTTTCTTATGATTTATTTCACTGTAGAAAAAAGTGTTTAGCATTGATTTAAGATTTCCAAGTGTAGCAAATAGAACATTCACCAGTTTTAGGGGAGATGATAATTATGTTATTACACTCTCCAAGGTGCATATTGTCAAATGAACAATTTTTCATAAAAATAAACAATAATAGATATAATGGTTAGGATTTCAAAAGTGAATAAACTAGCAAGTATTTTATAATAGCACAGGATTATATATTGCATTTTAATTCCCCAGAGTGTGTTTGGTGTTTTTTTGTAGGAGTCATGAGTTTTAACATTTTGAGATATAGAGTATGACCTTTTTTCTCAGAGTTCTCTAACTGAATATGAACTTAGCAATAAACTTATCAAATAAAATCAAGCTATAAATCAGGGTTTATTATTGACAGATTGTAATAGTGGCAAATCAATTGATAACCTTTTTACAGTATATTCAGCTTCAAAACAAAGTCTAGAACAAGAAAAATTTATTGTAAGATTTCATTTGATTTTCGATTGACTGAGTCAGAAAAGTAATTTGAATGTACTGATGATCCTATTTAAGGCTTTAGCTACAGTTAAAGAAAAGAACAGAGAACTGGAGCACAGGGAGACGCTAATACGGACACTATACAGGGACAGGGAACAAGCTCTCTCTACACTGAAGAAACATGGAATCACAGTAGATAAAAATATTAATGTAGGTCTAATGTTTGTATGTTCCGTATCTGCCTCCTTTAGTAGGAGCACCACCATGGGTTATGGTGTAAAAAGGAAGACATTTAACACACTGTATCGGTACAGATTTAATGTGAGCATTTGCCTATCCAGTTTTCCAGCCTGGCCTTGATGGGTCATACTACCAGAAAGTTAACCTTTCCCAAAACAATAAGTACAATGTAATAAAGCATATGAACACACCCACTCACCTGACTCGTTCATCCTCAAAAGTATAAAAAATGCATCATATAAAAAAACATTATATACAAAATAAAGGATAAGGTCACCCCGGATGCCGCACAAATGCCTAGACAACTAAAGGAAAACCGGAGAGGACATACTTGGAATCCAAACAGATATGGCTAAATGCCCAGCTGTATTCTTGGTAGAGGAAAGCCGAAAATCCTATGATAAAGTATCTCGGAAAGAAACTACCGATAAATTAGGGGAACAGCTAAAACCCTCAGACATCAAATAGATTTGTCTGATAGTTTCCCACATGGAAACTACTAATGGATCCCAACTGACTACATGTCTCAAACAAACCTGAAAATATCTGCAGAACCTTTCTCAACAAAAAAATATAATCCAAATCAAATTACCCGGTATAGTGTTATTTCTCTAATTCTTTGGCAATTTAACCCTTTCCAAACATTGTTTAAAAAAATCAAACAAAGTGTGTTTGCAATGATTATGATCTCAGAAGACCATGGATATGTTTAAGGGCCATACATTTTATCAACTCACTGGATGAATTCAAAAAGGAATGAATTTAAAAAACAAATGAAATTTTCAGAATACTTTAAACTGTTTAATTTATTGGTACCAATACCCAAATAAGCTATCATTTTAAATGTTGACATGAGAAAATGAATTGTTATATACTTTCGTTTAAAAAATGCAGTATAATATAAAAATTAAAGGAGATGTAGGGTAAATGTCAATGAGGCAGCCACCCAATGCTTATTTCTTGGCTTTCCAGGATTTCTGCATTCATGTCTGTAGCAAAAGGAATATATGTAAATTTGTGGGCAATGCTATGTTTAATAGTCATTTGTTACTGTTTCTAATATTTTTTTGTAACAACAGGTCGATATTGAGAAAGGTTTAAACTTTGTGGACAAAGAACAAGTTGAAAACCTTAAACAGCAAAATCAAAGTTTAAAATCAGTCATCAAAGAAATGAGAACTCAGATGGAAAATTTAGGTCATGACCTACCTCAGATGACACTTATGGACCCAGTGAAGAAAGATTCCTCAAATGGTAGGTGGTTATAAAGAAGGGAAATAACTCTGTTTGATAAGTAACAGTCCCAAAAACCTCTGTTAATATTTTGTTGTTATTTATTATGCCCCACCTAAGATAGTAGAGGGGCATTATGTTTTCTTGTCTGTGGGTCCAATCGTTCGTCTGTTCGTCCGTTCTTTCATTCGTCTGTCCAGTTTCAGGATAAAGATTTTGGTCAAGGTAGTTTTTGATGACGTTAAAGTCCAATCAACCTGAAACTTAATACAGTCAAACCTTGTTGTGTCGAAGTCAGAGGGACCAGACGAAAGTATTTGATTCATCTAAGGTTCGACTCATCAGAGGTCAAAAGTGAAGTAATGTATTTGAAATGTATGAAATACCAATATGTGATTTTTGAAATTAGATTCGAGTTTATTGATCATTGTGCTTTTTTGGATATGATAATATATGATTGTGTATATATGTTTCTTATTTTTTCTTTGTATATAAAAATGTAAACACAGTTAACATAGTTTATTCTTTACTGAGCAAATAAACTATTTTGAACTTCGAGACATCGGGTTCAATTTACATAAATTTTACATAGACAGTACTTAAGAATTACCTTGACTTAACAGATAATTGGAATCATCCAAGTTCGACTCATCAGAGGTTAAAATGCATTGAACAAACAAAATTTCACAGAAGATCTCCAAAAATTGTCATTAGATTCCGAAAGTTGAAACCTTTGTTGGGGAATTTGAGAACACTATGGAATCTTTACTTAATATTCATGCACCAATGCAGGAAAAGACACAAATATGTAGAGCACCCAAGCCCTGGTTCAACGAAACGATCATGTCTTTGAAACGACTTATGCGGAAATCGGAAAGACTCTGGCGTAAACACCGAAAACCGTGTGATTACGAAATTTATAAATCATCCATGAACAAATACCACCATGAACTTAGAAACGAGAAACATTCCATTCTTAGTCAAAAAGTACTTTCTTTTAAAGGTGATTCTAAAAAGCTATACAAATTCGTAAAAGACTTAACAGGCAGTAAGGCAGAAAATCTGATGCCAGCCGTTGAAAACGAAAATGAACTTCCCGATAAATTTGCGGACTTCTTCATGAACAAAATAAAAATTGAATAATTCGTGATTCTCTGAGAGACTTTGACGATTACAAACCATTGTTTAAAGACGTTCCGTTATTTACATCATTTAAAAATCTATCAGAAGACGAAGTTAAGACCATCATAAATAAATTGCAATGTAAATCATGCGAACTTGACATTTTGCCTACGAAAGTACTTAAATCCTTCCTTAGTGAATTGTTGCCTGTTATCACAAAGTTAGTTAACTTGTCTCTTAGTCAAGGCGTCTTCCCATTAAGATGGAAGCAAGCGGTAGTCAGGCCTCTGCTGAAAAAGGCTGGTCTTGAACTAATTTACTCAAATTATAGACCAGTAAGCAACTTGTCTTTCCTGTCTAAATTAATTGAAAAATGTGCGCTATATAGACTGAATGAACACGTGAAAGATCATGATCTCCTTCCTACAAACCAATCTGCGTATCATCAATTCCATTCGTGCGAATCGGCCCTTCTACGACTCGTTAATGACATGCTCGATGGGATGGAGCATCAAGAAGTCAACGCTTTGATCGCTGTTGATTTAAGTGCAGCATTCGATACTGTAGATCATAGTATTTTGATAAATGTACTCGAATATCAGTACGGTGTAAATGGAACCGCACTTAAATGGATCGATTCCTATTTGAGACCTCAAAGCTGTCGTGTAAATGTCAGCTCTACAACATCATCAGAGCGACAACTTGAGTGTAGCGTACCACAGGGAAGTTGCTTAGGTCCCTGGCTTTATTTAGTCTACGCCGGAACCCTATTCGACATTATTCCACCATCTATTACTGTGTACGGATTTGCAGACGACCATACTGCTAATAAACGTTTCGTGCCATTATTAACGAATGAGATGGATGCAATAGGTGACTTACAGGACTGCACTGTTCATATAAACATCTGGATGAACAGTAACAAACTAAAAATGAACAATGCGAAAACAGAGTTTATTCTCTTTGGCAGTCGACAACAACTCTCTAAATGTCAGACAAAAGAAATAATCATTTGTGGAGATGTTATAAAATCAAATACGGTACTTAGGAGCTTTTCTGGATGAGACTCTAAACTTCAAATAGATATAGGAAGATGTGGTGTGAGTGCCAATGAGACATCTCTCCAAACCATTACTAAAAAATGTAAGACAGCAATGATGAACTACTACAAAATAAAGTGCATAAGATCCTATCTATCGAAAGAAGCAACTGAAACTTTGGTCTTATCTTTTGTTATTTCACATTTAGATTATTGCAATGTTATACTTTTTGGAATTTCACAAACTGATTTATATAAATTGCAACGTATACAGAATATGTGTGCCAAACTTGTGTTAAACCGTTCTAAGTATGACAGTGCCAAGCAGGCATTGTTAGACTTACACTGGCTTCCGATCAAAGCCAGAATTACATTAAAAATCTTAACATATATGTACAACTGTCATGTAGGTAATGCACCGTCATATTTGATCAATTTGTTAAATCCTCAAGTGTCGAAACGTTCATTAAGGTCGTCAGAGTCATCTATTGGTTGTTATGCAGTCCCATATAACAAAAAGAAAACTTTTTCAGATAGAAGCTTTAGTACTATTGGGCCAAAATTGTGGAATGAACTAGGTACAAATGTAAGAAACTCTGAATCTTTGGATATTTTTAAATGTCGGTTGAAAACATTGTATTTCGAAAATTATTTTGAACTTTTCTGACTTTTTTCTTGTGTATCACAGTTTAAATTTTCAATTTTTGGTATTGTACATACATACTGTGAAAGTACTTTTATTCGTGGGGTACCAATTTTCGTGGTTTTCGTGGATGACTTAATCCACGAATTTAAGTGTCCAACGAATAAAAAAAAAAAACCAGTGTCCAAACCAAGACATTGAAAGATCCCCATCGGTATGTTTGACTACTGATATAATCTAGAAAATGATATATTGAATAACGTGAAAACTGAGAATACCTCAATAGTGGTCATAGAACTACAACTGCATGCAGGATTGTACCCATTTAATCTTTAATAACCTAAACTGTACAACTTTTGATCTATTAATTCTCATAAAAAATAGTTTTGATCGATGAAAGTCATCTTTCCGGTATAAATATGCTAGAATGATAAAGTGTCCATTTTATATCCTCATAGTCCTCGCACATATGGGAAATAATAATTTCATGCTGGGCTTTATTTTGATAAGAATTCTTTGACAATTCAAGATATGTTTATAGCATTTGTTTATATTACTGTTTTCTTTAGGTGACATGTTTATGGCCTAATTAACACCTTTGATGGTCTTTAATCTGGTGATCACTTTATCATGGGTTAATTAGTGTTATAACTAAGATTTACACGGGTCAATGTTTACTTTGCAATTTCCTTCAATCAAGACTATTTGTTACCTTCGTTTCTAAAGGCTTTTTTTTTAAAAAGATTTCTAAAATCCACGAATTTTAAAACCCACAAACATGTAAATATTGTTCAAACCACGAAAATTGATACCCACGAATTAAAGTACTTTCACAGTATTGTATTTTTGTTTAGTATTTTTGTATTTTATATGTCATTTATGTACAACGCCATTGAATACATATTGTATATGTAGAAATAGGCGTTTAATTAAGTTTTCATGTTTCATGTTTCATCAAACAGAAATTAAGCCGGGACCGAGAATTAACTTCAACTCCTCCAAATTTTCGACACAACCAAGTTCTGACCACAATTTCACGGTCCACTGAACATAGAAAATTATAGTGCGAGTGAGGCATCTGTGTACTGGGGACACATTCTTGTATTCTTGGATTCAGGAAAAAAAAAGGAATTTTCATAGATACTTCATTTCTTGACTTTCAGGATTTCTGCTAGACTTGCTACAATTCCCTTTCTAATATTTCTCTCTTACTAATTTATATGTTTACTGATAAGTGCCAGCCTACTGATTGCCCTTGGAGAACTTCCTCCTGCAGATGTCATTATAATTGTAATCTCCTAGTTATAGCAGTAAAATTATTAAAGGGGCAAAATTGAAAAAATAATAATAATTAGCAAGTCTAGATTTCTGCATTCATGTCTGTAGAAAAGGAATATTAAAATTTGTGGCATATGACTTCCTATGACAAATTATAAAATTTATATGGAATATTATTTAAAATATATTATAAGATGCATTGAAATTGATACATCAGATGGATTGGGGGAGCATTACATTCTCTTTAATGTTCACACACACACAGTAAGGAAACAACCAGTATAGAAAGTATAAAAAAGAGGGGGGGGGGGGGGGGGGGGGGGGGGCTATCTCAGTAATATTAGTAGTTCAAATAAATAACCACTGAGTTTAAGGTTATTGACATGAAATGCTTCAGAGAACTATTACAGTCATACAGGAAATCAGATTTCATTTTTCTATTTTTGTTGTGTAATGGAGGATACAAATAGAAAAGACTAAGAATACTTCAACAGTTATAAAGGAAGGAAATGAAATTTGAATCAATGTTTTATCCTCTGTAAGTGCATGATATAAACAGGAAACTTATAGCACTACCTTAGTTATACAGGAAGGAACTCAAATCTGAACAGGAAATATGGCTTATAAATCATATTTGAAGTCTTTTTGTCTTTAGAACTTTTTAAAAGAATATTAAAGTTCAAACTTCTCTCTTTGTTCACAATAAATACCCTACAAGAACACAACTATTTTTCTTGTAGAGTATGTCACAGACTTGGAAGATGAAATAAAGAAACTAAGACAGAAAACAAGAGATTTAGAAAGTCAAATAAGTAATACTAGAAAGCATGGACAAATTCCTACTGTATCCATGGTAACAAATGAACATGATGTGATGTCACAGGTCAAGGACAACCATATTGTGAAATGTCACATTCAGTCCCTAAATGAAACTCTAGGTATGTAACACCAAGTGAGTTAGTTCCACATTTTAAGTGCATAGAAAAAAAAATATCTCAAGGAAAAATATAGAAAAACTCAGTAGATAATGCCTGATGACAAAAAGGGAGTAATTCCGGTAAGGGCCAAATTTGGCCTCAAATTTCAGGTTCATCTGACGAAGGATTTTGAACACTTTTTAAACTGACTTAATGGTACTAGTACCCGATATATGGGCATTGTATTGTCAAAAACAGCGCATATTTATGTACCAGAAGCATTTTACTGTGCAATAAATAACTAAAAGTTAACATTTTAACAATTTTGTAAAACTGCTATATTTTGGGGCCAAAAAAGGGTCTAACTGGACCTACTCCTTTCTCAAGAGTACCACTATATTTTGTTTGTCCATTTCTCTCACATCATCTAACTGTTTAGAAGTTTGAGGTTTTTGATATAATTAAATAAGTCTTGAGAACTTCTTTGGACCAAATGTTGTAATAGTGCTATCAAGATTACCTGTTTAAGGTGGTACCTAACACTACAGGGAGATAACTCTGCAATATCAGCTAAATGTTTTAATAACGTTGCAATATAAAGCTTCACAATGATCAAAATTAGTGTTTGTCAAACTGCTATATAACCAGTGTAATTTTTCTGATTAATCGGTTGGTTCAAATTTTTTGAAATTCTTATATTTTTGTCAAAGGGTCAAAGTAAATACTTTGTCAAAATTTTAAGAAAATTAAACGAGCCAAATTAATTTTAGTTAAAGTGTTAGGTACCACCTTAAACTGAGTTGGATATTTATGACCACCAGTTGAGAAAAAATGAATGATCTGTAAATCCTGCAATTAAATTAAAAAATCTACAAATAACATAAAATTCAGATGGTCCTTTTATTTTTGTGTAAGAATAAAGATAGGATGGTCCAACTAAAATGTTTATCAGTGAGCACAGCTTGTGATGAGGAAGTTATTGCTAAGTAGGAATATTCCACTAGTAAAGGTTTTATTAAAGAAATTGTGACTTTCAAAATTAATTTGAAATACTGTGGTTTCATTTATTTTCTTGGGTTTAAACTGAGTTGGATATTTATGACCACCAATTGAAATATAAATGTTCTGTAAATCCTCAATTAAGTTAAAAAAACCTACAAATAACATAAAATTCAGATGGTCCTTTTACTTTTGTGTAAGAATAAAGATAGGATGGTCCAACTAAAATGTTTATCAGTGAGCACAGCTTGTGATGAGGAAGTTATTGCTACCAAGGAATATTCCACTAGTGAAGCTTTTATAAAAGAAATTGCGACTTTCAAAATTAATTTGAAATACAACACTTTGGTTAAGATGATAAAGTAATATTTAAATGTCTATAGGTTGCACTTTGTACAAATTAGACTATTTACCGGATTTGATATCACATAAGCACAGTGTAGATACTATTCTGTACGCTATCCGGAAGTCGCGATTTTCGAAGCGAGGATTTCAAACTGCCTAACAGAACGGTTTTGTTTTGGTGCTTTTTCTCATCATTTGTTTACTCCTATATTTATAAAGTGCTTTGCACATCTTAAATGTATGTATAGCATCATAGATATGCGTAACTGCAACAAAAACATGCAGTAGAATATAAAATATACGTGTGCATCACACCAACTTCATAACAAAAAGTGAAATCGATTGACAATTTTGCTCTCGTAGTACAAAGCAAATAATCTTTTATTTGTAAATATTTGCATCAGTTTACAGTTAAATATATACTGTTTCAATATTCCTACCGTATTTAAGTAGAATGTTCGTATTTCTAATAAAAAAATATGCTTTCCTTGAGGATCCCAAAATAAATTACTGTACGATCAGTCCAAAACTGACTGTATTCTAGAAGCGATTTCAGATTTTTTGTCTGTATGACCAGTCGTGATTTTGAAGAAAAAAACCAACAACAAATGGAAGTTTTTAACGACCTTGACTGAAAAACAACGGCAATTTGATGGTATATACGTGTCTATGTGATATTATGATTGTGTCCATGGAACTATAACGTGTAATTTCTTTCATCGGACAATATAAATATATTTCTGATGATTTTTGTAGACGGCAAAATAATTATATTTTTGTTCCGTCAGTGTTACTTAAAATCAAATGCCCAAAAGGCACTACGTGATTCGCTTGTGGACTTTGTATTAGTGTGTCGTTGCAGTTACCTGTTTAACTATTACATTTTTAAACACTATTTACACCGTCTGCCGTTGACACATTGGTGATAACATACATCAAGCCTGTCTCTTTTAAAATGACAAAAAAATAGATAGAGAATGCTTTGTTTAAAACTTTAGGTATTGAGGAAAGAATTAACGAAATTATACCCCACCACTTCTATAGTCTATGTTTTGGAAAAAATAAACCACCAGAAAACTAAATTATAGGTGCACAGGGGCATCATTTAATAACGAATATGAGGAGTTTTATTAATATATGGTAAGATTTTGAAAGTTGCGTATAGTAAACGGGTACCACTCAATATTAAAGGTAGTGAAAAAGTCCTTATCATGGGAATAGAAACCGATGAATTTTCGAAAATTCAAAATAAGAGGTGCCTAGTTGAATTAAATGATAAGGATTCTGAAAAAAAGATTCATTAAGTTATGACAAGTGTCTGAAGGAAGTTGTGGATATAAAAAAGGTATGCTCAATATAAGCTTATGACAAAGTCCGTATTTTGACTATAGAAACATCAAAAATAGTTTTACCAAAAATTCTAAATAGAAGGTCCATAATACATTAATTGATAAAAAATTGAGCAGTTTTAGAAAAGTGTCACGGTTGGAAATACCTGATGGGTGCCCCCATATAATGCAATGTTCAAGTCCGTATCTTATATAAAGAAACCCCATAAAAGATTTTTTAATAAAATTCGAAATACATTCCATTTTTAATATATAAATAAGGCCGTTAATTTTCTCGTTTAAATTGTCATTTCGGGGCCTTTTATAGCTGACTTTGTGGTATTGGCTTTGCTCATTGTTGAAGGCCATACGGTGATCTATATTTGTTAATGTCTGTGTCATTTTGATCTCTTGTAGACGGTTGTCTCATTGGCAATCTTATACCGAATCTTCTTTTTTATATATTATCATTTATGATACGGAATCCGAGAAAAAATAATGTTATAGTTATACCAGTGACGGATTCAAGAAAAATGGGATCCGGCTGTTTGAAACTCTTTTTTTTAATTTTCAATGCATTTGTATGGGGACATATATTTGGAATCCTCTTTTCTCCTTGATTGGACCCCCCCTCTCCATTTAAAAATGTCTGGGAACCCCAATGTATATTAAGTGGTTTATGAGGAGATGCCCTTACAAAACCGGCGAAACATGTTGTACCGGTCCAACGGACGAACTGAAAGACGGACTTCATTATCACTATAAACCACCGCTTTACCAAGTGGTATACAATTGAGTGTGAAAGAGACAGATCTACATCCAAAACAAAGTGAAGGAACTGTGATTAATTATAGGCTACAGTACGGCCTCGAATGTTTGTAAATACATGCATTTTTATAAAACAATTACATCTGTGTGTTTGTACAATTTTAAGTATAACGGAGGACATTTCTGAAACTTAAATGAACAAACAAACCTTCCTCTTATTTCAGCAACATTCAAACATCCTTATACTTAATGTAGTAAGTCGAGTACACCCTATCAAGCAAAAACATGTTTAATAAGTTTTCAGGATGTGAATTTATTAAAATATATCTGTGTTATTAAGGAAAATGCAATCTTCTAATGTATCGTAAATAACTTTGAAATCACTACTAGAATACAGTGAAATAAAGACTGATCATACAGTTTCAAAATATACAAGCGAGACTGATTGTACAGTGAGAAATTCAAACAAGTGTAATTTTCTTATTTCTGGCTTCAAAGATCTGGCTGAAACTTTTACCACCACTAAAAATATACTTTATTTAGTAAATTAAGTCTGGTTTTTACGGTAATTTGTACAGTAAGGGTGCAAAAAGATTGTTTTCGGGTTCACCGACTGATTTACCGTAGTGATGCACTTGAAAATCTCTTGATTAAGGCAAAGATACGAATAATGAATGTGCTAAATTTAATTATAAACCATTTGTGAATATCGAAGTCAGCTGAATTAATCATTAAGCAATGTACAGATGAACATCTTACCGTTTAATATAGTATATCCAACAAATTTAAAATGTGATTCAAAAAGTTCTCGCTTCGAAAATCGCTACTTCCGGATAGCGTACAGAATAGTATCTACACTGTGATAAGCAACACGACGGGTGCCACATGTGGAGCAGGATCTGCTTACCCTTCCAGAGCACCTGAGATCACCCCTAGTTTTTGGCAGGGTCCATATTGTTTATTCTTTGGTTTTCTATGTTGTGTCATGTGTACTATTGTTTGTCTGTTTGTTTTTTTCATTTTTAGCCATGGCGTTGTCAGTTTGTTTTAGATAAGAGTTTAACTGTCCCTTTGGTATTTTTCGTCCCTCTCTTGTAAATACAGCTGATTCATAAAACACACCTCTTTTTGGGAAAAATATTCATTGATATTTTGTTTTGTTAAATTTACTGGTTCCCAGATATGATGTCCATGTTTCATCTCATTGAAATGTGACTTGGGAATATTACCAGTATAAATGCACATGGTAGGCCATGGAATACATTCTGTGTAAGACATAAAGTAAAGATAAGGGTAGTTCAGAATTTTAGTATAAGTTTAAACTCTTCGAAGTTTGGGGCATATAAAAATTGAAAATATACCGCACAACCCTATGTTTTGACCTTTAAATAAAAAAGTAGTGCATATCAGCTTTCCGTTCTAGGATATACATTTTAACGAAACTTCATAGTAAAATTGGCACAGTTTTTGGCATAAATGGAGTTCCTATGGGAAATTAAATTGTCTATATTTACAGATACGCCACCTGTAAAGCTTTTTCATAGCAATTTTCTATACAATGATTTATATAATTTCATTTGAAATGTTTTAACCATACAGGTGCTTTAAGAACAGAGAAAATAGAATTATCAGCACAAGTAAAGAAACAGCAAGCTCGTATTATATATCTAGATAACCTTGTGGACAAACTATCAAAAGAGGTGAGATAAATTAGTACATGGAGTAATTATTCAAAAAGTATAATTTTTAAGTGCTCTTTGTATGTAGTAATTTATCTAGGTGCTATGACTTGTTTGATTGTTATTTTTTTATAAACTGCAGAGTAAAAATGCTTATAAAGAATTATAATTAAGGTTTTATGATTAATGTTTTTAACAAAGTATTATATCAGTTTTGAGTAGGATTTTTTAAAAAGAGAAACGTTCAAAAGAAAGAAGTGTGGTATTTAATATAAAAAAATACTCACCATAGGTCATGTGCAGTAAAATTTAGGAGCAAACTAAGTCTAAGCAGAAAATTTTGACCAAGTATTGTTTTCAAATACAAATTAAACTATATTGATAAAAAGATACCAAACTGATAATATGCTTTTAATGTTTTATGTTATTTTAAGAAATCTTACTACCGTAATCAAGTAAAAATAATACTTAATGAATTATATTTTCTTATACAGCCAAAGACAAAACAGATAGAGATAGATCAGTTGCAGTATGAGGTTGGAGCTCAAGGTCGTCGTTCTGTGGCAGAGATAGCCAGTCTTAAACAGAGAGTATCAGACCTGGAGATACAGCTAGTGGAAGCCAGGAAAGAAGCTGACGAATATTATAAAGGAAATCTGGAGAAAAACATGGATATATCTTCATTATCACAACAGGTATTATATGTTAACTCTGTGGGATTTTCTTTCTGTGTTGAAGACCCATTAGTGGCCTTGGGTTGTTTTCTGCTCTTTGGTTGGGATGTTGTTTCTTTGACATATTCCTCATTTATCAAATTTACATGAACACACCTTCCCATGAACTTTTTTCCTGAGTACAAGTTTAATTTGTTTTTGTTTTGTTTCAACCATTTACAAGAACATAATATTGAATATCAATTTGCTTTTATTATTCAGTTAAGTTTAGATTGGCAAAAAAAAAGCTCATTGTATTTAACAATAATATATTATACTAACACATTAGCTCTGTCCTATTTTAATTAAAAATTTGATAAAATTGTATAATGCAAATGAAGATATTATATAAAAAAAGAAGATGTGGTATGATTGCCAATGAGACAACTACCCACAAAAAGACCAAAATGACACAAACATTAACAACTATAGGTCACTGTATGGCCTTCAACAATGAGCAAAGCCCATACGGCATAGTCAGCTATAAAAGGCCCCGATAAGACAATGTAAAACAATTCAAACGAGAAAACTAATGGCCTAATTTATGTAAAAAAAATGAACGAAAAACAAATATGTAACACATAAACAAATGACAACCACTGAATTACAGGCTCCTGACTTGGGACAGGCACATACATAAATAATGTGGCGGGGTTATACATGTTAGCAGGATCCCAACCCTCCCCTTAAACCTGGGACAGTGGTATAACAGTACAACATAAGAACGAACTATAAAAATCAGTTGAAAAAGGCTTAACTCATCAATTAGTCTAAAAACTTTTATTAGGTAAAAATAATTAAATATTTTGAATGATCAAGTTTCTGAATACAATATAATTTTACTATTTTTGTTATTAATATGGTATGGTTTTTTGAATGAAATAACGTTCTATGTCTCTGCAATATAAGACTGTTGTAACTTCTATTACAGATATCACAACTAAAGATTGATTTATCAGAGAAAAGACCTGTTGTTAACTTTGGTGCTCAGGTATATACTTTTGTTATATTAAAAAAATAACTAAGATGTGGAAATATAATAACATTAGTTTGTACAAAATTTAATTGGATAAAGTGTAGGTGTATAGGTGACAGTTCTTCACATGAGAGAAAGATAAATATAGATTCTTCCACTGCACCAAGTGTGATATAATATTTATCCACTCGAAACAGGTAAATTTTAAAATTTTAAAAACACAAGGCTTGTATAATGCACAAGATTTGTTGGTGGAATCTGTTTCTCTAATGAAAAAAAAAATCATTCTTTTCAAACGACCCACAGAAAGATGTGTTCTTTCTAGCTGACACCATCAGGCATGTTAAAAACAATCAACTGTCAGGAAAATGACATATCGAGACGGAATTAGAGAAATCAGAAGAACAAATTCATTATAAAGTTAAAAGTAATTGAATTATTACAAAATATAGCAAATTTTACACACATCTCGATTACATATATATACATATGTAGGTTTTAATTAAATGTTCTTCATATGATAGAATTTACAGTTAAATTTGCAGACACATATTTATTTACCTCTTGTTTTAAGCATACATACATTTATTCTTGCAATGATTTATAGGAGCTAGTCATACAACAACTACAGGATGAAATGTCTAGATTAAAACAACAAGCAAGTCATGTGACATCATCTGGTCCAATCCGAAAACAGTCTTCAAATGTCCAAGTGGAGGAACTACAAGAAAAACTGAAGTCTGCTGCTAAACACATTGCACAGCTGGCCAAGGAAAGACAACAGTTGATAGAGATGGGTAACAGACTAAGAGCAGAACTAAAGAAAGCAGGTTTGTGTTAAGTTCCAGTTTATATGCATTAAGGAAAGACATCACTAAAATGACATACATGAGAAGGTTTCATGAGGATCTGTTTCATCCAATAATTATTAACTGCTAAAACTGAATCAATACAATTCGAAAAAGAATATGCGTTTACTCTTTTTATTCAGTTATCTAAGAAATAATTCATGGCAGCTGTAGATTTGTTTTCATTTACCCATTGGTTGGGCATTTATATTCGTATTTTACTCATCGCTAACGCTCAGGGTGAAAAATTAAAAATGTCTGGTAGTAGAAATAAGTTGGTCGTAAAGTGGAACGACCATTTTTGTGTATTACTGCGTTTCCGCTAAAGGTAGATATATTGCAATTATACTGGCTGACATAATAGGATGTAATATTGTTCAAACTTTATGTAAAATGATTCTATTATGTTTTTATACTTAATTTCCAACTATCACTCTTGTCTTAGACATATTCTATACTTTTCAGCATATTGAATTTATAAATCTTAATTCCCAGGTGTTGCCCCACCATCCAATCCACATAGCACAAGTTATATTCCACCATCCAACCAACCTACTACAAGACATATTCCACCATCTTTGCAAAGTGAGGATCCTACAAATCCACTGTCACAACAATTTCTAAATAAACTGACCCAGCTAGAGAAACTACAGTATGAACTGACCAAACAGGTGAGTGACCACTAGTCAAACAGTGACCCTATGAGAAAATAAATTATCAGTTAACTGACCAATTGCAAGAAGCCAAAGTATGTACTCAACAAAATGGTTAGCATTCACTCAGTGGCCCAACATCATAATGATAAATGTGTTGCACAGTTCTACCATGCAATGTTGATCATACTACTATGTGGCATGTTCGTTCAACTCTGGTCTTAATTGACTAGAATTTCTGTTTTCCTGCTCACAACAATGGCTCCCTCAGGACTCACTAGATCTTCCCACCAACCATCTGCCACAATATAACCAACAGTGCAGAAAGTGGCAATACACACCATTAATCAATCAATTAAAAAGTGTTGAATGATAAAGCTCCCTATGCATAACCTTCACATCAACAAGTACCCAGTTGACAAAGATTGTAACTTTTAGTATTCCCTTATTTTAATGTCATTATAACTCATCAGAACAATTACACCCCAAATGTGACCAATAAAAAACAACAATTTTGTGCTGACAGGTTTACTCTATAGAAGCAAATCTTGATTGACTATAAGCCTAATCAAAGCAAATAAAATATTTTTAAATCAAAGGTAAATATATAGAAATATATTTTTAGAAATATATATTTAGAAATAAGATCCAGATGTTAACAAAATATATGAAGTAATATAAAATTTTATTGTATAAGATTTAATATAATAGTTATATAAAACACATGTTTTGTTAGGCTCTGATCCTGTCCATAACGTTATAGTATGGTATTAACTTTCTGTTTTGCTTTTTCCAATCATATTGTGTTGTAAAATGATGCCCTTTATGGGTTCTTGATTAGATTAATAAAATTCTTATCTTATCTTATCTATATCAAATACAAAGAAGATATTCACTATTGTAAAAAATAATTTATGGTTTTAGCAATTACAGTATGCTCAAAAGTTTCCCGAGGACGGCAAAAGTACTATGGGATCTACATCTAACAATAACAACAACATTGGACAAACACAGGAGGAATATAGACCTCCATCTATACTGAAAAAATCTATAGGTAGGTCTCTAACACACTCATTTTACTTGGAATTGGTAAAGGGGGTGGGGGTGGCATGGTGGACGTAGACCTTAATTGATGCGAAATAATTTATAGGTAGATCTATTATACAAGATCTAACAGGATAGGCGAGTAGAAGGCTCCAGACCTCTTTCAATAATGAAAAAGTTTATAGGTCTTAACTTACTTGGAATTATACAGAGTCTAGGGAATGTAGACTCAATTAATGCTGAAAAAGTATATATATATGTATGAATAAAACTGAGAATGCAAATGGGAAATGTGTCAAAAGACAACAACCCAATGTTTATTTTATTCTGGTCTAACAGAATGGGAAGTTTATCTTATAGTCCAGTCAAACTAAGATTTAACCTCAAACTAATTGCAACAGAAAATGTTTTAGTTCTAATCTATAGCATTATGCCCTTTATATACACAGAAAAAAGTGCCATAAAATCTAACTTGAGGAAAACTCAAAATTAGCATTTTTAATTTTCAATGGAAATTAACATTGGAAAGGGAGATAACTCTTGGAAAATTAGCTTTTTGGGTCAGTTTTTGGTTGTTTTTCTTATAATTTATGTAAAGTATGATACTTTGATGGGGTTTTAAGTTTATATTTGACTAAATTATTTAATCTTCTGCTCATGAAATGTACAAAACCAAAGTGTTATGGGTAGTTTTATTTTTTTTCATGCATTTTTCTTAAAAGAAATTGCAAATTTGAAGCTTTATAACATTTTGAAAAAATAATGTGAAAATTTGGTATTATTTATATCTGTATATTATATTTTTTCAGCAACTTACTTATCTAAAGAAACTTTAAATCACAAAAAAAAGAATACATGCTTTATTATTGTTATTAAATTTCAGATTATTTACCTTGACATGTGAAAAATCCAATAAACGGTCAACTAATGAATGACTAAATCTAGATTATAGCTTGATTAAAGATATGAAAACAACTTTAGAGTTGTTTGTTATACTCTAAAGACCATTAAAAAATCAAGAATCAGTCCATTCTGATGATAAGAAGCAGTAAAGTTATAATTTTGTATCAATTTTTATTGGTATTTCTGTCTTTTTTGCACGAGTTATTTCCCTTTTCAATGCAAATCTCCATAGGAATTTTAAATGATGATTTTTTAAGTCTTCCTCAAGTTGGATTTTATGGGACTTTTTTCTGTGTATATTTTGGGTATAATGCTAAAGATTAAAACTTAAAAATCTTCTGTTGCAATTACTTTCGGGTTAGGGTCAAATTTATGCTAGATTGACTGCACTTATAGTCTTGTTTAAGAAGGGGAGAATATAAATACTGTAGTATCTTTAGGGGCATACAAAACTCCTTCTTGATTGAAAAATCTATTTATCTTTATTTACGTGTATCATATCCTCATTCAACAAATATATTGGCACATTCCAGAAAGGAAATAGACTATTCAATCCTCCACTTATATTTTGAAGAGGTTTATAGAGTTAAACGCTACTAGATTACTTCAAAGTAAATTTGTTTATGAATTAAAAAACAGGATATCACCCTTTAAGAAATAGATTTGACATAAAGAATTGTAAAAGGGTCTCTTTCACACAATAAGTTGTCATTTTTGTCGAGCCTGCAACTTTTGTTGCAGAAAGCTCGACATAGGGATAGTGATCCGGCGGCGGCGGCTACAGCGGCGGCGGCGGTGTTAGCTCACTTCTTAAAAGTTTTATATTTTAGAAGCTGGAAGACCTGGATGCTTCATACTTTGTATATAGATGCCTCATGTTATGAAGTTTCTGTCAGTCACATGTCCAATGTCCTTGACCTCATTTTCATGGTTCAGTGACTACTTGAAAAAAAAGTTAAGATTTTTTGTAATGTTGAATTCTCTCTTATTATAAGTAATAGGATAACTATATTTGGTATGTGCGTACCTTGCAAGGTCCTCATGCCCATCAGACAGTTTTCACTTGACCTCTACCTCATTTCATGGATCAGTGAACAAGGTTAAGTTTTGGTGGTCAAGTCCATATCTCAGATACTATAAGCAATAGGGCTAGTATATTTGGTGTATGGAAGGACAGTAAGGTGTACATGTCCAACTGGCAGTTGTCATCTGACCTTGACCTCATTTTCATGGTTCAGTGGTTATAGTTAAGTTTTTGTGTTATGGTCTGTTTTTCTTACACTTTATGCAATAGGTCTACTATATTTGTTGTATGGAATGCTTGTAAGGTGTACATGTCTAGCGGGCAGATTTCATTTGACCTTGACCTCATTTTCATGGTTCAGTGATTATAGTTAAGTTTTTTGTGTTTTGGTCTGTTTTTCTTATACTTTATGCAATAGGTCTACTATATTTATTGTATGGAATGATTGTAAGGTGTACATGTCTAGCGGGCAGATGTCATTTGACCTTGACCTCATTTTCATGGTTCAGTGGTTATAGTTAAGTTTTTGTGTTTGGTCTATTTTTTTTAAACTATAAGTAATAGGTCAACTATATTTAATGTATGGAAGTATTGTTAGGTGTACATGTCTCCCTTGCATAGTTCATTTGACCTTGACCTCATTTTCATGGTTCATTGGTCTTTGTTTAGCTATCTTGGTTACTTTTAAGTTTATGTGACAGTTGTAATAAAGCTTTATACTTAGGACTATCAACATAATATCAATGATTAGTAAAGAAGGTGAGACATTTCAGTGTGTGCACTCTTGTATTAACATGCCTTATTGCTTTATAGAAAGTGCAATTAAATAGAAATGCACCATGCTAACCTAAAAAATATGTTTGATCTGTTTTTAATTATAGACTTTGCAGATCAGGATGAATATATGGATGTACGTGGTAGCTATGGTGAAAGATCTCTGGCTTCTACAAACATCAGTATACCCGAATCTGATGGTAAAACACAGAGGGAACAGTTGGGGATCAGTATGTCATCGGTTGGAGGGGAATCATTACAGGAGATATGGAAACTTCTGGAAGATAGGCCTACCCCTACACCCAGATCTCCACTCAGAAAAGGTACATATATCATACACTTTATTGTGATTAGAAGATGCTGGTAGTTGTGATATTTTCAATTTGAATATTGCTAGCATTTCAATATAACCAATATATATTTATTTCTAATACACCTTCAACAATGATAATCAGGTACATTTAATGCCAAAAGTTTAAACAATTTGAAAAGTATTTCTGTATTGTATAACTTAAACAATTTAGGTATTGATATGTCATAGACATAGACATACAAAACATTGATTTTACTTAATGTCCTCATTTTTAGTCAATGACAGTTTACAATGAAATTGCATTAACCAATACATTCATTTCAAATATTTCGTTACTTTTATTAAAAGATGCCAACCTATAATTTTGTTTTAATAAATTAAAATCTCCTGTATATGTTATATTTAGATACAAGAAATACAAGATCAGCAGAGGGGAAGTCAAGTTCAGAAGACTTTGTTTTACAAGGATCCAAACCCACATATGAACAAAGATCTAAATCCCAGCCTTATAGACCCTCAGTGAAACCGGCCAAGAAGAAAGTTATAAATAAACAGCATGTAAGAAATTATAATTGGAGAGACGGAGACAATAGCTGACAAGTCGAATATTCAAAGTATATTTAAATTATCAGAATATCTGAAAGTGCTGGTTAGAATAAGAAGATTGGGACCAGTTTAAAGGAAAATTCAGAAAGCATGTATATGTAGTGAAATAGAAAAACTGAAATAGTATTAGATACAAGATCATGTCATACTTAGTAAATACTTGATAACCTGCGTTGAGAGAAACAATACAGGCTGAGTATATATTATTGATGGTATATATATATAAAAAGGATCAGAAAAGTATGCTAGATTTCATATAACATATTACCTCCATTTTTATTACGAACTTTTCCATTGAAAATTCATCATTTTTTTTTAATATTGTACATTAGAAAACATCCGTCTTAAACAAAGGAGCATTTGCATTTTAGTACTTTTTTTAATACAGCATTTTTGAACTGGAAAATTTTCTTGAAACTTGGATAAAGTTTTGATAATGTTTGGCTGAAGCATTTACAAAATATGTACATCATATCTACAAAACAATGATTGTTTTATTTATTTGTATAAGTAGGATCTGTAACTTTGAACACTGTTCATATAATGTATGTTATGATAATATGTTTATTATGAATTATCTGTGATATGTAATAAAAAAAATGCAGAAGTGTGATGTGTTTATACCTTTATATTTATAATTCTAACAATGAGAGTTTTACTGATCACTATAGTTAAACAGAGGAAATACATTAATAGTCAACAACAATAGAAAAATGTGGAAAATTACTCAACTTAAGTCACATGTTCGTTTCCAAAGTCAAGAATTTGGTTAATTGACCTTGACCTCATTTTCCTTCTTCAGTGGTTATAGTTGAGTTTTTGTGTTTTGGTCTGTTGTTTTTGTCAAGCCTGCAACTTTTGTTGCACAAAGCTCGACATAGGGATAGTGATCCGGCTACGTCGGTGGCGGTGTTAGCTCACTTCTTAAAAGCTATATATTTAAGAAGGTGGAATACCTGAATGCTTCATATTTTGTATATAGATGCCTCGTGTTATGAAGTTATAACTATATTTGGAATGTGCGTACCTTGCAAGGTCATCATGCCTGTCAGATAGTTTTCATTTGACCTCGACCTCATTTCATGGATCAGTGAACAAGGTTAAGTTTAGGTGGTCAAATCCATATCTCAGATACTATAAGCAATATGTCTTGTATACTTGGTGTATGGAAGGACTTAATGGAGATATAGGAAGATGTGGTGTGATTGCCAATGAGACAACTCTCCATCCAAATAACAATTTAAAAAGTTAAGGTATACATGTCCAACTGGCAGGTGTCATCTGACCTTGACCTCATTTTCACGGTACAATGGTTATAGTTAATTTTTTGTGTTTTGGTCTGTTTTATGCAATAGGTCTACTATATTTGTTGTATGGAATGATTGTAAGATGAACTTGTCTAGAGGGCAGATGTAAGCTGACCTTGACCTTATTTTCATGATTCAGTGGTCAAAGTTAAGTTTTTGAGTTTTGGTCCTTTTTTCTAATACTTTATGCCATAGGTCAACTATATTTGGTGTATGGAAATATTTGATGATCTATATTTTAATCTCGCTGGATTTATTTGACCTTGACCTCATTTTCACAGTTCATTACTCTGTGTTAAGTTTTTGTGTTTACGTCTATTTTTCTTAAACTATGAGAAATAAGTCAACTTTATTTTTTTGTTGTATGGAAGCATTGTAAGCTGTACATGTCTGTCATTGCATGGTACATCTGACCTTGACCTCATTTTAATGGTTCATTGGTCATTGTTTAGTTATCTTTATATTTTTAAAAACTATCAGCATAATATCAATGATTAGTAAAGAAGGTGAGACATTTCAGCGTGTGCAGTCATGTTATACTATAAGCAATAAGTCAACTATATTTGCTGTATGAAATATTTTATGATGTACATATAAGTCTGATATGTTTTATTTGACCTTGACCTTAATCTCATTTTTATGGTTCACTGCTCCATGTTAAATTTATGTTTTTTGTCTGTTTTCCATTTTTTTTAGCAATAGATCAACTACACTTGGTGTATGGAATGATTGTAAGGTCTGTCTGGCAGTTATGGCCTCATTTTCATGGTTCATTGGTCAATGTTATGTTTCCTGGTTTAGTTTGTGTCTTCCATGTGCAATAGGTCAACTATGTTTAAAGCATATTTGGTATATGGAATTATTGTAAGGTGTACATGTATTTCCATTTTGGTTTATCTGACCTTTACCTCATTTTCTTAGATCATGTTAAATTGAAGCGATGTGAAAACTATCAGTGCAAGTTGTAATAAATCTTTATATTTAGGACTATCACATAATATCAATAATAAGTAAAGAAAGCAAGACATTTCAGCGTGTGCATTTTTGTTATATTAAATATAGGTTGTCCTTTTTTGGTGTGGTTCATAATAAGATTAACGGTACCAATTTTCTTGCACCAGATGCGCATTTCGACAATACATGTCTCTTCAGTGATGCTTGTTGCCAAAATATTTGAAATCCAAAGCTTATATAAAAGATGAAGAGCTATAATCCAAAAGGTCCAAAAAGTATAGCCAAATCCGTGAAAGGAATCAGAGCTTTGCACGAGGGAGATAGAGTAAGTGTTTCTTGTTTCTCTGTTTATATATATATTAAAACATTGATTTCCCTGTTTGGATTGTTTTGCACTTGTAATTTTTGGGGCCATTTATATCTTACTATTAGGTGTGAGCTAAGGCTCTGTGTTGGAGACTAGACTTTTACCTTTAATTTTTAACCTTTTATACATTCTGACATTGATTGAGAGTTGTCTCATTGGCACTCTGACCTTATCTTCTTATTTATATTATATGGACATCATTGACAGGGACAAAACAAGTTCTTTGTTTTTGAATATAGAAATGATGCTTTACTGTCTTGTACTGATCTATTCCGTTTGTTTGAAGGTTTTCATGTACATTATGTCCCTGATTTCATCATACAGGATTGTCAAACAATGCAGAAAGCAGTTGAAAAAAGATTCATAAAAGAAAGACAAATCAAGGTAACAAGCAAAAGTTGAGGGAAAAGGATGTACTGCGAAAGGTGTAGTTGCATACACAGTTTGTATAGTAAAATAACAATAATATCGAACTGCAATGAACATTCAAAACCGAAAATCCCGCAGCAAATGACAAAATGAGAAGCTCAAACACGTCAAATACATGGAAAACAGCTACTTGGTACAGGAATTTCCTTATGTAGAAAATGATGTCTCTTGATATTTAAAGATTCAGACCATTAAAATATGTAGTGAATATGGTGCAATAAAACTGGTACCATTAATATTGTTTAATTGTTCTTCCTGATTTAGAAGCATTTTTTTCAGAACCAATCTAACTTTAAGTGTGAACGCATAGATCGGTTTGCAGTAGTATGCTTGAATCGAAAACAATGCATGCGCATGTATTGCGGCAAAACTACATAAGTATTTATTTACATATGGAGGAGCAGAATGAAAGGGATGATATATGGACTAACGAGGAAAGGTCCGTCCTATAGTGGAAGAAAGGTCACAAAACGAATAGGGGAGCACACCGAAAAGGAAATAAAAGTTGTGCGTATGATATGAAAGATATGCTACAGTTTTTTGTTTCAAAATTAATGAAAACTGCAAGACCAGTTTCAAAATATGAAATTGTGATTTAAGAGAAACAATAACTTCATCTATTCAGGACAAGTATTTTCTATCAGTGTATCAACACATGAATTTGATGAATTATACTATTTATACGTCGTGTTTACAGTTAAATGTGTAATTAGGTAAATTTTGGAATTGCAATACTGTACAAAATTTTCTACAGGATATTGATAACTGGTTCCTTTCCGGTGGAATAAGTCTCCCAATGAATAAATTAAACTTTCTTTTTGGAGACTTATCCAAGATATTCCCCAATAACCCATACAACATGATTTTTCTTTATATAAAACAATATGTGTATAATTCTAGATGCTTTAAAAAGAATCTTTCATTGCAAGCAATGACAATAAAGCTGAAAGATATGTATAAATAAGAGAGCATAATAGCTGTAAAAAATTAAAAGATAGCTGAATTGGACAATGTATGGAATGGTTTTGAAAAAAGTTTTATTAAATACCAGCTGATGTGTTCTTTTTTAGCTCACCTGGCCTAAAAGGCCAAGTGAGCTTTTCTCATCACTTGGCGTCCGGCGTCCGTCGTCCGTCGTCTGTCATCCTTCGTCGTTAACTTTAATAAAAATTTTCTCCTCTGTAATATTATTATAGATGGAGATAAACTGTAAACAGCAATAATGTTCAGCAAAGTAAGATTAACAAATAAATCAACATGACCAAAATGGTCAGTTGACCCCTTTAGGAGTTATTGCCCTTTATAGTAAATTTTTAACCTTTTTTCGTAAATCTCCATGGTCTTTTACAAAAATCTTCTCCTCTGAAACTACCGGGCCAAATTAATCCAAACTTGGCCACAATCATCATTGATGTATCTAGTTTAAAATTTGTGTTTTGTTACCCGGCTAACCAACTAAGATGGCCGCCATGTCTTAAAGTAGAACATAGGGGTAAAATGCAGTTTTTGGCTTATAACTCAAAAACCAAAGCATTTAGAGCAAATCTGACATGGGGAAAATTGTTTATCTGGTCAAGATCTATCTGCCCTGAAATTTTTAGATGAATCAGACAACCCATTGTTGGGTTGCTGCCCCTAAATTGGTAATTTTAAGGAAATTTTACTGTTTTTTGTTATTATCTTGAATATTATTATTATAGATGGAGATAAACTGTAAACAGCAATAATGTTCAGCAAAGTAAGATTTACAAATAAGTCAACATGACTAAAATGGTCAGTTGACCACTTTAGGAGTTATTGCCCTTTATAGTCAATTTTTAACCTTTTTTCGTAAATCTCCATGAACTTTTACAAAAATCTTCTCCTCTGAAACTACCGAGCCAAATTAATCCAAACTTGGCCACAATCATTATTGATGTATCTAGTTTAAAGTTTGTGTTTTGTTACCCGGCCAACCAACCAAGATGCCTGCCATGGCTAAAAATAGAACATAGGTGTAAAATGCAGTTTTTGGCTTATAACTCAAAAACCAAAGCATTTAGAGCAAATCTGACATAGGTAAAATTGTTAATCTGGTCAACATCTATCTGCCCTGAAATTTTTAGATGAATCAGACAACCTATTGTTGGGTTGCTGCCCCTAAATTGGTAATTTCAAGGAAATTTTACTGTTTTTGGTTATTATCTTGAATATTATTATAGATGGAGATAAACTGTAAACAGCAATAATGTTCAGCAAAGTAAGATTTACAAATAAGTCAACATGATCAAAATGGTCAGTTGACCCCTTTAGGAGTTATTGCCCTTTATAGTCAATTTTTAACCTTTTTTCGCAAATCTCCATGATCTTTTACAAAAATCTTCTCCTCTGAAACTACTGGGCCAAATTAATCCAAACTTGGCCACAATCATCATTGATGTATCTAGTTTAAAATTTGTGTTTTTTATAATTTGTAAATTTTTACTGACATTTTCCACTGAAACTACCCAGACAAGTTCATTATAGATAGAGATAATTGTAAGCAGCAAGAATGTTCAGTAAAGTAAGATGTACAAACAAATCACAATCACCTAAACACAATTTTGACATGAACTGTCTGCTTCCTTTGTTTAATTCACATATACCAAGGTGAGCGACACAGGCTCTTTAGAGCCTTTAGTTTGTTACAATTACTTAAGACTATTTAATTATAATTCATTTTAAAGAAAATAGTATTGTCACGTATGCACTTAATCTGTGTTGATGGCTGTTACGAAAGAAATATGTCTCGTTCATTTTGAAAACATGAATATGAGATATTTAAAATATAGATATGGATGAAACTGGGTAATCCGTTTGTGTTCTGGTTTTGGTTTTCCTACTTTATTTATTATTTTATTTTTATTTTTATTTATCTTTTCAATAGAAAATGTAAAATATTTCCAATTTAGATGTATTTATAATAATGACATTGTATGTATCTTATATGTATTATATTGTATGTTTGTCATGTATATGCATGTTTGTAATTGTTGGAAATAAAAAAATCAACAGTTAAAAAAAACCTCATGATAACGCCAACCCTTAGCAAGATTACAGTATAAAATTGTATACCAGCGGTGTTTTTGTCTCATTACTAGACAATGTAAATTCAAACTTATAGATTTAGATCGTCCTATTCGCCTTTCTGGAAAGGCATTTTGTTGAATGTATTCGATCCTTTAAAGAAGTATAATAACCAAAGACTTAGGATGTTTTCATCAAGTTAATTAAATATTCTCTATTCCATGTTAGACGAATGAACGCTGGTCAGCAGTCTATTAAGAAATTAGTCAAAATTGGAAAAAAAATCCTTTTAAAATTTAAGTATTCAATGTCATTGTTAGGCTATATAAGAATACATTCGATATTTCTGATAAGATATTCTTCAAACGTTTTTGAGTACTTACCCGTTTCAAAGTATGCATATATTGTATGTAAGCTGATCGGCAACCGTCATGATTTGTTTTTATTAATGAGCTACCAAACCCAACGGTAATCAGTGTAGTGATGACTGTGAACACTGACGTATGCATATAAGTATTTTAAGAGAAAATGCAAGGTTGTGAAACTGAAAGTTATCAAAACAAAGATACATAAACAAACGATAATTAAATTTGTTAACATAGTATCAGGATTGTAATTTAGTAAGCCAGATGCGCGATTCGTCTACATAAGACATATATCAGTGACGCTCATATCAAAATATTTTTAAAGCCGAACAAGTACAAAGTTGAAGAGCATTGAGGATCCAAAATTCTAAAAAGTTGTGCCAAATATGGCTAAGGTAATCTATGTCTGGGATAAGAAATTATAAGCCTTTTGTTTTACATATAAGCAAGGTTGTTATTGAATTTATCCAAAACTATCAAAGTACATTTATGTAAAGAGTGTCGGCATGCCACTATTTCAGTCCTCTCCTGGTTGTTTTACGTCATAGTGTTGCGCATAGAGTGCATTGATCTAAGACAATTGTCGTATTTGTAAGTATGAAAATAGAAATAATTCATTTTGGTCTTTCGTTCGTGGAAAATAGCACAAAGAGCCAACCCGTGGTAAAAACATTATTTATTCAAGCCCAATGCATTATTTCTCAAATATAAAACTGCTATTAGTATAAAAATGACAATGAACGTATAGGATGCTAGGACATACCAACATGGCAGTCGCAACGTTCCGAAAATAAACATTACTTTGTAAAGATTTTTCCAAATTACTATTGGTTTCTATGACTCAAAAAATATCCCTAAAATGGAATCACATCCTTGGAAATCCTGTTGTTTATTGTGAGCCTGTGAACAATATATCTTAACAATCTATGCATGGTTGCTATACGCCTTCAAAATGCTATTGTTAAATTGACTTTCATAACATTTTAGAGTCTGATAGAAAACATATTATTAAACTGGTTTCACAATGCTTACTTATAACTAGTGACTACGACCAAATTAAGGTTGTACCTAATTAGCTATCAAAGGTACCAGGATTATAATTCAATACGACAGACGCGCGTTTCGTCTACATAAGACTCATCAGTGAGGCTCATATCAAAATATTTATAAATTCAACAAGTACAAAGTTAAAGAGCATTTAGGATCCGAAATTCCAAAAAGTTGTGCTAAATACGGCTAAGGTAATCTATGCTTGGGATAAAAAAATCCTTAGTATTTTGAAAAAATCAAAGTTTTGTAAACAGGAAATTCATTAAAAATTACCACATTATTGATATTCATGTCAGCACCGAATTATTGACTACTGGGCTGGTGATACCCTCGCGGACGAAACGTCCACCAGCAGTGGCATCGACCCAGTGGTGTAAATATTTATCAAAGGTACCAGGATTATAATTTAATACGCCAGACGCGCGTTCCGTCTTCATAAGACTCACCAGTGACGCTCATGTCAAAATATTTATAAATTCAAACAAGTACAAAGTTGAAGAGCATTTAGGATCCGAAATTCCAAAAAAGTTGTGCCAAATACGGCTACGGTAATCTATGCCTAAGCTCATAATGATTGCATGGTTCTGCTAGAAAGCAAGTTTACCAAAGATAATACCTGTACGTAAACATTATACTGTAAAAGGAAAATAATTTCAATATTAAAGCAAAACAAAAGAGAACCAGTTGGTTGAATGATTCAATCCACAATTCAATGTAAAGGTAAAAAAAGTATTAACATATTCTTAAACCTATTATATGAAATCAAACTGACATAGAAAAATTCAATTACACTTGATCTGTAAGACTTTCTACTTCTATTTCTATCTATATCGAATAATATGACCGTCGATAGCCTGTGGGGTAATTTCGATGGCAAATTAGAAAGCGTCTAGAATAAAATAAACACGAAATGCTAATACATATTATGGAGTCCATGTATTGTTGATTGTTTATCTTAAAACTTGGATAAACATTTTGCACAGCTTTTGGGAATTTTGGGTCCTCAGTGCTCTTCAACTTTGTACTTGTTTTGCTTTAAACCTATTTTGATATGAGCGTTACTGATGAGTCTTGTGTAGACGAAACGAGCGTCTGACGTATTAAATTATAATATCGGTACCTTTGATAACTATTAAGTGTGTTATGAATCAAATATAGTAATTTGAATCAAATCGGTAAACACAAATTGACAGCTTTTGCTCTTTTGAAAATCATTTTCTTTATATGTATTTGTTGTTGCTCATCACCTGACATGATTCATAACAAATCGTTCTTAAATTGACCGTTTAAAGTCAAAATCGATGGACTTGCCTATTATTTTAGGTAAATTTTGGTCATTGAATCGGTTTAAACACATTATTAACTGTCAATTGTTCGACTTGAAGAGTTCCCGATACAGATTATAACAGATAAAAGTGGTTCACTAATCAGACGGATGAAATTAAAAAAAAGTTCGATTATTTTTTAACTCGAAAGAAATCGCTTGCACAATAAGATAAGTCATGCTAATGTGATTTTACATTAGCCCCATTGATTCAATCCAACACCAGTTCTTTTATTAGTTGTAATGCTTTATCTTTAAACATGAGTGCAATAATATAACGAATTTAACCATGCTCAGCGAATTGGAAATGTAAATTCGGCTCATATTTATATCTTTAGTGACACGGGATAAAACGATTTTACACATAAAAGTGATTCCATGATTTCCACTTTTTCAGACGGATACATTATGATTTGGGGTACATAATCATATGAAAATCCCATATTACATTGTTTATTTTTCCATCATTAAAAAAAAAGTGTTTTGAATTACTTCTTTTTTTAACTTTTATTTGCATTTTTTAAATTCAAAGTATAAATGCAAAATATGCAATGTCAATAGTAATCCGTCTTTTTTTTTAATCATCTGACAGATTATATAAGAAATTCAAGATTTGTTTTAACAACAGTTACCACTATAGACTTAAAAATATATAATCCTTACATAAAAGTGCTGTCTTCTTGGACTGGTGATACCCTCGGGTCCACCAGTAGTATCGACACAGTGGTGTAAATAGTTATCCAGGGTACCAGGCTTATAATGTAATACCCCAGACGCGCGTTTCGTCTTCATAAGACTCATCAGTGACGCTCAGATCAAAATAGTAAGAAAGTTGAGGAGCATTGGTGACACAAAAGTCCAACAAGATGTGCCAAAAGACGGCAAAGATTATCTATGCCTGGGATAAAAAAAACCCTTAGTATTTCAAATAATTCATACTTTTGCAAACAGTAAATTTAAAAAAGTTACCATATAATTAATATTCCTTGTCAACACCGAAGTGGTGACTACTGGGCTGGTAGGTGATACCCACGGGACGAAACGTTCACTAGTAGTGGCATCGACCCAGTATCAAAGGTACCAGGCTTGTAATTAAATACGCCAGACGCACATTTCGTCTTCAGCATGATGCTCAGATAAAAATAGTTAGATATCCAATCAAGTACAAAAAAGTAACATCACAAAAATACTGAACTTAGAGGAAAATTAATTAGGAAAGTCCATAATCACATGGCAAAATCAAATAACAAGTTATTAAAGGTACCAGGATTATAATACGCATAAAAAACAAATAGACAAGAACTGTCATATTCAAAGTTTACAACAAAGTTGAGTACTCAAAAGTTGTGTCTAAAGTTGAAACCATGATGAGTTGACTTAATACAACTTCGTTTGGCTGTATTACAAGATCAATTATATTCCTTCAGTTATAGTATTAGTATAGATTCGGTTGCAATAAAGACAGACAGTTTGAACTTAATTTATTGAAATTGCCTAAATAATATTGATTCCTTTCTTAATATTTATACTGTAGATCTTTAACAAAACTAAGTGCACGCTCAAAATACATATAATTCAATTTCTAAACGACTTTATAGTTAGGTTTAAGTTTTGTTCAAAGGTAAATGAATCATAGCATGAAACGAAAATTTTGATCTAATTTATTTAAAGTGTCAGAAAAAAAATGAGGTAATGCTGCAAAACCAAAACGGTTTACTTTGACTTGAGAAGCCATTGCTGTCGGAATCCAGAAGAATATAATTCAGGAATACTCAGGACATCGGCGTTCGTTTTAATACCCTTTGAACTGTGACATATATGTGGTCCCTATAGAATTTAATATAACTTCAAGATTATTTCGGTTACAGAGCTCTACGATCTTCGACTGATCATATGTTTTAGCAGTATAAAGCTAATACATTTAGTATTCACATCGAGTGCAAAAGAGGGCGATGTATTTTATTTAAATTTAAACTCGATAAAAAAAAGTCGTTTATTCTCATAATGAGATATCAATAATCTCATCAATTGAGTTTGAATAAATCTATATGTGCTAGCTGGTTTTCCTTTGCTTTTTTACAGCCAATTAAAAGCATTTCCGTTCCATTTATATCAATTAAAAGAGGATCTGGAAAGTTTTCATTCACAAAGAGATTACACGTCAAGACATTGCCGTCCCGATTTAAAACATGTATAGCACCACCCTTATAACTATCAACAACAAATATCAATTCAGTCGGTGACTCTGTGAGGTCTATGGGATAAAAATCATTCTCACAACAACCATCATATGTCCATTTGAAACCAAATTCATCATCGAAGCGTGCTATCTGTTTTCTTTCATGTAAAGTTTCTCTCACAATGAGACAGTAATCATTGTCTTTTGTAGATATGATTCTATCTGGAAGAAAACGGTATAATATTTTGCTGAAAAGTAGTTCTTCAACAAACTCTTCTAGCGTTCGTTCATAACAATTGTCTACTGATTTGAATACCATTATCATACCAGTAAAATACTCCTCTTCATAGGGGCTTTCATTCTCAAATCGACTCCCTACTACGATTTGATTTTCATTGTTTACATGAATGCATTGTAAATACTCCGAATTTTCAAAAGACTCAAGTGTAAATTTCATTAATTCATCGTTGTCAGTAAGACAATACAAATCCAACCAATCCAGCACTAACATTTGACGGTCTTTAGTAATTGCAATATCTGACACTTCGATATTGTCCACTTCTTTAAGAATTGTGAAAGTATTTTTATCGAATTGAACCTGTTGCAACTTGTTTTCGACAGAACTAAATAAAACATACTGGTTTTCTTCTATTTTAAGTATTTTGGAAATGTTTTGAAAATTTGTTTGAAAAGAATTAACAAATTCAAATTTCGCCTTTTTATGACAAACCCCAATGCCCTCTAAATCGCATTCACTTGGAGTTAACCGAAACTGTTCAGTTTGTACATGACTTAGACACGTATTTGATAACAAGCAATATGTTTCTGTGTCCTTTACAAAAATGTCAACGGCTTGTCTAGAATGTAAAACTATATTCAGTTGAGCCTTTTGCTTTTCTAAATCCTCTATACTTTTCTGTATCTGTTTTCTCTGTCTGATTATAGAGTCTTTGGTAACCTCCCATCTATCATCTACTTGTTTGAGTAGAGTTTTGGCTTCGACTGAAATGTTTTCTTTAATATCAAATTCATGCTGAAGAATCTTTAATTGAATGTCTATGAAATTTTTCTCACCTGTATATTTCATTTCACGTAATCTAGTTGCATGATACTCGACTTTAGGAATTTCATTATCTATTTGTACCGTTACGTTTTTCAAAGTCCTCTCTTTTTCATTGTAGGCATGAATAATCTCTTCTAATTTATGCTGTTGGTGTGAATCGATGACACAAGTTGAACAAATTAACTGTTCACAATCCCTACAGAACATAAAACACGTCTTTTGAGTATGTTTTACACATGACATCTGCTTAAGATTTACTTTTCTACTCTTTTCCACGATACTTTCGGTACAGTAGTCTTTAATGTCAATTCCAATATGATCTTTTGTTGCTTTAATCTTTGAATGAATCTTTAAATGACAACCTCGACATAGGAATAAGTTACAGTTTACACACTTTAGTTTAATTTCACTTGAAGCTTCGCAAAACTCACAAATATTAGGAGCATTGCCTTCCTCCATTTTATCAATAGATCTCAATAAGCTTTACAGGTATTTTTACTTTCGGTTTTCCAGTTGGTATTGGAAATGTAAACTTCCGGTATGAAATCAATAAAGTGAAAATATTTAGACTCTTAAGTAGAACAATTGGCTCTAGGTATGTACTATTTCTTAATAAAATTGCACTTATAGTAGAAAATATCCAAATATGACTTTTCATATTCCACCTAATGTTCAAGATAAGATTCGAATACCACGGCCCAGGCCAGCCATGTGTACATTTCCAACAAATCTTTGGCTTCCATGAATTATTTCAGAATTGATTGCCACTGTCATGTATTTTGTATTGTGCCCAATCCCAGTTAATCTGGAATTGAACATTAATACGCACAATACTCCATATTGAATAAATATTTTGAGAGGAGACAAAGAGAAATAATTTGAAAGATTGTTTATCTTTCAGAATGGAAGCACAGATTTCTGCAGTCTGTCAGTTTTGTGAAACTTCAAGAGAGATCACTTGGAGATGTTTAAATTGTAACTTGTTTTTATGTCGAATTTGTAATTCAAAAATTCATTCTAAAGTAATGTCCTCCATAGAGCATAAAATTGTTCACCTTGACCAATGTGGAACAAGAGAAACGATCAACAATATTAGGAAATTGGACTTGAAACAAATGAAGTGTACAACGCACAATGATAGAACCTGCTTCATGTTCTGTAAAAATTGTGACAAGCCAATATGTTCTTCTTGTATTATAAATATGCATCAAAATCATACCCTCTGTGAAATTGACGATGCATACGAAGATAAACTTTCAGATATTGAAAATTTGAATTTGGAAGTCGAAAGTAACATTGCTTTCTTGAAAAATGAAGAGAGACTGTTGCAAGAATGTGAATCAAAGGGCAGAAATCATCATATAAAATTTCGAACATTAATCCGAAAAAGAGAAGATGATATGAAACAAGGTGTTGCAATGAAAACCAAAGATATATTAGATGAACTAGAAACTGAATGGCTTACCACAGAAGAATCAATAAATAATGATATTGAGTTGTGCTCTAAAACTAAAAGCCAGCTACTAAAAAGGAAAGAAAACATACACTCGTCCCTCACGTCACATGATCCGGGACTTGTATTTGATGAATGTCTTGATAACATTACACAATCACATCAACCAATGGTTGACAAACGCGCCAGCCTATTTCAGTTTTTTCCAAAAGTAATAGAAACCAAAGGAATTCTTGGTGACCTTATTGAGAAGCCAAAAATAGACAGTTTTACCGTTTATCCAACAGATATGAAATATGTCAGCTGTCTCAGTCACTGCGAAGGGGAAACAGTCTTGATATGCAACAGTTATGAAGATATTCTGAAGAAAGAGGACCTGAATTATGACACATATAAAACTCTAAAAACATTGAAAGACATAAAGGTGAGGGATATGTCACAGACAAAAGATGGACATTCAATATTGTCCGTTGGAGAAGATTTAAAAATTTTAACAAAAACTGGACAGTTGAAAACATTCTTTTATTTAAACTTGATTACATTATGCGTGCATGTAAATAAAGAAAATGAACTTTTTGTTGGAGCACTTGTCAAAGACCCAAATCACGAGGGAGAGAAATTAGGCATTGTTGTAGTTTCAGATCAGCACAGAAATATAAAAAATGTCTTTGATAAAAGAAAGATTGAAAGTTACAGAGGTTATACCTATTATGATGACAGTTTTGATGAAGATGAGATAGTAGATATGTTCGACTATCCAAGTAGAATTTTGAATACAAGACGAGATGATTTACTAATCATAGACAACACAGATTTGAGTACATACGCGGGAAAAGTTGTACTTTTAAATCGATCAGGTGAGAGGGAATGGTTATATAATGGTTGTGAATGTGAAAATTGCTATGATTTTGAATTTTGTCCTTTTGACATTGCAGAAACTCATTCTAATTTGTTTTTAATAAGCGATGTTGGGAAACATTCTATTCATGTACTTGGAAAGACCCTTTTAACATGTAGTTTTGTAGATGATATAGGAATAGACTATCCTCTAAGTTTATGTATTGATGCTGCTGGGAAGTTGTGGATTGGATGTGACATGTCAGGTGATGACGACGAAGAGCCAAAAATATACTGTATCACATTTAGTTGACAATATTTCTCAAGTCGGATCAGCTTTGTTTATAATGAACAATTAGAGTGGTAAATATTTTGCCTGCTCAACTGATATTCAGTGAACGAATAATGAAAATCATAATTTGGTTATGGGATAATATCAGACAGACATTTAAATCTTGAAACCAAATACATGTACATTTGATATTACTTAGTTTGGTTGTAAATCATCAATTATATTTCATAGTAAATGAATAATCAACCTTAATAACTGTGTTAACAATTGTTTGTTTGTCATATTTGGTATATAGGTAGAGAATGCTTTGATCTTATTCAAGGAAATTTCTATAGAATATCTAATGTAACCTATTATCTTACCTCCTATACAATTCTATGAATATAATTGGTTAAAAGTGTCCACTTGGAAACCATGTATATTTCAAACATGGTTAGTAGTGGTGTTACGTCCCTTTATATTCCATATTACGTTAGAAGGGAGGAGGGGCTTATTTTATACCCACTTAGTAATTGTGTTACATCCCTTTATAAAAACAAAACTGTACTGAGAAATTTTAAAGGTTTCATACAAACGAAGAAATTGATGATTGAAATACATTCATAAAACACACTTAAACCTAACAAGTTGTTAGTGTTGGCATCTGCTTTTGTAGAATCAATGGACGTAGTTCCTTAATGCTAATAGTATGAAGATTTGCTCATTGTGATAGGTCACTAGTCTAAATTTCACATGTTAAGATAGTAGGTAAGATAAATTTTGTTACATAGTGTGCAAGTGATGTTATACAGTATATATGGGGTCAGTAAATTCCATATGGGATTAACTGACCCCATATATACCGTATAAGGTCACTAGCACAGTATGTATCTAATACTATCTAAGAAGAATTTTCTTCTGATTTGAAATTGGTTTTGGTCTTTTCTTCCCGAGTTCAGGGACATTAACTGCTAATTTAAAGACTTTGTTTATCATATTATAGCACACTTACTTGAGTATGGTTGAAATGTGCAACACTAACCAGAGTATGGTTTGGTCAATTTACTATAAATGCATAATGTATACTAGTAAATACATATGTGGAGTTGTATAAAAAGGCCCTTCCTTGTTTATTCATGAAAAATACATATATAGTCTAATATAGATCACCAACAAGACCAAACTTTTAATAATTTATAACAATGTTTGTCATAATGTCAAATGAACAACATCTACTAACACCTTTCATGTTTTTGTTATGCTTAATCTCCTACTAACAAATATTAAAAAAAACCCAGTATTAAACAAGTCTGTGTCCATAGTACATGGATGCCCCACTGGCACTATCATTTTCTATGTCTAATGGACCATGAAATTGTTATAAAAACTCTAATTTGGCATTAAAATTTGATAGATCATATCATAGGGAACATGTGTACTAAGTTTCAAGTTGATTGAACTTCATCAAAAACTACCTTGACCAAAAATTTTAACCTGAAGTGGGACAAATGTACGGACGAATGGACGAACAGGCCAGAAAACACAATGTCCCTCTTCTATTGTAGGTTGGGCATAAACAATGAATTTGTTATCTTTTGACTGTAAAATCTCACTAAAAAATATATTTCAAAATATTACAATTTAAACTCTGTTTATACTCCTAACATTTTTTAAAAAACTAATATGCCCAAGTTTAAAAGGCCCTTACTTCCAGATTCCTCCTGTAAGTTTTGTAACTTGTTGTTTACTTCCATTCTTGCAATAGTTTCAATGAAGATATGTTTTATGTTGATGGTGTAATATATTATATTATAATACTAAATTCTTAGTTTCTGCACAAACAATTTGAATGTTTTTTTTTTAAATTCTAACTTGTTTTTTGACATAGCTTTGATCTAATATCTTCTTCCCACAAATATATATGAAATAGCCTCAAAAGTATCCTCCAAATTAGAAAAAATATAATTGTATATACAATCTATATACACTGATATTATCCTTTTTACAAATGTATTACTAATTGTTCTATTTGACAACACAGTTTTGTATACAATTAACCTCCAAATATTTATATGTATTCAAGATAAAGAAGATTAATAGACAATAATGGATTAGTTCTGAATTTTTATTATTTTAGTTTCATTGCATTCTATTTTATACATTTTTATCTACATAATGACATTAATACATATAATATTCCATAACAAAACACACAAGAAGATGCACAATTTAATGTCACATACATAATGACCGCACCTCGTACATCAGGAATTTTATTTCTGTAGTATCTTTTTGAGGACCCAGATCTAATTTGTGTAGTATGTATAATAATAAAAGTTACAATTAAATTTAAAAGTGTTTTTGTCAATTTGAGTGTATTTGAGAGACATGCAGACCATTGGTATCCACTAAACAGAACCTTACAAGGTATCAAGGAGGCATTGTTTCAGCAAGTCTATATTTACATATTTACATATATCTAAGTATAACAATCTTTTTGATGACTCAAAACATTTGAGCAGTTGCAATTATGCTTACAAAAGGTAATTGAAAATAGCAATTGGTCAAATAAAAAAATATGGTATTTAAATAATACATGTAACATGAAATTCTTTTTTCTGTTAAAAATGTTTTCTGTAACCTCAAAATAAACTTTAAAATGTTTTTTTCCCCCCAACAAGATTATAGATTTTTCTAAACATCCAATTTTCAGACATCTGTTTCTTTCACTCTTTGAGCTTTGGCAGTTGTTATAACATACATGGGCTGTATCTTTATCCTCAACAACAATTGCTGTGTTATCAGTGAAATATATACAATAACATTTCAAAAACATGATAATTGCACAATTCCATCCTATATATGTACATTGAATAAGCCTACTTTTATTTGTCCAGTTGCTGTAAAACTTGGCGCATGACCAAAAATAAAGCTCCAAATTCTTTATGGTTATTTTCATCTCGAAACATAATTCCACCATATATGCATTGAATAAGGTCAGTTGTCCAGTTGCTTTGTAACTTTGTGCATGATTTCACATAGGGCTTCCCAACCACCTCCTAATTCTTTATGGTTATTGTCAATCTGAAAACAGAATAACAACTTATTATAACAAGTATAATGCTTACTAATGGTAAAATCAGCATTGAGTATGGTGTGAAAGAATTATTTCTTAAGGTGGTACCTAATACTACAGGGAGACAACTATGTAAAATCAGGTAAACATTTTAATTACGTTGTGTTGTAAAGGATATAAGCTTTTAAATGATCAAAATTAGTGTTTGTTCAACTGCTATATAACAAGTGTATTTTTTCTGATAAAATGGTTGGTTCAAATTTTGAAATTTTCATATTTTTGTCAAAGTCAAAATTTTATGAAAATTAAACAAGCCAAATTAATTTTAGTGAAAGTGTTGGGTACCACCTTAAGCAATATTTATAACATGCAACCTCAACGACCTGGAACTGTTACACAAGTAAATTACATCTTAGTGTGAAACAGATTATTTGGTTAATAAATTATCATAAAATCCCATTATTTCCACAGTCAGAAAGCTATAGATTTTAGGGAGTCAGTAGATTTTAATGGGTATCATTACATAATGAAATCATCTATTCATGTTATTGTATTTCATTGTTTATTCTTAATATACATAACTTGGCAGCAAAGTCTTGTGTTTGATAAAAACATTATATGGTTCTCTCTCATAATTCATAACCACCTATGAGGGAAGGAGAAAAGCTGAGACAATAATTTTTCTTAAGTTACTTAATTTGTATTCAACATGTTCAAAGCTGGTTGCACATGGTCATTGAATCTTAAATAATATACTTTTATGAGTTGCTATCCAAGATTTTATGTTTTTTTTTAAGTGAGCTGTTATTTTACCTACTAATATAAAGACATTGAAGTTATATTGTTTGGTACTTAACTCTAACATATCTATAGAGGGCTTGTAAAATCCATATCTGAACCTTATCTGAACATGCTAGATCTTTATATATATTAATTGTTAGAAGCCCCCTCTGAAGGTGAGAGGTTTAGCTAGCTATAAAACCAGGTTTAATCCAATTTTTTATTTAAGAAATGTACCAAGTCTGGAATATGACAGTTGTTATTCATTTGTTTGATGTGTTTGAGCTTTTGGTTTTGCCATTTGATTAGGGAATTTACGTTTTGAATTTTCCTTCTGAGTTCAGTGTTTTTGTTATTTTATTTTTTAATACGATTATCTTACCCTTTCTAAAATTTGATGATACAGGCTCATTATTACTTCTTTCTTTCTCTCAAATTTTCTGTATTCTTCATTTATACTGTCTATAATTTGTTGTTCTTGTTTCCTTATACCAGATTTTTGTGCTTCATCAGTATCAAATCTTTGTCGGAAAAATTCTTTCTGTCTAAAATCATACAACACCAATATTAGAAGAAATCATTATATTTGAAAAACAAAAGGCTTTGGGGGTAAAAGAACTCAAAGGAAAGTTGGGTGGCCCATCATAAAAGTTGTGGTACTTCACAAATCATGTCATACATTTCAAGTAAAAAACCCTGTTTAAATCAATATTTGGAATTCATTTCTACAAATTTGGAAACTAGGATTTGTACAAATCCTTATTGGAATGATTCAAATGACTGTTAAGAGGTTGTCAATAGATCAAGATTAGATCATCACATTTGTCTACTCTGGATTTTCAAATAATTGAAAATGGGCAGTGACACATGGATAAAATGTTCATAATGATTACAGATCCATCACAATTAAGTTTGAATTAAAAAAGGAAGGAAATTATAATTTATTAAATACAATTTGCCTAGTAAGAGATAAATATTATTCTTTCTTGTTGAATTTGATTCTAAATGATTTCATATTTTACGTATTTAGTGTTTTTAAATTCATCGGAATACTTTCTTACATGTGCAGTACAAAAATGTACATAGTACATGTAGTAAAGGAGGACCTGTTTGACTCTTGAAAATATTTCTGAATGTTTTGTATACAGGTCCATCTTTTTAATTGGAATTGTAAAAAAAATTAGATGAAAATTTATATCAAATATGAGTAAAATACCTTCAAATGACTGAACTACGACAAATGAGCATATTGAGATCATTTCAGAAATATGGAAATAAAAATGCAATCATGCCAGCAATGGGGATCACAATTTTTACTGAGAAAAAATATTCGGATGGTCAATTATGAGGTTTATAATTAATGGGGTGACTGAGTGACCCATCCAATGTGATAAGCAGATTATTTGTAGCCACAACTTATAACACCTGTTGTAAATGTTAATAAGCCAATGGTCAGGAAACTTGTTAGAAACATGAAGTCAGGTAAAATTGTAGTATTTCATACAAAAATGTTTTTACACTTTCCATACTTAAGCGACAACATTGATTTGTAATACTTTTGACATTGTTAAACCTATTTCATAAATGACAAGCGCTAGCACAATCACTGGGCACACTTGTCCAAACCCACCCGTTAGATTTATTTACTACAAACATGTACAGAGTACTTACTGTTGAAGCGAATTAACAGCCTCCATCAAACTTTGGTGTTTATTTTGTTGTTGTAGGTCTAGCTTGTCCCGTTTCTCTAACTTTCCATTCATTATCTGTTGTAATTGGTCTTTCTTGGCACGTAGATGTGTCAGTGTCATTCTTTGTTCTTGACTTTTCTCTACTATATGATTTATTTCATTGGAAATTTCACTAAAATTAATTTACAAAGGTGAAAACATAATAAACAAGTGAAACTGCGAGCTACTGCTCACTGATGATACCCCCGCCGCAAGTGGATAATATTAATAGTGTAAAAATATGCAAGTGTTCGGTAAACAGGAAGTTGTCGAGTGATGAATCTGAAAACGCATCACACGGTATAGCTGACTTATATAAATCTTGAAACCAAATTTCAGAAATCCTTGTATTGTAGTTCCTGAGAAAAATGTGACGAAAATTTTCAACTTGGCTATCATGTGTAAAATCATACAAGTGTTTGGTAAACAGGAAGTTGTCTCACCCGAAATGAATTTTATTGACTGGATAAATTCTTGTATTAGGACAATTACACACTGTGTTACTAATAAACTCATTTTAATCATGGGAAAATTTGTTTGAAATTACACTTTTAAGTTACCTCCCCTTGTCTTTGTCATTCTTTAAGTCTGTTAATAACTTTAACATTTGATCCACTTTTGTAGTGCCCTGAATCACAGTCTCCAATCGTTGTTCCATTTCCTGTAATGACTCCCATTTCTTATCCATTCCACATTTCATGTTGACCAGTTGTTGTTTCATATTTTCCTGTCCCTCTCTCACTCTCTCGGGTGACTGTACAATTTTCTGTGATAATCTGTCCATTTCTTCTTTTGTCTTAAGTGTCATTACTCTTATCTTTTCCTAAAACAGTTAAACAAATACATAATTCATGCAAACTAGAATTAATATATGTTGCAATAACTTGTTTCCCAATTCACTATAAATAAATATGTTTGAACTAAAAAAATAAACCAATTTGACTGTTGTACTGTTCAATTATGACTAATAACTGACTTCATTTCAAGACTTATCTTTGCATTTATATGTTCTAAAAGTTACAGTGATCATGGTGATACCTCAACATGTTCTCATAAATCTAAAAACTCTATTTAATGTGTCACTAAATGCTAGAAAACCATCTGATTCAGGAATTATTAAAAAGATATAAATCATATCAATAATTTTGAAATACAATTATGTCCTCTGCCCCTGGTGTAAATTTAAACATAACAAACTTGGCTTTCAGCATTTCTAATAAATGTGCTATATGACAATTAAAAATGTATAACGGTTGTTAAAAACTTAGACGTGGTAATGGGAAAGACTTGCTGTCATGTATTACATGTATTGGTTTCAACGTAATTGTTAAAAATCACTTGCACCCTTTCTACATATGTTAATAAAGAATAAACTGATACATACATTATTTGCTTGCTTCTCAGCTACAGCCTCCTTTATTTCACTACTGGCCTTTTTCTTTTCATTCTTAACTTTTTCCATTTCATTCATGGTGACAGTTCTGGCTTGTATATCTTGTTGTACCTACAATACAAACTATCTATCTATCATTTACACTTATAGTCCTACATCCTGTCAAAAGTTTGGTTTAAACCATATCTTATTTTTAAAATAATCAAAGCATCATGGTTCAGCCAATTTTGTAGCTTGTCTAACATTTTTTCTTACAGTACTTCTTGAACCCATGTTCATGATGTTCAACGAAAACTAAATCCAAGTTTATTTTTAGTTCCTACGACCTTCATCTTTGACAAGGTGATGTCAAAATCAATAGGGATCATCTTATTATATGTGACTATATTAACATGTAAGGTTGCTGTCTGCTTAAAAGTAGGCATCCTTAAACAGAAATAACTGATTGAGTGATTGGTCAAAACTTTCTATTTCCTTGGCTACTTCATATTGTGAGTTAAATGAAGTATGTCCTAATACAGTATTATTTCTGGTTCTTGCTCAGCTCCAACAGATTTTATAGCATTAGAGTGAGTATAAAGAAAAGTGACCTAAAATAGAAAAAAGTAAAATCACAAAAATACTGAACTCCGAGGAAAACAATCAAATGCTAAAACCAAAAGCTCAAACACATCAAACAAATGAATAACAACTGTCATATTCTTGACTTGGTACAGACATTTTCTTATGTAGAAAATGGTGGATCAAACCTGGTTTTAAAGCTAGCTAAACCTCTCACTTGTATGACATTCATGTTAAACTTTACTTACCCTGATTATTTCTGGTTCTTGCTCAGATCGTACAGATTTAATAGCATTTATTTTCATTTTTAGTTCAGCATTCATCTTCGCCACATGTTCAAACTCTTTAACAGAACTCTCCTGAGAATAAATTAGTAAATTCAAATGTCTTTTACTATTTCTATCAAATCTGAAAATACCATGTACTTTTTAGGTAAAATATTTATGTTTGGTATACACACTCTAAAATAAATTAAACAATAAATTTCTTTTAAACCTGAAATTCGTGAAAAAGGCAAAGACGAAATTAGGCTGCCTCTTACAACCCTTTATTGATTTACTAGAGCATTAAGAATCTTAAAATGATTAAAAAAAATAGTCTAACAAACATCAGATACATTAGAATTTCATCTTCCTTATTTGGTATTAAAGATTAGAATACTGTCACATTGACATAGCTAGATATTTTTTAAATTACAGTGAAAAGACTATGTATCCATGTACTACATAGCAAATAATATTTGTTGTGAGACAAACACATCGTCCTTTAATATAATATGGGTTTTTCACTAGATTGTGTATTATTTTCCAAACAAAGCTAGTAAAACACTTACCGTTTCCTCTCGTAGATTTCTGTACACGTCACATTGTTGACCTTTAAACAATATAAAGTTTACTACAGCACTGCAAATCCTCCTCAATCTGGCAGGTTCTAAAATAACAAACAAAATAAAGTTAACAACAGTCTCTCAGTCTTGAAGTTTCTCAAATCACAAATTGACAAAAAATGGTAAATATCAACAACATACTCTCTGGTGATGGCAACACTATCAAGTATCTATAATATCCATGCCAGAGGGATCCCTATACATTCTCCTCTTAAATATTGTTTTTATAAATAATTTTAAAATAAGACCAGTCTTTTGACAGTATTCTTATAACCTCTTATAAGAAATGTAACAATTCAGGAGAAAGTGAATAGCAGTTTGAATCACAGATGCACATTTATAATAAAAATGGACAATAAATATTGGAAAAGGAAGAGATGGACACACTTATAACATGAAAACGTACAGAATAAACTCATATAACTAACAGTTCTTACTTGGTTCATGTATATCTGCTATACTGAAGTTCTTTATGCCACAAGATCCTAAGACTCTCGATCTAAAATGAAATCAACAGGTTAGATGAATTGTCCAAATGGTTCCACTACTTTCATTATGTACTGGCCGCATTGTCATTTTATTTATGAAAAAATTGAAATCAATTTCTTCTAGGTGTTTAAGGTTTTTCCGGTTTTTTGTTTTGTTTTACAGACACTTTCCCCTTAGTTTTTCAGTCAGCCCCATACCATACCAATGTTGACTCTTCAAGTTTTTATGATTGTAAATTTTTGTAGATTTGATATGTTTCTGTGTATATATGACATAAAACCGTCACAACATTCACAGGGATGAAAGTGCTAGACAATTAACACAAATTTCAACTTTTCAACCCACATAGTTTTCTTCTTTTCATTATTTATATATTTTTGTTTGAAGCAGTGGCATTGTCATGTTAATGTTTTATTTGTATACAGCTGTTATCTGCTCTTTGGTTGGGTTGTTTGTCTCCTTGACATATTCCCCATTTCCATTCTCAATTATACAAGAGTGCACACACTGAAATGTCTCGCCTTCTTTACTAATCATTGATATTATGTTGCTAGTCCTAAGTATAAAGCTTTATTAAAGACTGTCACATAAACTTAACATTAACCAAGATAACTAAACAAAGACCAATGAACCATGAAAATGAGGACAAGGTCAGATGAGCCATGCCAGGCAGGCATGTACAGCTAACAATGCTTCCATACAACAAATGTAGTTGACCTATTACTTAAGGTTTAAGAAAAATATATCAAAACACAAAAATTTAACACTGAGCAATGAACCATGGAAATGAGGTCGAGGTCAAATAAAACCTGTGCGACTGACATATAGATATAAAATATAGTATTAGATAAAAAGACCAAAACTCAAAACTTAACTTTGACCATTGAACCATGAAAATGGGGTCAAGGTCAGATGACATCTGCCTGCTAGACATGTACATCTTATAATCATTCCATACAACAAATATAGAAGATCTATTGCATAAAGTATGAGAAAAACAGACCAAAACACAAAAATCTAACTACAACCACTGAACAATGAAAATGAGGTCAAGGTCAGATGACATCTGCCAGTTGGACATGTACACCTTACAATCCTTTCATACACCGAATATCCTAGCCCTATTGCTTATAGTATCTGAGATATGAACTTGACCACCAAAACTTAACCTTGTTCACTGATCCATGAAATGAGGTCAAGGTCAAGTGAAAACTGTCTGACATGCATGAGGACCTTGCAAGGTACGCACATACCAAATATAGTTATCCAATTAGTTATAATAAGAGAGAATATAACATTACAAAAAATATTAACTTTTTTCTCAAGTGGTCACTGAACCATGACAATGAGGTAAAGGACATTGGACATGTGACTGACGGAAAGTTCGTAACATGAGGCACCTATATACAAAGTATGAAACATCCAGGTCTTCTACCTTCTAAAATATTAAGCTTTTAAGAAGTTAGCTAACGCCGCCGGGGTAGCCGCCGCCGTTGGATCACTATCCCTATGTCGAGCTTTCTGCAACAAAAGTTGCAGGCTCCACAAAATCTGTACTTACAATGCTAGGGTTAGTACCACTGCTGGCATGGACTCCTCATACAGTTCTGGATATTCAAATGATGCGAAATGTAAGGAATTCTAAAAAATACAACATTTCAAGTACAAGTTTATATAAAACATTGTAAAGCAGACCTAGATATAAAAATATAGAAAGAGGAACAGTATCATCTCAGAAGCGTAGCAGCATAACAATGACATTTAGCGGTCAAAATAAGGTCTTCAACTTTAGACAAGTCTAGATCTCTACTTTATAAGGTATGAAACATTATTTACTTATCATTTTTAAGTACATGTACATGTAGTTACTTGCACATATAAATTCTTACTTTAATTCATTTATTGGTTTTGACTTGTTTTAACGCCACTTATAATTACCATTTTTGGGCTATTTCATGGCAGCCAGGTTTTATTGGTAGAGAAAGCCAGATTCCCTGAAGAAAACCACAGACCCTGATAGTAAAACTGACAATCCTAGTCAATTAAGATTGGAGTCAAGTGCACCAGCACGAGCAGGGTTCAAACTCACAACCTTTTCCATAGTATATATGTAGATGTGGCCCCTACAAGTACTGACCAACCTCTCATATCACTGCAACATGCTTTCATAAACTACTGACAAACTTTTCATATAATTTTACCTGTAAAACCAGTTGTAGGCATGATACAGGTTATCCATGTTATGTTCTTCTCATTATTTTATGATGGAATGGTAGTATTTATTATGGGACTAAACCCCTTACAGGAGAGATTGTGCTTGATTTTCATTACTGGAGACATATACAAATGTATTGTAATCTTTCAACCAGTTTAATTGTGGTTTGGAGCTGGTGTGATATTTAATGATAGCAGTTCTTTGTTTAAACCGGTAATTTATGTTGATCATTGTCATTTTGCTTAGTTTCTTTGTTACCTATTCTAATATTGGACTCCAGACTTCTTTTAAACTGAGTTTTACTGTGCATGTTACTGTGTGTTTGTTTAATTCACATCATAAAGAGGGTGGGTTGAGATCTCACAAACCATGTTTAACCATGATACATGGGTCTCATTTAAGGAACCTTTGCTCTTTGTGAATTGATAATCTTGTATATGTATTTCATAATTTTGGTTCATTTATAAAATACATGTTAGAGTTTTATGTGACATCAATTTACAAGTACACAATGTACATGTATACATTAATGTTGAGGGTGCAGGATTTTCTTGCTGTTTTGAGGACTCATGAGCTGTTTTCTGCTTTTTAATTGTCTCTTTGACACATTCTTTGTTTCCATTCTCAATTTAATTCAACCAGTATCATGGTTTCACCAATAATATTGAAAAACCTCTAGTACTATTTTACCTGTAATGTGCTTTCATATGGTACACCTTCTAAAGCTTCTAAAATCTGTGGATAAAGTTTTGCCCATCTGTTAGGCTACAAAGCAAATAATATAATACAAGTAGTTTTAAAATGTGAAAAACAACAACAAATTTTGGTATATTTTTATAACCTGATAACATCCCAATTTTGAATAGTTACAAAATTTCCTTACAGATTTGTTTAACCCCAGATGATTTATAGATGTAATACTTCATTTGCATAAGGTTGGTTTTTACCCGAAGCAGCTTGTTATAAAATTCATGTGTACAAAATGCTATTCTGGATTTACCTTCCTCAGGAATGCATAGAGCTGAATATTTGAAGGCCTTGGATGTTTAAAAATAAAAACAAGTTTCTTAAGTAAACTACACGTACATGCAATTGGTTTGACCAGTAAATTGTTCATGCTGACAAGAATTGCTGATTATGTACTCCAGGAGTTCTGACCACTCTCTAGGCTTTTCATAAACATGATGGAATTTGTGTTATTGCTAATTTTAAATTTGTTTTCTGTTATGTTTTGTGGGGGTTATTTGTTTAATTTGCTATAACATGTTTGGTGGAGGTTATTTCTTTCCTATAAAATGTTTTGTTATAGCCAAAAGATATAATCTCCACAAAACATTTGTGTATTGGATGATTCGGTGTGGGACGAGTTGTATTGCTTGTTAAAACATGCTATAACCCTTTATGTGAAGGTTATTTCTTTGCTATTAGTACTATTACAAGTTTGATGGAGTTTATTTCTTTTGGCTATAACACTTTTTGTGGAGGTTATTTCTTTTGGCTATAACATGTTTTGTGAAGGTTATTTCTTTTGGCTATAACATATTTCGTGGAGGTTATTTCTTTTGCAATTGGCTATAACACTTTTTGTGGAGGTTATTTCTTTTGGCTATAACATGTTTTGTGGAGGTTATTTCTTTTGGCTATAACATATTTTGTGGAGGTTATTTCTATGGCTATAACATGTTTTGTGGAGGTTATTTCTTTTGGCTATAACATGTTTTGTGAAGGTTATTTCTTTTGGCTATAACATGTTTTGCAGAGGTTGTTTATTTCGACTATAAAATGTTTGTTCATGTTGTTGCAGGTTATTTCTTTTGGCTACAAAATGTATAACATTTGGATATATATTTTATACATGTACAAATGTATGATTTGTTGATGTCACTTGTATTGGCTGTACCATTTTTATGGAGCAATTTCTGTTAGTTAAATATATTTCCTGTGAGCAGCTTGGTATGGTCATTTCTCTTCCTAATCACTGAAGTTTCATATTAAATTACATTAATTGTTTTACTAAGTTTACTTACATCTGGTCTTGTGAAGTCATTTTCCTCGGTCAAAATGTTGCCTATACTTCTGAGTTGACGAACAATCTCGTGTATTTCTAAAGGAGGAAACTGAAATGATTGGTCATCACCAGACATTCTGTAAAAATATATATTGTGATAATATTCTGTGAACAGAAACATTATCTAATTTTAGGGGCGTCGTCACCTCCATTCCAATGTTGAGCGAGTGGTTGGAAAACTATAATTCTATATTGTACGAATTATTCGGCAAATTGAATTCTCAAAATTGACAATCAACACTGCTGTCATTAGGGAATTGCCATTAAGTACCTACAGAACAATCATTATTTCTAGTTTATCCTGCACAATGACGATCACTAAGACGCTTGATGAACGTCAATAGTGCAGGGATACAGGTGACTCCCTCTATCTGTTAAATGACGTCACAAAGGCGTGTATAATTGACCAGTTTTTTCCAGTGACGGATGAACTCGAAAGTGGTCTATTTCCGTTTCTTTTATCAACATGTTTGAATTATAAAAAAAAATACAAACTTCGTCCCCATTCACAGGTAATGCCTGCCTCATATTAAGAGTGGTTGACAAGACTTCTTGATTATATAGGGACTAAGTCCCCAATAACAGTAGAAAATTCAATAAAAAAAAAATCGGGAAAATTTCCCGAATTTTTCATTGTACTAATGAACTCAAAATCGTTCAATTTTTTTTTATGTCATGTTTTGAAATCCAGGACCTGCGCAGAAATCTACAATGTACTTCCTTTTTCCGGTCTTGTATTGTATGAATCTTTGAGGAAAATACATATTTATCAGTCTAGTATAAAATTGGAAGGAATGCAATACCAATTTCATTTTTAATAATTCTTTGATATGAAAAAACGGTACCTGATGATAGCATTTCTTAGTTGACATTGCATATGACGTCATACATGTAGTTGAATAACGTCAGAACTAAAATCCCTAACAACAAAACCAAAATCGGAAACGTTATGGTATTTCCGTTTCTTTGTTTTAACCGAAATATTTAAGTTACAAAAAAATATTTCATATAGACTTCGTCCCCATTTACAGGTAATGCCTGCCTCATATTAGACTAGAATAACTATTTCAGTATCTGCAACTATGTTTTGTCTATATCTTCTTGGGGAATTAGAAAAGAAAGGGGTGCCATACCCAAGTGGTTTTTGAGTTGGTTGCGAGATTATATATTGGGAATAGCCTTAAACAGATAACTTGCTAAGTTGCCCTGACACTGCGAATACTAAAGTTTTACCTGTAGATGTAACAATGTTGACAATTTTTAAAACATCCGCCAAATATATTTTCCTTCCGGTAAATTAAATATAAATATTGTAAAACGAATTTTTGTATCAATGCTTAAAAAATAAAACTTAATTGTATAATTAAAATATTCAATAAATTTTGTACAAAAAAAATATTTGCATTTGAAAAAAATGCCGTAATTTCATAAATGAATACCTAAATAAAGATAATTTTTGTGTTCGTTTTTGAAAATAAATTCTGTAATTTGTTTTCACTTTCACTTTCACTTTGGTAGAGACTGCCACACTTACAGTACATGTTCTTCACGTTCGCGTTTAAAATTAAAAATGTTTCTCGAAATTAATAATTTAATAGACGTCAAACAAACAGAAAGACTCAACGGTTGGTTTGCTGGGATATCGGAGTCATCAGTTGAAGGATCATTTCTAGTTCATCATTTTCTGTCACATTCTTTGAAAACGTCGACTCCAGTTTGTTTTGTTGCACTCAGTCAGTCTTTTGGACATTATAATGCAATTAGTCAAAAGTTTGGTACAAATTTAACAACACAAAAGGAAAAAAATAAACTCGTATTTGTTGAAGGACTTAAACTTTTGGGGAATACATGTTGTAAAGATTGTGACAAGGGAGACAATCCAGTTGATGACAAATCTGTTTTAACTAATTTGTTACAGTTCATTAGCACATCTTACAAAGAACTTAAAGAGAAGAATGGTTGCTCACCAACTATCATCATAGACAACATATCTGTTCTTACAGTTCTTGGTTTTGACACAAAAGATGTGATTACATTTTGCCATTATTTACATGAACTAATACATGAAGACATTGGTGAGAAAGGATGTCTTGTCCTCTATGCAAGCAATGGTAAACAGAATGGTGATGAAAAAATGAAAATCTTATGGAACTGGATGTGTCATAACTGTACTGTCACCATGGAAGTGTGTGGGCTAGCAACTGGTTACTGTAAGGATGTTCATGGAGAGGTACACACATTTTCAATGAATTATTTTTTCCATTATTTTTAGAAAACTTCAGATTCTACATTGTAGATATACAATAACAGGATTAAGATAAATGTTTAACCTATCTAAGCTGTAGTAAAATGCTTTACATGTATAAAAAACAACTCCATTTGACATTGTATTATTAGATTAGGTATACATTGTACACTGTATTGATAGTAAATTATTCAGAAATTATTGCACTATTAATGGGAATAATGCATCTAGGTGAGTATTGTCTCAAAAATTAGAACTCCAATTCTGATATCTGATACATATAGATATAGGAAGATGTGGTATGAGTGCCAATGAGACAACTCTCCATTCAAGTCACTATTATATCTTATAAAAGTAAACCATTATAGGTAAAGGTACAGTCTTCAACACGAAGCTTTGGCTCACACTGAACAGCAAACTATAAAGGGCCCCCAAAAACTAACTAGTCAGTAGTGACTGTGTAAAATCATTCAAAAGTGATAACCAATGGTAAAATCCGCAATGTATATAATAAAAAAGATAAATGAATAACACTTATGAACCACACTGTCATCAACAAACGACAACTACAGAAGATCAGATTCCCCGACATGTGCAAACCATTGCATTGGGTTTTAAATGTTTTATAATTTAATGGTACCAAACCTTTACCCTTATCTGAAACAATAGTGTAAAATCACAACATATATATCTGTATGCTTCTTTTTTTGCAATGATAATCTCACAGTTTTGTCTATTCCTCAATTTTTTATATTGCAATAATAATTGCATGCAAAACTTTCTGAATTCACAGAAATTCATATGATTGTATGAATACTGTACACAAATAAATAAGATGTACATGAAATGCTGTCTAAAAAATGTACAACACCAAACACTACAATTAACATGATTAAACAGGGTTAATAATCAAAAAATTATTTGGCTATTATTTTTTTTTGTAAACATCATGACTTGTAGGTCCCTATTGGTAGAAAACTGTTTGCATATTTTTTCAAGATCTTTAGAAACATGTCTAGAAATTTTCCTCAGATCATCATGTTGATAATTTATTCAGGTATAAACTAAAATAGAAAAAGCAATTGGAAATCAATAAATTCTGCAGTTTTGTGTTGGAATATCTGAATAAAACATATATTATAAAAAAAATAAATGTGAAATCTTTTTTTCAGATTGCTGTTAAACACAGACATTCTCTAACAAAACCAGGAAAAGAAAAAAGAATGCAGTATAAACTGACAGATAAGAATATTGTTTTGTTTGCTGCAGGGATGTCATCAGCTGTTCTATAAATAGATAAAAATTAAAATAATCTACATGTACATTAATGAATTCCATTTATTTCTACTAGCGTGTTTGCTATTACCTGGTACTATTCCTTGTTAATTTTGTATAGAAAAACAACAATCCTTTCTATAGACACAAAAAGTCTGAAGTGAAAAAAGCTTCAACAATCGTAGATAATTGTTTTCATGTACATTCTAGTGTATATTCTGCTTAGTGCTACACTTATTGCAGTATTCTAAAAGTTACTAGGATAGTTCTCCACAGTGTTAAGGTTGAAATGTCAACTCAACAGAAAACTAAAAGGTTTATTATGCATTATTGTCATTTTGTTTATTTTCTTTGGTTACATCTTCTGACATCAGACTTAGACTTCTCTTGAACTGAATTTAAAATGTGGGTATTGTTATGCGTTTACTTTTCTACGTTGGCTAGAGGTATAGGGGGAGGGTTGAGATCTCATAAACATGTTTAACCCTGCCGCATTTTTGTGCCTGTCCCAAGTCAGGAGCCTCTGGCCTTTGTTAGTCTTGTATTATTTTAATTTTAGTTTCTTGTGTACAATTTGGAAATTAGTATGTCGTTCATTATCACTAAATAAGTATATATTTCTTCAAGGGCCAGCTGAAGGACGCCCCCGGGTGCAGAAATATCTCGCTACATTGAAGACCTGTTGGTGACCTTCTGCTGTTGTTTTTTCTATGGTTGGGTTGTTGTCTCTTTGATACATTCCCCATTTCCATTCTCAATTTTAATCACTGAAGCATGACTGAAGTGCTCTCTCCCCTCTTAGGTTAATCAGAGCCCCCCTTATAAAAATTTCTAATTTTTGAAAAGATATGATTTGGTATAGCAGTCATGTGTCCTGTCTACATACGACTCATCAGAAGTTAAGAAGACTATATCAATGATACTTAACATTGGAGTGCTGACTACTGGGTATGTTTTACCCTTGATGACAACATGCCAAACATACATGCAAATGTTTGCACCTGTCCTAAGTCAGGAATCTGATGTACAGTAGTTGTTGTTTGTTTATGTAATTCATACATGTTTCTTGTTTCTCGTTTTTTTTTATATAGATTAGACCATAGGTTTTCCCATTTGAATGGTTTTACACTAGTAATTTTTAGGGCCCTTTATCGCTTGTTGTTTGGTGTGAGCCAAGGCTCCATGTTGAAGGCCGTACATTGACCTATAATGGTTTACTTTTATAAATTGTTATTTGGATGGAGAGTTGTCTCATTGGCACTCACACCACATCTTCCTATATTTATGTAGACCCAATGATCGATAGTCCATGAAAGTAATTTCATATGATGCACAGGTGTTTGGTTTTCATTAAACTCATTATCTTAAATGAACAAACTACCATATTAAGTCAATGATAGTTGTAACGAGCATAAATACTTGCCCTGAAAATAATTCCTCCGTTAATAATCAACATTTATATACACATTTTAGCTCACCTGGACCAAAAGGGTCAAGTGAGCTTTTCTCATTACTTCGCTTCCATAATCTGCCGTCGTATGTTAACTTTTACAAAAATCTTCTTCTCGGAAACTACTGTGCCAAATTAAACCAGATTTGGCATAATCATCCTTAAGGTATCTATTTTTGAAAAAAATCCAATAACCTTCAACCAAGATGAGACCCATGGCTAAAAAGAGAACATGGGGGTAAAATGCAGTTTTTGTCGAGCCTGCAACTTTTGTTGCAGAAAGCTCGACATAGGGATAGTGATCCAGCGGCAGCGTCTACGGCGGCGGCGTTAGCTAACTTCTTAAAAGCTTTATATTTCATGTTTCATACTTTGTATATAGGTGCCTCATGTTACGAACTTTCCGTCAGTTATATGTCCAATGTCCTTGACCTCATTGTCCTGGTTCAGTGACCACTTGAAAAAAAAGTTAATATTTTTTGTAATGTTAAATTCTCTCTTATTATAAGTAATTGGATAACTATATTAAGTATGTGCGTACCTTGCGAGGTCCGCATGCCTGTCAGACAGTTTTTACTTGACCTCGACCTCAATTCATGGATCAGTGAACAAGGTTAAGTTTTGGTGGTCAAGTCCATATCTCAGATACTATAAGCAATAGGTCTTGTATATTCGGTGTATGGAAGGACTGTAAGGTGTACATGTCCAACTGGCAGGTGTCATCTGACCTTGACCTCATTTTCATGGTTCAGTGGTTATAGTTAAGTTTTTGTGTTTTGGTCAGTTTTTCTTATACTATATGCAATAGGTCTACTATATTTGGTGTATGGAATGATTGTAAGGTGTACATGTCTAGCAGACAGGTGTCATCTAACCTTGACCTCATTTTCATGGTTCAGTGATTATAGTTAAGTTTTTGTGTTTTGGTCTGTTTTTCTAATACTTTATGCATTAGGTCTTCTATATTTGGTGTATGGAAATATTTTATGATCTATATAACTGTTACGCAGGTTTTATTTGACTTTGACCTCATTTTCACGGCTTATTGCTCAGTGTCAAGTTCTTGTGTTTTGGTCTATTTTTCTGAATTTGTAAGCAATAAGTCAACTATATTAGTTTTATTGAAGAATTGCTAGCTGTACATGTCAGGTTGGCATTGTTCATCTGACCTTGACCTCATTTTTAATGGTTCATTGCTCAATGTTTCGTTTTCTAGGTTTATGTTGAGTTAATTTGACAGTCGTAATAAAGCTTTATATTTAGGTCTATTAACATAATATCAATGATTAGTAAAGAAGGCGAGACATTCCAGTGTGTACACTCTTGTTGCTTATATCTCTAAAACTAAAGCATTAAGGGACATTTTTTTCATTAAGTGAAGATCTATCTGCCCTGAAATTGTGTTGGGTTGCTCCCTGAACTGTTAATTTCAGTTTCTGGTTTTTATCTGAAATATTATAATAGAAAGAGATAAAGTGTAACAGCAAAATTGTTCACAAATTGTGAAATATAACTTTATTTGCATAAAAAAATTCGCACGATACATATATGCATATGATGAGGGGGAGGGGGTGTCCTATGACATGATGATATGTAAATACTTACCTTTTAAAGCTTACATTCAAGCGAAGTATAATAATTTGACAAGCATCATTTTCCCGTAAAACTGATCACGGCAAAGTCTTGTGTTTCCCCAACCGTGAAAGTAAGACCTATAATAAGCTAGAAATACCAGTAGAATATTTTTTGGGTTGAAGGGAAGAATTCAGTGGTGGATTTAGAAATTTTTATAAGTGTGGGGGGGGGGGGGAAGGGGTGTGCTCGCACTAACCTAAAAGGGGAAAGGGCACTCAAGTCATGCTTCAGTGATTCCTTATATAATCAACCAAATTTTTTCAATGAAAGGGGGGACGGGGCCCTCAGGTCCCCCTCCTGGATCTGCCTATGGAATTCTATACATTTTAGCCTTTCCTATTTTGGTATACTATAGGAACTTGTCTTAACCCCCTCTTTTCCAACATAGCAAACAACTATTTTATTGCTTTGTCTCATAATTTAAATGCAGTACTACGTTTAATAACAATGTCAGTTGATATTATTACACAATCCATTAAACAGATTGTGAAAGTTATAGTTCTAGAGGCAAACTATTTGGTGATAACATTATACAAATGCTAAAATGTTTCCATATCTTTTACCCTACTCATTCAATCTACTAGTATTTGATAATGCAATAAATATTTTCATGCTTTCAATCCGATGGTTTTACCGACTGCTGAGTTTCAGAAATGATATTAACAAAATAACCCCTCCATGTCTCTAGACATTTATTACATTCAATTCTGTGATAATTTGCATATGTTGATCCACTAAATATTACAATGGCAAACTCAGAACAACCAGAGACACAGATAATATTTCATTAACTTACATCTAATTTTCTAATGCATGTAGTACGGGGCGCCGAATGGGACTCTTGTGGTTTTGTACAAAATTTAATTCTGTCATAACAAAATCATTTTTGTTTTACAAAACTATGTGCTACAGACTTGTTTTGTGAGAACTTCAATTTTGTGATGACAAAATTCATTTGTGTAGACAAAATTCATTTTTGTCATGACAAAATTCATATTTGTCATGACAAAAGTCAATTTTGTCTTAAAGGTATGCACATATAAACATATTTGCATACAAAATTGACTTTTGTTACCTGATATGGAAATTAAATCACAAAAGTCAATTGTGTACGGTAAGATTCAATTTTGTGAGACTAAATTGACTTTTGTGAGACAAAATTGACTTTTGTGAGACAAAAAACAATTTTGTCATTTTTGTTGAGACAAAATTCAATTTTGTCATTTTTGTTGAGACAAAATTCAATTTTGTCAATTTTGTTGAGACAAAAGTCAATTTTGTAAATTTTGTTGAGACAAAAGTCAATTTTGTCAATTTTGTTGAGACAAAAGTCAATTTTGTCAATTTTGTTGAGACAAAAGTCAATTTTGTCAATTTTGTTGAGACAAAAGTCAATTTTGTGACGACAAAATTCATTTTTGTGATGACAAAATTCAATTTTGTAACAACAAAATTGACTTTTATGAGACAAAATTGACTTTCGTGAGACAAAAATCAATTTTGTTGAGACAAAATTCAATTTTGTTAATTTTGTTGAGACAAAATTCAATTTTGTCAATTTTGTTGAGACAAAATTCAATTTTGTCAATTTTGTTGAGACAAAATCCAATTTTGTTAATTTTGTTGAGACAAAATTCAATTTTGTCAATTTTGTTGAGACAAAATTCAATTTTGTCAATTTTGTTGAGACAAAAGTCAATTTTGTCAATTTTGTCTCACAAAAGTCAATTTTGTGTAACAAAAGTCAATTTTGTGTAACAAAAGTCGATTTTGTATGCAAATTAGTTCACAGAAACCAAACTAAACTAATTTAAATACAAAATTGACTTTTGTCGCTCAATTTTCAAATTAGGTAACAAAAGTCAAGTCTGTGTAACAAAAATGAATTTTGTCATGACAAAAGTGACTTTTGTCCGCTGATAGATAATTTTGTATGACAAAATTTCAAATTTGTAGTATGATACAAATTTTGTTAAACTGAACTCATTTTTGTTGAACAAAAGTCACTTTTGTCCGTACAAAATTGAATTTTGAGTACAAAACCACAAGAGTCCCATTCGGTGCCCCGTACGTAGGGCATGCATTTGGTTAGCTTGCTTACTTTGTTTGTATATTGTACATTTATATTCGGATAAGGTCCAATTAAATTTAAGTATGCTATATATATATATTCTTTATTGCCTCCAGGAGGAGAGTGAAAATAATGAACATGATAAACACAATAATTAAACAATTGAACAAAATAAACAATTAAATTAAATCAGAAAATGTCATGATCAGTTGAAGTGAGTAAATTGTCAGTAGCGGATATTACAGTTATATTAATATTGTAGTAAAGTCCCAAATTTATGGATATATCGAACGCATATAGCTTGGAATGTCTCTAGTTGGTCGGTTTCTAGTAGAAAATTGTCCGAATTACAAGAAAGTAAATAATAAAATAGTTCTTCATCCGACATGTTTGATAGGAAGATACTAAAAGTAATTGGATCGATGTTTATAATTTCACACCAAAAGTTCTCACGTGTTTCGTCAAGATAGTCACACGAAGAAATAGTATGAACTATTGGATCTAAAAACATTTCACCACATCTGTCACATAGAATGTATTGCCTATTGTCATTGTCTTTTACTATACAGCAGACAGAAATCAAGAAGTGTGCTTGTTTTCTTAGGTTAGGACGCTTCAATGCTATAGTCCATGCAGGGTGAGGTGTATAGTATTTGATAATGCAATAAATATTTTCATGCTTTCAATCCGATGGTTTTACCGACTGCTGAGTTTCAGAAATGATATTAACAAAATAACCCCTCCATGTCTCTAGACATTTATTACATTCAATTCTGTGATAATTTGCATATGTTGATCCACTAAATATTACAATGGCAAACTCAGAACAACCAGAGACACAGATAATATTTCATTAACTTACATCTAATTTTCTAATGCATGTAGGGCATGCATTTGGTTAGCTTGCTTACTTTGTTTGTATATTGTACATTTATATTCGGATAAGGTCCAATTAAATTTAAGTATGCTATATACAGGTTTAACTATGCCTACATTGTATATATATTTTTCAAAGATGGCAATTTTAATTACATAGCTTGAATAAACATTTATTCAAACATTGCAAGCAAGCCAACCAAAGTTTTACTCTACAAGCATTCGGAAATTAGCTGTAATACTTAAGAGCGGTGAATTTGACGAATCTACGATAAAATCAGGCGACAGTAATTTACCGATGTTCAAATATTAGTAAATCGATTTGGAAGACAAAAGAAGACAAACCAAGTTAAAAACAAAAACTGAGGGATCTTAACTTAAAGTACTAAATGACCAAGACCGGGTATCCTCATATGCGTCCCTCGCTATGCTAAAATTAACCATATCAAAAGCTCATAATCTGGAATAGAGCACAGTTAGGAAAGTTACAGATCAAACGACTTTAAAGATATTGTAACGTGTAACCAGGCGTTAATATCCCAAACGTCCGTTCCAGTCAATACTTGGATCCAAGTTGTCCACAAACAATACGGTAATGCTAAAAACTACAACTATCTAAATTATGCACAATGAACTAAAATATACACACTGACTCTTTGTCGAAATAAAGTAACAACAGACAAATATATATACAAATATAATTCAATAAACCAGCCTGTCCTCAAGAGTGGGACAACCTGTCACTACCAGACAGTACGGGCTGGTACAGCCTGTCCTCCGAGTTGGACAGTCTACTATGTCGATCCTGTCAACGTGTACGTCCACTCTGTACCCAGTACGAAGTGTCCTGTAAATATTAAAGCTCTTACTAGCACTTAATATTCTTGACGTACGCTCAGTTGAAGGATGACAGCTCATCGACAGCCAACCGACAGCCTCGAGTGCCGTTTCTCACTCTCTTATATACTCTTGGTCGATACCACTATTTCCTTGATAGGGGTGTTCGCAATATGTTACCCTTATGGAGCATAGAGAGTCCCTTATGATCACCCCTATAACTTTCGACCCGGCCACTAATTTCTCCGCCAAACGTCTAAATCTGTGTAACTCTTTCTCGGGCGTAAACCATATATTGTTACACTAAGATTCTACTTGATTATAAACTTGACGACCAATAAACATTACAATATCTAAGGCCGGAAAACTAATTATGAAGTATACACAAGAAATCATTTTTATCTCTATAGAAGTCATGAATATAATTCAATGACTTCGTTAGTGAAGATAAGATGATTTTAATTCTCCCTCGCCCTGCTCGTCCGAATTTAAAGCATTTTATCTCTAATTCAATAGGCTATAAACAAGACAAACACAGATATAGGATTAGTTGCTCGCAGTAACATCTTATTTTCTCTTGCGATACAAAATTTTATTTTACTGAATTGTACATATTTCGTCAATCGAAACATTATATAAACACATGACTATAACATTGTTCCTCTTTCGCATCGTTTCTTTTCCCCCGGCTAATGCCTCCAACACCTGTACGTACAATAAACATAGCAGCAACTGCACATATACCTATGTGACCAACTTCAATTCGACGTAACTGCGAGCACCTTCGATACTAATACATTTAAATCCCAAACTTTATATAGTACCTTTAAACCCCACCCATAAAAACCGCCAAAACTTTTCTCGTGCCTCCTGCACCTAACATCAAACTTATAAATAGTACATACTGTTACAAAACCCGTATCCGAACTAGTTATACTAGTTCCCATCTGTAAATATTAACTACAAATAGCAAACGGGAAAAACCCTATTTCAAACGAAATAAAATACATGTAATATTTAGTACAAAAAGTTGAACATATCCATTGTCATCTGTATAAGTCGTTCAAAAAGGAAACAAAATCATACTATCACAAAGTCCGTAAGACTTTACATAACCGATTTTCCTTTTCATTATCGACCATCCATTGATCAAATGAAAAAAAGAACGCAAGCACAATGAAATCGTATCTCATGAGAGTCGATCTTTGACTCAGAGATATGTAGTCCTGTGAACAAAAACTAACAACGCCATGGCTAAAAATGAAAAAGATACAAACAGACAAATAATAGTACACAAGAAACAACATAAAACACTAAAGAAAGCAACACGAACCCCACAAAAAACGAGGATGATCCCCGAGGGTAAGCAGATCCTATTCCACATGTGGCACCCGTCGTGTTGATCATGTTATTACAAACCAGGTAAATAGTCTTATTCGGTAGGTCACATTCATGAAAAGGGAAGGGGATTGTAGTTACGACGTAAGAAACATATCCGATATATCATCTGCGAAATGGTAATTCCATAACGGTCAACCAACTCGTGATGGCGTCCGTGAAATTTACGAAGGGATGATTTCAACTTCACCATTTTAAATTCTTGATTTAATATAGCTTCCTTATGAGCAGCTTCCTGCTATCATGGAAATCATGATTAGAAATACAAGCGCGGGAAATCGTTCCAATTGGGAACTCCGTATGCAGGCGCTGCTGGAATGTTGCTACATAGCCTGAAATGGAAAGTTCACAATTGGGAAACCGCCATCATCTAAAATGAGGAAACAAGGAAAAACAGCACAAACAAATGCAATATTACTCCACAAAAGGGATATACATTAATCAATAAACGAAATTGAAAAGAACGGTCGATTTAAAATAAAAATTTATATCCAAAGATGCATGATTTCTTGATTGACAACATATTTGTGACGTTTGGAGGACGTGTTTTTCAACAGACTCTCGCCATTCCAATGGAAACTTTGAAACAGCCATAAATAAAGGCAACATTGTTCTACTCCGCTATTCGAAAGTCATACAGTCATAAGGCGATTAATCAAACATAAATGCGATTAACAAACTTAAACCGAAGGAATCATATCAACTATTAGAGGAAAACAATGGAAAAACAGAAACACTGAATTACAATAGGAATAATTTTATTGTCCGGAATTGTAGGGTAATTTTTTAATCTTGTGTCTTTTTTCACTAAGGTATTCGGCTTTGCTTTTGAAGCTAATTCGACTACTTTATGTTGTCAAACCGCAAATTAAACTATACAATTCCGTTGTCTACAGTAAAACGTTTAAAGTAAAACACGTGTGTTTTACGAAAAACGGCAAATTCGTCAAAAGCAGATATGTTTAATCTAAAACATTTATTTGGAAGTGAAACTATAATGGTACAGTTGTTAGGACTAGATATATTTAATAGCTTTAGAATTTTCAGTTAGTATGTGTAGTTATAGCTTTTAAAGTATAGCATCGATTATAGTATTCATTCACACACATATACCTTTTCTTATATTGTTATTTGATGACCTAAATCATGCTCATGCTCATATGTTTTTTTTTAACATCTCTTTCATCATTTTGTTTTCAAATAAGCATAAGGTGTATACCGTTAAGCAACAAATAAGTTATTCTGACATTGATGAAGTCCCTGTTTTCACTTTAGTTGTTTCAGATGACATCTCGTTTTGTCTTAATCCATCATTTTGTTAAATCGTACTTCATTCCTACACGCAAAACAGATGTCAAATGATCAATGCTTCATTCTTTGACACCACTTATCAATATTTATAATTACTATATTTTATGTCACGAGGGATCAATTTCAACTTTATTAATATCTATTTATTTATATGACACATTTAAATTGCCAAACTGTATATATTGTTGTATGTATGGTTCAAAAGATTTTGTTATTTGACATATATAGGAGATTTTTGTCTCATAGATAGTTGACAGTTTTACATGAATATCTTCAATAAAAAAATATGTTTTAATTTAACACATTCGGAGGTTCCAAGTTTTTAAACCCTCTCTAAAAGAATTTATATTTTCTATCAAAAGTAAAGTTTTCTGCATTTATATATTCTTGTTTAAATCCTTGCACAAATTGTAAATTTTAAATTCATCAAAAGATGCAAATACGAAATAGATATCAGTCAAAGTAGTTGGTGTTTGAAAAGACCTGTATCAAAATGCAATGCATACATTTTGTTGTTGCTTAGTCGTCAATGGTCTGAAACGTTATTCCTAATAATCCCTTTAGATTGTGCTGTAGTGAAAACACGTTACTAAAAAGTAAACTTACATAACTACCAAATTGCAAGGAAAACTCAAATCGGAAAGTCAGTTATCAAATGGTAAAATCAAATAGTCATACATCAAACGAATGGAAATACATTGTCCAATTCCTGACATGGTACAGGAAATACCTTACGTAAAAAATGATTGGCTAAACCATTTTTAAAGCTAGCTGAACCTCTAGCTCTTACCATTTAGTTCTTTTTATATCCTTACTTTGATAGTTATCAAAAGTACCAGGATTATAATTTAGTACGCCAGACGCGTGTTTTGTCTACATAAGACGCATCAGTGACGCTCATGTCAAAATATTTATAAAACCAAACAAGTACAAAGTTGAAGATCATTTAGGATCCAAAATTCCAAAAAGGTTTGCCAAATATGGCTAAGGTAATTTATCCCTGGGATAAAAAATAGATAGAGAAAGTTTTTTTTCTCGAAAAATTCAAAAGTTTTGTACACAGGAAACACGTTATTTGAGCGAAGGTTATTGATATTAAACTTTTCAAGCTTTGAAGAAAATATTCTGTGCTTTTCTAGATTTATTTAAATACCTTATTGTATTTCCCTATGATACTTCACACACAGCCATAACGAACGATTTTGGATATAAACACACCGTAAGATGGAGCCAAAGAAACATGGCCGTCTTAAAAAGAAAAAAAATAACAATAGGGAATGAAAAATCGTCTTTTTGTCGTAAAAATTAGTAAGGAGTTTCCTTTTAGAAATTGAAAAGAAAAAAATATCTAGAATAGGGCAATAACAATGTTTATATTAGATTTTTTTTTAAAGTACCTTCGGGTAAATTATGGTGGTATACTGAGAACTTATTCAACGAAAAAATATCATCCAGATAACGATAAGTATTGTTGAATGTGTCAACCAAATGTAGCAAATACATGTCTTTACTGAGTTTGGCCAGAAACATAAAAATAGTTTCCAGCAATAAGAGTTCTGATATTTGAATAATCCATGAAGTATAAAATGCTGAATTTTTTACTAATTTTTGTTGTTATAAATCTTGCAAGAATTTTTACACAATTTATTGCCTACTACATTTCGCCTTAATTTGTTTGATCTATATATTTTTATTGAGGTGTTCTCTATTTTTGTTGTTTTACTTTTTAGCTTTATCATGAAAGGGAATAATATATCAATGTCAAGGACTTCGTCACTAATCGTTGTTTGTCATAACGTCGTGTTTTCTATTTATTTTATTGCTAATAATTGTTGATGGCAGATCTTTTGGTACATCATGAAAAAGCTTACAAAAATTTAGACTCGATATATATATATATATATATTAACAGACATTTGTTTATTATGGAGATGAGAATATCTTGTTCAGATGTGTTGTTGTTGACTTCTAATGGTCACGTATATCCACATCTTCTTTAATTCATATGTATTCCACATATATCTGAGTTCATTCTAATCAATGTTATTTTTGAAATGTTTAGCAAAATACATCTCTGAGAGAATATATATAGCTTTTTCTGTTCATCATTCAATGGAAAGAAATGTTATTGACAAAACTGTAGTCGAATAAATGATCAGAAAAAGTAAAAAAACAAAAGTACCAAACTCCAAAGGAAAGTCCCTTAGAATATTTAACAAATCAACAGCTCAAATATTAAGAAAAAAAGTATAAACCCCTAAAAGTACCAAACGCCGACAAAAATTCAAAACAGAAAGTCCCTAATCAAATGGAAAATCAAAATCTCATACACATTAAACGAATGGAAAACAACGGTCATATTCCTGACTTGTTACAGACATTTCGTATGTTGTGAATGGTTAATTAAACCTGGATTTATAGCAAGCTAAATCTCTCATCTTTATAACAGACTCATACAATTCCATGATATTGACAACGACGTGTAAACAAAACAAATAAACATAATAGTAAAAATGACATAAATAGGTTCGAGTCAACATTTTGTGATGATCTTAAGCACAATAAAAACAAAGAAATATATAACAAAGAAACACAAAAGACATATGAACAAAGCACTTATAGAGTCATATTTCTGACTTGCTTTTGAATTCATGCTCTTCAACTTTGTATTCATTTGGCTTTTTAACTATTTTGATCTGAGCGTCACTGATGAGTCTTATGTAGACGAAACGCGCGTCTGGCGTATAAAATTATAATCCTGGTACTTTTGATAACTATTGCTACAGTCATTTTCTTATGTGGAAATTGGTTGATTAAACCTGGGTACCATATGACACATGGCGCTAACGGGAGTTGTAAGTTTTAAGTAACCATATGACATATTAGGATGATGATTAAAATATAATTTGTATATTTCAATTTTTTTTGTCTTTTACATCCATAGATCAGTACTTAATTTTTATCTGATCTACTGGAAAATAATTAATAATTAATCAAACCGGATGTACCTCATTTTCATGTACTCAGTTTATTGGCAGTTTATTTTTTTCAAGCAGAAACTAGTATGTCACAAAATAGTTATGAATTCTGTCCAATGAACCCGTCCTGCGATATAGAGTTGACATCTACATAACATGATGTCAAAGTGAAGAAGAGACTGCTTCATGTAAATTTTATGATATTTTTGATGAAAAAATGAGTGATTGATGTTTTTTATCCATTGTTAATGTGGTTCATTTCACCTCATTAATTTAGCAAAACGGACGAGACTGTTCTTTGCGGAACAAATTAATTCATTTATTGTATCTAGTATTCATTATGACAGTAGAAAAGCTACTTAAAAACAGTTATCCAAATCATTGTAAAATGTATTAAACTATTGTTGATAAATTTAGTTCATGTCTCACGAGATTTAGCAAACCAGACAGTTTCATCACATTTTTTGGGATATAAATAAAAGTTCACGAACATTCCTATCTGTTAACACAAATGAATATAGAAATTGTAGGGTAACCATTTTGATAAGTTGTTATCTAGGGAATAATATTTTGTTCATCCGACCAAATTTATTACATCTAAGGTGTTTCAATTCATGAGAGATATGTTTCGCAGACTTTCATTTTAAGATACCAAAAATAGTTGTCTGCTTTATAACTTATTTTAATGATTGGATGATATTTTGTATTGTCACATTTGGATGACTTTAGATTAGCTTGATAGGTAATGCAGGCATGATAGAAGAAGCTTACATTGTACACTCTGCTAGTCTACTTTGAGTTAATTAGTAATACGGTAAAAACTTATAGCGGAAGTGAAGTTACAGAAATATGCCAGCTTCTTCTTATTCTGCTTAAAAAGCTTTTGTATGAATTAAGCCTTAAATGGATAAAATGGATAAAAGTTGTTCCAAAAAAGAAATCAAGCATCTTGAAATAGTCTGTTTCAGAGATTATTTTGTTCGAATCGAGGGGTTTTCTACCCACCCCTTAGACAAGACACGTATATGGGCGTTTTTCAATAAAAGCGTACTTTTCAGACCTAAAAAAAGTGGAAAATCAACTTGTCTAAAATTTAATTTCAAGAGTTAATTTGAATACCTCTATTATAGACCTGTTTGTAAACCAAAATTGCAATCTTAAATATTCTTTAAAATGATATAATTTTCATAATTTGTGTACTGTTTCGTAGGGGACTTGTGTCCCCTACGAAACTTCTTCTTAACACACATATTTTTTGCAATTTTAAATGTTTCCTATAGACATTCCAGTTTGTTTACTTTAAAAACTAGAAAAATCTCATTTTTGTTTGAATTGGAAAACCATTTTTATCGATAAAGAGTAGACAGTACTTCACATATGAAGGTACAACTCATGTTACGTAGTGGACATTTTGATGCGTTTCGTAGTGGACAAAACCGTTTCGTAGTGGACAAAAAGTTTCGTAATTGACATCAACCTTATTATATGTTAATAAAAACATAATAAAAATTACATGAAACTAACCCTTGTTATTTGTTTTGCACGAATATAAGTAAAAAAAAGATTAAAAAAAGACTGCATGGTAGTGGTAGTGTCCACTACGAAACGTTTTTCTGCCATACTTATTTCGTAGGGGACCGTTTCGTAGGGGACGTATTCGCATGATTCATTTTTTCACCACAATCCCTTTATTACAATAGTATAAAGATTGACTGTATTCATCAAAGCATGTATTAAGCTGTACACTGATATTTTTTTCATAATTTTAAAACCAGATACTGAAGGAGATTTGACCCGTTTCGTATTTCGTAGTGGACATTTACAAAAATACGGTATCACTCTGGTGCATTTAATGTGCTCAATTTTTCTTACCAACAATTTAATTGCCGTTATAAAAGCATCACTTCTTTTGTAAGACCCTAATGTTTATATCTCTCGCCAACAAAAATTACACTGATTTTATAAAACTGTCTATTAGCAAATTTTAATGACTTCGTTTCGTAGTGGACATTTGGTTAGGGACACACCTTCTGAAATTAAAAATCCAATGTTAAAAGCTGTTTATTAAAATATGTTGGCTCTAAACATACTTCTGAATTATTAAAGAACTTATATGAAGTAAAAATAATATTTATTTCTTCACTTGTTTACGATATTTCTGAGTATGAATGTTGAACAGGCGGTCTAGGGACATGCCATTTTGGTTGTTTTGGACCATTCAGGAATCAATATCTTATCAATCCCTCTGAAAATCAACTGTTTCTTTGCTTTAAAATGTTCAAACTAATTCAATGAACTGACTGCACAAAAAATTATTTGCAAAGATCAAACACATGTTTTTTAAAGTGGCTAGGACAAGAAAGAACGTTTTTATTGAAAAATGCCCATATCTACGTTGGTCATTATTGTTTTTGATAAATAATGCAGGACAATTTCGTTTGATTTGTCTTTTTGATTGGAATTTAGAATTTACTCTAAAAGATCTTTCGAAATTATGAATTTTCCACCTGTGATTCACACCATCTTTAGAAAAGGTTAATTACTGATTAGATTGATGTTAGTAAATCAGACGGACCGCTCGGAAGACCAAGTAAGATATCGTTGTTTGTAAGGTTACTAATGGAATTTAGGCATTTGATGGCTGATCCATTTTGATTAAAATTCTAAAGGAAGACAGAAAAGAGATATGGTTATTCGGAATTTTCTTCTAGGAAATTGCTTTTGGGTTAAATGTTGAGTGTCCAAGTGAAAATAATAAATAAACGGTACCAATTTTCTTGCACCAGATGCGCATTTCGACAATACATGTCTCTTCAGTGATGCTCGTGGCCAAAATATTAAAAACCCAAAGCTTATATAAAAGATGAGGAGCAATTATCCAAAAGGTCCAAAAAGTATAGCCAAATCCGTGAAAGGAATGAGAGCTTTGCACGAGGGAGATACATTCCTTAATTTATAATAATTTCTAATATTTGTAACAGCAAATTTTAATAACACAAAAATCCGTATTTTCATGCCAGTACCGAAGTACTGGCTACTGGGCTGGTGATACCCTCGGGGACTAATAGTCCACCAGCAGAGGCATCGACCCAGTGGTAGTAATAAATAAACGGTACCAATTTTCTTGCACCAGATGCGCATTTCGACAATACATGTCTCTTTAGTGATGCTCGTGGCCAAAATATTAAAAACCCAAAGCTTATATAAAAGATGAGGAGCAATTATCCAAAAGGTCCAAAAAGTATAGCCAAATCCGTGAAAGGAATGAGAGCTTTGCACGAGGGAGATACATTCCTTAATTTATAATAATTTCTAATATTTGTAACAGCAAATTTTAATAACACAAAAATCCGTATTTTCATGCCAGTACCGAAGTACTAGCTACTGGGCTGGTGATACCCTCGGGGACTAATAGTCCACCAGCAGAGGCATCGACCCAGTGGTAGTAATAAATAAACGGTACCAATTTTCTTGCACCAGATGCGCATTTCGACAATACATGTCTCTTCAGTGATGCTCGTGGCCAAAATATTAAAAACCCAAAGCTTATATAAAAGATGAGGAGCAATTATCCAAAAGGTCCAAAAAGTATAGCCAAATCCGTGAAAGGAATGAGAGCTTTGCACGAGGGAGATACATTCCTTAATTTATAATAATTTCTAATATTTGTAACAGCAAATTTTAATAACACAAAAATCCGTATTTTCATGCCAGTACCGAAGTACTGGCTACTCGGCTGGTGATACCCTCGGGGACTAATAGTCCACCAGCAGAGGCATCGACTCAGTGGTAGTAATAAATAAACGGTACCAATTTTCTTGCACCAGATGCGCATTTCGACAATTTTTGTCATGGAGGTAGGTTAGGTGTTTTACAACAAATGGGTGTCTAAAGATTTATGTTACATACACGCGCTTATATACCCTCATATACACAATAGGTTGTTTGAATTCCATCAACGACCTCAGCAGCTTAAATCTATTCGGAAAGAGTATCTATATCTGCTTTTCGAGTTTGACCTATTGCCTGGCATGGTGAACTTGTATCCTCAGTATTGACTCTGAATTACTTACACACACACACACACACACACACACACACACACACACACACTCAGATATATGAATATACTTGTACCATGTTAATCATCTACATGTTTTTGTGGTAAAGGGTTGCCATTTTTTTCTGTCTTTACCTTTGTTACAACAGTTAGCGTATTGAAAAAGAGATAAAGATGACTAGTTTCTCGATGATTGCCGAAATCATGGCTTTTTCGTCTTCATACAACATCAGAGTATCTGTTTAGAAATCACTCAGGTAATCATATACCTTTATACCTGAATGCATTTATTCATTTTCATAGTTTGACTAAAAAGTCTTTAAATATTTCGAAAAACTAAGGATTTTCTTATCCCAGGAATATATTACCGTAGCCGTATTTGGAACAATGTTTGGAAATTTTGAGTCTTCAATGATTTTTACTTGTTTGACTATATAACTTTTTAAATCTGAGCGTCACCGATGAGTCTTATGTTGACTAAACGGCGTCTGGCGTATCAAAAAGTAAAAACACAATAATACCGAACTCCGAGGAATATTCAAAAAGGAAAGTCCCAACTCAAATGACAAAATCAAAGTTTCAAACACATCAAACGAATGGATACCAACTGTCATATTCCTGACTTGGTACAGGCATTTTCTTATGTAGAAAATGGTGGATTGAACCTTGTTTTAAAGCTAGCTAACCCTCTCACTTGTATGACAGTCGCATATAATTATATTATATTGACAACGTTGTGTGAACAAAACAATCAAAAACAATAGGTAAAAATGTCACAAATAAGGGTAAATAGTCTAAATCGGTAGGTCACATTCGTGAAAAGGGAACGGGATTGTAGTTACGACATAAGGAACATATCCGATATCATTCGTGAAACGGATATTCCATAACGGTCAACCAACTCTTGATGGCATCCGTTAAATTTACAAAGTGATGATTTCATCTTCATCATTTGGAACTCTTGGTTTAAATTATAATCCTGGTACCTTTAATAACCATTACACATTGCGTGTATAACATCTATGCCCCAATAATGAAACTTTCGTTTATGTTTCCATTGTTAATACAAGTTATAAAAATAGACCTAGTATATTAAATGTTATTAAAGTAAAGTAAAATGCGATTTTTATGTTGTTGTGCATTAATTGCCTACATTGATTTCCACGTCCTTGCTGAGATCGCTCGTTTACATCATGAACATCAATTTCAAATGACAGAGAACATTAAATCTAGAAAAAAAACCCAAAAACATTGTACACACAGGCAAAGCATAGAACACGTAATGATCAAATTCAAATGTCTATCATGTGATGGAAGTATTGACAGGAAAAACGTCCATTGTAAAAAAATATCAAGATAACGAAAAAATAGGGACGTTTATTGCACAAGGTCATGTCTTTTCTCTGACTGTTTATGACGTCTTTACACTAAATCTATTAGATGTTGGATGTGTACGGATTGATAATTTAGTGTTAGATGCATTTTTTATCAGTTGTCAGTGGCTTAACTTGCTGTCAGATAACTGCGAGTACTCTCAGATCTGTTCCTAGTGTCTTTTTGTTGTTGGGATAAACAAGTACCCGGCCGCATCCACTTGTATTTTTGTCTATCTGATGAGCAAGGCCTTTTTCAACTGATTTTAAAATTCGTTCATATGTTGTACCGTAATACCAGTGTTTCAGGTTAGGGGGAGGGCTGGGTTTTCGTTCATTTCTTTTTAATATAAATAAGGCCGTGCGTTTTCTCATTTGAATTGTTTTACATTGTCGTTTCGGGGTCTTTTATAGCTGACTTTGCGGTATGGGCTTTGCTTATTGTTGAATGCCGTACGGTGACATATAGTTGTTAATTCCGGTGTCATTTGTGGAAAGTTGTCTCATTGACAATCATACCACATCTTCTTTTTTATGTTTAGATAATTACTAATATTATACGATACCCTTTAACATCTCGACTATTGATTAAGGCTCAATGTACAGATTATAACTTTGAAAGTTTACCTCGCATATTGATTGTTAAGAGGTAAAATCTTATACTGAAACGAAAACTAACTATAGTCCGAAATGCAAAACCACTTTTTTTAATATTCATATAGCATTTGAAAATTAAATATTAAAAAATAAATTAATTATTTGGATTATTTGGATAATTTAGATATGATCATCACATTTCTTTATACACTTCAACTTTTATTTGTACTCAAAGGTCCAATCATGTTTACCTACTGCATGGAAAACTATGGTTATCATCACTTCGTAAATTTTTCGGACGCCATCACGAGTTGGTTGACCGTTATGTAATATCCATGTGTTTTTCGTAACTACAATCCTGTTCCCTTTTCACGAATGTGATCTACCGATTTCGAATATTTACCGGCTTTGTAATAACATGAGAAACAAGAAAGGTGCTACATGTGAAGCAGAATCTGCTTACCCTTCCGGACCACCTGAAATTACCCCCAGATTTGGATGGAGTTCGTGATGTTGTTGTACCCTATCTAAGGGAATTTGATGCGACTGTCGTACATCTGAAAGATTTAGCGCTATAACCCCAGGTTTAATCCACCATTTTTTAAATTTGAAAATGCCACGAACCAAATCAGGAATATGACAGTTGTTATCCATTCGTTTGATGTGTTGGAGTTAGTATTTTTGTGATTTTACTTTTCACTAACCTGAACAACTGTAATGTAATGCCATTCTTGACATATATATCATTTACAATCATACCAAATGTCCTTATACTCATATTATTGTTGACTTCCTTAGTATCTTAACATTGAATTCAACTTTTTCATGCTGTCTTTAGTATTAGTAAGCTATTTTCCAAATATAGTTTTGTGTAACACAATTACAATAATGTTATTAATTTTTTACACTTTACCTGCTAAGAACATTCTAATTAGGCTTTAGACTAAAAAACAGTACTAGAAACAAACAGCTGGCAATTGACAAATTAACACCAATTTATCATTTGCGTCTTTAAAGGAGAAACAATCTAATGCAGTGTTAACTTGATAGTTTTCATAGCAGTCTAAATATTTTGGAGATCAGACACAAATTACTGATATGTTCAAGCAATATTCACTAACGGATTCGTGTAGACTTGAAGGTACAAATTGATTTAGGTCATCCATGATACCTTTTATTGTTGGTCATACAGTGTTTCAGGGATAACATTCTGATATCAGAACCATGATGTCATGAAACGCAAACATAGGGTTCCATGTAATATCATCATAGGATTTGAATGTTAAAATTATAAATAAAAGGATAAGCGAAAACACGAAATTCCTTAGTTTCGCTGTGTAACAAAATCAATAGTTCGACTAAATGATCATATATAATCAAACAAAACAAATAGAAAACAACCGTTATATACCTGATTTGGTAAGATAAGGAAAAGTCACTTTAACAATTGACATTACTAAAACTATTTGATAAATCTATATAAAATAAAAATAAATAATCAAATGTACAAAATTTAAAAAAATATAGTAACTGTTGTTCAGAAGTTCATATTCGGCGACAAGCATAAGTAAGAAATAATACATCGTAGGGCAACCCCGTTGATCCTTCTATGTTTATTCCATGAATACTATTGTTTCTCCACTGCTGCTATCAGATTCTACAATAAGGATGAATTATTTATTTTATATATTACCATTAGGAATTTATTATAATCATTAAATACATAAAGCGACATACATCATAACCCATACGGAACATTTCCCTGTGGTACGATAATAAACCTTATGAGTGAATTAGATATTTTTAATTCCATTAAGCTATTAATCCTGACTGACGTTTTGTTTGATATCATTTTCGTAGGTCTAAATAGCAATTTTATGGCTGGTTGCATAAACATTCTAATTTGGAACGAAAAAACGATAGGCTGCATTGATGAAAAGTTTTAGTAATCAGATGCAGTTCTTAGAAAGCTAACACATTCGTTTGAAAATAGAAATACAGTTTTCAAAGTTTTGAAAATTATTTCCATCTTCAGTATGCCAATATTGTTATGTTAAGGAAAATAATGATCAACATAAACTGAAAAAAATAGTTTTTCGAATATGTACAGTTTTTTATAATCAGATAATTCGTTTTGTTATATTTTTTATTTCAAATTTAACGCATGTTGTTCGTAACGTTGCTATACATGGGGATCCACAATTTATGGACGCTCCTTAATGTCATCAAATCAGTTTGTGTTGATTTGAAAGCATTTCAAAGGAAAATTAAAATGAAGTATATTTATATGTTACAATGCCATAAAAGTGCGAGCTTTGGCTAGCCACCGAATCAGTTTCAACTGCAGGTTTGGTTAGCCACAAAATCAGGTTCAACCCACCATTTTTTCTTTAAATGTCCTGTACCAAGTCAGGAAAATGATAGTTGCTATCTTATATTGTGTTTCTGTGTGTGTCTTCTGTCTTTTGTTTTTGTTGCACTTCAGTGTTTTTGTTCTTCCGTTGTTTTCCCTCTTATTTATGATTTGAAGATAAATGGAACAGCAGAAACACTGAAGTTCATAGCAGTTTAAAAGATAATGAACCATGCTTTCATTTTCTCTTATGTACTATACTAATCTTTGGCGCACACGTAAATTGGCAGTTGTGATCATCGGACACATTTATTAAAAAGTACTCATTATGAATGTGTCAATGTTTTGTCCCAAATTATCCAGTATTTTCAAACAGTTTAGAAAGTTATAGTGCCACGTTTAAAGTAGTTTAACTAATGTTTAAATGTTTCCATATCTATTACCCTACTCGTTCAATCTATTTTATAATGCATTGAATGGTTTCATTTTTTAATAAATCATTTTACAGAATCGCAAAGTTTTAAAAGTGATATAAACACAACAACACCTCCATTTTCTAGACATTTATTAAGTTCAATTCTGTGATAATTTGCATATGTTAATCCAGTACGTTCTAACATGGAAAATTCGGTGTCTACAACGAAAGACAACGAGGAATATTTTTTTAAGTTTACTCTTGCGAGTGAGGAAACATTATGTAAAGAATTTTGATGAAAACCTACTAGCAGTATTTTATCGCTGTTGTGACAGGGAATAGCGTCTAAATGTTCAGTAGTTCGTACCTCTTTGGTAAATTCATAGATTATAGTATTCCTTTTTACATCTAAAAATTGACAAATATATTTTCGTTGATTATAGTTATCAAAGTTACCAGGATTCTAATGTATCTATGATGAGTTTAATTCGTACGCCAGACGCGCGTTTCGTCTAAGAAACATCAGTGACGCTCATATCTAAATATCTATAAAGCCAAACAAATACCAAAATGAAGAGCCTTCGAATAAGGTAATCTATGCCTAAGATAAGAAAATCCTTAGTTTCTCGAAAAATTTAAAGTATTGTAAACAGGAAATTAAATTTATAATAAAGACCACATGATTGATTTTCATGTCAACACCGAAGTGTTGACTTTGGGCTGTGCCACCCTCGGGAACGAAACGTTCACCAGCAGTGGCATCTACCCAGTGGTGTAAATAGTTATCAAAGGTATCAGGACTATCAGATTTGATGACCTTAATCATGTTAATAATCATATATAGTTATATTCAGATGCAAGAGTTTCGAATCTTATTCATCATTTTGTCTTTAAATGTGCATTGACTGTTTACCATTCTGCAGTGTACTGCAATAATAATGTATTCTGACGTTGATAAATCCCTGGTTTAACTTTAGTTGTTTCACATGACTCTTCGTTTTGTCTAAATCCATCATTTTGTAAGATCGTTTTTCATTCCTACGCGCAAAACAGATGTCAAATGATCAATGCCTAACTCTTTGTCATCAATTATCAATATTCATATTTATAATATTTTATGTCACGAGGAATCAATTTACTGCTTTATACTAGTATTGCTTTATATAAAAGATAATGATACATGTTTTACTTGACAAACCCTCTATTTTGTTGTTTCTATTATTCAAAGATTTTGTTGTTTAACATACTGTTTACTGTAGATTTTTTTCTAAGAGATAGTTTACAGTTTTACATGAATATGTACGATATACAGATATGTTATAATTAAACGCATTTGAATGTTCTGCGATTTTAATCCCTCTATAATTTGTTTCATATTTTCGATAAATAGAAAGATTTGCAGCATTGATTTGTTGCTGTTTCATAATCCTGCACAAATTGTAAAGTTTAAATTCATCAAAAGATGCAAATAATTCGACGAAGCAGAGCAGCTATCAGTAAAAACAATTGGTGTTTGAAAAGACATGTATCAAGATGCAATGCATAAATTTTGTTGTTGCTTAGTCGTCAATTATCTGAAGATTGTCAATAATTGTGCTGTAATGAAAAAAAGGTAAAATATTTTACGACCCGCAAGTAAAATTCAAACTTGAAAGTTCCCTATCGATAGACAAAATTACAAAACTCATACCCATCAAACGAATGGAAATACACTGTCCTATTACTGACTTGGTAAAGGCATTTCCTTATGTAGAAAATTGTAGATTGAATCTTGTATTGATAGCTAAACATCTTTACTTAGTTCTTTTCGCATCCTTACAACTGTGAATAGGGCTCTTCACGGTTAGGTCGGCCATATTTGATAGGGGGCAGATTTTCATAATAGAGGTAAAAATAGTGTGAAAAATACGGGAAAACATATTTAAAAAAGAGCAATTCCTTGGAAACACACATAGGATTTCCAATACTTTCATACTATTTGCACCTCTTTCTAAAAAATATGCACCTTATCCAATATGGCCGAACTAACCGTGGAGAGCCCTATTTCGGTTAATTTCACTTTCTGGCTCTCTAGAAAATATCCTGATCTATCTGTAAATGTTAAAATACCATATTTTATCGGCAATTTATACATTTTTCCTTTGATGTGTATTCGCTGATAATGTCAGTATTAGTGGACTGGCCGTGATATAAAAATTATTGAGTTAGTACGCAAATGACATGCGCGAATACAACGCGTAAGGATCTACTTTCCCTTTCATTCACAAAATTGCGCGTGATATTTTTCTGCAGAAACGCACGAGATTTTTTGGCGAACTTTCACAAAGTCAGTTTAGTCTTTTTGAACGATTGTTGTGAAAATGTGAACAGAAAATACATGAAAAACCCGGTAGACTTTTGAAAAAACAATACGTTACTAGTATATGAAGTACAACTAACATATCGTCCATGAGTTTTTTTTTCATACAATACCAATACATAACCTGGTGCTGTTCCAAGCAGTTTTCTTTTTCTGTTTCTTAAGAAGAATTTGTTTTACCTGTTCAGTCAGTATAAAGTGTTACATTTCATATTTAATCTCAACATATGAATAGTAACTTTTTTAATCTTGCAAGAAATTGTAACACAATTTGATTGCCTACTTAGTTTCTCCTGAAATTGTTGAAACCGTATATTGTTATTGAGGTATTATTTCAGATAATTTATGATATGCAGATGATATTGTCATGTCAAGGACTTCATCACTAGTCGTTTTCTGTTATATCTTCGTGTTTTCATTTTGTTATATTGCTTATACATCGTGTTGATTGTAAATATTTGGTACATCATAAATAAGCTTACAAATATTTAGACTCAAGGTATACAGACTCTTGTTTGTTTTAATGTTGACAGTATATAGTACAGATATGTTTTGATTGTTTGTGTTGTTCTAATGATCACGTATATCTACATCTTCTTTTATATTTGAAAACCATTTAAATCCTTTATCATAAGTTCTTAAGTTCTGTAGCCGTATAAACGACCAGGGCAAATTACAAGTTATGAGGAAGATGACTGCTACATGTATGGTGTTATGACTTTTTCGAAGAATAAATGAGTTATAAGGTTAATTTACCAATGTTAATGTGGTTCATTCAGCTATTAGTAATTTAACAAAACGTGTAAGACTATTCCCTGCTGAACGAATTAATTTCTTGTATTAAAAATGCCAACTAGTAATTCATTATAACAGTATAAAAGCTACTTTAAAACAGTTATCCAAATCATTGTGTAATGCATTAAATTATTGTTGATCGAATTAATTCAAGTCTTATGGGATTTTGCAAGCCAGACAGATTCATCACATTTTGAAATAAAAATAACAGTTAACGTACGTGCTATTCCTATCGATTAACTCGACTATTTACAAGAGAATATACCAAAAGCATTTGCTCGAGCCCCTATGTCAAATATCTAAAAGGGGTATTTAAACTCCCAGAAAATTAACTGCCAACGCCAGGACAAAGACAGAGAAAAGACAAAATGACAAACACTAATGACATTACGAAAACATATTCATAAAACTTATTTTACAGTAGATATTTGTTATGATTGAGCAAATCATTCACACATTTTGGAAGTCTTTATTAATTTAAATGCTTCTAAAAAAAAATTCCACTTTTGTAACAGATAACTCATGATTTCAGGGAAAAGTATTTTCATTTTCTTTTTTTTAAAGATAATATTTGACTAAAATTTGCTGATTCTGTCGAAAAGTGTGTTGATTAATTTCTATCTTGTCCGTTTAAAATGGTAAGTTTTCATCCAGGGAAAAATGGTATGCACATCCGACTCAATTTATGATATTTCAATTAACCTACATTTTCGTTTATGTTCTTTACACTAAATATTACCATCACGAATGAATTGACATGTCTCAATTCACGAGAGATATGTTATCGCGGTCATTCATCTCAAGAAACCATAACAGTTGTCTGTTCTATAAATTCACTGACTACGTCCTATTTTATATTGCTGCTACTTGGAGGAGATGGGATTCTCCTAACAGGTAATGCAGGCATGACGAGAGAGGCTTTCTCTGTTAGTATTGTAACGTATAACCGGGCGGGAACGTATAGATATTTTTATCCTCGGGTTCGTACCAGTTTCATAAGATTTAAAAAGCAATTCAAAATTTCTAAAGTCAATAAAAAGTTTACACTATCACTATCAAATATGAAACAAATACTTTACTACATAAAATTAATTTCAACGCCTATCAACCTAACACGAACCTGTTAAATTAAAACTATTTGAAACTATAGTCTATAACCTAAATGTATGGAACTGGTTTGAAACATAAATGTTTGAAACGGGTCTGAAACATAAATGGATGAAATTGGTCTGACGGTTTGGAACTATTGTCTGAAACATAAATGTTTGGAGCTGGTCTGAAATCTAAATGTTTGGAACTAGTCTGACGGTTTGGAACTATTGTCTGAAACCTTAATGTTTGGAACTGGTCTGGAACCTACATATTTGGAACTTCAATGTATGAAACAAATGTTTGGGAACTATTTAAACTGGTGTAAACTTTCGTATGAAACGTTATTTAAAAAACATGTATATAACTGTCGGAACAACAGGGTAGCACTTAGGTATGGTATGTCAACAAACACTCACTGCAATAGTGAGAGATGTGAGACTCAAAACCTTAGCACCAGTTTTGTTCGGCCAATCTATACTGAACAAAAAGTATCAGCCCTTTCTATATTCAAGCACTTCACTTTACTAAAACCAAACGTTCTACTTGCTATAAACTACTTCTTTTTTGATGTTCACTGTCTGCTGACTTCGGTAAAAGCTACCCACTATTTATACTTCGAACGCGGACCTCGAAGAGAGCAGCCTAGCAACAATTGCACAGGTAAAGCGTTTGATAGGATAAAGGGATGAATTTAGATACAATTTTCAACGATAAAATGGTTAAATGGGAAATTCATAGAGGTTTCGGAAAATATAATTGTAGAAATATTATGACCTTCTTAAACTGTAAATTCGTAACAGTATCAATATGTTTCTCAATTGATACATTACTCTAGAGCTAGCTCAAAGTACGTTGATTTTGTTGAACGAGGAAAACTGCTTTCTCAAAAGTTGCTAAGACAGGGTTATGAATCAATCTAATTAAGGTCATCATTCAAGAAATTTTACTGTCGCCATCATGAGCTGATTGGTTATTATGACAGAAGTGTGTCAGAATTCATATCTGATAATCTTTCTCAGTCATAATTACCTTCCATCACTACCGGACTGAACAAAGAAATAACACGACGGGTGTCGTATACGGTGCAGGAAATGTTTACCCTTCCGGAGGACCTGATTTCACGCCCGGTTTTTAATGGAGTTTTTGTTGTTTCTTATTTATTATTCATAACTGTTGATGTAATATCTCTTGGTTGTGAGAGTCTTTGTTTAATTCTTGGTTTTTGTTATTGTCTTCGTAATGGTTTTTACAAATACTGCAGATCAGATTTCGGGAAACCTTTTAGGTGGCATATCTGATATATTGTGTTTTCTTTGGAAGGAATATCAACCCACTTGTTTTTACTACATTTGCCAACTGTGTAGTCATAATAATAATTTCAGCTTTTGTTCGAAACTTTCTACCGTTGTTTTTATTTCCCTGTTCAACTTAGTGGTCAACCTGTTTTATCTTTTGTTGTTCTAGTTTTACGACATATGATCCAACTACGCAAAACCTGTAGAAAACTTATTTCAAACGGGATAGCACATCCTCATTTTTACGGAAATGCTGTTAACCGTGCCTGGAAATTTAGAAATGATCCATGTAAACTTGTCGCTCCTTTAAATAAACTAATTCTAAAAGGTAACCTATTCAACACTGTAATAAGATTTTTGAATATTGTTTTTATTGGTATAAATATTGATTTTGTTATCAGTAAATTAAAAGCTTACAAAATATTCATGAATCTACAATCTGTCGATACCTGTAATTTGGCATTGCACAAGGTCATGTTTTTCTCTGGCTGTTTATGGCGTCTTTACACTAAATCCATTGGATGTTGGATGTGTACGGATTGATAGTTAAGTCTTAGATGCATGATTTTTTTATTAGTTGTTAGTGGCTTTGAAGTAGCTGTCAGTTTACTGTGAGTACTCTCAGATCTGTTTATTTTGTCTTTTTGTGTCGGGATGTACAAGTACCCGGCTACGTCCACTTGTATTTTTGTCCATCCATCTGATGAGTTAAGCCTTTTTCAGCTGATTTTTATTGTTCGTTCTTTTGTTGTTGTGTTATACCACTGTACCAGATTAAGGGAGGGTTGGGATCCCGCTAACATGTTTAACCCCGCCACATCATTTATATATGTGCCTGTCCAAAGTCAGGAGCCTGTAATTCAGTGGTTGTCGTTTGTTAATGTGTTACATATTTTTTTTCTTTATTTTTATTTATATAAATAAATATAAATAAGGTCGTTAGTTTTCTCGTTTGAATTGTCTTATCGGGGCCTTTTATAGCTGACTATGCGGTATGGGCTTGGTTCATTGTTGAAGGCCGTACGTCGACCTATAGTTGTTAATGTCTGTGTCATTTCGGTCTCTTGTGGACAGTTGTCTCATTGACGATCATACCACATCTCGTGTTTTATAAAAGAAGATTTTTGCAAATATAAAACACAAACACATTTTGATTGTCTATGTGTACTTTGTAATTGTTGTTGTTATACGCTTTTATTTTTGTAAATTAAAGAGGTTAGGTATTAATGCAAATTAGACAAATATCAGTCAAATGACATAAATGTTTGTATTTGGCACAACTTTTTGGAATTTTGGATCCTCAATGCTCTTCAACTTTGTACTTGCTTTGGTTTATAAATATTTTTGATTTGAGCGTCACTGATGAGTCTTGTGTAGACGAAACGCGCGTCTGGCGTACTAAATTAAAACCCTGGTACCTTGATAACTATTTACACCACTGGGTCGATGCCACTGCAGGTGGATGTTTCGTCCCCGAGGGTATCACCAGCCCAGTAGTCAACACTTCGGTGTTGACATGAATATCAATAATGTGGTAATTTTTATAAATTTCCTGAATACAAAACTTTGAACTTTTTGAAAAACTAAGGATTTTCTTATCCCAGGCATAGATTACCGTAGCCGTATTTGACACAACTTTGTGGAATTTTGGATCCTCAATGCTCTTCAACTTTGTACTTGTTTAGGTTTATAAATATTTTTGATTTGAGCGTCACTGAGTCTTATGTAGACGAAACGCGCGTCTGGCGTACTAAATTAAAACCCTGGTACCTTGATAACTATTTGTGTGTATATCTGTTTTTTTGAGAAATCAGGGGTTTATGGTTTCAGTGGTCTGTTTAATAATGACTGATCTTTCGACCTTCGTGTTATTAGTTAGAACGTAATTCAAAATTGTAGGCACTTGTATCAGCATATTCATATTTATTTCATAAGAGATAAAATTATTCGAATTGGTTTAATGATCCAGTAAAGAAATTAAAGAAACACGGCTGCCTCTGCTTCATGTTTAGACTTAAACCTCAAATTTGACATAAGCAGTCATCTCAGTACAATAAAGTATGACAAACGAGACCATTTATTTTTTGAAATTATCAAAATTTCCCCTTCCTTAGTATCAATGTACCAATTTTATTCTGCAAAAAGGAATAAACATATCCCAACTCATTTAAAAAGTATTCAAACGCTGGCAACGGGTACTCCAACTTTGTGTCGTTGGGGTATATTTTGATTTTTCAAGTAATTTGTCAGAAACTTATATATTTATCAAGCAATTAATGAATTGAAATGTACACACACAACGATAATGTTTGTTGGGTTATCTTAAGGGACAACACCAGTTTGGTTTTGAGGTCGGATAAGGGCTTTGTAACATTTAGGTATCTCAGATTAATATAGCATCTGCAGTCAGATACCAAATAAAATTATAATTTGTACCAGAGACCTCACAGCAGAAATCCATTTACGAATCCATTAACCCTGTCTTCTTTCTCGGGCTTAAACCAATGCCTGACAAAATTTAAACGGTAGCATCAGTCATGCGGGAATTTCTCGCTGCATTGAAACCCATTGGTGACCTTTGGCTGCTATCTGCTCTTTAGTCAAGTTATTTGACAGATTCCCAATTGACACCCTTAATTTTATGGTTCATTTACTATGAATTATTTACACACACGCAAATACATTTATAAATTCATACATATATCATTTAAATGATATACATAAATTGAATAGTAAAGGGTTGCCATTTTAATTAACTAGTAACTTATATATCGGTGTAAATAGTTTACTATTTATGAGTTTTGAACAGCGGTATACTACTGTTGCCTTTATTTACTTTTTAATGAAGATAACAAGTATTCAAATGCTTCCAGAAAACAGGACATTTGCTCTGCTTCGCTTATAATTCAGATATTACTTGTTTAGAAATCAATCTGTTAATAAAGTACCTTTATGCCTAAATGTATGTTTTCACTTTCATGGTATGATTGTCAGGCATTTCTTGTTACTTATGTCCAATTAATGAAATTTTTGTAAATGTACCATTGTTAACTTCCTGTAAAAAACAGACTCTATACATAAAATGTTATCAAAAATAATTAAGGATTCGATTTTGATGTTAATGTGATATAATTGCCTGTATCAATTTCCAAGTTCATTTTGAGATTGCTAGTTAATATCCTGAACATAAAAATCAAAAAGGGTTTTGATGTAACAGAGAACATTAAGATAAAAATGTATAGTCCATACAGGAAAAAAGAAAGTCTGATACGAAAAAAGACGTCTTGCTAGGCTGCAAATCCCTAATGTTATGAAAAAATCTTAATCTAATATGTTATTGAAGGTAAATTTGAGAATGGAAATGGGGAATGTGTCAAAGAAACAACAACCCAACCATAGAGCACACACCAGCAGAAGGTCACCAACAGGTCTTCAGTGCAGAGAGAAATTCCCGCAACCGGAAGCGTCCTTCAAATGAGCTGGGCTGGCCCCTAAACAAATATACATACTAGTTCAGTGATAATGAACGCCATACTTAGCTCCAAACTTAACACAAGAAAATTAAATTAAAAAAAAATACAAGACTAACAAAGGCCAGAGGCTCCTCACTTGGGACAGGTGCAAAAGTGTGGCGGTGTTAAACATGTTAATGAGATCTCAAACCTCCCCTATACCTTTAAGCAATGCAGAAAAGTACACGTATAACAATACACACATTGAAATTCAGTTCAAGAGAAGTCCGAATCTGATGTCAGAAGATGTAACCAAAGAAAATATACAAATTGACAATAATGCATAAATAAAAACAGACTTCTATCAGTTAACTGACATGCCAGCTCCAGACAATTGAACTGATTAAAAGAGTATGTTTTCATCATATGAATATCAGGCACAATCCCGTTAGGGGTTTAGTATTATAACATCATACCTGGCTTATAATTTAATATGGGAGACCTCATAAATCTCACCAGTGACGCATAGATCAAAATAGTTATAATACCAGACAAGTACAAAGTGGAAGAGCATTGAGGACCCAAAATTCTAAAAAGTTGTGCCAAATACTGGTACGGTAATCTATTCCTGGGATAAGAAAATCCTAAGTTTTTCGAAAATAAGTCCATCTTGAAAAAACATTAATTGGCGTTTAAATAATAATGAATATTATACGATATACTAAAATATGTTTAATACTTTTCTTTGACGAGTTGGGTTAAATCGACAGATGATTTCTTTGGAATTTTACAACTTTTTGGCATTTTGGTCCTTAATGCTCTTCAACTTCGTACTTTATTTCGCCTGGTAACCATTTTTTTTGGATTCGAGCGTCACTGATGAGTCTTTTGTAGACGAAACGCGCGTCTTACGTATAAACTCAATTTAGTCCTGGTATCTATGATGAGTTTATTTATTTACAACGCATCCTGATTATTAAGAGTTTATGATTTTAGAGTTAACTTATACTGAAACGAAAAGAAACTATATTCCAAAATTTAATACAACTATTTTTTTAATATTCATTTATCGTCTGAAACTTATATATTTGGAAGAAATATTTTGATCATGTTTGATAGGGAGTATTGTACAACTAACGTTTTGTACACTAACAAATGTTTCCTATTATTTATACTCAAAAGTCCGATTCATAATTACCTATTCCATTGAAAATTGGTGCACTGACTCGTGCAACTATAATGTAATGCCATTCTGGATAGTTGTATCATTGACAAACGTTTTACATGCTGTCGTCAGTATAAGTAAGCAACACGACGGATGACACACCTGGAGCAGGATCTGCTTATCGTGGAGCACATGAGTTCGTTCCCAGTTTTTGGTGGGGTTCGTGTTGTTTGTTCTTTAGTGTTTTTTGTTGTGTCGTGTTTTCTGTGGTTTGTCTGTTTATCTTTCTCATTTTTAGCCATGCCGATATCGGTTTATTTTCTATTTATGAAGTCCTTCTGGTATCATTATCTTCTATAATAAATAAGAAAAACATATGTTAGTTTTTAAACAATGATATTCCCAGAAATGTATCGAGAGTAGAATAAGTACTTCAAGTAAGTTATATTTGAAAAGATAAAAAGTAAAATTACAAAAATAAAAGCTCACTATAACTTTATAAAAGTACAGAGGTAAAATAATAAGGGGATAAAAATATCTGTATAGCCTAACAACATCAATCACTTGACTGAATGATAATGTGTCAACCAACGGGACGAATAGAAAACAACTCTTTTGATTTGGTACAGACAAGGAAAAGTCACTTCAACGATTGCCATTACTATTAATATCATTTGATAAATCTAAAAGATATCAATAGCAATATTATCAGATTATTACATGGCATTTTTCATATCGCATGTATTATCAGCCCTAGGTTCAATATCAGCCCAAGAGCCGCATGGCTCGAGGGCTGATATTGACCGAGGGCTTATAAAAGATTCGAAATAAAAATGGCATGTTATGATCTTTTTATCATATACTTCAACCATGGAGAAAAATAACAAATTTTACATATTGATTCTTTTACGTGGTTCCCAAATAGAAGTTCAAAGAGTGAAAAGTTCACGGAAGTCGGACCCCAAATTTAGTACATTCGATATGAAATATTTCTATCACATGCCTCAACAGAGAAGAAAACTATTTTGATATGGACGAATTGACAAAAATATACACAATGAACACTGTTTGGAAAAGTTAACTTTTTAAATAAACTTTCTAAATTATGTTTGAAACTTTTAAAGATGCATTTATTTTATAATGTATTGTCGGTGTTTTTTTTAAATTATTTTACATACTATACTTTCCAGTATCAAAATAATTGTTTTTTACACTACTGTGTAATGTTTTTCATAGAAAACGTAGCATTGCGGTGTTTTTAATTGATTTGAATTAGCCGAGTATCACCAGAATGCCATGCGATAACGTTACGGAAAAACATGTTATAACAATCGAAGTATGTGATAAACAAATCGAAAAATATGGAATTTACGTTAATTTAATGCTATTATCATAAAGTAAAAACCATATGTTATTTAGTCTAAGTATATGATAATCAAATTTATAAAATTTTAACATTAAAAGCTGTAGTTCAGAAGTTCATATGTATAAACAAACACATGAAAGAAATAATATATCGTATGGTAACCTCGATGGACACTTTTATGAATGTTCTATAGATATTCCATCAAAGCTTTTGTTTCACCACTGCTGCTTTCAGATTCTACAATAACGATGAATTATTTATTTTATATATTACCATTAGGAATTGATTATAATCCTAAAATATATAAAGCGATATTCATTAGAACCCATACGGAACATTTCCCTGTGGTATAATAATAAACCTAATGAGTGAATTTGATATTTTTAATTCCATTAAGCTGTTATTCCCGACTGATGTTTCGTCTGATATCTGTATTTGTAAGTCTAAATGGCAATTTCATGGTTGGTTGCATAAAAATCTACTTGTGGAATGAATAAGCGAACAGCTGCATTGATCAACAATGTTTTAGTAATAAGTTGCATCTGCAGTTCTCACAAAACCTTAAAATGTATTTGAAAAAAAATTATATGATTTTCCAAGTTTCCATTTTCATAAACGTGAACTAAAAAAATAACTTACAGAAACTGAAAAAAATAATTTAATAAATATGTCACAGTTTTAAAAAAAAAATTATGTCTTTTTGTTATACTTAGAATTATCCATACGATGCAGAAGCATGTGCGGATGGATTCAAATTTAACACATTTATATTTGCAACGTTGCTAATAATAAGCATCCAAATTTCGAGGAAACATCCCTGACGCGATCAAATCGGTTTAGTTGATTTGAAAGAATTAGTGTTCGCAAAAGAAAACTAAAATTAGGCATATTGTATCACTCAATATCTTCTTTAGGAGTTTCTATTCAAGACAAAATAAGTATGCTTAATTTTATATCATCAATAAATTCTTTAATGCCAGTAGTCCATAGAGCGTTTTCAAGGGAGACGGGGTTAATTCGTGAAAAGAAAATGTTGCAATTAACATGCACTGCAAAATAATTCAGGGCACACAATAGCAAATTGGAATGCCACCATTCATTTGAACAACTATATTTTCTCTTATAGCTAAGTTATGAACACATATACCCCCATTTTGTTTTTTCCAATCGACTATTCACTGCATGACGTCCATTTTGAGTGAATTAGTACACATTTTTATTTAGACTGACGAGTCTTTTGCTATTAAACCAAGAGTTCCAAATGGTGAAATTGAAATCATCCCTCTTTTGTAGACGAAACATGTGTCTGGTGCAAATACAATATTTAAATTCTGATATCAAAGTCTTAGAATCAATACGATACTGCCACAAACTCTACTCAAGTATTTGCAAAGAAAAACCATTCCGTTACTGTACATGTATTTTCAAAGGAAAAAAATCAAAATCAGGAGATTGACACTGTATTGTCTTGTGGAAAGTTTTAGATGACAGACACCGGTGTTAGACTTAAAAGTGATTACATAAGAACTGTACTAGATATTGTATTTCTATGGAACAAACAAAACATAGTGACTGTATTATTTAAGGTTGAATCTATTTTCGTCAGTTGCTCTCTGATTTCCCAAAAGGCTTTTTGAAAAATAATTAATGACAACTCGTAACAAATATTGTTTTCATATTGACTGAGATTACAAAAAGTTTTAGATTACTTCACTCAGCCTGACAGTGTTATATTTTTCTCGTTCAATTTGTTTTTTGAAAATTTCTGTATACTGAAAAATGTTATTTTCCCTAGTTATAAATTTTACCATTGTTTATACGTTTATAGTAATACTATACTTTACTGTTCACCTGTTGATCCACGTAATTTATTTTCTACTTATTGACTTTTTGTTGTTTTGTAAGTAAAAATAAACAGTGTCACCATGCAAAAATATTTAAAGCAGAAGTAACTCAGTGTGAAAAAGTCTAGTAAAACAGGGGAACAACACAATTTGTCTGAAGATTTTTTTCTGGATTTACCTGTATCAGTAAGGACATAAAAATAGTAATATCCATCGGAGGTCGACTTTGGATGCGGCAGTGAAAACCTTTGTTACTATATAATTTTGAAATTTGTAAACGGATAATTTTAGAATAATTTGATATATATCATTTAGTATCGAAGTAAAAAAATGAGAACAAGTAAAATAACAAGAATTCTGAACTCCAAAGAAAATTCAAAACGGGAAATCCCTAATCAGAAGGAAATATCAATAGCTCAAACACACCAAACGATTTGATAACAACTGTCATATTCCTGACATTGTGCAGGCACCTCTAATGTAGGAAATAGCTAGCTTTACCTCTCAATTGTATGAAAGTCGCATAAAATCACTTTATATTGACAACAAAGAATTAAACTCAAAATAATATTTCGGACGAACATATAAAAAGCTGCCAAAAATTAATATATTGTAGCTCATTAAACTGGCAATTAGAATCATACTTGAACACAAAGATGATATTTTCCACAAAATAGATACTTGTAAGAATTATTTCTAAAAGACATTCGTGTATATTAAACGAGAAATAAGTTAATAATAAGTTACTTTACACAAAATATAAGATGGGTGTAAAGTATTCTGAAGTTCAAAGTTTTCTTATAAATTGATCAATTGTTCTGCGCTGTATCTGAGAATTATAAAATTGACCAATATTTCAAGTCTATATATACTACTATATATATGCGATAAAGTGCATACAGAGCTTTGTTTATTAGTGATATTCATAGTATAAGTTGTTATAATTCTTAATTTACCTTGTGTGTAATCAGTGATTAATTCTTCGCTATTCATATCTGACTTGGTTTATTTCAACAGGTTCTGATTTCCCTGAAGAGTTTATTAAGAATAATAATGTAAACGTTACACACAGATTCCAGTTTTATGTCATTGTTGCAAATACAGCTTTGTTTATGTTGCCCTATTCTCTATGGAGCTCTAAACATTATTACATTTGCCCTAATTTTCTTACAGTTATAACATTTCAGTACGAACAAAGCAGTGATTTAAAAAAGACAAAATCAGTACTTATTTAAATTAAGGATTTGGACTAACCTACTTAATCAAAAAGATATCGGGATAGATAAACTCATCATGATACTAAGAGTATACTTTTTATATAATTGACACGCATTTTGACTAAAAAATTAAATGTGACTCTCAAATAATATAAGAATTTGAAGAGCAATAGGAAAATGCAAAACCTAATCACAACGTTGAAAATCCAGTTAATCTCAAAAAGATTAAAAGTAAACAAAAACATGGACAAGAAATCAGAGCTTTACAAGAAGGAAATACATTCTTTATTATAAACTTTCAAGATAGATATATACTGAGAAATAAATTTATAGCGTAGCTGCTATTTTCAAATTAAAAAGCAATGCACTTTTATACAGAAATAACAAGATTCAAAATTATGACAAAGTTCATTAGAGATTTTTTTAGCTTTTATTTTAAAACAGTATATAAAAATATCTTTATTTAACATTTTCTGATTTATTGCCTTACTGTTCCAATGCATCTAAAGACGAAAAGTATTGTTAATCGAGCGAATGGTTAATATAAATAAGAAAATGTGATGTGATTGCTAACGGAAATGGTATGAATGATACTTACAAAATAACTTCATCTTAATTTTCTATCTGACTTGTAACATATTGGTACATTGATCATAACTATATCGCCTAAGTCAAGTTTGATATATCTTTGTCATGAGAATGACATATAAAACTGCAGCTATGTGCGAAAATAACACGAATAATTGATAAATCATTTAGATGTCTTGGAATCTTGATTAATGCAGATTGTGCTGGGAATTGTAATCTTTAAATGGTTTCCTTGAAGGTTTCAGACAACTACATGTCCCTGTTTGGTAAAAAATCACGAAAAGTACTCAACTGGGATTTAATTGCTTTCCTAACGAAAGTTGAATAATGACAGCCGAGAGGTCCTTTGAGATCTACTGATCTGTTAAAGTAAAATTGAAACTTAACTGATTTTTCTGTTTTGTTTTAGGTTAAAATATTTGTCAACGGATGTTGATAAAGGAGTATTATTATGTTATTGCACAAATGACAATGATCTTAATTTTTTTTTCATTAAAGAGTAAACTACTTGTATCGATGTAAATTATATCAAAATTAATTGACATATTTCCCCCCCTAGTGTGTTACAGTCATTGCATAATAGGTTTTCATAAAAATACAAGTTTATGCAAATCTTAACATATATACTGGAAGATCAACGAAATTTGTTATGTAAAATATTAATGTCCGTGTTTAATTATACCAAAATAAAAATAATAATTATACTATCCATTAATACATATCAAATCAAAATAACTTTTAAATGTGACTCACATTTCTGTAAGAGATATTCTTACTAATTGTTTCACGATTATATGGTGAAACGAATTAGGTCAAATATTTTTTTAAAGAATTAATCAAAAGTTAAATCACAAAAATACCGATCTCCGAGGAAAATTCAAAAGGGAAATTCCCTAATAAAATGGCAAATCCAAAATCTCAATTACATCAAACGAATGAATACCAGATGTCATATTCTGGACTTGCTACAGGACTGTTCTTATGTAGAAAATGATCAAACAGACCTGGTTTTATAGCTAGCTGAACCTCTCACTTGTATGACAGTCGCATACAATAATAGGGACTTTCCTATTGAATTTTCCTTGGAATTCAGTATTTTTGTGATTTGACTTTTTTTATTTCCCCCCCCCCCCCCCCCCCCCGATTATATTTACAACTATGTGTGAATAAACAAACAAGCATAAAATATACAAATGTCAAAAAAGGGGTACAATAGTCAACATTGTGTAACAATTTATTCACACAAAACAAACAAATATGTATCAAAGAAACATAATTAGGGAGTTTTAAAGCAATTGGTACAAATAGCAGAAGTAAATAACTCTTGTGTGAATTACGTTCGTCTTATGGATTTATTCACTGAATATATCGACATCTAAAGAGATGTCAAATTTATTAAGACGTTAATGACATTGTTTGGACGATTAATATCTTAAACACGTTCAATGTTTAATAATGTGCCTTTTAAAACAACTTAAAACAGTTAAGGCTGCCAACTAATAGAAGCATCTCTAACTGAACTTAAATGAGTTATCGAATTTTGTATGCATATAAACAGAAGGCAATCTAAATTTCCTTTATAAATCATTAATTTTATTGATCTGCATTCAGTCGTGATTTTGAAGATAATGTGTGTTTTAATTTTAAAATTCCATTAAACTTACATAAAATATTTCATAATTTAATTTGTGTTGCTAGGATACATAAAGTTGATAATTTATAAAAGCAATTGAAAAGCGACCATCGTGTAATGTCATTTTTTATTCTAAGTTCCAGGAAGAGATTGTCTCTAATGAAGTTTGGAGTTGACGTAAAACTTTGATAATTTGCTCTTTGTCATATTTATATGTTATTGATATCGTATTTTCTCCCCCAGTGAAACATATTAATAAAGCATCTATATAGGCTTATAAATAACTGATAGCGGAAGGTTGCATACGGTAAAACTCTATGGAATTGGACGTCTTCGATCATCAATAAAAAGCCGAGGTATTGTCGCATGCAACTTTACTCCGAGATGAATTAATGACGGAAATGGCTTCACTGCAAGTGAGATGGAAGTTTTTAAAATGAAAAATATTATTTTATGTTTTTGTCTTCTTTTGATGTTGGGAACAACGGACGGTGGACGGGTAAGTTATACCATTATACATTGCAGAATTCACTCATATTATGTTTCTTTATACCTTAAGAGAAGTTTAAGACTCAGGTAAAAGTACAGTAGTCTACATATTCTTGTAAATAAATTTCAATGAAGAAATTTATTTTGCAAAGTTAATTTTTATATAGATTATATTGAATTGAAAGAACTAAACATTTTTTAATAATTTCACAATTCAGATTTATTTTGAAATTGGTATTGCACAATTATTATTCAAATGATAAATGAAGATGTAAATATGTAGTATAACGCTGTTCAAAACTCATAAATGCATGGACAAAAAACAAAATCGGGGTAACAAACTAAAACTAATTTTCATTAAAACATATCTGTTCTTGGCTTGAAACCTAAATAAGAGCAGACGGCTATACTACATTAATATCAATTTAAACATCCTGTTCGTTAACTATGACATATTATCCCAGACAATTGCCATATTCCTTAACGTTACATGGTTACGGATGAATATTATTAGTTTCTGAGAGTTTTACGTAAAAAACCGCACGTTGTATAAATTAAGCTAAACATAGATAAAAATGAGTACATGGACATTTTAGATTTATTCACAACGTCATGGTGTTTGATTTTTGAAACTGTGGTTAATACATAAACGACAGTCGTATAACTTGTAATTTTTCAAACCTAGTTATGTATATATTTCAAACCTTTCCTTTCTAAATGATATATTAATGTGCTAACTAATGGGCTTTATTTACTCCAGTTCGGGAATATGAACCTTAACATCGTTGGGTATTTTCAATACGTTTTTGTTTTAACAAATCTTTGAAAGTCTTTTTGGCACAATCAAAAGAATAGGTACCTATTTTTATGCACTAGAACACCATTTCGACAAATTAATAATACTACAGTGATGATCGAGGCCCAAACATTTGAAAATCCAGAACCCAGTAAAAACGTTTAATGTAAAAAATATATATTCAAACACATATCTAAATATCTATTTATTTAATTCTATTCTATTGTTGATATCCGAATATTGTAGTGAAAAAACCCATTTAAAATTGAAATTATATAGAAAACAAAAATCTTTGAGAAGACATACAAATTAAATCTATTTCTTTTTTGTAGTGGTTCAACTTATATAACGTATTTCAATAGATAAAGGCAACAGTAGTATATCGCTGTTCAAAACTCGTAAATTCATAGACAAAAAGCAAAATCGGTGTTACAAACTAAAACTGAGGGAATAGAATACAGATTTACAATTCCATTTACAATTCTATTGATCATCATTATCGCAAACACAGAGTGAAAACAAACAGTCTTCTTAAATTATAATTCTTATAATTGATAAAACGTTTAAATATTTTAACTTTTATTTCTTGACGCAATCAAACAATTTGTCTAACCTTTTTCTTTAATAACAACAATTGAAGACCAGTTCAAAAACTTGGGCTGTTTTCTGCTCATTAGTCAGTTTGTTGTCTCTTTGACACATTTTCATTCTCAATTGCATTAATCATATAAATGGGAAACCAAATATGAAATTCAAAATTTAAAATGGTCAAAACTGTCTTAGGTCAACACTTCCTGAAGGAGTTTTATTAATCTGAAGATATAGTTACAACAGATACAACCTTCAATTCATGCCATATAAAAAAACGTAGCAGCTCATGTTTAGTCTTGTTAACATTAAGTAACAAATATTTTGGCGCTGGGAACTGATGTCCATTTCCCTAGTGTGTAGTAGTAATAAATTCATAAGAACAATTTCGATCGTTCACACATCTTTATCAAATATTTTCTACTTATCTGACAACAATGAATAAATATAAATATATAACGGTCACGCAAATTTTATATCCATTATCACTTCAATATTTCAGGACCGACTTTTCTAATCCGGATATGTACCTTACGTGCTAAGCGTCTGGTGAATTGATTGATAAATTGTCTCCGAAACGAATAAAAGATCTTAGCTAGGAATTATTATACGAAAATGTGCCAGAACAAAAATGTGTTTTATAGACATCAAAGTATAACATCTCAAACAGCTCCCTCAATTCACTTTTGAAATTCAAGAAATAATACTCGTGACGTTTTTTAAAAGGTTTTTATATTTACAAACCAGAGCGTTGCCATGCTTCACTTTATTTTGGTATGACGTCGGAAACTTAAGTCTACAGATACAATTCCATAAGTCCTATGTTTAAAATAAAGGTTTTCTATCTACAAATTAGATAAGATTGTATCCATAAAATTCCTTTCGCACAGACGAGTGCAGAGGTCAGTATATACAGACAATTGAAGATAACATTGACCAATGCGACGTTCGTTGCAATATAGTTAGGACATATATGTAAGTTTAGTAAACTTTTTCCCACTTAACTCAAATAACCTTCTTATAAGTTACGTTTTCATTTCGTTTCGACTTATGATTGTTGAATTTATATGCATTTATACACGTCGGCTTGTAGATATGTTAAATATGCAGAATAAAATGCGATATTGAAGCGACCGCACAACCCTATACGTTTTTTTTGTCTACGATATTTAGGTAAGAAAAGGTCTCTCTGGAGAAATAAAACTAGGGATATTTTTTTTGAGTGGTACATTAATCTTTGATTATTTCCCCAAATCACGGTTTTTGTTTTAATATTTTTTAACAACGGCCTCATTCTCAAAGCAAGCTTGATATGATAGCATTTTCAATAAATTTTCTTCATAACCAGATGCTTGATAACCCTTATCATTGCTTTTGATAAGTAATGGGGTTATCTACATACAGTGAATTCGTGATGACATTTCTGAACTTTGAAATTTACAACTCTGTGAGTCTATATAAAGCAGTATTTTGAAAAGAATACAGTTTTAATTTCTTTAGGACTAATAAGTTCGGTGTTTACTTTTACTACGGTTAGTTTTCATTTAATTTGTTCTCTAATTTCCTGTGCGGACATTGCGTGTATAATGAATAAGGAGTGACAGACATCGTCTATGTCATTATCTGTTGATTGTCTCAAATCTCCTTCAATGCTTTCCTGATAAGATTTGAGTGACACTATTTCCTGCGGTCTGCTAAAGCAAATTAGAAATGAAAAACATGCCATTTCAATTGCTGTATCTAAATTCGTTATAATTTCGTGGAACCTAATGGAACAGTAATAAAAACGATTCACGGAAGAAATTTTATAATATTGAGAGGTTTGTCAGAGTGCGTACATAACGTCTACATCTGGTTATATTGACTCAATTGTAAAACATATTTCGAGTCAATTACGTCAACTTTATCAATGTGATTGATTAGTTTACAATAGGAAATATAAAATCTTTGCAAATATTTTGTAGATCCTGGTTTTGAAAAAAAACATAAATTAAGACAATAGTATTAATTTGGTAGATAAAGATATGAATAAGACTGTGACTGTATATCGCTAGTGGGTTGTGACACTGAAAAAAAAGTATGGTCCATCCGATTTGAGGTGGTAACCGTTAAACTAGAATAGTGGAGTTCAGTCGTCCTTCTTCATAACTCCGTTTAAGTAATGAACCTATCCTCTTTGTTCACACAGTGTCTTCATTTTCAAATTTATCAGAATAAACGAGAATAAGAGTGGTATATATTCTGCGTATATCGGAATGAACATGTCGAATGCCGGGGTGTTATGGTTAACGCATCAGACTACAAACACAAAGGTTCCATATTCGATCACCTCTATGGGAAGAAAATTAAGGACCTTTTATTCGGCTCTCTATGCGAGTATGATCTTAAAACCCGATGATAGTCCGTCGTAAGGGAATGATCAATTGCTGATCTGGGTTTAGAGAGAGCAATATCTCTTGCATGTAAAATACACCATTGTAGATTTCGAAAAAAAAGTGTTGCCGAATTTTATTCCCGTTGGATATGTTTTGAAAATATCATCTCCAATTCAAAAAAATACACAACGACATAAGGTATATTATATTGATTCTATTGTAAAACATCATTAGGTCAGATATAATAAGTTCATTAGTGAAAATTTTGGTTTAACATGTCTGTGATTTGAGAAATCAGATTTCGGTTTTCAGTAAACAATTTCTCCTGCAGAATTGTTTTCTATGGCTTATAAATGGATTGGTTTAGAGTAAATTAGTTGATACTGTAATAATAGTTATTAATAATAAATGAATTTACATTCCTGGTGAGATATGTTTATTTCCTACTCATATAAAACGAAAAATGTATGTTACAGAAATTTTATTCTCAATCTATATGAAGACAGCATGTAATTTGATATAAGTATGGAGAATCCCATATTTTGTAACCCATCTCAGTTTCACTGCATTTTTCCGATGTTTGGTCTAACGTATGAATAAATCAATGTGGATAAAATTGCCTTTTTGTCTTAATTCTAACAAACTTGAAAAACTACTGTTTTTATTGCAGAATTAAAAATGCATCCATAATGACGTCCAATAAGTTATATTCAAATATAATAATAACGGTATACATTTTACGCTTATAATTTCTTGGTCCACTCGAGACAAAAACAAGCGTTTTGGGAAGTAAAAAGAAGCAAAAGATACCAAAAATTATATAAAACTGAAAGCAAGAAAAATAATAACATATAGAAGACTACACTCTAAAAACAACGTATAGAACATACAAATGAACAAGGTAAATACATTAAGTACAAGCATTCAAAACTAAAAATGTTGAACTCGTGGAGGTTGACCTTTCCTTAGAGATTAATAAAGGCAACAGTAGTATGCCGATGTTCAAAACTCATCAATCGATACTAAATCCGAGGCACAAACCAAAACCGAGAGAAACGCTTTAAATATAAGAGGAGAATGACAACACAACATAGTGTAACACACACAGAAACGAACTAAGAATTAGACAAAATTCGATGAGAATAACAAATATAACATCAAAACTAAATACATGAATTTGGGATAGAAAAGTACCGTGACACATGTTATAATAATGAAATCACACTCAAATATAAGAGGAAACAAACGACACAAAAGAAACACAAACTTAAAATGTAACACACACAGAAACAAACTATAATCTAACATTGACTATATATCTGACTTGGTACAGGACATATTTAAAAAATAAAAATAAAAACAAAATAAAAATTGGTGGGTTGAACCTGGTTTTGTGGCATGCCAAACCTCCCGCTTTAATGGTCGTGTTGAATATAAAATTGTGATCAAGAATTCTTTTATTTTTGGTCAGGTATTTTTCCATTATGGTCTTTTCGTTCTAAACTCTCCTTGGAGATTGGTATTTTTGCTATCTAACTCTGTTCATAAAGTATCGTAAATAGAATCCCCACTAACTGAAAATTCGATTGAGCATTCGTGATGATTCTTTATTTGAATAAAAAATATTCATCACAAGCTTTTTTAGGTACACTTTTTAAAAAGTTTACTCCAAACGTTTTGCATAACTTTATTATCTTAACCTCATTATGTGACAAAATTTGTTTGAATTTGATAAATGTTTTGAATAATATCTACGCACACAAAATCAATATTGATAACTTTTGGAGGCTTCTGCATCTTTCTACGTTATTAAGATTTGTACTTTAAATATAGGGAATCTGATAAGAATCATATCAACTTACAACTTTTTTAGTTCTTTTTTATTTTATATCTAAAGGAAGTGACAAACCACATATATGAGGTCTTTGCATATTAGCTAATCTGTATTGATCTCAGCGCCTTTCCGATGTATTATTTTGATATTGCCGTTATCATATCCATATCGTACATACTCGTATCACTAGTATTCATAAATATTATCAAATTGACAATTAATGTGGTATTAATTTAATAATGGTTGCGTAACTTGCTGTAGAAGGGAGAACGAATTCAAGACATAATGCTTTCTCAATTTCGAATGTGTTTACAATGGGTGCTATTTTTATATATATTTTAATACGCCGTTAAATGGATACAAGTTCTAGAAGATCGCCATTTGATCCATTCGGTCTCTCTTTGTTTTCAAATTGTATAGAAATAGATAACACGATAAATGGTAAAGAAATTCATATTCCTGACTTGCTACAGGCATTTTCTTATATAGAAACAAAATAAGGAATATAAACAAAACGTAGAAGACATATTATAAAAGCTTTTACTTATCTTTTTATTTTCAGTACCAGTATTGTTCAGACGGATGCTGTGAACATCAGTTTTGTGCCTTTAAAGCTATTTGTTATCCAAGACTTAACTGTAAACAAGGATGCCCGGATGGCTACTGTGACAATGGATTATGTATGCCAGACAAAATGTGTTTTACAAACTCAGAGTGTAAAATGGGGCATGTTTGTACCATGAACTTTAACCTTGGTTACCCAACATGTCAGTATGATTTGGATATTGGAAGATCATTGTGTGTTGATAGATTTGGTCGGCCGGATGTAAAAAAAATACCATAGTTGAAGATCGTGTAAATGACCTTTGCAATTATCACCTCTATGTTTTACTTCTGAGTTTGTCTTAATCTCTGCAAGTGTGCGATTCAACCAGAACAGTCTGCAGTGTGGTTTAGAGATTGAGGGAAAAATAATAAGGGAACGATCTATTCATGCCGTCCTTTGTTTCACCGACACAATATACACCACTACATCAAATTCAGAAGAAACAGTTGCACAAGATTTCAACTAGTTCGCAACCAAAATGTTGGACATGAAACTACTTGTTTTCCTTGTTATTTTTTTTTTACCTAAATGCATAATAATCATTCATTTTTAAATAAGGAAATCAAGGTGAATTCTCTGTTTTACTTTTTTAAGACAAGGACTTTATGTGTTATAAGATAATAAATGAAAAGAATTTCATCGAGGAAAAATATAAACACGCCTATAAAAAAACTAGCTGCCAAATGTAGTTGAATGTCTTTTCTGTTCCAAAAACTAACTATAGTAATTTAAAAAAAGGTAAAACAACAGTAAACAAAACACAACCTAGAAAACATAAATTAGAGCAACAAGAAACCCACCATAATCCTGGTGGGATTTCATGTGATGCAGAAGGATAAGCAGATTGCGCTCCACTAGAGACAGTCATTGTGTTGCATATGTAAGTTCAAACGCAGTATGACGTCATATTTGAGGTAAGAAGATGAGACTGTGGTTATCACATTTTGAAAATGTCTGTCAACATATTTTAAAAAGGAAGACGGAAGATATCAAAGGAACATTCAAACTCGTAAGTTTAAATAGACTGAAAAGGCCACGACAAAAGAAACAGACTGAAAGACAAACAACATAAAATAATCCATAAAGGGTAACCAAATCGTGATGGTGTCTATAAGTAAGCAGTTTCCCTCTAATACGAAAGTTCTGAAATGAAAAGCAAGCTTTGGAAAATTGTATGAACTAAGAAATATACTTCATAAGTGGGCGCTGCTCAAATATCGATGCACGAAAATGTGAAGTTCAAAATTAAGAAGTAGGAATCATCAGTTTTGTCGTAAAACGTATGCTCTCAACCGATCCTCGTTGATAGTGTTTAAATGTCAATCAATGGGGAATAATTGCTTTTTGTCAGTGCAATATAACAAATCAGAAGACGCTTAAATCGTTTTAATAAGGAAGATATTTGTATCCATGATGATTATTCTTTTTCATGGTACAATGATTAATTAATTATATTAATAAACTTTGGGTAGATAAACTGATGACGTCACATATTTCTGCAGAAATAATTTTAGCCACATCTGGATGAAAAGGACCCCTTAAAATGCAGTGTCACAGGAACTTATAGCATGGGTTGTGGTTTATTAACGGGTAGAAGGAAGTTAATTCAAGAGACTTTTCCTGCCGCTGTAGCTAAAACAGCCAATATAAAGCTGGTTGTGATATTACTTATAAGAAAACATTTGGTATTTAGTCGCTTAAAATTATTTCTATATCTGTGTTGCAATTGTTTAGGAACACAAAGCAGATCTAAGATTGTCTAGGATTTTTTAGTAATTATTGTTGAGGTAAATGTAGGGTTTTAAAGTGAATTGCATGTACATTTTTCCTTTACCTAGCAGCAAATAGACATATTGTATTTGCACACAAAACGATATTGTTTGACATATATTTAGCTAAATGGAAGATCGCTTGACAGAACATTAGATAAAAGTTTTTACAATGGGGATTAATATCAATGATATGGCATATTAACACTATTATAAAGAGAGGAAAATCAATAACTTAATGTGAAAATGTCTCATTATTGTAATCATCGGTCTCAGGTGCATGATTACCTTATTAGATAAATTGTTGACCTGTTTACATTATTCCTCCAGGAATACTTGAATTTGATTCTGCAATGCAAAAGTGGAAAGGGAAAAATCTTAAAGTTAATGATATGTCTGATGTCTGGTACTTTTTCAATTTATCAAATCTAATTTTGTCTTACATAACTCTTTGATTTTGGAACATATGCCAGTCTACTTTCTCATCGAATTTTTTACGTGATCTTTAATTGCTATGTTATACACCTTTCTAATAAAATCACGATTGCTTTTGCGAGTAGGTATCCACACGTATACCATTCAAGGAGAGCCTGTTTATGTAGTAAAGTTATTGATTTTCCAGTTGACACGATATTCCAGAGCTTGCATTACACATCTCGACTTCCTGAATAGAAAGTTGTTGCTGAAATGAAATCTATTGAACCAATAGATTTAAGTAATGACGTTAAAACAAGCCCCTTGTAAAGATTTCGGAAGCCATCAGGAGTTTGTTGACCGATATCTTATTCAGAGATGACTAAGTATATGTTCTAGTTATTGTAGGCTCAATCCCGTCCTGTTTCCTGAAACATATTAATAAACTTATTACACGAGTAACACGACGGGTATCTCAGGCAGAGCAATATATGCTTACCATTCTGGAGCACATGATATTACCTTCATTGTTTTGTGGTAAGAAGCCGGGGTCCGTGTTGCCAAGTCTTTCGTTTTGCCATGTTGTGTTTGAAGAACGTTGTTTGCTTGTTCAGTTAATCACTTGTTGCCTTAACATTGTCACCTTTTTTATTCGACTTACAAGTTTAAACGTTCGTTTGGTATTTTTCACTTCTCTTTTACATGCATACATCTCTGGTCGTAATTCTTCTAAAGGCTTTATCGAGGATGGAAAATAACAGAGTTGTATAAAGAAATTATAGAAATGAAAGTGTACACGCGATAAGCATGCGATAATTAAGATTTCTGTTGATGGTAACGATGGACATGCTTGGGTTTTTCTCATTGTTAAAGTCCATATGGTGACCTATAGTTTATGTGTCATTTGGTCGCTTGTGTAGAGTTGTCTCATTGACGATCAAACGACAACTTCTATTCTTTTAATAGTTATACTTAATGAAATTGTAATTGTTAATTTTCTCAACGAAACACAATAGTGTATCCACAGTGTATCGGGAGCGAAAAAAGTGTAGATATTCTTAATGGAATCAATCGGACCCCTTTAATAACTTCTTATGACTGTTTTATAGCAAATATCTATTTACTTCTACCTTGATATTTCTTCTTATAATTAGTTATCAAAGATACCAGGATTATAATTTAGTACGCTAGACGCGCGTTTCGTCTGCATAAGACTCAGCAGTGACGCTCTATCGAAAAAGTCAAAATGCCGCACAAGTACAAAATGGAAGAGCAATGAGGATAAAAACTTCCAAAAAAACGGCTAATAGTCACGATTTTTTTTCATATCTAACATTTAGCCAAGGAACTTATTTCCATTTCATCAAATATAAGCACTTAAAATTGGATTTGTCTGATTTATACAAAAACCTTATACAAAAATAAACGAAAAAGAGTCGTTTTGTTGTTCCCATTATTAAGTTTTTCTTTTTTGGGAATATGTAGGTTTATCAAATTTTTGTTGATTTGTTGATATAACCTCTAGAACTAGAATTTAAAGAAACAATTGACATGGCTACCTCTGTTTCATTTTTAGACTTACCCCTCGAATTTGACAAGCGCGGTATCCAATGACAAACGTGACGATTTTGATTATGACATTAACTCCCCCCCAAAACCTATGTAGAAATATCACAACTTCACCTGCATATGGGATAAACATTTCCCAATTCAGTCGGTATTCAGCAGCTTGAGGCTGCTTCTCCGACTTCGTAAATAAAAGCAACATTAGTATTCCGCTGTTCAAAACTCATAAATCCATTCTATGAGAATAACAAATATAACATCAAAACCAAATCTGGAATTTGGGATAGATAAGTAACGTGACACATCTTAAAGTAATGTGTATGGTGTCCATAAAATGTACGGAGTGTCAATTTTAATCTGTCCTCCTCATAACTGTATTGGAGCAGTTTCTGCGTAAGGAGCACACTCCTGTATATGAATTCCCTATAGTGTGAACAAGCACGAGAATAACGTATCAATTGTGATATGTAAAAACCATACGAAGGGGCAGAGGGTATTTTACTGCTGAGAATTGGGAAATTAATAATTTGGAAGTTAAAATCGTCTCGTTTATCATAGATTTTTGTGTGAAGTCGTCAATCTGCGTCGTAAAACATATGTCAAAGAACGTCTCGTCTTCTAAAAAGTTCATCGGAAGATATAAATACCTTGTTGATTGATATTCCGCATCAACTTCAAATTATACAAGATGGTCTTGAAGTAAAGATTCTAGGTACTACCGTTTCTTAATAACGTTTGATATTATTTCAAAAATTGTCCTTATGGGATACTGTTGGTAAAAGTTGTACTTTTTAACAGTGTTTGATTTCATTTCATAAGTATTAATGAAAAAATAATTTTATTCATGTTGAAATTCAGTATTTGAGTAGTTTCTGTACGTATATATTTCTGTATTGATGAAGATATAATTCTTGTACATCATGTTATGTGCTTAAGAGGTTATTCTTTGCTGTATGTGCATTGAATTTTTTTTTAAAAACAAGTTGTTCCAAAACTGGAAACGCTATTTTTTAAAATATTTTACAATGAACGAGTAATGATATTTCATGTCAATACAAAACTCTTAACTATTTGATTGGTGATTTTTTCGAAACATCTAACAACAGTGTCATCGACCCAGTAGTTATGAAAATTTATCGAACCACACAGTCTTATAATTTGTAGGCTTCACAGCTACTTTTGCATAGGTACTATTTCTGTACCAAAAATCTGCATCTACTTTTAATAATCAGTACTATTTTGTTACTTTGAAATATTATAATATTTAGGTACCTGTATTTTACAGTACTTGATTCGTTCTGTAAAATTTAAGTACTACTACAAATGTTTGGTTACACAGTTACATTTTCAACATTTTGAAAGTTTTTTCTTTTTTAAATCTCATATATAAAGTTATGATATTAAAATATGGAATATTGAGACCATTGTTGGTATTGATTGTGTAACAATATTTTAAGACCAAATCAAGTACTGGAAAATACAAGTACCTAACTATTACAATAATTTAAAAGTAAACAAATAGAACCAAATATTAAAGGTAAATTTCAAGTACTACAGATTTTAAGTATAGATATAGTACCTATGCAAAAGTAGTTGTGTAGACGCGAAATAAGTTTGCAAAGAATCGTTTATTTAAAATGCACTACTTGTAACTCTTGTTGTAATCGAACTAAAATAGACAATGTTTTGTATATTTCTAATGAGGACGTCTACTTGAAGAATCATTTAATTACGCCAAACCTAAAAAGTTTCTGTATCTTGTTTCTTTATATTAGTTACGCTCAGAACTCTTGGATGCTGACGCATTACTGGATTTCTTAACAAGAGAAAACATTTCTACTTCCCATTGTTATCATCAATTCCGAACATTGCTTTTAAGATTGATTTAATAAATATCATTTTCTCTTCGTATAACAATGAAGACTTGGAAAACTGTTTGATGTTGCCCCAGAGAACATTTAAATCTAAAGAGAGTTTGATGCTTTGATAGCATTAATGTTTCTATTCTCAACGTGATAAATTAGTGCTGATGTCTCTAGAAACATCTTCAATGTACAATGTACTTATTGATAAAGCTTTAAGTGAATCTTAGAGTAAATTTGTTAGTTCTAAATAACGTAGGTGTTAAATCTTCCTTATCTCGAATGTCAACTCTTTAAATTTTAATACATATTTTTCAGAAGTTACTGAAGGGTCTAAGAGATGCCAAGCACACGATTTAAATCTAATAACAGGTATCAAAATATAACAGAACCGCTAAAAACCATCAGTGATAAAATGTATTAAAGTAATTCGCACATGAAACCGATTTCATTTTTATGTGTCTAAAATTCTTTCCATTTTTAATTTCAAACTGTCGGTATTTAATTCAAATACGGAACTATATATTTAGTATGCGGCGGGGTTAAACTTGTTTATGAGATCTCAACCCTGGACCTATACCTCTAGCCAATGTAGAAAAAACAAACACGCAAAAATACGCACAATAAACTCAGTTCAAAAGGAGTCCGAGTCCAATGTCAAAATAGGTAACAAAAGAAACTAAATAAAGTGACTATGACACATCAATTAATAAAGGACTACTAGCAGTTACTGACATGCCAACTTCAGACTTCAATTAAACTGATTGAAAGTTTATGTCTTCGTCATATAAATACCAAGTACAATCCCTCCCGTTAGATGTTAAGTATTATACCATAATAAAATATATGAGAAGAACATAAACCGTCTAAGGCCAACAATTGGTTTTAGAAAAAAAATATGTTTATTTCCGATGCAAATACCCTATAAGTGAATCAATATAAAAGCCAAAATATGTAATCGTTAATGATCTGACACCAGTATCGTGACTATATCCCTTCATAATAAGTCGGTTCAAAGGTTTGTTTAGCTTTAGATGTGAATGTCGATATATTTTTGCTTTGTAAAGAATAATACCATAAAAAATAGATGTGAAATACCTCAACGTTTAATATATTTGCATGTTTTATTATACATGTATTTACAAATTATGTTAAATTTTGTCAATGTTTTGACTGCTTTGTGATACCGAACACTCTGGTGTAATAATTTTTCAGATATACACAATTTTCTCTCGCTCAAAGCTAAAAGTTGATGCATTAACGAGTGTATCTTCCAAGGTGTGATATGTAAACACCATAAGATGGTGACAAGTAAACTTCGTCATCTAAAAAAGGATAATTAACGATAGAGAATGGAAAACCATAAACATGAACCCTTAATCGTGTTAAAACACTCAGATTCTTCTGTTGTTGATAAGTACAACCAGTGATTTACAAAGCTATAGTAAGTAAGTAAGTAAGTAAGTAAGTAATGACTTTATCTAAAGACTCAATTCGCTTTCACTAATCTACCTTGAGGCCCTCATAGAGAGCAACAGTCCAAATATTACAAAGCTTAAAATTTCTAACATACATGCACTATTCATACTAACTATAAACTGTCTGTAGAACAAGAGAAAAATAAATTCATATATAATTGTAAAAAAATAAATTCATATATAATTGTAAAAAAATGTACCGATAAACGATGTATGACTTGTCCAAATTTAATAGAAAAAAGTTCAATTTATTTCAAAAATGGAAAGCATTTTACTGTGAGGCAAAATATGTCTTGTAAAAGTTCAAACGTCATCTATTCTCTCATATGTTCAAATTGTGAGGAATTCTATGTTGGAGAGACAAAAAATGAACTGCGGACTAGAATGACTTTACATAGACAGCAAACCAACCATGAAGATTTAACACTCATCAGGGCAAACGACCATTTCCATCGTTGTTCTAATGGACGATTTAAAATATTTCCATTGTATATGGTCAATCGTCAAAATGATTTTCTCAGGAGGAAGAAGGAAGAATTATTCATAAACATTCTCAACCCGGGATTAAATGATAAATGATATTCTAATTTTAACGTAACATTTTAAAGTCTTAAAATGACATTAGTAGTCTCCCTTGTATTTGTTAACGTCATACTATTGTTAACGTCAATCAATTGTTTTATTTATATACAAGTCACATTACCTGAAGATCTGCGGAAGCAGTGAAAGTACTAGTAAAAAAGTGATGCATTGAAACCGTTATTATCTTTTAATAATTTTCTTATATATATATATATATACATAACATACAAATCATTAGAATATTTGAGTAGGTTGCTATAAATCATTTATAGTCAAGAAATCAACACATTTTTGTTTAAAAGTGTCCAGGTTTTCACAACATTTTATTTCATTGGGTAGTTTGTTCCAAAGTATAGATGAGCTATATGCAAAAGATTTCTTCATTGAATTTGTGTTCGGTCGTACAACAGCTAAATTATTATTTGTATTACATGTATATTGCATTTTTAGACATAGGGTTTTAGTCGTCAGCAATTTTAAATCTTGCGTATGGCCGACTATATGTTGATTCGGTGAGCTCATTTAGTTTAAAAATACTCGTTACATTTTCCGGATATTTTACAGCCTCTCCTCTCCATCCCTCATACTAAAAGTCTGTATCTGCCATTGACATTTTACAAATATGATCCGTTATAATAATTAACTTCAATCAATGCAAACTGACAATTATGTTTTTACATTGAATGTCAAATCATGTGCATATAAAAAACCCTGTGCCATATGGCATATTTTGTAGTTTCTTTCACTTGTGTTCATACTTAACCATTATTCAAGTTTTATTGTTTATGTTATAACGTTAATGATAAAAGAGGGACAAAACAAAATTCAATTACTATAATTCACACAAAAACTTTGATAAGTCATACAATACAAGCTTTTAAAACAAATAAACTAGTTTTTAAGTTAGCTTATCAAGTGGCCAATAATACTATGCAACATTGGCTCTGTAAATATTATGTAAATAGAAGTCCAGTATATATTTTTACGTTATATCTAAAAATATTAAAAAAAATAGTTGTTTATTTTGTGTTTAGCTAAAAGCTATGTTTTTTTTCTTTCAACTATTTCTGTATATATTTTGCTATTGATTGTATTTTTATGTATGTTTACAAACTTAATGAGTCCAAAATATTGTTTTTGGACACAGAGGAGTCTGTATCTGAAGTCACATTGTTGACCCAAATCAAGACCTATATATTGAGGTCAATAATTGAAATGTTGTGTTATGTTTACACATTTATAATCATGAGTATTATACATGTACATGTAATTGTACATAGATGTAAATATAGAACAAATTTAATATTGATAAAGATATCATATAAAAAGAAAAATTCTCAAAGCAAGGATATAGATAAAATCATAAAATCTAAATTATTGCTGATTTACAATATACTTTCAAACACAACAGAACTCTGTAATTATCTAACTAACCTTCCTAATATTAACACAAAATGACAAACAAAAACTGTATCCATGTCTGCACTGTAAATACCAACGGGTTACAAAAATCTGAAAAAAGAAATAGAATTATTGAATGGGCTAACCAACAAAAATGTGATATAGTATTCCTACAAGAAACGCATTTCACTCAAATTTTAGAACCCAAGCTAAAACAAGAATTCAAAGGTGAAGTAATCTTTAGTAACGGGTTAAGTAATGGAAGAGGGGTTGCCATATGGATAAAAAGCAGATTAAACTTTAAGATTATTGACCAATATAAGGATTGTGAAGGTAGATTCATTTTAGTTAATATAGAAATAGATGACAATATATATACATTAGTGAACCTATATGCACCTAATAATTGTAAAGTAAGAAACACCTTTTTTAAATCAGCAAAACAATTAATTGAAAATCACAGTATTGGCCAGTTAATATTTGGGGGCGACTTCAACGACATATTATCTAAAATTGACACAAAGAAAAAAGTAGGAAATAAAAAAATTGATAAACCAGTTCATAACCTTAAAATGTGTATCAAGAATCTTAAACTAACTGATATCTGGAGAAGCAAAAACATAAATAAAACCCAATTTACCTGGAGAAGGAAAAACTTATCAGAATCTACAAGAATTGATTACTTTTAAGTAAGTGATGAAGTTAATAGAAATTGCATTACATGCGACATAAGACCAATAGTTTTACAACACACGGATCATTACGCGGTTTCATTAAAAATCAACATAAATAGAAACTCAAAAGGGCGAGGTTACTGGAAATTAAATAGCAGCATCCTGGATGATGAACAGTATCAAAAAATTATTTCCAAATTGATGGATAAATATAAAATCAAATCAGAAACATCTCTCAACCTAGATATTTTATGGGATAACTTTAAAGTTGAGTTAAGGGATTATACCATCCAATACTGTAAATTAAAGGCGAATATAAAAAAGATTCTATCGAAATTTTAGAAAATACATTAAAAACCTTATCTGAAGAAATTGATTGTGATAATTATATAAATAAGAAGAAAGTCAACCTAAAAGAAAACATTGAAAAACAATTAGCAAGTTTATATAATGAAAAAATTAAAGGAAATCAAATTAGATCACGCGTAAAATGTCTAGAAGAAGGGGAGAAAAACACATCTTTTTTTCTTGGTCTAGAAAAAACACGACAAAGTAAAAAAAACTATAACTCAACTGTATGATGAAAATAATCAAGTAACATATGACCAAAACAAAATACTAAATTTGGAAGTCAATTATTATACTAAATTATACACTTCAACAAAACCTGATCCAGAAAAGGTAAAACAATACTTTGAAACTATCAAAGAAAGTAAAATAATAAATGAATCTGAAAGTAATACATGCGAGGGGAAAATTACTATAAGGGAATACACAGAGGCTATATTTAAGATGAAATCAAACAAGGCCCCAGGGCTGGACGGACTGAACGTGGAGTTTTATAGAAAATTTTGGGAACAGATTAAAAGATTTCATAGTACAAGTTTTCAACTATTGCTATAAAAAAGGAGAATTAACAAACTCCCAAAAAATTGGAGCCATATCTCTTTTGTTTAAAAAAATGATCCCCTCTCCCTTGATAACTATAGACCTATTACATTATTAAACTACGATGTTAAATTACTAGCTTATGCCTTAGCGCAACGACTAAAATCAGTACTACCAAAAATTATTCACTCTGATCAAAAAGGTTACATAAAAAACAGATACATAGGTTTTAACATAAGACAAATCCAAGACATTATTGATTATTCTGAAAAAATTAATGTAGATGGTGCAATTTTATTTTTAGACTTTACTAAAGCTTTCGACTCACTTGAGTGGTGCTTTATGTTTAAATCTTTAAAAAAAAATGGTTTTAAAAAAGAATTCATAAAATGGGTTGAAACTATGTATACAGACATAAAAGGATGTATTTTAAATAATGGATGGGTGTCTGCCCCCTTCAATACATTTCGTGGGATTAGACAAGGATGTCCGTTATCCTCGTTAATTTTTGTATTGTGTGTTGAAACAATGGCAATTAGATTAAGAGAAAATAAAGAATTAAAAGGATTTGAAATCAAATTAGATGGAAAATATTGCTCACTTAAAATATGTTAACTGGCAGATGATACTCAATTGTTTTTAAAAACACACAAAGATGTAAGTATTGCCCTTAATATCATTGAAACTTTTGGAAGCCTTTCTGGGCTCAAACTGAATAGAAACAAAACAGAAGGCTTATGGCTTGGTAAATTTAAAAAGTCAAAAGATAAATTTGAAAATATAAACTGGAAACAAGACCACATTAAAAGTCTAGGAATATACTTTGGATACAATTATCAAGAATGTAAAAAATTAAACACAGAGAAACAAATAGATAAATGTGAAAAAATAATTCAAGGACGGAGCAAACGCAACTTAACATTTATAGGAAAAATAACTGTAGTAAAGTCCCTAATTTTACCAAACCTAACATACACAGCATCATGTATGATAATAACACATGAAATAAAACAAAAGTTCAAAAATTTAATATATAGTTTTATATGGAGCGGAAAAAAAGACAGAATTAAACGCTCTATATTATGTAAGCCATACCTTTTTGGAGGATTAAAAATGATTGATTTAGACTCCTATATAAAATCTTTGCAAATTAGATGGGTTTCAAAACTAATAAAAAACGATAATGATAACTGGAAAATTATTCCAAGATTTTATCTTAATAAATTTGGGAAAGATTTTCTTTTATTCAGAATGAATTTAACAAATGTAAATTTGCTTAATAAAATAGAGTATAAATCCTTGCCTGAATTCTATAAACAATTAATTAAAACTTGGGTAGAAGTAAAAGAAGATCAAACTATCACTCCTAAAAACTTTCTTGAAGTTAGAAAACAAATTATATGGGGAAATAATCTTATCAAAGAAAATGGGAAATGTCTGTTTTTTTAAACAAGATTGGGTTAGAGAATTTTCTATAGTTAAAAATGCTATACCAAAGCACTGGCAAAATATTTTAAAACAAGAAAGTTCTTATAAAACTGATGTCAATATAAAGAAATCAGTAAACTTAAATATCCTACTAAAACATGAAATTTCACCAGACTCGACCAATAAAGAAATATACACGTCCCTACAAAGTCAATTTACAAATGATAAACCAACAGGAATTTTAATATGGGAAAGAATTCTGCATAAAAAAATGTCTACAAAATTTAAATCCACATTCAACTTTATTTTAAAATTGAGAATGGAAATGGGGAATTTGTCAAAGAGACAACAACCCGACCAAATAAAAACACCCACTTTGAAAACAACAAATTTAAAATGTTTAAATGGAAAATAATGCATTATATATTAGCCTGTAATGAATTACTTTATAAATGGAAAATAGTACCGAGTAGTTTGTGCTTCCATTGTTAACAACATGATGATTATGAACACTTCTTTTTTTCCTGTTCATATAACGTTCAGTATTGGCACAAAGTTGAACAGCTTTTAGCACTATTAAAAGTTAAAAAGCATGTATTCAGTCTTCAAAGTTTAGTAACTGGCTATAAAATTGAAGATGAAGATTATTTTGATATGAACTATTTATTAACTATAATTTACTTTTCAATTTATAAAGCATATTACATGTCTGACAAGAAAGACAAGGTCATTGATATTTGTAAAATATTTCAAAATGAAATCAGGGACATAATTTATATAAATAAAATTAGAGGGAAAAAAATCAGAGAATCATACTTAAAACTTTGGAATATTTCGAATTTTTATAATTGTGAATGAATTCAAGCTGTGACCTAGTTAGTTCATGAATGTACAGGACATGCATGTGTCCGGTCAGGTGATACAATTTATGCATCAAATGAAATTCGCTATTCTACTCTTTTATCATGTTTATATATAATTTATCATATCTATTATAGCTACACTGAATTAATATTGTTATTAGTTTACACAATACAATACCTGTATACTGCATTCATGTATCGTTAATTATACCACGTGTACTTTCGATCTTTTCTCTTGATCTTTGGTTTGATCACAAAAAATACCATTTAATGAATAAAATATGTTGTTCATATAATGTGTGGAAAAAACAACGGTCTTACCTAATCATTTAAGACTCCTTTTCACAATTACACGGAGTAAACTAACAAATTTTTTTCGAAATTCTACTGTCGGCTGAAAAGTCATGCTGTCAGTATCAAGGATCATAATCAATTTTACGGTTCAGTGAAGCTTCAATAAATAAATCATATACAGTTAAGGTAAAGAAACGTACCGTATTCCGGTATGAAATTATACTCTGTAGAACTGCTATTATGTATGTAATAAATGCAACTAACTTTATAGATATAATTATTGAATATTTTCCTCTAAATATTCAATGACTAATTTAAGTGATACTTAATTGAAGCTGTAGATTGAGTAAATTGTTAACAGCAAAAGTGCAATAAAACTTTGATTAATTTAAAAAAAAATGATAAAAGAGTGACGAAAGATACCAAAGGGACAGTCAAACTCATAAATCTAAAACCAAACTGACAACGCCATGGCTAAAAATGAAAATACAAACAGACAAAAAATAGTACACATGACACAACATAGAAAACCAAAGAATAAACAACACAAACCCCACCAAAAACTAGGGGTGATCTCAGGTGCTCCGGAAGGGTAAACAGATCCTCCTCCACATATGGCACCCGTCGTGTTGCTTATGTGATATCAAATCCGGTGAATAGTCTAATTCGGTAGGTCACATTCATGAAAGGAATTGGGATTGTAGTTACGCCGTAAGGAACATTTCCGATATCATTTGTGAAACGGTTATTCCATAACGGTCAACCAACTCGTGATGGCGTCCGTAAAATTTACGAAGGAATGATTTCAACTTCACCATTTGAAACTCTTGGTTTAATAGCTTCCTGGTGAGCAGCAATCCTCTATCAAGAAAATAATGATAGGAAATGCAAGCACGGGAATATCGTATCAATTTGGAGATATATACCCCGTATGCAGGTGCTGCTGGAATGTTGCTACTTAGAAATGGAAAGTTCACAATTGGAAAGCTGAAATCATCTCTTTTGTCGTAAAGTTTTGTTTTCAACCGACCCTCATTGTCAATTTCTAGATGTAAGTCAAAATATGAAGCCGACCTAACTGTATCTTTAGTATCCTTTATCTCTAGTTCAATGGGATAGATGCGTTCCACACAGTCACCAAATGTTGAATTATTTAGTGAAAGAACATCATCTATATAGCGGAAAGTAGAGTTAAATGATATTGCTAACTTCTTATCTTTCTTCCTAAGAAGTTCCTGCATGAGGTCAGCCTCATAATAATAAAGAAATAAGTCGGCAAGTAGAGGGCACAGTTTCTTACAATTGGAATGCAGACAGTCTGTTGAAAAACACGTCCTCCGAAAGAAACAAATATGTTGTCAATAAAAAAATCAAGCATCTTGATAATATCAGTTTCAGAGAATGTTTTGTTTGAATCAGAGTGATCCTTTACAAAGTAGGATTTATTCCTTCCTAAGACAAGATACTTGTATCTACTTTGGCCATTCTTTTTAATGAAGCAAGCAATACCAACTCTTTTCAATTTGTCTTTTAGTTTGGAATGTGGAATACTTATGTAAAGAGTAGAAAATCAAATGTTTTAATACTGTTACAAGATGAAAGAGAGTTAGATTGTATGTACTCTATAAGATCTATGGAATTTTTTAGTATCCACATTTGATTCACGCCACCTCTAAAATAGGCAGTTTCACAATAACTTTGAAGCCCGTCTTTGATTGCTGATAAAATAGATGTTGATAATTTAGAAAGAGGTTTCGTGGGGCACTTAGAAGTCTCAGCAATATACCGTTGTTTGTAAGGACACTTATGTAGTTTAGGTATCCAATACAGTGATGGAAGATCCACTTCTTCATCTTTGGTTGAAATTCCAGGATTTCCTCTTTGGTAAGTGTCGTGAGGGTATATGTTGAGTGTCAAAGTGAATTGTCAATTCCAAATTCGTTTATCAAGCAGTTAATGTAAGGATTTTACACACAAAAACGATGTTATTTGGGGCTTTGTTTGCGGGGACAACAACACATTTATCATGGAGGTCGGATAGGTAATTAGCAACCTCTGGGTCTTTAAAGATTGACGTAGCATGGGCATTGATGGACCCATTCAGTTTCTTAATTCTGATTTGTATCAACGACCTCACTGCCTTAATCCATTCGGAAAGAGTGTTTACGTCTTCCTTGACTGGCATACTCCTCGTCTGAATCCATCAACATTTTAAAGTTGTATTTCCAATTGATGGATTTAGGCTCACGATATTTCGGACCTTTCGATAACACATTCCGTAGAGAAGTGTTGAGGTCACCGGTAATAACGTGGCCAGAAGGATTATATGTGAATTGGGAGGTAATTTATGATGAAGGATATTGCCTAACTTGTTGCCATCAACCATTTGTTGGCAAAGAAAAGATTAAGGAAAGATATTTTCTCTTTTCATCTTTTTCAATGCGGACTGGCTTGAAAAGTCTGTGACTTGCAATATCCGAAATTATAGCTTCAAGTTTGTATTTGTTCGAATGAGGGTTTGTAACAGTCTTTTTTTTTTTTTAGACCAAACGTGCATCAGAGTTTTTTGAAAATTCTTTTAGATATATTTGATTCATACATGAAAAGCTTAATGCATAAATTTAACACACAACCAAATTAGGATTCATGATGGTCCCCGATAAGTGTCTAACAAAAAAGTAGTATACCGCGGTTCAATCAACAGACGAGATACAGAATATTTATGTGTGTCCCTATGAGTTAAGGATATGAAATCGTTAATAACCGAAACGTTATAAGTATATGAATATACATGATACATATACATTCAAAGAACATGAATTTAGCTGACCGACCTCCATGGCAAATATAGTGTTGACCTTGCTGAAAATTCCATCATAAGACCGCTTTTGATTGTAAATCCCATTTATAGAGATCTCGAATAATCCTATTAGGTCTGGTTTCTGTTTCTTTGAGATGTCAGTATAAAACCCTAAAAAATCTTGGATACTCCTTCAATGTAACAAAGGCGACAAAACGAAAGTCTGTTTCCTAAGTCAATACTATATTTTGACTTCCTAACCCTGTACACAAGCATTGTATATATTCTTAACTGAGAGACACACCTAAAGTTTAAATTCAAATTCATGTCATTAAAAATCATTTGTCATTTTATATATAAGTATCTTGTTAGTCCCCGAGGGTATAGACAGCCTAGTAGCCATAGCCAGTACTTTGGTACTGGCATGAACATACGGATATTTTGTGTTATTAAAATTAGCTGTTACAAAATTTTAGAAATTATTACAAGTCAAGGAATGTATCTTCCTCCTGCTAAGCTCTGATTCCTTTCATGGATTTGGCTATATCCTTTGGACCTTTTGTATTATAGCTCTTCATCTTTTATATAAGCTTTGGATTTCAAATATTTGGGCCACGATCATCACTGATGAGACATGTAGTGCAGGAAAACTGGTACCGTTAAAGTCATTGTCTTAGGAAGGGACACATCTTTATTGAATAAAATATCCGAAGAGCAGCGGAAGATACCAAAGGGCAATTCAAATTACACGACAATGCTGCTGATAAATAATGAAACATTTGTCAGAAAAAGATGGGAGTTGGAAACAAACCGAATTTCTTTTCTATTTTATCTTTGTATGCTGGGATGATTTTTTGGGGGATTCCATTCATTTGTATATTTTTTTGTATCTTGAAAATGAGTCATTCTCACTATACAGTATTCATTGAGAGATGTATAAATACAAAAACGTATATAAAATTGAGAATTGAAATGGGGAATGTATCAAAGGGACAACAACCCGACCATAGAAACAACAATAGCAGAAGGTCACCAACAGGTCTTCAATGTAACGAGAAATTCCCGCAACCAGAGACGTCCTTCAGCTGGCCCCTAAACAAATATATACTAGTTCAGTGATAATAAACGCCATACTAATTTCGAAATTGTACACAAGAAACTAAAATTAAAATAATACAAGACTAGCAAAGGCTCCTGACTTGGGACAGGCGTAAACATGCAGTGGGGTTAAACATGTTTATGAGGTCTCAATCCTCCCCCTATACCTCTAGCCAATGTAGAAAAGTAAACGCATAACAATACGTACATTTAAAATTCAATTCAAGAGAATACCGAGTATGATGTCAGAAGATGTAACCAAAGAAAATAAACAAAATGACAATAATATATAAATAACAACAGACTACCAGCAGTTAACTGACATGCAAGCTCCAAACTTCAATTAAACTGATTGAAAGATTATGATTTCATCATATGAATATCAGGCACAATCCTTCCCGTTTCAATAAAATCTTATCTGAATTTTAAGTAGTCAATGCTCTTCGATGTCGTACTTTATTTGGATATACTTGTTTTTTCTTTTTTGTTTACTGCTCTTCATATTTTTGGATTTCAAGTATAACTGAAGACACATTGATTGTCGAAATGCTTATCTGGTGCATACAACCGTATATGTTATTTCATATGTGTTCCTATACAGATTATTATAACCTTTGTCTATATTTTCTCTTCACTTTACAAATGATATTATTCTAATAATGACATTAACAACCCTGCTGATGTTTCGATATGTCATGCTTAAAAAGCTTTAAATGTCAAGCTTGCCTATAGAGAATCATTGATATTCACATGACATTAAGTTACCTCTTTTCGTCTCGTTTTAAAGCAGTAATGATTTCATTATAAATTCATTTATAGTTTCCATTTACTAATTGTCTGAATTATTTCCTCAATCTCCATTAAGCTATAGTAAGACTTTTCCCATCAAATTTTGTTAAGTCAGAACGTTTTTGTTATCACCACAGCAAGATGTCTTAATTAGATTTACTTTTGCTGAAATATAAGTAACGATACAATATATTGACAAAATATTTTTTTGGAAGTTATAATTAGGTCAAACCTATAAAATACACAAATGCACGCAGGAATTAAATAAAAGCTCGAAGGATCTAATGGTTCGCTGACCAATGTCATACTACAATTTAGCAAAACGTAAAATAATTAAGAAAAACTGCGAGGAAAATTCAAATCTGAAAGTCCTAAATCAATGTCAAAATCAAAAGCTCAAACACGTAAAACGAGTGGAAAACTACTGTCATATTCCTTGCTTAGTAAAGGCAAAATGGTAATTGCTGCAACTATCTAAAAAAGAAGATGTGGTATGATTACCAATGAGACAACTCTCCACAAGAGACCAAAATGACACAGAAATAACTATAGGTCACCGTACGGCCTTAAATAATGAGCAAAGCCCATAGCGCATAGTCAGCTATCCCGTTATGACAAGGTAAAACAATTCAAACGAGAAAAAAATAACAGCATAATTTAATTACAAGAAAAAAAACGAAAAACTAATATCAACAAACGACAACCACTGAATTGCAGGCTCCTGATTTATTACAGGAACATACATGGAGAATAAGGAAGGTGTTATATTAACTTTATTTCTCACTTATGTCGATTTCAGTATCACAATTACCATTACATCAAATTATTTTTTCAAAGAAATGAATGCAGCTTTTACTAAATTGTCAAAGGGTAGCTTTCGGAAAGTTGAAGAGAAAAGTATATCGTGACGATACTTTATTATTGTCATTTAAATTTTACAGAAATAGATTCAAAACCATACTCTGAAAGGAAATACTAACACCAACCGATATTGTCTACCTTAATGATTTAGGGATGTTTATATAATTTCGTGTTTGATAGAATAAATCTGGATTTCATTCAGTTTTATTAGAATCACAGTCAACTTGCAAAATTTAAAATCAAGGAGACACGTGACCTTAGATCACAATTAATGACCCATCTTTTCGTTGTCTACGAATACAGTTCGTTTTAATTAAAGTGTAATTTTTGTTAAATTCTTTCCTTTCCCTTTCTCATTCATTTCTTTGTTTTATTTGGGTAGGAACTGAAAGGAGAGAGGGGGAAATAAATGTTTAAATATTATATTTTAACAGTTTTTGACATAAATAGATTGATTAGAAAAGGTGCACAAGAGTCATATATACAGTTTTCGGAACATTTCTTGACATATGGGTTTTAATGTGTTTAGACTGAATTTGTAAGAGGAATAAGTTCAATCACTCTGATAATGAGATATATTTTTTGAGGTTGGTACTGTACTTAACACACACAAAATATTTGACGCAAAGACTTGGTGCATTTTTTAAAATGAGAGAAAACATGATAAAGAATTGAAAGAAAGGTCATTCCATTACTGTCATCCCAAAAAACACAGAATACAGAAATGAAGACGTTTTAATCGATATTTTGAGTTGAATTTAGTTTGAAATTTATATTCTTAAAAACGAAAATGTATTGAACACAAATAATATAGGAAATAGAATTTTTTACCATAACATCTCTTTCAAAAGACGTAGTCAATCTGTTACGATCAAAATTGAATCAATGGAATGAATACCACTAAAGCTTTACGTTGTTATATTGTTTTCATCGATTTTTTTTTGTAGAGCAATTGTTTTGAAAACATAAACCAAACAAATACATCAGACGCACCAGTTTCATAAAATTTTTTTTTCATTGTGACAAGCATTTTCACTCATGCCAACGATTTTGCTTCACCCTTATGATATAGAATGTGTGCAATACCTTTTCGAAGACTGAACACAGTTACATCCAGTTACTTCACCTGCAGTTATCCTGATTTTGTAAAAATAATTGGCACTTTTTACACATCTCAGGGGAAAATTTATTGATGTTTGCTCCTAATTATATCGTTCTAGCATACTTAAAGATTTATTTCTACAAAATCTAACGTTGTCGCGACGGTGAAAAACTTTGGTAAAATTATTTTAATCTCCGTAACATGTTTGTTAGAAATCTTTCTATATATCAGAGTGAATATCAAGACCAAAATGTCTCATAATATTTAAATCTATCTCAACTCCAAGCTAATTTTCAGCCAATCGGAAATAGCATATTATATGTACTAACCCTAGACTTTTAATTAAGTTTGCAAAATGTTCAAAATAGATTTATTAGGCAATTACAGTTACACGGCTTTTAATTAAAAAAATATGTAAAAGAGTTGGTAAAAAGGCTGAAAATTATTCCATCACATGCTTTAAAGTTGCTATTCATTACAAATAAGGCTAGTCTTAGTTTCACAATAGAAATTATTTTATCTGTTATTGTTAACGGGTTTGTCATGTTATTGCTATGACAATACCGGTTATGACAATAGACATTTCAAGATGAGAACGCTCTGACTTCTGATGACTTAATTAATCATACTCGAATCATGGAAATAGCAGATGTAGACAGCAAGCAGACAGCAATTTATCGGTTGAAATCATTGCAGAAATATTGTTAAGTACATGAACATTCACGTTTTTCCTTATAAATCAGTTTTCATACTTTTTGTTTGCCGCATTCTACTCTCTAATATGGCAAAACCAATTCTTAATGTAATTATACTATTTGTACGATCAAGTGGATTACTAGTTGAGTAATTCAAGAATCTTTCATAACCATCGGTTACACACAATTATAAGAAACAATATGCGGGGATAACCTACACAGTACATACCATTGAAACTCTCATCACGTTGAAAATTCATCACGATGTCTAGTTGATGTCCAGAACCTTTTCATTTTTCTTTTCCACAGTTTCATTTATAGCTTTTCTTGTACTTTAATGAATTACATTTTCTCCCTATACACCAATAAAGGTTTATTTCAGTAATTTGTTTTATTTTGCTCTGGAGAACTTTAAATACCATAAAACGTTATTCCTGCACACTTTGTATTCAAACAATGATGCTTTGATTCTATCAAAGAACACTTCAGACAATTTGTATCGTAATTTAATAAATCAGTGTGACCACCGAGAGAAAATTTGTTAACGCTCAATAGAAAATATCGGCAACGTATATGCAGGTGTTTAAGAAAAAAAAGAATATCCATGATCTCATTGTCACTGCATGACATTTATTTCTATTATAGGTAATTATAAATATATAAGACCAACATGAAAAGTAATCTTATTAGAATATAAAACAGTTGACAAAGAATAGTTCACTTTAACCAAGTCGGCCTCATATCTTGACTTACATCTAGTAAATTGAAATTGAGGGTCGGTTGAAAACAAAACTTTACGACAAAAGAGTAGATTTCAGCTTTCAAATTGGTAACTTTCCATTTCTTAGAAGCAACATTCCAGCGGCACCTGCATACGGGGTATATATCTCCCAATTGATACGATATTCCCGTGCTTGTAATTCCTATAATTATTTTCTTGATAGAGGGTTGCTGCTCAAAAGGAAGCTATTAAACCAAGAATTCCAATTGTTGAAGTTGAAATCATCCCTCGTAAATGTTACGGACGCCATCACGAGTTGGTTGACTGTTATAGAATAACCGTTTCGCAGATGATATCGGATATGTTATTGACGTCGTAACTTCATTCCCCTTCCCTTTCACGAATGTGACCTACCGAATTATACTGTTTACCGGTTTTGTTATAACATGAGCAACACGACCGGTGTTACATGTGGAGCAGGATTTGCTTATCCTTCCGGACCACCTGAGATCACCCACGCGTTTGGTGGGATTCTTGTTGATTATTCTTTAGTTTTTCTTTGTTGTATCATGTGTACTATTGTTTGTCTGTGTGTCTTTTTCATTTTTAGCCATGGCGTTATCAGTTTATTTTCGAATTATGAATTTGACTGTTCCTCAGGTATCTTTCGTCCCTTGTTTTTTTTTTATTTCATTGCAGTAAATATTTGATTAAGTAAATCATAACTTCTTCGTTTTTGACAATTTCAGCTTTCCTGCTTCATTTGATTTCCTCGTACGTCATGCTAATGAAAACACGCAAGAAAGAATACAAAATACCATGTGAAGATATCTAGTATTCAGGTCAACGCGAAAATGACATCAATCATGTTTTGGTAAAAAAACAATTGATTATATGTATTTGCACTTATAGTTTGGGCTTGCCGTTTCTTAATATAAACATGTTTATGAAACAAAGTCATAATATACTGGTAACAAAAAGAAGCAATGTATGTGCATAATTTTAGTTTACAGTATTTGTTATATATTTCTGTCTGTTTTTACAGCTTATTTGTTCCTGTGCTCTTTTTCTTAATTGTTATCAAAGGTACCAGGATTATAATTCAGTACTCCAGACGCACGTTTCGTCTACATAAGACTCATCAGTGACGCTCATATCAAAATATTTATAAAGCAAAACAAGTTCGAAGTTGAAGAGCATTGAGGATCGAAAATTTCAAAATGTTGTGCCAAATCACTGTAATTACTGTGAGAACTTTGAATGTTAATATATATCAGTAATCCAACGACGTTAATATCACACGAAAAACAAGATATATCTGAAAGGTTTTAAATAAAACGCAGCTGCTTTAACTCTTTCGCCCCGATTCTGAAATTTAAAAGATTCAATGATCTTATATCACAATGGACATCGAAATGGTTAACACACATTAAAACATAACTACTGACCCACAGTTAAGAGGTTTCCACAAAGACTAGTAGGTACACGCTGTGAAGAGATTGAATAAGTTAATAAAAATCCTCCTTCTTAAATTTCAATTGTATGAAAAATGGTTCACAAAGAAGAAAAAAAGCAGTACGTTTAGAAAAAATTCACTCTACTCTATAAAGCGCTTAAACTTTAAAACAATGGTTAATTGATTAATATATAATACAGGAAGACAGTTTAACATTTGACAATGGAATAGGATACATATTCTTTGAAGAGTCTTTTTGATAGATTAAAGACTTATTGGACCAGCTCTGTCATTATTAGTCTGATAAATAACCTGTTATTAGTCCCTGAAAATAAGTTGAGTTTATCAGTAAATAGCCGATTGGCATTATGTTTGACCGAACATATAACAAAAGAATGGAACAAGTGACTTTATATCAATTATTCAACAAATTAACCCCATGGTATTGGAATAAAGGAAAGGATAGATCAATAAATAGATGTAACATGTCTAATAATGGAAAATGTCAGTCTCTCAGGTGAATACAAAACATTATTAAGCTTATTGTTCTGTCTGCTTGTATACGTACTTTAGTAATTTAATTATCCTCTTACAAATGAATAGACTGCTTATGAAGAAAAATGAAATTATGTTACCACTATCATAGCATTGTAATGTTTTGCTGTTTCTGCTTCTTTACTTAGAGCAAAAACCATGTTATGCCAACGATGTCTAAAATGCTGTTAAATTATTTATAATTCTTATATGATTTGTATATATCTATAAATACTTGAATTAAATTGGTCAATTATAATTATTCTCTTAGTTTACACTGCGATAAACCATGTTTCCGATAGTACTTTCGTAATATATCCCGGCGCGATACACAAGCTTGCAGGGATCCTGTGATTTTCATCAAAATGAGATTAATAAATACAAATGCATAACAGTTGTGTCTATTCAAATGCATATATAACAAAAAACAGAAATAAAATATATGCACTAAAGCTTCGAAAATATATATATATAAATTTAAAAATAAATCCACGAAATTTCATGAATGATTTGGCAAATTTTATGTCATGGCAAAACACGACGTTATCCTAATGAAAACTTTCGTTGGAAAGATGATTTTATTGCTTGTACGCTTCAAATTCGAATAATATCTCATTAAAATGAAGTTTTGGAGGTAGGTACAAATTTATTTTAGACTCCGTTGAATTTTCGATCATTTATGGATTTTAGAAAGTCAGTATGGCGGCCAATTCCTTAGTTACGACATTTCAATTGTGCATTTAATTGTTATTACCATGATAGCGTTTACACAACAAAATGTTAATTAAAGATGACGATTGTTTGGCTTAAGAATGATAAGGATTAAACACATTTTTAGGGCTATTAATGTGTAAAACGGGGCTCTTACTCACAAACTTTACATAAAAGTCCAGACTTTGATTTAGTTCGTGAGTTAATCGCCCCGGTTTTCACATCAATAACCTCTTGAAAAAATGTGTTAATCCTATAATAAACATGTTCGAATTGTCTCTTTTACAACTCTATCTATAGCTTTTCTTGTAATTGAACTAATCACATTTTCTTTTTGTACAATAATAAAGGTTTATTTCAGTAATTTGTTTATTTTGCTCTAGAGATATTTAAATACACTCGAATGTTATTCCTTAACACTTTGTATTCATCAAACTATGATTTGATTTCATAAACGAACGCTCCAAGTATTTGGTATCGTAATTTCATAAATCAGCGTGAACTCTGAGAAAAGTAATGTTTAATGTACTCTGAGGTATATAGTAAAATTATTGATCACTGTGTTAAAAAATGTTCACAGTTGTTATGTTTGTTATTGGAACACCCTTTACCGTGGTTAAAACTTTTTTACATGCACATACACACACTCTTTTGCCAAATCTTAATAATTTGTAAATCAAGCACAATAAAAACACTCGGAATTATCGTTGAAAATGGTATAAAATTGAGAATGGAAATGTTTTTAAAAAGAGAACAACCCAACCAAAAGCAATACGTGACTATAGACACATCTGTAAAAATACTGCCGATTAAAGATAAAAACAATCAAAAACAGTACTACTAAAAGGTTTTATGAAATTTCTTCATTATTTATTTTTTGAATCTGGAGAGATTCGTTTATTTGAATCTGAAGAGATTCGTTTATTTGAATCTTGCGAGATTCATTTATCTGAATCTGTAAGAGATAAATTAGTATCATACCATATGAAGAAATGATAAGCATTACGTGAACTCATTCAATAATGCTCTTTGTATTGGATAATTTTTTTTATGTAAAAACTTATTTAAATTTAGATTTATAATTTTTCAATAGTTTCTTCTATGATTATACATTTGTACAGTAGAAAGTATGATGATGAAAACAAAATAGATTTGAAATAAGAATAAAGACTCTCAAAAGCAACTAAATATAAATGCTGATAAAATGATGTTTCATTATACCTGAGATAGCATCTAATTAAAAATTGAGAATGGAAATTGGGAATTTGTCAAAGAAGTAACAACCCAACCAAGAGCCAGATTTAAACCTTTTCTGCTTTTTTTTTATGGCACACAAATCGCCAATATATAAATGAGGGAATATTTGGAATACAACTACAGCTTAATCAAGCAATCTCTTGCAAACAAGTTAGATTTAGACATATGTCTGGTTTTTATTCATGTCTGATGATAAGGTTACATTTGCTTTAGGACAAAACGAAAAATATATAGTATATATTTCGAGAGACTTGACGAGACAGAAATGACTATAAAGGGACTAAAATAAAATCTTTATAGATACAAGAGTTGTAATTTGTTATATGCGCCAGACGTGCGTTTTGTCTACAAAAGACTCATCTGTGACGCTGAAAAGTTGAAAAGCCAAATAAATTACAAAGTTGAAGAGTATTTAGGACCAACTTGTCCTAAAAGTAAGTTCTACTCTACAGAATTCAGTTAACACGACATTAATCTTATTTGCATAAAGAGTTACAAAATTTAGTTAAACAATTTATAAACAAGTTTTAAAACCCTCTGCTGGCATTACTGTACAAGCATTCCGTTTTTATCAACTATAAGTGACCATATATGTTTCCTGCAAATAATAAATACATTTCTTATTAATTTACAAATACAACGATAAAATGAGATTTTTATAAACGATAATTACTATTGTACTTCAAATATTTTATACTAAACCTCCTTGGAATTTTCATTATATTTTTTCATATGAAATATTCATTCGTTTTTGGCGTCAATGATAGCTTATGCAGAGATACATATTTTCAATATGTTTCCTCTACAGGTTGGTAGTTACTCTATTACTCGTTTATACTTATACAATCTTCACGTGGTTGAAACGATGTATTATTGACATAGATGATGTTGAAGTTGATACCTTTTTAGAATCATCAGCACCGTAACACACTTAACCAAAATTGATTATGCATTGTTTGTTTTTCTTTTTTAATCAATATCTTATAAAAAATAATCAGTAATAAGGATATAAATGAAAGGTTTTGGAGTACAAACTAAAGGCAAAAGTACGTTTTTCGCAAATTGAAGGTGTAATACCACCAACTCATATAACGTCAAACCGGTGTCATACGGTTAAGGGTCGAAAATATTACATGTGAGAGTTAAAAATTCAAATCTATTCTTCATTTCATTGCAGTAAAAAATTTCTGGGTTAGAAACATATTTCTTGGGTTTTTCAAGATTTGATTGGTTAATTTCAGTTATATTTATTTTCTTAAATGCAATGAGATATCATGTGAAATGTTGTTCAAAGTACCAGACAGGATTGACATTTTCTCATGCCAAGTATTTCTTTATTTGAAACAAATATAAAATCGGCACGATTTTGTGAAAAGTGCTTATTTAACCAAAAACTGAAAGGGAAAACTATATGATGGTACCGGTATTACACTTATATGTCAAATATAGTGTCAACGAATATGATCATTATGGGGTGTTCCGCTTATAAAAGACTCATGCTATGCATCCTTAGTCAATCATGCGACATTTCACTCAGTAAAAATGTCTCAATCAGACATATTATAGTATGAAGGCCGTATAGTGTTACGTATCAGATGTGCTCTGCTGCAGGATATTAATACCATATGTTGAAATATTACTTTTTATGTTTTATGAGTCAATGATTGGCGGAAATTAATGACTAATTGCAAACATTTTAAGATAGCCATTGATGTCGATTAGACATTTTATGATTACTGCAGACGATATCACTCGTTGCTATGCATATGGTCAAATGACCATAAGTTGCTAATAAAAGTCAGAACTTCTACAAATTGTAGCAAACTACTCTAGACTTGAAGTAGATCATGAAAAATAACCCCAAAGAATGTATGAAATGATAGGGATAAAACGATGAATATGTGTAAACATGTTTATATTGAAAGACAGCTTTGTTTTGTTTTTTTTTAAATTTTTGGTATATATGAATAAAGAAACATTCAGTTTTTATAACATAGTCTGTAGCTTGTCACATTTAATCTTTATATATCAATGTTACGCATACCATGACTAGAAATTAAAAGCCGGGGAACAAATGATATTTTAAATCAATTACACGACAGATTAACGCGTTTGTTAGGGAACAGTAATAAGAGAAACTCAATTGTACTATGTGAAAGGTCAAATAACAGCTAATGTCAGTCAGTTAGTTTGTGTATGCCTTTTTTTTTTAGAACAGTGAAAAGTCTACCTGAAAATGTATGCAAAGTACTTTTGATTATTCCTCTGAGTACAAATAACGAACTTTAAGGAAAACTCAGAACGGAAAGTTTCTAATCAAACGGCAAAAAAAAAGAAGCTCAGATAGTTATCAAAAGGTACCAGGATTATAATTTAGTACGCCAGACATCAAACGAATGAAATGAAAAACAACTGCCTTAAACTTGACTTGATACATGCATTTCCTTATGAGGAACATATCAGAGTAAACATGGTTAATAGCTAGATAAACCTATCACTTGTATGACTGTCGCAAAAAAATCGAAAGATTAAAGAACAGACATGTATAAAGTCTCCCTTTACCTTCACCTCGAATATGACAGCAGAGGTAATTCAGTATCAGAATCTGTGACAAACGAAATAAATTTTCCTCATTTTAGCACTCCTGTACATTTCTCAAAGAGGGGCGAAAGATACCGAAAGGACAGTCAAACTCATATATAAAAACGCCAAAACTAAAAAAAAATAGACAAAAGACAATTGAAGTACAAAAGACACAACATAAAAAACTAAAGACTATGCAACACGAACCCCACCAAAAACAGAGGTGATCTCAGGTGCTCTGGAGAGGTAAACAGATCCTGCCCAAATGTAGCAACATAAGGAACATATCTGATATCATCTGTGAAAAGGATTTACAATAACAGCCAACCAACCTGTGATGGTGTCCGAAAAATTTACGAAGTGATGATGAACTCTCAACCCATACAATATTTAAGAACTTGCAGCTGCTTCTAATCCGTCATAAACGAAATCGAAGAACGATAAAGAGACGATTGCAGACTACATAGCAGGATTACCAATATGATGGAATAATGTATCAGATGATATAGCACCTCAATTGAAGCTTTCAGTCCAATAATCAGAGCAGTTTTGTTTTGCCACGAAAAGAAAGCATTTCTGAACACGAGAAACTTAATAATTACACCGTTTTCAAAAGCCACCTGTTTTTTTTTAGTAAAGTCGAACAGTATTTTACCGTTGATCAATAGTCATAATTCGACTTAAAACATTCTTGTAAGAAACTGAAACAGAGGGAAACACATGAACTATTTCAGCAAAAAAACCAAAAGACTTGAAAGGGAAAAGTTATTTTTTTAAACAACTTCAAATATACAGATACTGTGGATTCATTTATTTTTGTGGCTACCAATGTTCGTAGATTCAGGAAAAGTAAAAATTCGTTGAACATTTAAATTCGTGATTCCACTGTTACTACAAAACTTTACGACAAAAGAGATGATTTCAGCTTTCCAATTGTGAACTTTCCATTTCTTAGTAGCAACATTCCAGCAGCACCTGCATACGGGGTATATATCTCCCAATTGATACGATATTCCCGTGCTTACATTTCCTATCATGATTTTCTTGATAGAGGGTTACTGCTCACAAGGAAGCTATTAAACCAAGAGTTCCAAATGGTGAAGTTGAAATCATCCCTTCGTAAATTTTACGGACGCCATCACGAGTTGGTCGACCGTTATGGAATAACCGTTTCACAAATGATATCGGATATGTTCCTTACGTCGTAACTACAATCCCCTTCCCTTTCATGAATTTGACCTACCGAATAAGACTATTTACCGGATTTGTAATCACATAAGCAACGCGACGGGTGCCGCATGTGGAGCAGGATCTGCTTACCCTTCCGGAGCACCTGAGATCACCCCTAGTTTTTGGTGGGGTTTCGTATTGTTTATTCTTTAGTTTTCTATGTTGTGTCATGTGAACTATTGTTTTTCTGTTTGTCTTTTTAATTTTTAGCCATGGCGTTGTCAGTTTGTTGTAGATTTACGAGTTTGACTGTCCCTTTGTTATCTTTCGTCCCTCTTCTTTTACTACAAACTCCACGAAAATTAGTATTTAACGAAGATCAATGAATCCACAGATTGGTTATGTTATAATTACAAACATTGGACAGTTGTGAAACCATGACAAACATTCGTTTCATTCAGTTATTAGTTAACGTTTGATTGCAAATCATAGATTAAACGTGTCAGTTATACATTTCCGTAATCAGTGCCATAACTGAAGCAAAGACTGATTAACAGAGTTTAGTTTTGTGTCGTATAAAATTATCACGCTAAACTAATATGAATTATGGTAAAGGATATCTGCTGGAAATCTGACATTTGCATCTATCAGCAATTTTGATAACAAGACAGGAATAATTATTTTGTTTTGCATCCATCCTGTCTGTCAATTCTCTATCATATTTATCCTGTTTTTTATCTCTCTAGGAAAACCTTTAATTAACCCTTTCCTTTCATGAATTTGACCTACCGAATTAGACTATTTACCGGATTTGTAATCACACAAGCAACACGACGGGTGCCGCATGTGGAGTAGGATCTGCTTACCCTTCCGGAGCACCTGAGATCACCCCTATTTTTTGATGGGGTTCGTGTTGTTTATTCTTTAGTTTTCTATGTTGTGTCATGTGTACTATTGTTTTGCTGTTTGTCTTTTTCATGTTTAGCCATGTCGTTGTCAGTTTGTTTTAGATTTACGAGTTTGACTGTCCCTTTGGTATCTTTCGTCCTTCTTTTAATTACAGTTCTCTGAAAATAGTACTTTGAAACTGAAAATTCTACACTATTTACTGTTATTAATCGGGAGAAATTAATACAATAGAACCGTCTAAGTATAAATAATGACAGACAGTCATTATGATTTCTCTGCTCTTTAAATTTGTATGATTTGTTGGTTTGGTAGATATTTGTCTCCGGAATTATTACGTAAATGATATCATTGTAGTAAATAGTTGATTAAGTAAACCATAGCTTCCTCTTTTTACAAAAATAACTTTACTACTTTATTTGATTTCCTTGAATGTCATTCTTATCATAACATTCAAGATAGAATACAAATTACAATGTAAATATATCTTGTATTCACGGAACAATAAATTGATATCCATTTGAGTATATATTTTTGTTTATACTGTTTCCAAATAAAAAAAAATTGAAAAGAAACAAATTCAACATATGCTGGTTAAAATAGAAGCAATGCATGTGTATAATATCAGTTTTCAGTATTTGTTATCTATTGCCTTTCTGTTTTTACCGATATATTGTTCTTATCCTCTATAAGCTACTACTTAATTCCAATTCTATTAGTCTGCACAATCAGCACAATTAGAGGACAATGAAGGTTAATAAATATCTGGAATCGAATGACGTAAATATCAAACGAAAAAAAATATGTATCTGGAAGGTTTTCAATAAAACGTAGCTGCCTTATCTCCATCGTCCCAATTTAATTCTGAAATTTAACAGATTCAATGATCAAGTATCACAATGAAATGGCAAAAACACATTAAAACATAACTACTGACCCTCAGGTAATAGATTTATACAATAACACGCAGGTACACAGTATGAAGAGATTGGATAAGTAAATACAATCTGAACCCTCACTCCTAAATATCACTTGTATACTAAAAGGCTCACTAAAAAGGAAAATGTCAATTCGTTAAGAAAAAAAAATCATGTAACTCTATAAAGAGCTAAAACTGTAAAACAACGGTATAATTAATCAAAAGTACAAACAAAAAATTCACATATAATACAGGAAGATAGCTTTTTAATACCGATATTTTGACAATTAAAAGACAAACCTTAACATTTGACATTGGAATTTGAAAAATATTTTTTGAAGAGTCTTTTTAATAGATTAGAAACTTATTTGACCAGCTCTGTCATTAATAGATAGATGTATAACATGTTATAAATCCCTAAAATATGTTGAATCAATCAGGAAATAGCTGATTGGCATTTCGTTTGACCAAACATAAAAAAAATGACTTAATATCAATTATTCAACAATTTAGCCCTACTGTATTGAAACATATACAGTAGATGATCAATACATAGATCATTTTTAGATGTAAAATGTCTAACAATGGCAAATGTTAGTCTCTCAGGTGAATACAGAACATTATTAAGCTTATTGTTCTGTCTGCTTGTATACGTACCTTAGTAATATAATTATCCTCTTACAAATGAGTAGACTGCTTAAGAAGGAAAATGAAACTACGTTACCACTATCATTGAATTGTAATGTTTTGCTTTTTTTCTTTACTTGGAGAAAAAACATGTTTAATATGCTATTGTCATTTTTCAAAACTTAGAAATAATAACATTTAAATCATGAAGTTGATGTTAAACAATCATTCCTATGAAATGTATCGAAGCATTACGAAAAACAATTTAGTAAAAAATATATATAAAAGTTTAAAAGAATAATAAAACATAAGAACATAGGTATGTCAAAAACAACACAGACATTTAAAAGTTAATTGAATAATGACAATAAAAAAACGAACAGCAGGGGCATCATCGGAAAAAGGGGGGAATCCAGATCAATGTCCCTATGGTGTCGTCCGTTTAGTTGAAATAATAATTCCATTTGTTGCTTTGAGGAAGTTGTTTTCAGTCACAACACTTAACATTATGCACAATGAAAATAGTTATCAAAGGGACAAGGATTATGATTTAATACTCCGGACGCGCTTTCGTCTACATAATAATCATCAGTGACGTTCAGATAAACAAGTTATAAAGCCAAACATGTACAAAGTTGAAAAGCATTCATCACTTAAAATTCAAAACAGTTGTGTCTAATACAGCTAAGTTAATCAATTTCAGGGATAAAACTGATTGCAGAGACATACTTCATATTCAAGTAACGACTTGTTTTGAAAATTTTATTTCGAATTCATCCTTCGATCTATCAATTTATAGTTTGTTTAATTGAAATGTTGTAGGCGGTCGCAAAACAGATTTAATTCTAATATATTCCAAGAGCACCTGCATGTATCTCCCACCTGATTCGATATTCCCGGGCTTGTATTTTGCATTTCTATCCATGATAGATGATTGCTTCTCACAAGGAAGCTATTAAACCAAGAGTTAAAAATTATATAGTGTAAATCACCCCTCCGTAGATTTTATGGACACCATAACTAGTTGGTTGACTGTTATGGAATAAGCGTTTCACAGATGATATCGAATACGTTCCTTATGTCGTAACTACAATACCCTTCCCTTTTCACGAATGTGACCTGCCACATAAGACTAATTACCGGAATTGTATTAACATAAGAAACACAAGGGTGATACATGTGGAGCAGGATCTTTTTACCCTTCCGGAGCACCTGAGATCAACCTAAGTTTTTGTTGGGGTTCGTGTTGCTTAATCTTTAGTTTCTATGTTGTGTCTTCTGTACTACTATTTGTCTGTTTGTTTTTATTTTTAAGCCATGATGTTGTCAGTTTATTTTCAATCTATGACTTTGATTGTCTCTCTGATATATTTCGTCCCACTCTTCCAGAAAATACAATATTTATTTCACAGAGTTGTTTATTTTAAGATAAGATATTTTTAATAAGCTTTGATTTTCAAATATTTTGGTCTCGAGCATCACTGAAGAGACATTGGTTGTAGAAATGTACACCCGCTGCAGAAAACATGAAACCGTTTATGTTCTTGTTAATGATAATATTGACTATTTCAGTTGAAAAACAGATACAACGACGAGCAATCTACATACCTAAGATATACATGTATAGGATAACATATATTGCGGCGTGCACGTTCCAAAAGTAGGAACATAAATATACTACATTTCCTAAATGATAAGATGTTGAATACAAATATTACTACATAAGCCTTCCAAAACCACCACCACCACCACCACCACTAACACCACCACCAACAACAACAACAACAAACAAAGATTGCCGTGTTACTGTGCGAACGAAAGTATTTTTCAGTAACTTTACAGGACTTACAATAGCTACATACGCTTGGTTAATAACCCCTGATTTGTCCCTAAAGAGTAACCGTTTGCTTGTTAATACATATGTCTCCTCTTATTACCCATTATCTTGATAAACGAAATGATCCATGACTTTTTTCATTGTCAAATTTAGATTTTTAGTGTTAACTAAGTTCGTCCACACTGCATGCTCATGATAGTACTTGCATATCCTGTTACATGGAGATGACAATAGTCATGCTGCATTTTGTTATGATGTTTACTACTTACTATTACAATATATTGTGAATTGCTTCAGATTTAAGGGCTCTGTTTTGTAAACAATATGTCGTTACTTCGTACGACCACTTCGTACTATAAATGGAATGCATTTATGTTTCTACAAAGTATTTCTAAGTCTTGTTTAGTTTCATCCACGTTTTCTTAACTTTGATAATGAAATTATTCTAATAATGAAATTAACAACGTTGTTTATGTTATGATATGATATGCTTTAAAAACCTAAATCCAAATTCAGCAATAATACCACTTTTCCCGTCAACTAGCGTTAAGTCAAATATCTTTCCTCATCACCATAGTAGGATGTCTTCATTATTTTTCTTCTGATGAAACGTACATTTAGAGTAACAATACAATATATAAACACAACTTTTGTTCAAAAATTATTCTTGTGTTAATAGTTAATTATTTAGTACGCCAAAATAAAATACGCCAAAGCACACAAGAATTGAATAATAGCCAGTCATTCTTTGCGAAATATGACCAGCGTTATTTCATACTAACATTTCACTAAAGTAACCGATTCAAATATACTTCCGAAATTAACTCTATTTCACACTTCTGTAGTTTCTATATTAAAATAATTTCAACTTAAGCTCTAAAGTTATAACCGCAGTATTTTTCAAATTGGTCAATAAGTCGTTTTATACGATAAAGATAACAGATTATAGCGTTAATATTGTATTTAAATAAAATAAAAGAAGATTTACAACCATACTTTTGGAAGGAAATGTAATGTTAGATATAAGAAGATGTGATATGACTGCCAATGAGACAAATCTCCATCCAAGTCATAATTTGTAAAAGTTAACCATTATAGGTCAAAGTACGATCTTTAACACGCAGCCTTGGCTCACACCGAACAGCAAGCTATAACGAGCCCAAAAATGACTAGTGAAAAACACTACAAACGGGAGAACCAACAGTCTAGTCTATTTAAAAACAAGAAACGAGAAACATTTATGAACCACATCAACAAACGACAACCACTGATCACCAGGTTCCTGACTTAAGACAGATGCATACAAAGGTAGTGGGTTTGAACGTTTTAATAGGTATAGTCAGAAATTGACATCAAAATGATTTCGTATTGTATATATAATTTTGTGTTTGATAATATCAGGATTTAGTTTAGCATTACAGGGAGCACAGTAAACGTGCAAAATCATTGAAACACGTCAATCCATAACTGTCATCGAGTAACTCCCAAACAAAATTACAGTCATATGCTTGAACTATTAAATGAACTGAACACATTTTCTATCGGAAATAACAACGGTTCACATATTGCCCTTCAAATTTACTCTAATGACAATTCAAAACTACATTGTATTAACAGCAACGGTTTCGACTCCTTACCAAATGGTAGACCTTTAGAAATAACATATTTAAAAGCTCTCTTTTTAATGCAATTCAAATTTGAGGGATGTACCTTTAATTATTTTGTAACAAGGCTGACCATTATCATAACGCTTTCATTTGAATAGCTGTTCATCACGAATATGCTTATCTCAGTAAAACAAATCAAAAGAAAATATTTACATTTGTCATTGAACGCCTTTGTCATGTTCTTGCTATGACAGTTAACATTTTAAAATGAGAACGATCTGAATTCATTTTTTAACAATATGTACGTTTTGTCGATTTACCCCTCCCCAAATTAGCAAAACCGATACCTTATCTATTAATGTGCTTCATACCACAGGTATTTGGGGAATGGACCCCCCTTTTTTTTGGACCTCACTAAAATAAAATTTTGGCGTTTTTTTTTATTCATTTACAATTTTCTACAATGTATAAACATATATCAAGTCTCAACAATCCATTGCTAGTCGATTACAATAATTTTTTTACTGTCCATACGAGCCCCAAGTAAAAAAGAAGAAGGTAATTACCTTCGATGAATGACCTATTTTCACTTTGGAGGATCAGGTCAGGAAATCGATAAAAAAAATCATATAAAAACTCACTTACTTTTCATATAAATTACATCCCTAGATTCCTGAGACATTTTTCTCCACGTTTAAATAGGTCACATGGTGATCTGCGGAGGTTTTGTGTCTTGTTTTCTGAGTTTGTTCTACAATTGTCGTCCGTTTGAACCTCGATTCACGGAAGTGAAAATACAGCGACATCTGTGTGGTCTTTTGCTATATTTTCGCTGTATTTTCACTTCCGTGAATCGAGGTTCAAACGGACGACAATTGTAGAACAAACTCAGAAAACAAGACACAAAACCTCCGCAGATCACCATGTGACCTATTTAAACGTGGAGAAAAATGTCTCAGGAATCTAAGGATGTAATTTATATGAAAAGTAAGTGAGTTTTTATATGATTTTTTTATCAATTTCCTGACCTGATCCTCCAAAGTGAAAGTAGGTCATTCATCGAAGGTAATTACCTTCTTCTTTTTTACTTGGGGCTCGTATGGATAGTAAAAAAATTATTGTAATCGACTAGCAATGGATTGTTGAGACTTGATATATGTTTATACATTATAGAAAATTGTAAATGAATAAAAAAAACGCCAAAATTTTATTTTAGTGAGGTCCAAAAAAAAGGGGGGTCCATTCCCCAAATACCTGTGCTTCATACTATGAAAGTGTTTAATCGCATTCCATAAAAAGCATTCATGAAAATCAAATAACAACAAATTTACGGTAATAATCTATACATAGCATATCATTGAAACTGTCATCACGTTGAAAATTAATCACAATGTCTCCAATGCTGTTAGTTTATCTACATAGCCTTTCAAATTGTCTCCCTACCACTCTATTTATATCTTATAATGTATTTTAACAAATCAGATTTCCGCCTTGTACAACAATAAAGGTTCATTTAAGTAATTTGTTTTATTTTGCTCAGGAGAACTTTAAATACCATATACCGTTATTCCCTAACACTTTGTATTCAACAAACGATGATTTCATGTCATTAACGTGAAGACTCAAAGCAATTTGTATCGTAATTTCATAAATCAGTATGAACATAGAGAGAAGCTCTGTCTAAGGGGCACTAGAAAATAAAGCTTAAGTATTAATGAAGGTGTTCAAAAACATATCAAACTTCCCATGGATGGTATGTTTGTCATTACAAGATTGTCATTCTATTATAGAGATATAAGATATGCAATGTAATCAAACTCAAACAAAATGAAAGAATGTGGCAAACCTACAAACATTTTGGAATGGAATTGATGTTGCTCGAAATTAGGTATTGAATGTTTCGAATATAAAATCTTTATTTTGTTTGGCTGCGGCGACAGAGCAGGTTCAATTATTTTTTGTAACGTATCGAGCGGGAGTTTATGTTTAGAAAGTGAACTAACATTTAGTCTGTCAAGCTCTTCGTTCTAACCGTGATAACGGAAAGGAATTTGATCAACATCTCTATACAACACTTCTGATTTGGTGTGTAGATAAATTGTGTTCTTTTTTTATTTTGTACACTAATAAATCTAGAACATAAATCTGACATTTGAACTTTCGACCACTAAAGTTTGGGTTTAAATATATATATACATTTAATGTTGCAGTTTTTGCTTGGTACTTCCTCTCATTTTTGATCATTATAAAGTGTTTTCTTGTTTTGTTATTTGTTTTCTGTATATTAACCCTTTAATGTTATCATGACTTATATATAATCAACCTAGTAGTTCGTGCATTTCAATATGTTTAAACTAAACTTTAAAGCTTAAAACCTTAAATATTTTTGAAGCCACACAAAAGGCCAAGAGATAAAGATGGTGGCATAATATGAATACAACTACAGATAAATTAAACTCACTCCTACTTACAAGATAGATTTTAACATATATCTGAGTTTTAATCAGATCTGATGATAAGATAACATTTGCTTTGGGACAAAAGGGGAAATATGATATATAGTTTCAGTGACTTGACGAGACAGTTACAAATGTTAAGGGATTAACAGTAATATTACTATATAATATATACGACATTAACCTATAACGTTACTAAAACAGAAATATAGAAATAGAAAATAACAGAAAACAAACCCTAACCTAAAATTGAAAAATGTTTTAAAATTGACTAGATAACCGTCATAGTTTTGGAAACATCTGCTAGCATTACTGTACCAGGTCATAAGAGATCCTGTGCCCGTGTGTTACTTGTAATACACGTGCTTTTCAAATAATAAATACATTTCGTATTCAATTAAAAATAGAATAATAAGGTAATATTGTTTTATAAGCGATAATCCCTATCTCACTTCCATTATTTTATTACAAACCTCGAGAGAATTTTAATTACATGTTTCCATATAAATTATTCATTCGTAGTTGGCTTCAATCAAAATTATTTTATGAATACAAATGTTTCATTTGTTTTCTCTACGGGTGGTCCATTACTCGATTATTCTTTTATCCTTATGCAATCTTCCACGTGGGTTTAACGGAACATCATTGTGAGAGATGCCTTTAAGGGAGATATTTTGTATATGTATAAAATCATTACTACAAAAACCCTTAACCAAAGGCAGTTTTGTATTCTTTTTTTTCTGAATATCCCATATTTTGTGTGTACTAGAAATTATTAACTATAGGTCAACACACGACCTTCCACAATGAGTTAAACTCATACCGCACATTTCACTATTAAAGGCCCCGGTGTGACAAATTGAAAACAAAACAAATGAGAAAACCAAAGTTCCTGGCCACGTCCAGTTGTATTTTTGTCCATCTGATGAGTTAAACCTTTTCAACTGATTTTTATAATTGGTTATTCTGTTGTACTGTTATACCACTCTCCAAGGTTAGAAGAGGGTTGGAATCCCGCTAACATGTTTAACCCCGACACAGTTTGTATGTATGAGACTGTAATTCAGTGGTTGTCATTTGTTTATGTATTATTTATTTTTGTTTCGTTCATTGTTTGTACATAAATAATACCATTATTTTTCTCGTTTAAATGGTTTAAATTGTCATTTCGAGGCCTTTTTTTTTATAGCTGACCTTATGGTATGAGCTTTGCTCATTGGTGAAGACCGTACAATGACCTATATTTGTTAATTTCTGTGTCATTTTGGTCCTTAGTGGAGAGTTGTCTCATTGGCAATCATACTACATCTACTTTTAAAAAAAAAAATCAGAGTACAAAATACAGACAAATGTTAATGTTTGTCTCATTTTTAATGCCAAGAAACATAACATTCATTCCAAATGTCCAAATCAGAAATATTACAGTGTAAATAAAATTTGTATAGTAAAACCATACACGAGCGTAACGTATCAACTAAGTTCTGCCTTAGAATATCATTACGATATATTTTAATGAATATTTTGAAATTTTATGAGTAAATTTGTGGCGATAATTACTGAACAAAGTACAAAACGTTTAAGAGATCGGTTGTTTTCGATAAGACCTTCTCTAAAAAATTAAGACGATATCGTTTGTTGGTATGCATTTGTCGAAAACTAAAATAGGTTGCAAGAAAAAAATATAATTTCTACAAATGATAGCAAATTACTAGTGTTCTTGAGTACATCAAAGGATGACACAAAAGATTACAAATTTGTAACGCAAAGTGAAAAATATTTATCACCTCGTCACATGGCTAAATTCTGGAATGAAAGCATTTAAAGGATTATTTTAATTTTTTTTAAACGAAAAATTAAGTCGGGTTATTTATATCTTTATAATAACTATCATACATAATACAACTTTGTATATTAAGCACAAGCGTCTAGATCACGTCTTGTTAGGGATGAAGTCTGTTTGCTTACATTTTTGTTCATATTCACTCGAAAAAAGTGGTCACACTCGGAAAAGCCCGATCAAATCACACAAAAAACCACGATCCTAGACGGTCACTATACCCACCGTGGCTTAAGTTAAGAAGCAATGATAAAAGAAAATCAATATTCTAGGCATAAAGGTCATACAATAGAAAATGTCAGTCTGTTTCTTTGTGTCTGAATCTTGCGCTATCTACCTAAAAATTACGTCATTGTTTCTTAGTCAAGCCTCTGAACGAAATCACGAACTTCAATGAAATTCAAAACAGTAAGTCCTTAATCAAACGGCCAAATCAAAAGCTCAACACGTATCAAACGAATGAAAAACAACTGTAAAAAATTCACTTGGTACCTGCATTTCCTTATAAATGACATGGTGGATTCAACCTGGTGTATAGTAAGCTCAATCTGTTACTTCTATAAAATACAGATGTAGAGTCTGTCTAGACATTTACCTGGAATTGACAAAAGAGGTCATGACACTTTCAGAATCTATGACAAGCGAAATCCATTTTCTTCACTTTAGCAGCAGTACACAATCGTCACTCGTGTTTTTAATATAATTTCTCAAAACATACGATACTTAAGAACTTGAAACTGCTACAAATCTTAGACAAAACGAAAAAAAAAATGACCATAAAATAAAACGATAGAAAATGTGGGATATACACAGCGTGGCGGGAATGAGAAACTATGTCAAAAACAAACAAAAAGTAACTTTTTATGTCTACGATAAATTAAAAAAATCTCAGTTCTAGATAATGACTCATTCGTTATAGCCTGCTTTTTTTTTTAATTCAAAACACTAAAGATGGAAAGTCAGTTTTTCAGTTTAACAATTTCAAGTCCATTCTAATGGCTTGATATATTTTAGGAATAATTGCAAACGTTGGAAAGTTGTAAAATTATCGCAAGCAAGCGTTTAATTAATTATTTATAAAACCTTTAATTGATAGCTTGACAAGTGTCATTTAATTTCATTTCCGTTATCAGTGACATTACTGAAGCAAAGACTGATTAAAAGAGTTTAGTTTTTGTGTCTAAAAATTAAAACACTTATATGAATTCTATGTTAAGAATATCTGATCAAAATTAACGTACACATTTCCCAGTAACTTTAATAATGAGACAGAAATATGCTTAACAACCATTTTGTCTTATTTGTCCTGATTTTTTTTTCAAAACAATTTTCCCAGAAGATGATATTGTAAAAAATGAAATAGTACACTTTCTACCGTTACTGATCAGGACATGTTGAAAATAAATACAACAAAACCACAAATATAAATAATGACTGAAAGTAATTGTGATCTCTTGGCTTTTTGATTTGTTATGATTTCTTGGTACAATGGTTATTTGTCTCCTCAATCATTACGTTGTAATATCCGAGTTGTGAATAGTTGATTAAGTAAATTATAGATTCCTCGTTCTTGATTATAACAGTTTACTACCTACTTGATTTCCTTGAACGTTATGCTAATAAAAATACAAAGTGCAATATAAAGATATTTTGTATTCGCAGCCACACATAATTGACATCAATCAGGTTTTTAGTTGAGGCGTTTTATTATATAGTTTCGTTCATACCATTTGTCATTACCGTTTCTCATATAATCAGGGATATAAAACAAATGAAACCTACGATGTTATGGGATAGAAGTAACGCAGTACATATTGACAAATCATACCAGTATAAAAGAGAATAGCAATAATTATTTTAAAAAGCCGGTTTGATATCAATTATGTTCATAAAGTTCGGAATGTTTGCCATTAATAGTAGACATGCATATGTTATGGCATTGATGGTGTATATGTATATGGTTAATCTAGCACCAGCATATTCATTCTTATTTTGTTGATTTTTTTTAGTTTTTCTTGCTCTTGACTCTGAAAGAAAGTAAAAATAAAAAGTAAAATAAAATGCCAGCTCATCTCTCCGCAATACAAGAAGAAAACTTTTAGAAGTTTTAATGTAACAACTAATATACTGTTTAAGTTAATATAAACACAAGGAGATGTGGTATGATTGCCAATGAGACTGGTATCCACCAAAATTCAAATAAAGTGGTAAAGGCAATATATTTAGCTATAAGGCCTTCATCAATGAGAAATGTCCTAACCGTTTAGTCGGTCATAAAAGCAGCCAATAAAAAAAATTGAAAAAATTCAATTGAGAAAATAATGGCCTTTTTCACAACAAAAGAATTTTCGAAAAACGTATATGGACAAACGACAATCACTGAACTACAGGCTCCTGCCTTGGGACAAACACATACAAAATGTGTCGGATTTATACAGGTTTGTGAGCGATCAATACTTTCCATACCCTGGGACGGTTGTGTTACAGCACAACAAAAAATCAATATCTAAGACTTCGATATCAATCAGTACACATCAAACATTCATTTGATTTAGTGTAAAGATGTCTAATGTCTTATGTTTTTTAGATATGCACTTGTCTGAATGTATAAGTATGTTTTTGGTCATTAATTATCGTTTTGTCTATGCATTATTATTATCAAAAACATATTTTGCGTTCATATGTGCTGATGTAGGAGACCATGGGGCGGTTAACTATTTGCTTTTTCGGTTTAACCTTAGAATTTAATTGTTTCCCGTGCAAGGTTTTTTCATTTTTATATAACTAGATTAAACAACAGTTGTATATAATATAATATATCATAAATACAAAACTCAGCGGAAAATTCTAAACAGAAAGCCCATATTCGAATTGCAATATGAAAGCTCAAATATATCAAACGAATGGATAATAGATGTCATATTTTTCTTAATTCAGGCAATTGCTTATGTAGAAAATGGAGGAGCAGAACCGTTGATGAATATCTTTGAGATATTTGAGTCAGTGATAATATGTTCTTACAGACGGCGAGGTAAAATATGGGAGGGTATTTTCAATTACATGCAAATGCCTGCTGTTACTAGATGAAACATTTTTCAGATTAGGTTGAAGGTGACAACAAAGAGAATTATATTTCTACGGGTCGCATTATCATTGTAATCTATGATGATATTTCGGGATTTTGGTTGGCCTACAGGAATACATATTGTTTCCATCATTTTTATGTTGTAATCACATAATTCTTTTGTGACCAATATCTAAATTCATATATAATTTTTTCAACCTTTATTTAAATAATAACTATGCTTCATGAAATGTTTAAATAATAATTTTAGATTTTTCGTGTTAGTTAATTTTGTGCCCACACTACATGCTAGTTTTAAAAAGTGATGACATATTAGGTAACATGCGGGCGATAGTTATAGTGCTTTATGTTATGATGTTCACTATTAACTGCATTTGTTTTACTTGATAAATTGGTGGTAGTGGATCTGTTTTGTATACCATATGTCATTTATTACAATTTTGTACGAAGAACATCCTGTAAGGTTCCATTCAGAAAAACTAGGCCATGTGAAGCTTCATCCACGTTTTTATCCTCTCTAACAAATGATATTATTTTAATAGTGGAATTAACTACCTTGCTAATGTTTCGATATGTTATGCTCTAAAAGCATTAAATGTCAGACCTGCCTATGGAGAATCAATAATGTTTGTATGATATTCAGTTACCCCTTTTAGTCTCGTTCTAAATCAGTAATGATTTCATTATACATTCATTTAAAGTTCCCACTTACTAATTATCTGCATTATTTCCGCAATCCCAATTAATCTGAGTAAGACTTTCCCATCAACTATCGTATAGTCCGAACGCTTTTTATCAACACCAAAGACAGATATATTAATTCGATTTCCTTCTGATGAATGATACATTTAGGATAATGGTACTATTTGCTGACAAATATTTATGGGAAGTTATGATTGTGTTAAATAGGCCAATGCACTGCATAATTACGTATCGTTGACCAACGTAATTCCATACTTTCATTAAAGTATCTAATGCAAGTTTTATTAAGACATAAACTCTATTTCACAATTCTGTGTTATTTTGTATCGAAGTTTCCTCAGATTAATCTTTAATATAAAAAAGAAGATGTGGTATGATTGCCAATGAGTCAACTATCCACAAAGGACCAAAATGACACAGACATTAACAACTATAGATCACCGTGCGGCCTTTAACAATTAGCAAAGCCCATAACGCATAGTCATTTATAAAGGGCCCCGATAAGACAATGTTAAACAATTCAAACGAAAAAACTAACAGCCTTATTTATATAAAAAAAAACGAACGAAAAACAAATATGTAACACAAAAACAAACGACAACCACTGAATAACAGGCTCCTGACTTAGTACAGACACATACATAAATAATGTGGCGGGGTTAAACATGTTAGCGGGATCCCAACCCCTCTAACCTGGGACAGTGGTATTACAGTACAACATAAGAACGAACTATAAAATTTAGTTGAAAAAAGCTTAACTCATCAGATGAACAAAAATACAAGTTGACGTGGCCGGGTACTTATACATCGCGACACAAAAAGACACAATGAACAGATCTGAGAGTAGTCGCAGTTATCTGAAAGCTAGTTCAAAGCCACTAACAACTAATAAAAAATCATGCATCTAAGACTAAAGCAATAACTGCAGCATTTTCTAAATCGGTCAATAGTATTTTTGTTAGAGTGAAAGAGAAGAATGTATAACAATAATATTTTATTATCGTTATCAAGGTTTTATATATAAGTAAATTATCCACTGTATTCTGTGAAGTGAATTTATGAAAAGCTGATACTACAAGATTTTGTATTGTACATTTAATTCTTTGTGCTATGATATAAGGTTTCATGAAGTTTACTCGGAGAACAGTACACATTTATTATTCAATTCTACTGATGGCTGTCGCTCGAACCCTGACAGCACACTGGTCTATTGTCACACTGTAACGTGCCAGTGCTAACAAAAGTGTGCACGTTTCTTAGACATTTAGAAAATAATATTTGCATAAATCATATCATGTTACAATGAAGTACTAAATAACTTCTTTGCTACTAAGGATTTTTCAAACAAATCAACCAATTGTGGTATATTTCTATTCTATTGTATATCATTAATTTATGTATTGTATGTCTTGCCTGTAAATGTATAATTATATATGTGATTGTTAATGTTCAATTGTAATCCTCTTGTAGCACCATACGTGTGCTAAGTTGTTATAAATTTTCTTGTCTTGTTTTGTCACAATATGAGTACAAAATCATTTTGTGACGACTTAATGTATACTTTGAAATATAAAATATATTCAACTGAAAACAATATTGGTAATCACGATTGTTCATAACACACGTCTTTCCGAGACTTTAAGATTCGGTTATAATTATATACACCATTGAATCAATTGCATGAATGCCGTTAAAGCTTTACTTGAATGGGTATACGAATCTTTGTTGTATTGTTGTCATGGAGATAACTCTTTATGTTTAGCAATAATATTGTCTGTAAAATCAAACTGGATCATCAGACATACTCATTGTATGAAGTTTAATCTTTATTGTAAAATCATAACATAACTCCGTGGTTACTCGACTGTACTTCACATGAAGTATACTGAACATGTATGTAAGCCTTCTGAAAGACTTAACACAGTTTTATTTTTTTTAAATCAACTGTTTATGATTTGATTTGATTTCCATCTATTGATTTACATCGTAAAAAAAGTACTAATTTTAAATCTTTAAAAACTATGATTCATTGTGCGCTCCTGATCAACTCGCGCGTGGTGTATAGTAGAAAATGACATTACGACGTAAAAAAAAACCATTTTCAACTTCTTTTTTTACTTTAAGATGCAGGATTAACAAAATGATTCTGTATATTGAAATGAGTATTTCGAACAGAAGGTCTTTTACAATTTTGCTCTTGAAATTGACTCATTAGCCTACCCAAAACTACGAACTATTAAAACATCAAAAATTTCAACTCCCAGCCAAATTTCAGACTTTTATTTACGTTTCGTTTAAACCCAATACATATGCTCGATTATTTATTGCAAAAACTTTTACAACAGTTACTTAAAAATAATTTGCCAAAAGGCTAAAAACTTTCATATCACAGGCTTTACAGTTGCACATAAACTGATCTCCTCAGTTACACAACTTATACGAAATATGTCCATTTGTAATTGTCAACGTTCTTGTCTTGTTTTTGATATGACAATAGAAGTTTCAAGATTACAGCGTTCTGACGTTTGACGACCTAATAAGACTGGCTGGTATCATGGAAATTGTCAACGTATACTTGCGCTGCACTTTATCAGTCTCGAAATCAATACCGAAATATTGTTAATTATAAAAAAAAAAACATTCATGTTTCCTTCCTTATTAATCTTTCTGTAGGAATATTTCACTCTTTGTGTTTGCTTTGTAACACCTCCCAAATTTAGCAAAACTGATATTTGATCTATTTGCATTATTTGTACAGTTTAAGTGTTTATTTGTATTTCTACACAGGAAACAACATTCAAGAAAGATTATACGCGGATATTCGGTACAGAGCATATCATAAAATCTGTTGTCGCTTTGAAAAATCATCACAATGTCTTGAGTGATGATAGTTTATATGCATAATTATTATAATTATCTCTCCCATTTTTCTATCGATAGCTTTTCACATAACTTAGCAGATCTCACACATCTTGTATAACATCACAAGTTGATTACAATAATATATTTGTTTTACTCTAATGAACTTTAGTACTATAAAACATTTTATTCCTAGCCACTTTGTATTCAGTCAGTGATGCTTTGATTTCAGTAACAACTATTATATGATTTTGTTAACTTGTAAGTTAGAGAAAATCATGTCAGGTGCAAATACATGTGGATCTTTTCTCGGCATATAAGAATAAATCTCGCGAAAACAAATTTCAAAAATGTTGAAATAATGAATAAAATTTAAAAAAAAAAGAAGATAATAGAATACACCATCATATAACGAGGCTTATTTTTCTTGAACATCTTGAAAACGTTTAAGCAAATATGTTTGATACATCATCTCGCTTCAGATTTTATTATTTGTATATATTTAGACAACAGGTTGGTATGATAACATTAAGAAATCACAGTACTAAGAAATGAAATATGTGAGTCAAGCAAAATCCATTTCGTATGATTCATAACACAGACTATGTATGTTTGAATACATTTTTTTTGCTTAAAAAACTTGACGAGTTGATCTTAAAATTACATATATTGAAAATAACTTCATTATGCCTTTCCACAAAATATTGAAGTATAATGCTGGACCAGTACTGCAATAGTATTTAAACTAAAAACAAAAACATACAGAAGAACCTATAAAGCAGTTGAATTTAAACAACCTGTTAAAAAAACAAAATCCTACATGTCCAAGCAAAAACTTTTTTTAAAGACTTTATTGTCATAAAAAAAAATGAAAATAAAACAGGTAGACATTAAACGTTGATTATGAAAGTTCACGCATCGTTGACAATGTAATGGAAATTGATGCTACTGTCATACAAGTGAGAAGTTTAGCTGACTATAAAACCAGGTCCAATCCACCATTTTCTACATAAGAAAATGCCTTACCAAGTCAGGTATATGACAGTTGTTATCCATTCGTTTGATGTGTTTGGACTTTTGATTTTGCCATTTTATTTTGGACTTTCCTTTCTGAATTTTCCTCTGAGTTCAGTATTTTTGTGATTTTACTTATTTTCAACCGTTGATTATGAAAATGTTAGTATTTAAATAAAAACTAAACTTCATGAAATAACAGTTGAAAATAAAATATCATGAATATTCTTTCAAGATGCGTTTTAGAAGTCAAGAAATTGATTGAACAAGCTCTGTCATGAATGATCTGATAAAAATAATATGATATTATTCAGATGATTGGCATTTTGTTTGAATGAACATCAAACACAAGAATGGAACAAGTGACTTAATATCAGTTATACGAAAAATTAACTCTATTGTTTGGGAATAAATATACGATAAAAACAATACATAGGCGTAATATATCTAATTTTGGCAAATAGCAATCTCTTAGGTGAATACAAAACATTAGTAAGGTTATTTTTTGTGGGATTCAGTGATATAAGTATCCTTTTTCAGATACACGAGAAAATACAAGAGAAAAGTAATAACCACAAGTATCGCATTGGAATGTTTTGCTGTTTCCGCTATTTTACTTAGAGATACAACCATTTCGTCCAGTATGTGCATACACTATTGCAACTGTTCCAACATACAGCAACAATCAATTAATAAATAAGTGTTTTGTGCATAATAGCTGTCAGGAATATTTGTAATCTGTCTTGTTTTGGTTTTGACCGCTGTAATGTTGATGAAACAGGTCTAATAATCATAAATGTCAGTCTTTGGGGACATTATTAAGGCTATTGTTGTGTCTGTTAGCATGCATGTTCCAGTAGTTTAACAATCATTTACAACAGAATAGACTGCTTTATTAACATAAAGAGAAAATAAAGAAATTATATTTACCACCAGTGTAAATGCATTGTATATTTTGTGCTGTTAAAGAATTCCTCATCAGTAAAAAGTTGAAAAATAATACTTGTTAAACTTAAAGTTCAAAGTGAACTACCATTCCAATCAAGGCTACTGAAAATCCAAAAATTTATCAACATAAATAAGATATACATTTACATGTTGGAAGAAAAAACAAACTTTTTTGTTTAAAACAAAAACAAACAAGAGCATTTTGAAAAACATTTTGAAAAACAACACATGTATTTCAAAAGTGAAAAGATACGACAAACCACCGATGCAAAACTGGAAAAGAAGAAAAAACTTGGAAAATTGAAACTACTGCAATAGTCAGAAGTTACCTATAAAATTTACAGGTAATATGAATATCAAAAATTGTGGAAAACATAAGAAAATTGATAACCTGTTTATATTTTCTTTGTAGGTATCTGTCTCTAGACTTACAATAGAATATGTAAGAGCACCCTTGCTTATATGTTAGTTTTCAAGTTGTAATATTCTATTCATGGATAAAGTTAGCCGATAATATTTATAGACTAGCCTGTCACAGTTAATCTCACCAATATATCAATGCTATACGTAACATGGGTAAACATAAGAAAAAACGGAAAATAGAACAAGCGACTTAATATCAATTACTCGACAGATTAACACTATAGTTGCGGAATAAAAACAAGGTCAAATCAATAATCATATAATGAAGGTAAAACAAGTGCAAATGTCAGTCAAGCAGTTTCGCATCTTTAAAAAAAATGTTGTTCAGTAGATCGTGACAAAAATGTAGGCACAAATATATTTTTTAAATTTTTGATAAATATTGGAGACTTAAAATGAGAACGCTATAATGTCAATGTATTTATGACACACACTTTGTGGTAATTCTCTGAAAAGTCATGAAAGTTGAAATTATCATAAGAACGATCTTACAAAGATATAAAATCTTTGAAATACTTGAACTCCGAGGAAAATAAAAAAAACCCAGAAAGTTCATAACCAAAGGCAAAATCAAAAGAATTGATGACAACTATCATAATCCTGATTTGATGCAGAACCACGTCATATGTAACAAAGAAACAAAAAAAAACCATACAGACAAGCATACTAGCACAAATTGAAAGACAAGACAACATTATTAAAGATTAAGAAAAACTATTCAAGAACAATAATACAATCTTAGAAATGTCAACAAAAACAAAAGGGCCATCAAATCCAAACTAAACTGTGTTCATATTTAATACAACAGTTAATGCTAGTTTCTTTGGTACTAGTAAAAAGCACTGAAAGAGGGGTGAAAGATACCAAAGGTCAACAGTCAATTTCATAAATTAAAAATAAACTGAAAACCACATGGCTAGAAATGAAAAAGACAAACCGACAAATAAAAGTACACATAAAAACAACACAGAAAACTAAAGACTGAGCAACACGAACCCCACCAAAAACTGGCGATGATCGCAGGTGCTACGAAAGGGTAGGCAGATCCTGCTCCATGAAAAATACGTGGCCTCTGTCGTGATGTTGCTCATGTTATTACTTACCCTCATAAATAAACTTATTCGGTTGGTCACATTCATAAAAAGGGAAGGGGATTGAGGTTAAAGACATATCCGATATCAACTGTGATACGGCTATTCCATAACGGTCAACCAACTCGTGATGGCGTCTATAAAATGTACGAAGGGATGATTTAAACTTTCATAGTGGCCTTCTGAGCAGCAACCCTTTATCATGGTAGGAAATACAAGTGCAAGAATATCGTACCAGTTAAAGGCATAGTTGTAGTACACTTACTAGAGGCCGAAATGAAACGAAATTGTGTGTACCAATACATAGTACTGACCTCTAATTATATAGAAGAATTCTTAAGCTGTGATGATGAAATTATTGTTTACTATATGACTCGCTGTAAAGCCCACGGATTTGAATATTGATCAATTTGAAGTCTCATCCTTAATAAATTCCGTGTATGAAGTATTCACGTTATATCACCACCACAGTATTAGCTGCTTTGTCTGTCCGTAAAAACTGCAACCGCTTTGAAAATTCTTTAAAGTTTTATGTCTTAATCTGGCAATAGGTGTATTATTTACCCTTTAATTTATTTTTGATTTTTTTTAAATGTGATATTTAAATATCAACAAGATACACACATTGTTTTCAATATGGATCAAAAGTGTTTTTGTCAGATTTCTCCGTGAACGCCAATTTTTAAAAATCGAGGAGACAACATCTTTTATGACCTGCAGAGAATGTTTCCAATCTATGTTAGATGTTTTTTTTAAAAGGCTTTTAACCTCTCGGTCACATATTGTGCTCCCCTTTAATAACATGACCACAGAGATCATACCTAAAAGAGGGACGAAAGATACCAGAGTGTCACTTATAAATTGAAAGAAAAAAAACCTGACAACGACATGGGCTAAGAATAACAGGACAAACAGACTAAAAATAGTACAGAAGACGCATCATAGAAAACTACAGACTAAGCAAAACACAAACCCCACCAAAAACTGGGGTGATATCAGCGTCCGGGAAGGTGAGCAGATCCTGTTCCATATGTGGCACCCGTCGTGTTGCTTATGTTATAACATTCATAGAAGGGAAGGGTATTGTAGTTAAAACATAAGGAAAATATCCGATATCATCTGTGAAACGGTTAACCAACTCATGATGGCGTCCGTAAAATTTACGAAGTGGTGATTTCAATTTCACCATTTGAAATCTTGGTGTAATAGCTTACTTCACAGTTTTATGTTAAAGGAGTATTATTTCTACATAGTCTTTTTTAAACAGAACAAGACTAGTTCTTTTGTTTTGCAAGCATAACATATGTGTAATGCTTTATTATATTATCTGTTTATGTATTTTTCTGTCCTGATTGTTCTGTATATTTGAACATTGCCATATAATCAGGAGATTCGGCTTGCATTTTCACCAAGTTTAACTGACCAAATTTTCTTTAAAAGATCTTTGTTGAATGCAGTACGGTGAATTAAAGTTGTTATATTCTGTGTCATTTTGTAATTTGTGTCGAGTTGTCTTATTTGGAATCATACCACATCTTCTTTCTATATTTTCTTTAACGAGTCAGGAATACGTGAGTTTATGTATGTTGGCGATTGTGTTTTGTTTTATTTCAATGTTTCTGTTGTTCCGTTGTTCTCCTCTTATTGTTGATGTCACGGTGGGTATGGTTGTCCTGCGAGAGAACGTACTGTGCTGGTGATTTGGTCCTGACGGGTGCTGGTGGGTCCTGATTCTGTGCTGGTGGGTTAGTTTACATTGTATCAGAACGGCAATAAAACGACTGTTTTGTTGCTTAATTTTTCTCTGGTGTGTCATAAGTACCATGCAAAGTATATTACAACAATATTATATTGCAAAAGTCGTGCAAGTTCGTTAAACGGAATTGTCCTGACGCTGTGCTGGTGATAAGAAAAACGGTCCTGGTTCTGTGCTCCTATGTCCTGGTTCTGTGCTTTTATATTTTAGTTAAAAGTGGCATATATTCAAGATCATTGATGCTGTACTGTTATTGACTTATTAGCTGTTGTCTGCTTTCTTGAAATTGACATTGTTGTGAATTTGTTTACTGTTATAATGAGAGAAAAAATACCACTTTTAAAAAAAATAAAATTTAAACTAACTGTAATCTTATTTATTCGCCTGTTAATGGAACCCTTCTTGTCCCCTTTTAAGATAAGAAAATATGTTTACGATTTTCGGGATAACGATCATTTTGCAAGATCACCAAAATACGTTGTAATGTATACAATACTCATATAAAGTAGATGATGTGGTATCTTTGTTGTCAATGGACAAATTTCCATAAGAAACCAAAGGAAGCACGTGTTAACAACCATACGTCATCGTACGACCTTCAACAATAACCCATAAAATAAAAATGTAAAAGGTTTTGCATAAAAATGGAGAGCAAAAATATAGAACAAAGGACTTTCTGAGCGTTTGAATCATGTCTTTAGCAGCTTAATACACATTTGTTTGTGAACAATTGAGTGTGCTGACTATAAGAATGACAATAGTATTGCGGGTTTGTTTGTTTAGTGTTTTTTTTCGGGGGGGGGGGGGGGGGGGGGGGGGGGGGGTTGGATGGATATAGGTTAGAGCGAGGTTACAGTGAAAGCTTGGAATAGTTTCCCGTAAGATTCAAAAGTTGTATTGTAAAAGAAAAATTTATCTTATAGATATTGAGAATCACTTGCTGTAAGATTTTTCCAACAATTTTTTTTGTCTAAATGGTTATCAGGTAATTTTTTTTTCGAAAGTTCGATAGAACACTAAAAAAATCACTATTTTATGAAAGGGCAGGCTAGAATATGTCAGAGAATGAAGACGAGATAACCTAGAGAACACTAATAAAATTAAGATTTCTTAGCTTTTTTCATTTCAAAATAAATATTTTTGATAATGAATTACGGGGAAGTGAACAATGTGTCCTTCTTTTCTATATATAAATATTTTTCATGAATAAAAATAAAATGTGCCTTGATTATAATTGAAAATGAGTAAATGGAAAAAATACCCAACTAAAATACACTTTTATTTTAATATTGTTAATATCACTAAGCTTTTAAGTTTTGTGTGTCAAACACACCATCTCTGTACTAATGACTCCTTACTAAGATATTTCACTTCATTCATTTTTTTTCTGCATTTTTTTTATATTGTGAATTCATAGAATTATTTAATTAAAATGTAGCCTTAATTTATATTTTAAAAAAACTGAATCTAAAGCCAAATATATCAAACATTTTTGTTTCCATCTATCCGTTTTCAGGACTTTAACAGTCAACAATAACACGCCTGGAAAGTAAAATGCCTGTAATCGAGCATTTTTAGACACCCAGGCTCCTAAAAAAACAAACCGGGGTGGGGGTTCAAAGATGCAAATTAAGTACTTATATCAATATTTTATCTTTTCGTGTACGGTTTATGACCCCTCCTGTGGCCTGCCAATTCCGAAATGTGCAAACTACAATAGTATCAAAACAGCACAGACAATGAATAATAGATATATAATTTTGTACATATATCAAGGGGAAACTTCTTGCAAAGCATTATTATTTATAGTTCATTATTGTATTTAGTAGAAAAAGAGAATTTAGTGAAAATAAAATCACTTTTTTTGTAGAAAATTCACAGACCTTTGTACAGAGATTTTTGTTATGTTTAGCATGGGATCAACACAATGGTTCATTACCGATTAAAAAAAATCAAAATGTCTATCTACCTTGCACATTTCAGAAAATTCAGATCAGATAACGAAACTGGTTCCAGCAACATTTATAAGCAATTTAAGATTGTGACCCTCACAGTTTCCATTCACCACAAATATTCTCGTTATAACGAATCATTTTAAATACTAACATACGTGTTGCCTGCAGCCTTTTGTTTATCTATTAATATATGTATACGGATAAAGTTATGAAAGGCAGCAGGGTCATCAGGGTGAGGAGTCCATGTCATCTGATATAAATGCTAAGCATAGATCTGGAAAGCGACATATAATAATGACATTAAAAAAAGTCTCTTCTTTTCGACTTTTTTCGAACAAATTGACACATAAAATGAATTATATAGTATTGTGGAATTTTTAACTTATTTTAGATACTATATATTAGATATAGGAAGATGTGGTGTGAGTGCCAATGAGACAACTCTCCATCCAAATAACAATTTAAAAAGAAAACCATTATAGGTTAAAGTACGGCCTTCATCACGGAGCATTGGCTCACACCGAACAACAAGCTATAAAGGGCCCCAAAATTAATAGACGGTGTAAAACCATTCAAACGGGAAAACCAACGGTCTAATCTATATAAACAAAACGAGAAACGAGAAACACGTATATATTACATAAACAAACGACAACTACTATTGTTATCTGATATTGGACGAAAGATGTTGCCCTTTTATGTTATTATGTAATACAAGTTTAGATCATTTGAAAACACATATTAAACAGCCAAATAGATACACAACAGCTAAAATAGGAGTCATAGATCCTGCTGGCAACAATTATCTGGCTAATTTTATTGATTTTGAAACATTTGTTTCAAATATGACCAACTTCTTATCCAAAATCACCAGCACCGTATCAGGACCCACCAGCACAATGACAGGACCCACTAGCACAGTATCAGGACATGAATAAATTGAGAAAATGCTAAATTTTAATAAATTGCAATGTTTTTTCACAAAATTGTTTGGTCGTGTGGATTGCGGGATAGTAAGCGGACTCTATGAGCATTTTTGTTTGATTTTTTCAGTTCGAGATTTTCTGAAAATGAGCATTTTTGTGTTACGCTTACTGAAACAGTTTAGAGGGTCATTTTTTTAATGGTTTACATATGAACCCATAAGAAACGAAATTGAAAAATCTCAACTGTTTTCTTCCATTTTTTATGAGTAAAAACGTCAAAAATCATAATTTTCGTCTTTGTTTACATTTTTTCATTGATCACCAGCACCCGTCAGGACCGAATCACCAGCACAGTACGTTCTCTCGCAGGACAACCATACCCACCGTGGATGTGTTGCCATTGGTTTTTGTTTGTGACACAAATTTATTTTCGTTCCAACGATGTATGACTATCCTTTAAAGTGATTAAAAAATTCCCCCTAACAGCGGCAGCAAAATGATTTTGTTCAAAAATGAAATTGATCAATCACTTCCGTTACTGATCAGGCAATGTTAAAAATAGATACAACACAACCGCCAAATTTCACTACTGAAAGTAATTATGATTTCTTGTTTCTGCGTTAATGATAATTTGTCATACATCATTACGTAGAGGATATCATTGTAATGAATTGCTGATTAATACCTTATTTGGGACAATTACAGTTTACTGCTTGAGTAAATTTTCTCGAACGTCATACTGATTGATACACTACAGAATTATTATTTATACAATATAGATACATTTTGAATTTTCGTCTGCAAGCAATTGATATAAATGAGATTTTTATATTTTATTCTATAATTTTCGCCAGACTATATGAAATTACCGTTTCTTATAATCCTGATAATGTTTCACAGCAAGAACATTGATGTTAATCTTTATAAGATTTGTTTTATTATATTTGAATCATTACCTAGAAAATACCATTTGATTTATTGTGCAATCATCTACTATTATACAAATAAATAACAGGTTCAAACATAGACGTTTGCTTTATTGGTTATTAATGCGACTGTGGTTCAAGTGAGAGGTTGAGCGCTAAAGAACTAGGTTCAATCTACCATTTTCTGCATTTAAAAATGCCTGTTTTATCAGGAAATTTCTGTTTTGAATTTTCAGCATAACTTTTTATATAGTATCGTAGAAAGTGGTATGGACGACATAATAATTTGGATCACTGGTATGTTGTAAATCGGCAGATGACGGATATAATTATCAAATGTCTGGGTGACATTCTGCTGTGCTGTTTTTTGTGCGTGTTTTTTTGTTTTTTGTTTTAAAGAATTGCAAAATACGACATATCACCACTTTATATACCTAAAATAAATTGAAATGTTTTTGCCAATGTAAAACAGATAATAGAGAATAACTTTATATTCAAATAAAGACTTGTTCTTTTACAATTTAGTTTGAACTTCATTATTCGATGTATCAGCTTAATCATTGTTATGATGAAACTTTGTAGGTGGGCGTGAAAATATTTAAGTCTGATGTATCTTCAAGATAAGTATTGGGTAATACTGATGCGATATTTAAACAAACAAATAAGCATAGCAAAGATATGCATGAACAGCTATGTAGCAAATATTAATGACAGAGCAAAGAATTTGGAGCTATATTCTAACCCACTGATAATATTTTTGTTTGTTTAAAGGTTATGTATGTTTGAAATATGTAACTAATATAATGTTTTAATGTTTATCTAATTATCAAAACAAATCATAGTGAATCGAAGAACTTGCAATAGCCATAAGAATATATTTAAAATGATAACAGTTATGTATGTAGAAGTTATTTAAAAAGCGCCGTTGTAGTTGTAGTTATTTTTGGTTGCTTTGAGATCACAGATAAGCGACAAAGAGTTCTCTTAGGTGCAACTTTCTAAACAAGATACTCGATATCAAATATTCACATTGCATAGTTGTTTGAAGCTAGATATGACTCTTAAATTCTTTTGTAAAGATTGAAAAATATCGTGTCATCATGCATATCATAAAATGTATTCCACGGGACTTGTTTTTAATTTATAAGTTGTTTTTTGTTTGGCATTTATTTCATCTCAACTCGATGCCTTTTCGAACCTCCGACGTCCAGGCACAAGCTAGAAAATAAATCTCGTAAAGATGATCAACTATAATCTATAAAAATCCATTGCTAGTGGTACTTGTCTTATTAAAATAAACAGGGTATAATGGGTTTTATTTGCAGATTTGGACAATGAAATAGAACAATTGTGTACTACGATCATTGTACAATCTAAGATCTGCTTCATCCACATTTTGCTCTTTAGTTTACATAGGACATTATTCTTATAATGCAATTAACAACATGGCTGATGTTTCGATGTGTCATGATTTAAATGTCAAGCCGGCCTATAGAGAACCATTAATGTTCATATTACATTTAGTTACCTCTTTTCGTCTCGTTTTGAACCAGTAATGAATTCATTAAACATTTATTTGACGTTTCCACTTACTAATGGTGTGCATTATTTTTTTCATTCCCAATAAGGCTATATTAAGAATTTTCCCATCAACTATTTTCAAGTCAAAACGCTTTCCTCAACATCAAAGTGAGATGTATTAGATTTACTAAAGATGAATGTACATTTATCGTAAATATTTAATATATAGACAAAAAATGTTTCGAGTGTAAATTTGAATGTAAATTCACATTGCGATAAGACAATTCACGGTACTTGTCTTTCCTAAATTCATGTATTTGGTTTTGATGTTATATTTGTTATTTTCGTGGGATTTTGTCTGATGCTCGGTCCGTTTCTGTGTATGTTACATTTTAGTGTTATGTCGTTGTTCTCCTCTTATATTTAATGCGTTTCCCTCGGTTTTAGTTTGTTACCCCGATTTAGTTTTTTGTCCATGGATTTATGAGTTTTGAACAGCGGTATACCTCTGTTGCCTGTATTTGGAAGATATCAACTTATCAAAAATGTCAATGCTCTCAACAATTAAATGAAAGCACAAAGTTCTCTACGTTACATTGTTTCTTCTGTTATTCTATCCATAGAAGAACTATAATAAATTGTGTGCTTCTAATCGTTGGTTCTAGTATAACAACAAGAGATTTTTTAACAAAACCCTTTTTTGTTACGACGAAAAAGCATCAGGCATATTCTTCTTACTTTCAGATTACCTTTCATAGAATTTTTTTCTGTATATCAGAATAATCATTTAGACCAGAAGGATTTTCAATAATTATATCTTGCTTTTGAATAAGCCCCGATATACAACGCAAAAACGCAAAAATGTCAATTTCAAGCGAAATTTCAGATCTTCAGAACTAGAATGTCTTATGCACAGCTGATTAGTTTGCTTTTCTTTTTAAACAATATAAAAAAAATCTGTACATTATCTGCATATTAACTACATTTTGAGTGATATAGTTTGATTCAAAAGTCACTAACAAAAATTGTAAAAAAGCTGACAAATATCACATGATTTTAAGTCGCTGTTCATTATGAAATATGCTAATATCAGTATCACAACTCACTAGAAATATTTTCATTTATCATTAATAACTGTTATGTCATGTTCATAATGTTATTGCTATGACAGTAGACACTTCAAGATAAGAAAGCTCTAACGTCTAACGACCTTATTGGAATTGCTCGGATCTTGGAAATAGCAGACGTGGACTTCAGTCAGCAACTTATCAGTCTCGAAATTATTGCATAAATATTGTTTAGCAAATAAAATATTCACGATTTTCTCTTAATAATCTTGAAGAGAATCTGTATAATATATTCAGGTTATTTCCTCTCACATTTGATCAACACGATACTTTATTATACTGTATGGATAAGTTCTCTTTGTACGGTCAAATGATTAAGCTAAATTCCCAAATAATCATTCATAGCCATCAGTTACATACAACTATAGCATATGCTTAAATAATATATAGAGTGCATATCATTGACATTGAGAATGCTCATAGTTTTTATACATACCATTTCAAGTTGTCTCTTCTGCTAATTTATCTATAGTGTTTAATGAAATCAAATTTTCTCCTTGTACAACAATAAACATTCATTTCAGTAATGTGTTTGATTTTGTCCTGGAGACTTTTTAAAAGTACCATATAACGTAATTTATGAAACATTGTATTCAACAGACGACGATTTCGTTACATATGTAGAGCAGATATAGTCGAATGTCATGAAACACTTGATTATCACCCAATGAAATAGTGTTGCTAACGTGCATACATTTTTAAATGAAATTAGTGTTGCTTGCAGGTAGGTATTGAAGATTTTGAATATTTAATCTCAGCCTTGTTTTATTACTATTACATATCAGCTTTTATTTATCTTGTGTAACGTATCGAGCAGTAGTTGTACATTAATGCTTAGAAAATGAACTTAATTTTTAACCGTCAAACTCTGTCCTAACCATGCTAACAGAGAGTCATTATAATCCAGGAACAGGTTCTATTGCAATTTGATCAATATCTCTATACACCACTTCTGATTTGGTGAGGGAAACTGAGTACTTGTTCTTTTAATTCTATACTGTGGTTAAATACAGATATTCATATCATCAATTTTCATTATAAAGTGTTTTGGTTTTTTTTGCTTTTTCTTCTTTATAATACTCTTATTGTTATCATAACTTTTGTCAAAACAACCTAGAAGTTCGTGCAATTTCAATATGTTCAAACTAAACTTTTAAGTTCAAAACCTTGACGCCACATATAAAACCAAGAGAAAGAGATACTTGTGAGGTTTGAATAACACCTCAGATAAATCAAGCTCACTCATACTTACAAGATAGATTTAAACATATATGTGTTTTTTTTATCAGATCTGATGATTAGATAACATTTGCTTGGGGACACACAGTGAAATATAATATATAGTTTGAGAGACGCGTCGAGACAGTTATAACTGTAAATGGAGTCAACAGTAGTTTAACTTTTTAATTTACACGACATTAATCATTAATGATACTAAAACAGAAGAATAACATGAAATAAACCCTCAATCTGAAATTGTGTAATGGTTTACTAATCGACTAGACACCGGTGCTTGGATTGAAACCATCTGCTAGAATTATTGTACACGTTAATACAAACTCCTGAACATGTATCTCTTACCATACATGTACTTTGCAAATAATAAATACATTTATTATTTAGTTACAAATTCAATGATAATAAGGTGATATTGTTTTATAAGCGATAATCCCTATCTTACTTCCATTATTTTCTAACAAACCGCAGGAGAATTTTAATTATATGTTTCATATTCAATATTCATTCGTAGTTGGCTTTAATCAGAACTATCGTATAAATACAAATGTTTCATTTGTGTCTTCTGCGGGTGGTCCATAACTCAATGAATCTCTTTTATTTTTATGCATTCTTTCACGTTGGTGTAACGGTGCATCATTGTCAGAGACGACGTTAAGGGTGAAACTTTCATATCATAAAAATATTACAACTATAAAACCCGTTACAAAAGGCAGTTATGTAATCTTTCTTACTGAATATCCGACGTTTTGTGTGTATATATGAAAAAAGTTTTATTTAACAAAAATATAAATAAAGGGTTGAAGAGTACAAAGTATAAGCAAAAAACATTCAACTCTCCACAAGAGACATAAAATACACAGAGCTTATGAATTATAGTTCACCATACGGCCCTTAAGTATATGTTAAAATTCATTCTGCATACTCAACTATTTAAGGACCATAAATGACAAATACAAAACAAATCAAACAAGACAACGTACGGCCAGATTTATCTACATAATAACGAACGAAAAAAAAACCTACCAAAATGCAGAAACAAACGAAAACCACTGAAAAACAAGCTTCTGAATTAGGACAGGCATATCTATTCTCAATTTTATATATGGTAAAAGACGAGGTTAAACTATGAGCGAAAGCCCCGCTCTTACCTTCTTTATGAAGTCCGTATGGTGTGTACATGCGTGATCGTAATGTATCAACTGTGCATCAGGATATTAATGTAATATGCTTTGATGTTGTTATTTTATGAGTATTCGATTGATAAAATTAACTGGACAAATTCAAAATATTAAAAGGAGATGTTTTCGATTCGACCTCCTACAAAAATTTAAATAAACCATAATAGTAGTACATGTTTGAGCTGGCTTATTTTCGACTTTTGAGTTTTAATGTCCTTTTAGTATATATCGCCTCTCGTTTAATGTAATGTTTCCGTTTTTATTCTGTAGTGAACTATTCTAAATAAAAAGGATGTTCTTATCCAAGGCAGATAACCCTAGCCGTATTGGTCAAAACGTTTTGGAACTTTTTTAACTCAGTGCTCTTCAACTGTGTACTTGTTTTGGCTTTCAAACTTTTTTCATCTGAGCGTCACTGGTTAGTTCTGTAGATGAAACGCACGTCTGGCATATTAAATTGTAAACCTTGCACCTATTTTTGGCTATTATTCGTGTGTTTCTCTGTCCTATATTTCCTCCCATTTATTTGTATTGTAGTCATGTCGTGTAATGTTGTCATTTTAATGTTATATTTAACACTGCAATTCAAGCGGGATTTTTGGCATGTCACAAAACCAGGTTCAACCCAGCATTTGTTTTCTTAAAATGTCCTGTACCAAGTCAGGAAAATGGTCATTGTTATATTTTAGTTCATTTCTGTGTGTGTTACATTTTAAAGTTTTGTGTCTGTTGTGTCTGTTGTGTCGTAGTTCTCCTCTTATATTTGATGCGTTTCACTCAGTTTAAATTTGTACCCCGGATTTGTTTTTTCTCAATTGATTTATGAATTTCGAACAGCGGTATACTACTAAACTGTTGCCTTTAATTAATGGCCAAAGTGGTAAACTGTAGTTGTGTTTTTCCTGAAACTGAGACACAAAGTAAGAAGTCTTTTATCACCTTTTCGTAAACATAACGCTGAGAATAATTTAGACGTTTATAGCTGTTGAATAGATATATTTTTTATTTGTTTTACCTGCAGGTTGTTAATAACTCTATTACTCTTTTATCCTTATAGAACCTTTCAGCTAACGGTGATGTATTGCTATAATAGCCGTCGAAGAGGATATTTTCTGAGTATCTTTACTACTATGAATTCCTTGTCAAACGACGGTTTAGTTTTCTTCTTTTTATTGAATATTTTATATTGTGTGTCTGCATATAATTTGTCAATAAGAAATCATAAATAAGGGATTTTAGAGTACACGATGCAGACAAATGTTTGTCGTTAATGTCATGCCATGCGACATTTAACTCAATATAAATGTCTCAATCAGAAATATTATAAGGTAAATGAAGTTTGTATGGCTTGACCATGCGTGAACATAACGTATCATCTATGTTCTACCTCAATATATTAATATCACATGTTTAAAAGCAAAGTTTGTTATTTTATGCGGAAGTAAGTACCAAAAGTTACTGAACAAGTTATAAAACTTTTTAAAAAGAGCAGATGTTTCGATTACAACTTCTGTGAAAACTTCAGACGATACCAAAAGGAACATACAGAACATATTTCAAGGGGCTCTACATTAATCACTCGTGTCAAGATTGATACATGTTTTTTTTATCGAACCTAATTCAACGTTAGAACTATCACCCTTTGAATTATTAAACATAAGCTAAATCACCAAAATTATGAAACACATTCATAGTGTAAGTAAATGTGGATAAAACCTGGTTTATAACTAGCTAAACCTCTCACTACAGTCGAATAGAATTTTAAGAGATAAAAATCAGATATAGCGACTATCTCGAATTTGACAACAAAGTTCATCAACGTATCAGAATCTATGACAAACGACAAAAAGTTTCCTGACCTTACCAGCAATATACAGTTGATTTTGTATGGAGTATACTTTTCTCAATCCATACACTTTCAAATTTAAATACATGGTTTCTTATATTTAAGGAATAATTGCAAACGTTGAAAAGTTGGAAAACTATCGCAAATATTCGTTTCGTTTAGTATTACAAAAATTTTGATAGGAAATGATAGCTTGACAGGTGTCACTTAAATTCATTTCCGTTATCAGTGACATAACTGAGGCAAAGACTGATTAAAAGATTTGCTTAACATGTCGTATAAAACTATCACGCTAAAGTGATATGAATTCTGGTTTAGATTTTATGTTAAAAATCTGACATTCACATCTAAGTAATTTTCAAAACAAAACAGAAGTATGGGTTTTGCATAGCAACCATCTTGTCAGTCAGTTGTAAGTCATATTTATCATAACAATTTACTCTGAAGATAGTATTGAAAAAATAGAACACTTTATTCCGTTACCGATCAGGATATGTTAGAAATTGATTGAACAGAATCACCAAATATGAATAATGACTGAAAGGGATTGTGATTTCTTGCCTGTTTGAATTGGCATGATTACTCAGTTCAGTGGGTATTTGTCTCTTGGGTCATTACGGAAAGTATATCAGTGTAGTGAATATGTGATAAAGTAAATCACAGCTTCCTCTCATTCTTGATAATAACAGTTTACTACTTAAAATACAAAATACAATATAAAGATATGTGTTATCGCAGCAACATATAATTGACATCAATCAGGTTTTTATTATATAGTTTTGTTCATACCATGGGTGATTATCGTTTCATATTTTATTAAGGAAATGAAAAAAAATCAACATACGCTGTTAAAAGATAGAAGTAGCAATACGAGAAACTTGCTAGATCTAAAACAAAATGTTTTCAATTACATGCACATGCTTGCTGATAAGAGATGAAACATTTTCCCAATTAGGTTAAAAAATGACAACATAGCGGAATGAAGTAATACGCGTTGCATTATCTTTGTATACAATGTTATCTTTCTGACTTTTGCTTGGACTAAAGGAATGCATATTGTTTCAATAAATTTTAGTATCTGAATTAATTGATTATCAAAAAATTATTTTGTCCCGTTAGATTGAGGATTTGGTTATATTTAAATGCATATCTTTTATGACCCTTTATGTTAATAATAATAATATTTCATTATTTTTTTCGAAGCTCATTTTTGATGTTTAAAGTTAGCTGAGTTTTCCTATAATAAATATAGTTTAAAAATTGACGTGTTCTTTTACACGGACAACATGATGCGTTTTGTTATGATGTTGACAATTAACCGAATGTTGTCACTTCATTAAGTGGCTCTGTTAAGTATGTCATATGTCATTACTAACTAGGTAAATTTCATGTAAGTTTGTATACATAAAATCTACGCCTTGTTTAGCTTCATCCGCATTTCTTTTTCCTTTACAAATGACATTATTTTAAAAATGGAACTAACGACATTGCTGATGTTTCGATATATCAGGCATCAAAAGTGTTATGTGCCAGAACCAACCACTGAGAAACAATAATGTTTGTATGATATACAATTACCGCCTTTTCTTCTCGTTTTGAACCAGTAATGGTTTCATTATAAATTCACGTACAGTTTCCACTAACTAATTGTCTGTATTATTTCCGCAATCCAAAATAAGCTATAGTATGACTTTCCCCGTCAACTATCGTTAAGTCCGAACGTTTGTCATCAAGACCAAAATAAGATATATTAATTCGATTTCCCACTGATGGAGTATACATTAAGGATAATGATACAATTTATTGATAAACATTTTTCGGAAGTTGATGGGGTTAAATAAGCCAATGCACTGTATAATTACGTTACGTTGACCAGAGAATTTCCACACCAACATTAAAGGACATAATGCAATTATACGTCGAAATCAACTCTATTTCACTCTTCTGTGGTTTTCATATCGAAGTTATCTCACATTAAGCTCTTAAGCAAAAACCACAGCATTTTATAAATTGGTCAATAGCATTTTGTTAGAGATTAGAGAAGATATTTTAACAACATATTTCTTATCGTTATCAAGTTTTTGCAAGTAAATTTTTCATCGTTCTCTATGAAATTACTGTTATAAGGAGCTGATATCTATACGATTTTGCATGGTACACATAATTGTGTGTGTAATGATATAAGGTTTTCTGAAGTTTAACTGCGAAAAAAGTACTCATTTATTATCTAGATTGAATGAGAAAATTCTACAGATGAATGTCAGTCGAACCCATCCCAAACACATATATGAAAAAGATGTGGTATGATTTTCAATGAGACAACTGTCCACAAGAGACCAAAATGACACAGAAATTAACAAATATAAATTATATATAGGTCACCGTATTAACAATAAGGGTACATACTCATTTCTAGTTGACTTGGTATATATGTGGAAATATAATGAAATATGAAACGTACTCACACAAATATTATTGGTAGTCAATGTCATTTCGAGACTTAGCCATTCAGTTATTTAATTAGTTATCAAAAGTACCAGGATTATAATTTTATACGCCAGACGCGCGTTTCGTCTACATAAGACTCATCAGTGACGCTCAGATCAAAATAGTTAAAAAGCCAAACAAATACAAAGTTGAAGAGCATTGAGGACCCAAAATTCCAAAAAGTTGTGCCAAATACGGCTAAGGTAATCTACTCCTGGGGTAAGAAAATCCTTAGTTTTTCGAATAATTCAAAGTATTGTAAACAGAAAATTTATAAAAAAAAATGACCATATAATTGATATTCATGTCAACACCGAAGTGCTGACTACTTGGCTGGTGATACCCTCGGGGACGAAACGTCCACCAGCAGTGGCATCGACCCAGTGGTGTAAATAGTTATCAAAAGTACCAGGATTATAATTTTATACGCCAGACGAGCGTTTCGTCTACATAAGACTCATCAGTGACGCTCAGATCAAAATAGTTAAAAACCAAACAAATACAAAGTTGAAGAGCATTGAGGACCCAAAATTCCAAAAAGTTGTGCCAAATACGGCTAAGGTAATCTACTCCTGGGGTAAGAAAATCCTTAGTTTTTCGAATAATTCAAAGTATTGTAAACAGAAAATTTATAAAAAAAATGACCATATAATTGATATTCATGTCAACACGGAAGTGCTGACTACTGGGCTTGTGATACCCTCGGGGACGAAACGTCCACCAGCAGTGGCATCGACCCAGTGGTGTAAATAGTTATCAAAAGTACCAGGATTATAATTTTATACGCCAGACGCGTTTTAAACCATTAAATCAACTGTATAAATACCGTATAAGTTTGACTTGTATTGGTATATGAATCCTAGTTTTATTGTTGTCATGGATATTACTTTTTTTTGGTTTATCATTATTATTGAATGTAAATACTCATTTATATACAATTTTATTTTTATTCGACTGTTCTTCTTCTCATAAGAAGTATAATACATGTTAGCCTTCTGGACGACAGCACAGTTTCATCTTTACTTTTATTTCACTTTTTGATGTCCAGATTTGCTTTCCATTCATTGATTTCTATCGTAAAAATAATAATTACTAATTTCAAATCTTATGCGAACTATCATTAAATGTGCACTCCTTATCAAATCGTTAATGCATAATTGTAAGAAAAAAGTAAAAACACAAAAATACTGAACTCCGAGGAATATTCAAAAAGGAAAATCAAAAGGCAAAAGGCAAAATCAAAAGTCCAAACACATCAAACGAATGGATAACAACTTTCATATTCCTGACTTGGTACGGGCATTTTCTAATGTAGAAAATGGTGGATTGAACCTGGTTTTATAGCCTCCACTTGTATGACAGTCGCATGATGACTTTACGACGTTACAGTTTTCAACTTGAAGAATTAACAAAAATGATTCTGTATATTGAATGGAGTGTTTCGACCGCAGGGTCTCTTAATATTTAAATCTTGCTCTTGAGTTGACTCTTTATCCAACCCCAAACTGCGTTCTTTTAGAAATTCAAGGCTCACAGCCAGATTTCAGACTGTCACTTATATTTGGTTACACAAGAAAGTTCCATTTATTATTGCAATTTTTTTTGCAGGGATATATTTAATTCAAGAGTTACTTAAAATTAATTTAAGCCACAGTCCCACTAGACCACGATCGCACCACGCTCACCGCGATCTAAAATAAATGCAGATCGTGGTGAGGTCGCCGTATGAGCGGCATAAAAATGTAAATTTCCATTGCTTGCATGATGCTTCTACGTCCTCATTACGCTTCTACAACGAACGCGCTACGATTATAAGACGTTCTCACTACGCTTATCAAGATCTTTCTACGCTCATCACGTTCTCACTACGACCATACCACGCGTTATCCGATTGCAACACGATCTTACCACGTTTCTACTGCGCTTTTAGCACGTTCTTACCACGATTATACTACGTTCATACTTCGATCTTACTACGTTCTCAGCAAAAACGTTAACATCGTGTTCCATATCAATACAGTTCCATTCTTTCTATTTCTGATTAATACGTAGATTTCTCTGAAACAATACAGTCATGCCACCAAAATCTACTAGAACACGTGGGCGTGGTAGTAGGGGTTGATGTAGAGGCAAAGGGAGTTCTGATAGTAACGAATCCTGATCTAGCAGAGATGACGGACCGACCAATGCAACATAAATTACAACCTATTGCTGGTTCATCAAGCTCAAACGACGACATCTAGTGAACGATAGCAGAGATGACATACATGTGTCAATATTAGTAGATAAAGGAAGATGTGGTATGAGTCAATGAGACAACTCTCCATCCAAGTAACAATTTATAAAAGTAAACCATTCTAGGTCAAGGTACGGCCTTCAAAACGGAACATTGGCTCACATCGAACAGCAAATATATAAAAACGAGAAGCATGGTTGGGAAAATGGACAAGAAGTCCGTATTACAAACAGACAAACAAAAACCTAAGGAGATTTCATATATTTTATGTGAAAATGACAATAAGTATGAAAGTCGTAGTATGAACGTAGTGAGGTCGTTAGAAGAGCGTGATGAGGACGGCAAGGGCGTGCTAGAATCGTACTGTGATCTTGAACAGCGTGGTGTAAACGTGGTATGGTCGTTGTGGAAGCGTAGTTGGGTCGCGTTGAGAACGTGATGGTCGTAGTGAGGTCGTAATAACGTCGCTGTGAGATCGTAGCGTAGTCTCTCCGAATAGAATCACGCTTTTGCTACGCTCTCGCTACGATGGCACAGCGACCTTTGCGATCTTTCCACGACCTTAGTGCGGTCTCACTACGCTTCTACTACGACCTGTTTTCATCACGACCGCACCACGATTGTTTTGAACATGTTCAAAGTTGGCCACGCTCATCACGATCTTGAAGACCTCACCACGACCGTGCTACGACTTTACTGCGATCTACACGATCGTACTACGATCATCAGAATTTGCAGATCGTAGTGCGATCGTGGCCTAGTGTGACTGGGGTATTACAAAGAGACTGAAAAGTATTACTTCACAGACGTTACAGTTGCTATTCATAACAAATAGGCTGATTTCAGTAACACAATTAATAAGTTAGTATTTAGTGGTAATTGTCAACGGTCTTACCTTTTTTTTGCTATGACAAAAGATATTTCGAGATCAGAACGTTCTGACGTCTGACGTACTAATTAGACTGACTCGCATTATGGAAATTGCCGTCTCAGACTTCGTGCTGCACTTTATCAGTATTGAAATCAATGCAGAAATATTGCTTAACAAATAGAAAATACGCGTTTCTTTTCTTATCAAATTTCTTAAGGAATATATTACTCTTTGTTTGCATTGCTACACCTCCAAAATGTAGCAAAACTGATTCTTTATCTATTGGTTCTTCCACCATTCTATCGGTAGTTTTGTTTTACCGTTATTTAGCAAATCACACTTTCTCCTTGTACATCATTAAAGGTCGACTCATTTGGTCTAAATGACTTAAAATACCATAGAACGTTTTATTCCTAAACACTTTGTATTCAATCAGTGATGCTCTGTTTGTATTAACGATCACTCCAAGTAATTTGTATCTATAAATCAGTGTGAACACTTAGAGAAGTTTTGTTAATGCACAACAGAAAATATAGACAAAGTATATGAACATGCGGATACCATGCTGAAATTAAACAAAAGAAATTAAACTCTTTACAAGAAAAGATAGATAAATAAATTTGATGTATTTGAATTGTTTTACATAAGACTGAGTAACACAAACCCAACCACAAGCTGGGGCAATCTCAGGTGTGCCGATCAAATTCTACTACACATCTGGCAACCGTCGTGTTGCTCATGTTAGTAAAAACCGATGATAAGTGTAATTTTGTAGATAAAATTTGTGAAAAGGAGACGGAGTTGTAATAAACATTATTAACCATCTGCTATCATCTTCTATACATTAAATAATCCATTAAAAGTTTAAGTATTACAATAAAAGATAAACTATATAAAATATTTCGGATTTATTTATTTCCAGGGGCACCTACTTTCGATGAATCAGGAAAACTTTCTTCTTCGTGATTATTGGATTTCAGGGTTTTGCCAAAGTACACAAATATTATATAGAAAATAAGTCATTTGTTGGACATTCGATATAACCACGCAATCCACGAAAATTAGTATCCACGGATGATTATGAATCAACAATAAGAATTGTAAATAAAATATAATGAAATTCAAAACAGTGTGACTGTGGCCATTGATTGACACATTAAATTCATCCATTGACTAGGACAATTTAGGTGAACGTTTGTATGTAACGACCACTTCTCAATATGCACTTTTAAAATACTCTTAAACTATGGGGTCTCCAAAGGTTCTCAACACATAAATAAAGTAATTCGAAAAATTTATCAGAAATAACACGATGTTTTGATTTATATCAACTATATAAATCAAAACATAAAGATTATTCCTGATTAATTTTTCAAATTATCTTATTATTAAAGGCGTTAAGAAACCTTTGGTGACCCCACAGTTTAAATGTCTATCGTAGGTACGTCGTGAACAGTGGTCGTTACAGACAAACGTTCACGCAAATTGTCCCAGTCAATGGATGAATTTAATCTGTCAATCAATAGCCACAGCAACACTGTTTTGAATTTCATTATATGATGAATATTCTTTGAAGATACGTTTTGGTAGTAAAAAATGTTTAAAGATGCTCATGATTTTCCATAAATAGTCTGATATTTTATATGCTATTAATTCATGTAAGCAAAAGTAAATAGTTGATTGACATTTTGTTAGAACGAACATAAAACAAAAGATCGAAGCAAGTGACTTAATATCAATCATATGACAAACTAACCCTATTGTATTGGAATAAATGAAAGAGAAAATCAATACGTAGACGTAATAGGTTAATAATGGCAAATGCCAGTCTCTCAGGGGAATACAGAATATTATTGGGTAATGTTAGCATACAGGGTAAAAAAATCAAAAGTAGTAAGTATTAATTGTATGAATAGACCGAGATTTAAAATTGTTCAAAAGTTATATAGAATTCATAAGAAGCCACAATTGGATAATTCCACTACGCGATTAAATAATTTTGACGTTTGTGGTTCAACAAGGTTATTGTTCTTTTGGCTTCAGTTATTTAATTATCCTCTTACAAACAAATACAAGAAAATAAAAGAGAAATATATAACTACTAGTATCGCAAGGTAAAGTTTTGCTGTGTCTGCTATTTTATTTAGAGCTACAATCATGTCGTCCTGTATAAGAATGCAAAATTTGCAACTGTCCAATAATTCAGCAACAATCAATGCATAGATCAAAATATATTTTTGCATAATTTCTGTTTATAGTATTTGTAATCTGTCTAGTGTTTGTTTAACCACTATAAAACTCGTGTACTAGCTATCATGTGATGGTTTTGAACAATAAAATAAGTGAAGTCTGCTTGAAGAAGACATGTGGCGAACGTTAGCAAAGTATAAACCGAACGACACCAAAAGATATCTTTCAAATACTGAATAAAACATTCCGATTGTTGAATCGGCGATATATTTAATAAATACAGTGATCTGACAAAATAAAATGATCTGCGTGGCAATAACCATTCATAACTGCTGAACAATCGTTGACGAGATTCCTCGATTGGCAATGGCATTTGTGAGGAGATTGGATACGCTTTTGGCATATTGAATTTTAAACCTGATGCTTTTTGTTATCTATTAATCATGTTTTTCTTTGTCTAATATGTTCTCCTATTTATTTGTATTGTAGTCCTGTAATATTATGTTGTCATTTCAATGTTATATTTAACTTTGCCATTAAAGTGCGAGGTTTGGCATGCCACAAAACCAGGTTCAACCCACCACTTTTATTCCCCTGTAAAAGTGTCCTGTACCAAGTCAGGAAGATGGCAATTGCTATATTATTGTTCGTTTCTGTGTGTGTAGCATTTTAACGTTGAGTCGTTTGTGTTTTCTCTTATTTTTGAGATATTGAGATAAGACGTGGCACGGTACTTGTCTATCCCAAATTCATGTATTTGGTTTTGATGTTATATTTGTTATTCTCGTGGTGTTTTGTCTGATGCTTGGTCCGTTTCTGTGTGTGTTGCGTTTCGGTGTTGTGTCGTTGTTCTCCTCTTATATTTAATGCGTTTCCTTAGGTTTTAGTTTGTTATCCCGATTTTGTTTTTTGTCCATGGATTTATGAGTTTTGAACAGCGGTATACTACTGTTGCCTTTATTTTGCAACTGAACTGTCCCCCATTAAAGCAATATCACTCCAATAACAAAAAGTTGGCAAAATAACGTAAAGATAAAATTCAATATATAATAAGTACTATACTATGTAGTACTAAGAACTATTTATAGCTTATTGACGTACAGATTTAAAAAAATAAAAGAGTAACCTTTAGAAATAAAACTTGACAATGAAATAGGTATTCTTAACAAAAATCAGCTCTGTTGTATACATTGTTTGATAAATAACATTTAGTAAGTCTGTAGCAATCTTAAAATGCAATATTAGTACATTGCTGGTTGGAATTTTGTCTGGTCGAACAAAAACCAAAAGAATATAAAAACAGTACAAATTAACTCTACTGTTCCAGAATCTATGGAAAAGAAAGTCAGTCCATAGATATAACAGGTCTATTAGTGGAAAATGTCAGTCTCTAAGGTGAGTACAGAACATTATTAAGGTTATTGTCACTCTGTTCAAATACGTGCTTCAGTAATTTAATTATCACTTATATTAGAAGAGACAGCGTAATTACCACAAATAGGAAATAAAGAAATTATATATTATATCTTACCAGTATATATCTGTTGTATATGTTTTCTTCTGTTAAAAATTCCATAATAAGTTAAAAGCTTCAAAATAATAAATGTAAACCCTAAAGTTAGAGTGAACTACTATACTGAAAATTAAGGATATGCAAACAGTAATTAAAAATACATTTGCATGAGAAAGATTGAAAGAAAAAGATAGTTTCTTTTTAGAACCAAAAACAAACAAGGGTATTTTTAAAATAAAACATTCATTTCAAAAGTAGTGATGACACCATGGACACGGGCGCAAATCTAGGACAAACGAAACACGAAAACATGGAGTAATCAAGATGCTGCAGACTAGCAAAGAATTTACCTATAAATTTACAGGTAACATGTGTCTCAAATGCTGTAAAAAAATATATGAATAATGTCAACCTATTAAAACTGTCTTTGTAGGAATCTGTCTCTAGACTCATTTACAAATGTATAACAGGACTCTTGCTGATATGTTAGATGTTCTATTTATGGATAAAGTAAGCCGTCATTATTTATTGCATAGTCTGTAACATGTCACAGTTAATCTCATCAATATATCAATACTATACATAACATGGGTAAACATTAAACAAGAAAAGAGAACAAGCGACTTAATATCAATTACTCCAGAGATTAACACTATTCTTGAGGAATAAAAACAAGGGCAAATCTAGTGTGAAGGTCAAACAAGAGCAAATATTGGTCTTGCAGTTTTGGCATTTTTAAATAATGTTGTGCTGCTGATCGTGACAAAAATGTAGGCCAAACATATTCATTTTTGATCTTTGATAGACATTTGAAACTTACATGAATACGCTATTATGCCAATGTATTTAGGACACAAACTTTCTGGTAAATTATGAAAGTTGATATCATCATTAGACTAAGAATGTTCTTTTATAATGGAATTCAGTGGGTTTTTGCTGAAAAAAGATGCAAGAGTATTGTGGATTTTCTTCAATCTATTTTGTGTCATTTTCACGTCCAGTTTTATACTTGTAACATAGTTTTGTATCAGTTTGTTATTTTGAATTTCCAGATTGAGGTTTTGAGGTCAATTATTGTTTTAAAGTAAAATATTGAATCTCAAGATAATGAACTCCGATGAAAATTAAAAACAGAAAGTCCATAATCAAAGGAAAACTCAAAAGCTCAAACAAATCAAACGAATGGATGACAACTCTCATAATCCTAACTTGATACAGAGCCACGCCATATGTAACAAAGAAACTCAAAGAGACATAAAGACAAAGAATATTAGTACAAATTAAAAGACAAGACTACAATAAATATCGAAGAACAATAACACAAAATAAGAATTGTCAACAAAACCAAAAGGTCATCAAATGCACGTAATTTATCTAAACCATCCAACGACTGTTTTACACTCGAAACTAGTTAATTCCACTATTTTCATATTTATTGCAACAGTGTATGATAGGTTCTTTGATAATAGTTAAGTAACTAGTTCAAAGCACTACAAGAATAATTGTAATACACTTACTAGAGGCCGAGATGAAACGTGATTATTTGTACGTTAGGTAACCAATACATAGGATGGACCTTTGAATATTCAGCAGACATTTTTAGCTGTGATGTGGTTATGAAATGTTAACTATATGACTCGCTAATAGAGCGCACGGACTTAAATGTTGCTAAATTTAAAATTTCATTCTTAATACACATTTGTGTAGGAAGTATTCACGACATATCACCACCACATTGTAAGCTGCTTTGTCTGCCGGTAAAAACTGTTGATGTAAATGTCTTTTGGTTTTATATGAGTTTTTGTTAACTCCTTGCTTTTGATTGTTCTTGTCTTCTTAAATCTTATGAATATTCACAAGATTCACACTTTTATTTCAATGAGAATTAAGAGTATGTTTGACAGATTTCCCCCGTTTACGCCAATTTTTGACAAATCGAAGAAAAGAGCATGGGCCTTGCTCATTGTTGAAGGCAGTACGATGGCCTTTAGTTGTTAATGTCTGTGTCATTTTGGTCTTGTGGTGGATAGTTGTCTCATAGGCAATCATACCACATCTTCTTTTTTATATCGTTTATGATATGAAGACAATATTTTTAATCTATTTTAAATGTTTGATGATACTTTGGTTCTTCTTCACAAAACATTTGTACTATATTCCTGTGATGTAATGTTGTCCTTAAAGCGATATTTTTACCATGCCGTGTAGGCCGCAGGTTAGGCTAGCCATAAAACCGCGTTCAAGCCACGATTTGTTTCTTGAATGTCATGTTCCAAGTCAGGAATTTGACAGTCTTTATCAAAAAGATAGTTTCTATGTACATTAGCGTTTGATTTTGTTACAGTTGAGTGTATCTGTTGTTCCGTTGTTTTCCACGTATTGGTGATGTCTTCAATCTGTCATCGGTGTTGACTATGGTTTGTTTTCGTTAAATTGATTTATGACCATTGAACAGCGGTATACTTCTATTGCTATACTATGTTTCCTTCAAACTCTTTTGAGAATTCCCTTTAACTGCAACAGCAAAATGAAATCGTTCACTTATTCCTGTTACTAACCAGGTAATGCTAGAAATGTCAAATGAATACAACCAAACATCAATAATGAATGAAATTGATTATGATTTCTCGGCTCTTTGACGACGTATGATTTCTCTTACATCATAACATAGAGGATATCATTGTAATGTATTGCTGATTAAGTAAGTCATTTCTTCCTCGTTTATGACAAATACAGATTACTTCTTTAGTTGATTTTTCTCGAACGTCATACTGATGGACACACTCCAGGGTTACTCATATGCAAGAAAGATATATTTTGGATTCTCGTCACAAGTACATTCATATCAACGAGGTTTAAAGTTTTAATATTTTCTTCTATAATTTTTGTCATACTGACAAGTATTCTTGTTTTATCTTATGTGAACTACTACCCAGAACCTACCAGTTGGATTTATTGCGCATTATAAAACATGTCACACATTGAAATAGAGCAGTGAACTAATCATAATTTCTGTATGGAGTTTATGAAATAAGTTTTGTTTTATATATATTTCATGTTGTTTTACCATTTGCTGAAGGTTTTTTTCTAAAAAAAGAAAGGTATGTCGGTCTGTAAATATGGAAAGAAGGTAAGGAGTGAACATTAAAAAAGCACCAACCCATTGACCCACTAATCAAACGATTTCAGGGGTTCCTTAATATAAGAAAAATAACTTTACAATATTTCAATCTTGAAATCATCACGAAAATTGCGGATAGGTTCAATCAATGAAATGATCAGCATTGTAAAAACATTTATATCCACTGACCCATCATTGACCAGCTGTTTTGATAAACAATAACATCTGTGTCGGTATCAAAATGTTTGAAATACTAACCTCTCTTCCCGTTTGTAATCTCGATTACCGAAACATCAAGAACGTGAAAACAAAAACAAAAATCAGTATAAATAAGCATTTAGCTCTACATGTAAACTTGATATAATTGATACCGGGAGCTATTTCATACCTTAAAGGGTCAATCTAGCTGTCAAATGCATGTTCACCCATTTGACTTAGATTCTCAGATTTGTTTTATAACAATGTAAAGCAATTATCCAAACTCTTAAAAGTCTTAAATAAACAATTAACAGAGCTAGGTATCTTTAATATATATATTCGTTTCGTGTGTTTTTTAGTCTAGACGCCATCTAATTAACTATCGAGTTGATCTCCAATAGCCACATAAGGTATATAAACATAAAAATAGATATAAATAGATTGACCTAGCTCGTACAAATGGATTTTTCTATGACTGTTTAATTTTATATTATAGTATATCATCGTTTTCAAATGTACCAGAAGCGTACAAGGATGATTTTTTAGGGGGATCGAATCGGTCAATCAAATAATTGACATTTGTTTCACTTTTAATGTTGACATTCTTTTTCTTTAAATAACCAAAACACGCACGAATCACGCAGTAACCCTCTCTACTAGCTCAGGGGTTAAATCGGGGTTCCCATAAATACGGATTCAATGACGTCGAATTATTCACTTAAGCTTGGAAGTGCATGATTCATCATCAATGGTTTTTGTTACCTTAATTTGACAAAATTGTACAACACTGGCTGCTATCAGTGAATAATTATTTCACTATTTCACTTTTAATAATGATTGAATAAAACAAGTCTTATTTTAGATTCTTGAAATATTTCGTAGCTAGGGCCTCTTTCAGACAATTATAAATTACACGATAATCAACAAAATATAAAAAATGGAATTGTACAAGAAAATCAAATTTCTAAATTATTAAAATATACGTTGTAAATCTTGATGAACAAACTGATAAACTGTCCCCCGATCAAAAAAAATATTGAGTTAAAAAGCAACAATTGACGTTTAGATAAAAAAGAGTCGAAAAATACCACAGAGAGGTTCAAAACCTAAGTATTAATTTATAGATTTATTACTATGCATAACTTTTAATATTGTAACGTAGAACGTGATATGGACGCCATCATAATTTTGTTCACTGTTTAGTTGTGAATTGACAGATGACGATGGATATAGATAATAAATGTTTCAGGGACAATCCAATTCTGCTGACCTGATTTTAAAAGAATAAAAATACGACATGTCATCACTTTATTCAGCTGAAATAAATTGAAAGTTCTTTTTTGCACTAGCGTTTGATTCATCGGTTTGCTTCGTGTCGATAGATATAGGAAGATGTGGTGTGAGTGCCAATGAGACCACTCTCCATCCAAATAACAATTTAAAAAAAGTAAACCATTATAGGTCGAATGACTGCATTTATTTGTTTTCAATCCCAACTATAAGGATTATTATTAAATTAAAACATATAATAGAGAGATACTATATATTGAAGTAAAGACTTGCTATTTTATAATTTAATGTGTACCACATTATTCGATGTATCAGCTTATGCATCGTAATGATGAAACTTTGTAGGCGGACGTGAAATAGATTTGATATATACCGAAAATGGAAATAAATATTTAATTCTTTCAAAAAGATAGATAAGAACGTCAAATTGTATTTATGAGCTGATATTTTGTGAATAAGCGTTTTTATCATCTAAATGATAAGTTTTGGTTAGTACTGACGCAACATTTAAACAAATAAATGAGCATACCAAAGATATGCGTGATAAGGCATGATCAATACATTTATGACAGAGCAAAGACTACTTGATAAGATTTTAACCACTCATTACAATGTTTTGTCATCAGATAACGTATGTTTGAAATGTGTAACTAATATGTCTTTTGTTTCTGTGCTTATCCAACTACTATAACAAATCATGCTGATTTGAAAAAAACTAGCATTTATCATACAAAAAAAAATGTTTTACAAATACATCGATTGAGAAAAAACCAAATCCGGGTTACAAACTAAAACTAAGGGAAACGCATCAAATATAAGAAGAGAACTACGACACAACAAAAAAACAGCATTAAAATGTAACACACACAGAAACGAAATATAATATAACAGTGGCCATTTTCCTGACTTGGTACAGGACATTTCAAGAAAAAAATTGTGGGTTGAACCTGGTTTTATGGCATGCCAAATCTCCCGCTTTCATGGCAATGTTAAATATAACATTACAATGACAACATTACATGACAGGGCTACAATACAAACAAATGGGAGAAAATGATATAACATGTTCGATAGCAAAGCTTTCATAAACACATATGGATAAGGGTCTGAGCTAACAAATCTCTCTTGTATAGTTTGAAAATATTGTTAATATCATGCATTGAAAAAACGTATGTCACTGGTCCTGTTTTTCATTAACAAATTGTTTTTTGTTTGGTATGTACTTCATAAAACAAAATGTTTGTGATATTACTGAAATATACTGAGAATATAAATGTTGAGAAAAGGTACATTGACACGACATAGGTTCATGTTACATATCTGTATTTAAACACCATGTATTAACCTTTATACTTGTATGTCAGTTTCTGTCTCATTGATGCCCCCCCCCACAAAAATTATTTTATTCAAATAGAAATTAATTTACAAACTTATTAAAGTATTCGAAATACTTAGGAGTTTCTTATCCTATACCTATATTACCTTAGCCGTATTTGGCATAATATTTTAAAATTTTGGGTCCTCAGTGCTCTTCAAGTTTGTACTTGTTTGGCTTAATAACTATGTTAATCTGAGCGTCGCTGATGAGTCTAATGTAGACGAAACTAGCGTCTGTCGTATTGAATTATAAGCCTATTAACTATTGATATGAGAACCGCGGTACTCCTTTGTTTTTGCTACATACCTGATACTAAACAGCAATAGTTTACAAGGTTTATACCAAATATTTCAGTGGAAAGTACAACTGTTTAGAACTTTGTGCATTGAGGTGTGCTTTTGCTTTTGTTTAACTTCATAAGGGAGTCTCAAAACTAAATATTTGAAGGACAAGTATTAACAGTATCCAAATATTTGAAGAGCTTTATATCACCAAGGGAACTTACAATATAAGCCAAATCTCGTCATTGTCGACTTTTTATGAAGGAGTTGGTACATTAGGTTAAACAGTTTATTATAAAATCAACTCAACTCCGTTTCTCCATTCATTTTTTGTTATCTAATTTTTGTGTAGTATTACTCACCATACTTGATAGATATGTGTCTCACTTTCAATACTATTGTATAGGTGATTGGTGGTTTTGGTGTATATTTCCCAATCAGCTAAATCTATATTAGGCAGATTATCGCTACATCATTTCCTAAGTTATAATTTTCTTTCATTTGACCAAAATGAAGATTCTAACATGACGTCCTTCAACCGCTTTGAGTACACACCCGTGGTAAAATATGAATATATGGCCAGGGCTTTTCCGATTGTACTCCCACGTAAAAAAAAATTGCTGACGCTCAGGGTAAAATATTTGTTATAAAGAGCCAACCCGTGGTAAAATCACGATATATTCAAGCCACCAAGATTTTTTCTTAATTTAACTATGCTTTTTTCTAAACTATAATACAAAAGATGGGTCACCGTGCTTTTTTCTAAGCTACGAGTCGTTCAAAATAGCCCAAGTTTGCTTACATTGTTCATGAAAAAACACATTTTTGTGCATAAAAAGAAATCTTTAGGATATAATTTGGAATAGAATATGAGAACAAAGGTATACACGTTTTTAAGAAAATAAAAAAAAATAATGGTGTACAACGATAGAACAATCAAAGATGGCGGTATATCACGAACCTGCCTTAACGATGATAAATTTATATATTTTGGCATTTGAAATGCTACTTTTGTAGAAAGTAGACATCTTGTTTTAAATTTTCACCTAGAAGTTGATACTCCTTTTTAAAATTATTCACATTCTGACTATATAGCTATAAACATAACGAACAATACCCCTGTTTTGCGAATGATGAAAATTTATAAATGGTTGTTTTGTAATATAATTGACTTGTTTAAAACATGTATGTTCTAATACAGAAAATCAAAGCCTCGTGAAGCTTTATCCACACTTCCTATTCACTTTACCAATAATATTATTATAATTATGAAATTACTAACGTGCCATGCTCTAAAAGCATTAAATGTCAAGCCTTCCTATAGAGAACCATAAATGTTCACATTACATTAAGTTACCTCTTTTCGTCTCGTTTTAAAAACAGTAATGATTTCATTATAAATTTATTAGTAGTTTCCACTTACAAATTGTCTGCATTATTTATTCAATCTTCATTAAGCAAAAGTAAGACTTTTCCTCATCAACTAACGTCAAGTCAAATAGTTCCAAAGGTATCAGGATTATAATTTAGTACGCCAGACGCGCGTTTTGTCTACATAAGACTCATCAGTGACGCTCATATCGAAATAGTTATAAACCAAACAAATACAAAATTGAAGAGCATTTCTAAACGCTTTTCTAAACACCAAAGTAAGAAGTATCTATTAAATTTACTAAAGTTGACCATACATTCATTGTACAATTTCAATATGAAATTATAGACAAAATACTTTTAGGAAGATATTGATTTATCAAAACCGTCAACACACTCAGGAAATTAATAGAAGCCCGAAGGTCTCTACGTTACATTGAACAGAGTAATTTCACACTATGAAGCAATTATATCTCCGCCATTTACTCTATTTCAAAATTCTGTAGTTTTCTATATCGAAATAACCTCAAATTAAGCTCTGTAGTAACAACCGCAGTATTTTCTTAATTGGTGAATAAGTAAGTTTTTCAGAGTTAAAGAGAATAGATTTTTGCGGTGAATTTTATTGTCGTTTATTCAATGCTTGACCTTAAATATATCGACAATGGTACTATAAGGAGTGACTTTTTTTTTTTTATATCTGATGTATGATTTTACATTGTATATATTATAGTTTCATGTATAATCAAATCGGGTTACATCATGTTTTACTGAGAGAACAGTACACATATAATAGCTGGACTGAATAAACAAACTCTACAGATAGCTGTTGGGCAGAATCAGTTTCATCTTTTTTATTTCATCTATCGTTATCCTGATTTTTTCTATCCACTTAGTGTTTTAATTACGCGTCTGGCGTATAAAATTATAATCCTGGTACTTTTGATAACTGTTTACACCACTGGGTCGATGCCCCTGCTGGTGGACGTTTCGTCCTCGAGGGTATCACCAGACCAGTAGTCGGCACTTCGGTGTTGACATGAATATCAATTATATAGCCATTTTTATAAATTTTCTGTTTACAAAACTTTGAATTTTTCGAAAAACTAAGGATTTTCTTACCCCAGGAGTAGATTACTTTAGCCGTATTTGACACAACTTTTTGGAAATTTGGGTCCTCAATGCTCTTCAACTTTGTATTTGTTTGGCTTTTGAACTATTTTGATTTGAGCGTCACTAATGAGTCTTATGTAGACGAAACGCGCGTCTGGCGTATAAAATTATAATCCTGGTACTTTTGATAACCGGTTAAATCGTTGAAAATGAAGAAGTTGTGCTTTTAATCGAAAAGTTCGTGCATAACAATAAGAGATATTTTTACAAAAACACTCTTTTATTATGACGAAAAAGCACAATTTTAGGTATACAAGTAACATAACGTATTCATTTAAATTTCGCTTTTGAATAAGACCCTATAGACCACGCAAAACTACGTTGTATAACAAGCGCAAACTTTCAACTCCCAGCAAAATATCAGATCTTCAGAACAAGCATATGTCCATATGAGGACGTTTACGTTAAGACAATAAGCAAAATTTTGATATCACTTTAAAGTCGCTAAATAAGCTGATCCAGTCACGCTGTCAGTTTATTTTCAATCTATGAGTTTGACTATCCCTCTGGTATGTTTCGCGTTTCTTTCACAACTCATTACAAATTATTTGTATTTATCATTGGTAACGGATTTGAAATTTTATTGCTATGACTGCAGACTTTTCAAGATGATAACGTTCCAACGTCTTTCGAACTGATTGAACATTCATATCAAGGAAATAGCAGGCGTTGATCTCAAGCAGCAATTCATCAGTCTCGGAATCATTGCTGACATATTGTTTAACAAATAAATTATTCACGGTTTTTCCTTATTAATCTTTTTATAAAGAATATGTACTTTTTGTTTTCCGGCTATCTCCTTTCCCATTTGACAAAACCTATAATTTATCACTGTATGATGTTCGTACGATTGAAGGGTTGAATTGCATTCTTTAATACTCATTCAATACCATAAGATAGAATATGCATGGAATTATCTACAGAGTGCACTTCATCGAAAATGTTATCACGTTTAAAATTCATCATGTTAACAGTTTATCTACATAACATTTTCCATTTGTCTCTTCTTATATTCTATCTACAGTTTTTCATGTAATTTAACAAATCGCATGTTCTCTATTTACAAACAATGCAGGTTCATTTCACTAATTAAGGAATAACAGTACTGTAGTTGAAGAGTTGCCACCGTCAATTGTAGATTTGACGGTCGCAAATGCAGTTTTACTGGCGACGCGTAGCGGAGACAGTAAAACGGAGATTTGCGACCGTCAAATCAAAATTGACGGTGGCAACTCTTCAACTACAGTACTGTTATTCCGATTCTAATGCATTACAAAAAGAAATAATACGATAAAACTTTAAAAAAGGTCTAAATTTGACAAATAAAAAAAAATTCGCGAAACTTCATGAATGATTTTTGCACAAAGACGTCATGGCTAAACGTGACGTCATACAAATGAAAACTTACTAACTGGAGGTTATGACGTTACTTGTACGCTTCAAATTCGAATAAAATTACATTAAAATGGCGAATTCGAGGTAGGTGTTGTTTTATTTTCGATTATATAGTAGTAATCAAACATTTATTGATTCATCAATTCAAAATGGCGGGTCCCTCCTTAGTTACGCCTGGTCAACTGTGGATTTGACGGCAACTTTTAGCCAATGAAAAAAACTGTTACATCCAAATTGCATTAGAATATGTTTTATTCTACTCTAGAGAACTAAGAGAACATTATCTATGCACACTTTGTATTCCAACAGTGATGTTTTGATTGCATTAATCTAAATCGTTATTTCATAAAACAGTTTGAATACTGAGAGACGTTTTATTGGGTGCGATAGAAAATGCAGTAATTGAGAGTGTTTAAAAATGTTACAAAAGTGCCATATGAATGTATGTTACTGTAAGACTTAATTCTATGATATGTACCTATAAAATATTCGAATATTAAAACATATGAAAATAACATGATACTAAAATATAACATGTCATTTAAAATAAGTTTATAATCAAATAAAGAATAAAAGAAAAGCAAACGGTTTGAACTAAAATAGGGCAACATTAGACGAAGTATATCGCTGTTGAAACGTCATAAAATAATTGAAAGAAAAAAAATCCAGTTTACAAACTAAAACCGAGGGAAACACATCAACTATAAAAGGAAAACAACCAAACAGTATTCTTGGTTTTGCTTGATGTTGATTATGAAATAGACAGCTGGAGAATAACATCTTGATCTCGTATAAATGAAAGTACTATACAGGCAAAATTTATTCGTGTGTCTCGTATACAAAAAGGAAAATGACAATTACTTAAAATTGAGAATGGACCGAAATCTAAGGAAAATTCTAAACGGAAAGTATATTATATATCAAATGAAAAAATCAAAAGCTCAAATAGATCAATGAAAACAACATGCATACTCAAGACTTGCTACTAGCATTTACTTATGTAAAATAAGTTAGAATAAACCTGGTTTTATAGCTGAACCTTCCGTTAATAGTGTTACGTGTATATTAAATTACACTCGGAGATCAGGACTTTTGTAATTTAACTTTTTATATTGACATGTAAAAGGGGGAAATATCAAAAATGTAGATACAGCAACCTAATTACTAAGGTCATCTATAGATAATAGGTAAATTATCATCAATCAAAGACAAGGGTTTTCGATAAAATAAACTATTCAAAGCATATACTAAAATTTTATTATCGGTACAAAGACAACATTCGTAAATATAATTCAACATGCAGACATCTAATACGTTTAGGTAATGCACATCCAATTTTTAAATGGTAATATTCTTTACAAAGCACAAAAATGTAGCTTGCAAAACCTTTCACAGACTTATTAAGTAGGAATATAGTTGTCAGTTCATTAAATATTATATATTTTTGCTTTAATATTGATTTACTTATAGGGCCTTTGCATCGGAAATAAACACGTTTATTATTAAACCAGTTGTTGTCATGATACGGGTTGTGTTCCTCTCATATGGTGTAACACTAAAACCCCTAACGGGAGGGATTGTACTTGACATTCATATGATGAAGACATAATATTTCAATAAGTTTAATTGTGGTCTGAAGCTGGTATGTCAGTAACTGCTAGTAGTCCGTGGTTAATTTATGTATCATTATCATTGGTTTTTTTTGTGTAGTTTCTTTTTGTTATTTATTTTGACATCAGACTCGGACTTGGTTTGAACAGAGTTTTATTGTGCATAATGTTGTGTGTTTTTTTTCTTCTACATTTGCTAGACTTATAGGTGAAGGGTTGAGATATCAAAAAGCCATGTTTAACCCCGCCACATTTTTCGTCTGTCCCAAGTTGGGAGTCTCTGGCCTTTGTTAGTCTTGTATGATTTTTGATTTTAGTTCCTTGTGTATATTTTGAAGTTGAGTATGACGTTCATTATTAATGAAGTAGTATACATTTTTGTGAAGGGGTCAGGTGGACCACGACTCCGGGTGCGGGAGTTTCTCGCTGCATTGAAGACCCATTGGTGACATTCGGTTGCTCGTTGGTCGAGTTGGTGTCTCTTTGACAAATTCTCCAATTCCATTCTCAATTTTATAAGATACTTAAATAATACCATTGTACAGTAACACAATGGCGTGATATAAAAAAACGCCAAAAAGTATTTTGATAGTCATTTCAGGACCTTGAACATCTGACTATGCGGTATGGGCTCTGCTAATTGTTGAAGACCGTACGGAGACCACCAGTTGTTATTTCTGTGCCTTTTGGTCTCTTGTGGAGAGTTGTCTTTTTGGCTATCATACCAAATCTTCTTTTTTATATGAACAGTAAAAGTTTAAAATATAAAAGTACAAATAAGTAAAACGAAACTATAAAAGGCTTTTTTCCCCGAGTAATGGTTTTGTAATATAATTGACTTGTATAATACATGTTTGTTCTCTTCTTTCAATGAATGTTCACCACATTTGATATCAGAACGATATCAGCAGTAGCAAATGTTTTCATGTATACTATCATTTTAATTGAGTTGATATTTCCTAGACAATAAACCATTTTTTTTTAATTTTTTACAGAGAATATAATTGTTAGACAAACTGATTATCAGATGACTTCAAAGGAAATCGGTTTGCCACATTTAAATAATGTTTTATTCATTCTCATCTATCAAAAAGTATAATATACAGCTATAAATATATAGATAATTTTAAATGAAATGAGTGCGATTCTGTACAGAATATATCACAATAGACTGTTAAAATGCGTAGAAATATAACGTTTGAAACAATAGTATACAAATAAAAAAGTGTATGCATTCGGGACAAAATCAAAGGCCATGAAGAATTTAGAAATCATCTCTGGTCACATCATCATATTTTTCAGTATCAGTCACTGAGTCGATACCACTATTTACTAGTATTTAAATATTTAGTGAAACATATTACATATAACATAGCAAAATGTGGACTGTAGTATCCCTATTTTTGACATTTTTTTCCCAATATGCCTGTTTGTTTTGTTCACATTTCGTTGTCACTATAATGGAATTTGATGCAACTGTTATACAAGTGAGAGGTTTAGTTAGTTTTAACAAGAGTACAAACGCTGAAATCTCTCGCCTTCTTTGCTAATCATTGATATCATGTTGATAGTGCTAAATATAAAGCTTTATTACAACTGTCACATGGACTTAACATAAACCAAGAAAATCAAACATTGAACAATAAACCATGAATATAAGGTCAAGGTCAGATGGACCATGCCAGGCATGCGTGAACAGCTAACAGTTCTTCCATACAATAAATATAGTTGACCTATTGCTTATAGTTTGACTGTCCCTCTGGTATCTGTCGTCCCTCTTTTAAGAAAAACAGACCAAAACACAAAAACTGAGCAATGAACCGTGAAAATTAGGTCAAGGTCGATAAAAACCAGCGCGACTGACATAAAGATCATAAAATGTTTCCATACACCAACAATAGTTGATCTATTGCATACAGTATAAGAAAACCAGACCAAAACCAAAACTTAAGTTTAACCACTGATCCATGAAAATGAGGTCAAGTTCAGATGACACCTGCCAGTTGGACATGTACACCTTAGAGTGCTTCCATACACGGAATATACTAGACATATTGCTTATAGTATCTGAGATATGGACTTGACCACCAAAACTTAACCTTGATCACTGATCCATGAAATGAGGTCGAGGATAAGTGAAAACTGTCTGACAGGCAAGAGGACCTTGCAAGGTACGCATGTACCAAATAACGTTATCCTATTACTTTTAATAAAAAAGAATTTAACATTACAAAAAATCTTAAAACTTTTTTTTCAAGTAGTCACAAACCAGGAAAGTGAGGTCAAGGACATTGGACATGTGACAGACAGACACTTCCTAACATGAGGCATTCATATCTTCCACCTTCTAAAATATAAAGCTTTTAAGAAGTTAGCTAATGCCGCTGCAGACGGATCACTATCCCTATGTTGAGTTTTCTGCGACAAAAGTCCCAAGCTCAACAAAAAACATGTTTTATCTAACATTTTCTACTTGCCTGTACTAAGTCATTCCATTCGTCTCATGGGTCTGAGCTTTTGATTTTGCCATTTGATTAGGGACTTACCTTTTTGTTTTTTTCTTTGAGTTCAGTATTTTTGTGATTTTACTTTCCATTTAAAGTCACCTGTCATATTTTTTTTCTTCTTATCTTTGATTATTAGACCTCCGCTGTGTCGCTTCATGACAAGTACAGTTTCTATGTCAGATACAACATCTTTTAAAGAAATCCTTTTAACCATAATTATCATTGGTCCTCATTCTTTGTGATGTTTTGATAAAAGAACAAAGTTTTCTGAATTTTCCATAACTTGATTCAAAGTCTGGTTTTAAAGAATGATGATAGGGAAAATGTTCCTTATGTGGTAACTACTATCCCGTGTCATTTTCCTGGATGCGACAAAATAATAAGCATTATCTGGTTTGTACAAACATGAGCAACATGAAAGGTTTAATATCAAGACCAGGATCTGCTAAACACTTCTTTGGGGTGGTTCGTGTTGCTCAGTCTTTAGTTTTCTATTGTTTGTCTGATTGTAAGTTGGTATTTTTGTCTTTTTCGTCATGTCGTTATTTTCAAGATTGAATATCCATCTTGTATCTTTCGCCTTTCTTTTACATTAAACATCAACAGCAGCCCCCTGTTGTTTAGGAGAACTAGCTGTCTATGATTTTTGTTAACTGTGTCTCATCTTTTTAATTTCAATTTTGATATATTTTGGATGATGGCGCATTACCTTGTTCTTGAGATCATGATAATATAAAGAGTAACCAAACACTGACAAAAGCATCTAACAAATAGATTTTATTATTCAAAATTATAATTAAGCAATTAGAAAATATTATAACAAATATGGTCGTATAAATTAACTATACAAATGCTATTTCTGTCAATAAAACATTAATTTTTAAAGTTAAATGTTCAATCAGAATACTGAACTGTAACTCACACCTGTACAGAAAAAAATCACACAAACATCTTCCTCATCCATTTAATAATAATAAAAAAAGCTTTACCATCTCATAGCTGTTGTTTAGTACATATAATTCTCTATCTCAAACCTGTATAGTACAATCACCATAACATAACATGACCATATGAAAGAGCGGCTTTTCTTTGCTATATATATATAAAATTATTTATTACATTTTTTTTTGTTTTACTCATCAACTTTGGTTAAAAACACTATTCTGATTCTATACTTGTTTTTTTCACAAGTTATTATTTGAAATTACAAATCTATTATTGAACTCGAATCATTTTAAACATATGATTTGTATTTCTAATCTAATTGGTCAACACTATTTAGTACATAGATTTTACAACCTTTGGTATGTAGTATAAACAGTACTATTCACAAAAACTATCAATAACTGAATAACACATCCATTCATCATTATCATTTAAATTATTCGTACTACAAAGCACTATTGAACAATAACCTGACCAATTAATTGCACATGTCCACTTCACCATACATTCAACAATAATTAACACATGATTCCTTTTGAAACCTCATTCTTACAGAACAAATATTCTACCCATAAAATGTAGATACTATAAGTATCAAATAAACTATTACTTACATAAAGTAAATAAAACATTTTGTAAAAACAAATAAAATACATATACCATTAAATGGTAAAAAGCTGCCTGAGTTATTGTCTTGTCATTTTAATGATAGAACAAAGCACTTCAGAGTGATTTCATAATGCTCAAGTTATTGCTCTGTCATTTCAATGTTAGTATAAAGCACTTAAGTGTGATTTCATAATCTTGGGCAAAGGGAGGCAATCCACACAGTCATTATAAGCCTCATTATATGCCAGTCGACGTTTTATAGCCTGGAAGCACTTTTCTTGTAAAGACAAGTACCTGCATCCTCTGGTTCCCAGGCCTAGCTCCGATTCCGATGCTGTGGAGCTAACAATGGGATATAAAGGTTCTCCAATTTGGTCCAGTCCAGTGAAGGCTACACCCAAGCTCTGACCATTACAGTAAAAGGCTAAAGTCCCTGAGTACAAGTCCAACTGGCAAGTTATGATGGTGGTCTTGTCAAAGAATGGTTGGCAGAATTTCTTACTCTGACCATTGTGCCAGATCTTCCCCTTGTATGATAATCCCCAGCTTTGTGAATCCATACCTGTAACAAGAAATTTAAATGTGAAATGTAATCTTCCAAAATATCAGAAAAGTATCCCTTGACAATGCAAACGGCGACGTTGTAGGGGTTAAAATGATTTATTCTAAAGTACTGAAGCATCACTAACTAAGAATTAAATTGATCCCTTTATAAGTCGAAGGGCACTTCTTAAAAAGTTATTATTTTAAAAAACCCATATAGATGTAAAAGAATAAATAAGTGTTAATGCATCATTGGTGTTATGATCTCGCCAATTTTAGGCTTGATTTATTATTATTTTCGTCCAATAATGAATAAAAAGAAAAATTCTGAACACAAACTTCAGTAAAACTTTCAAGACAGCCATTAGAACTTAAGATAAGTAACTATGACAGAAAAGATTGAAAATTTCTTAAAAAGATGTGTAATACTTTTTATATTTCAATAGAAGGTGAGCTGATTTTTCACACTTGTTTTACAAATATATTTTCTACCACTGTATCAAAGTAGTGTGATAAAATATGTCTCCTGTCAAAGTTGTGTATTTTCATATTTAAAACATGAGGCAGATATCTAAAATTGAGATGTTAAGATTGAGATAACATATTCATTAGACAATATTGAGACACAATGCATCCTGCTTTTCCAAAGATCTGCAAAAGAATGTGCAACATCATCAGACAGAGTTAACTTTCTCGTGACATCACAATAAGAAATTCAGAGAAAAGCAAGATTATTCTTGCATTTTAACCAATTAAGAACCCAATTATTATAGTATTTTTTTTATAAGGTTACCTGCATTTTCAGGTAATTAACAAGTAACAGGTGTAAAGTATTGTATTTGTGTTGAATTTTGAAATAAAACAACTTTTAATCTTCATTCATTTTATCTGCCATGTAATAAAAAGACACCAGTTGCTCGATTCTGTAGCATCTTGCACCATTCACAACATATAATGTAAAAGTAGCACAAATAAGTGCCTCCTTCCTCAACCTTTGTTTTCTCTCCTATTTCTACATCTCGTAAAGATTAATATCATATTTCCCAAAAGAACGGAATGTAGCATCTTTTTCAATTTCCACCATTTGCATTTGTAAAAAAAATGTTTTTATTTTCCTTCTATTTTTTCTACTGCATGATTTTAACATACAAATTCAAGGGATTTCAAGTGCAAACGGGACCTTGTTTATCCTCGATTCATACAAGTGAAATTAGAGAGAACCCAATTGAAAACCGAATGGTTTAACAGTCTGGATGAAAAATCAATTGTCATCGCAGCATATGCCACTTACAGCAGTGGCGTACGTCATCGTGGCATATGCTGTGAACAGCATTGAAAGAGTTAATTCATAAAAAATAATATTTTATAAAATTTAGCATTTTTCAAAACATTCTAATTATTTCTTAATCAACATGTATATATATTACTGGTTGATCAAAAGTATCTGTCATGTCAAATTTATTGTAGACCTCTTGTGGCTCATTCTTTTTTTCTGATTGAATTTTCTTTAACCATATTAAAATGTTCAATAGAATATCCAGAATATGCTATATTTAAAAAAAAGATATTTATAGGAAATTACTATTATAAGGTGTCATTGACAAGTTCCTCCCAATTAATAGAACAGATCATTTTTTAGGTAACAACTTTTTGTATTTCCTTTCATATTTAAATACAATCTACAAGCCAGAAACAACTCTCATTTTTTTGGCAAAAGAGGCCATCTTTTTTTCTTTGAGAGCATCCCTAAGGATAATTGTGGTCAAGTGTAGTCTATCAGCTTAATAATTTCAAATGATGATTTTTTTTTTAAATTATGACAATAAACTCCAAAGTGAGGGAAAAAACTCCACCCTTTAATCATTAATGTTAAATTCCACTTTTATCTCGTTTTGTGTGCATCTGTGTAAATTAAACAAGTTACAAAGTTCACATATTGTGGGACAAAATCACTGTACAATGTATATCCTTAACTAATGATAAATATATTTGTAAGTTGTTTGTTAAAGATGAACATAATTTATCTTCAACATTTAATGTATATTCTTAAACTAATGATAAATATATTTGTAAGTTGTTTGTTAAAGATGAACATAATTTATCTTCAACATTTCAGCCAAAATGAATTTATCAAATCAGTTCTATTAGTTTTACCTATAAGATCCACATAACTGTAGTCCCCCTTGTGTAATAGTGCCCTCTCTGTGCCAACACCAACCATTACTGAGGTACCATTAGGGGGCTCTAGGAAGTGAACATCCCATACATGTATTCCATTTGTAAACCCTTTAGTTCCTCTTACACCTGTTAAGAAAAACAAAGACATCTTATTAGTTACAACATTGAAATAAAATCATTAAAATCATTTTGAACTCACATACATTTTTTTTGAGTTCTTAATTTCACCAATGTTATTTCTTTATAAGACTTTTTTTTATATACTTGGTATCACTGACTTTAATTCATGCACATAACAGCAACCATGATTTCAATAACCTCAAACAAACACAACCAACAATAACACATACAACAAAAGATGTTAGGAACTGATCATGAAGCATGTGTCTGTGGACACCAAAGACGATTAATTGATGTTTGTTACATGTCCAGTGGCAAATATTTCATGCATGTTCAGGACGATGGACAAAATCTTTTACTGATATGTTCTGAGGTCTGTATAGGTTATTAGATATGATAAACGCATTCTAACAGATTGCATACAGAATAAGACAAAATAATATGAATGTTTCTTGGTTGTGGAATCTGTTTTTCCTCAATTGAAATAATAAGCACACAAAGAACTGCTCGTGTTGATATAAGATATGTTTGTAAGGGGAAAGTAATGCAGATGTATTGGAAGAATGAAATCACCAGCCTTGAATGCAATCATATAAAACTTGAAACAAACATGAAGAAAAGTTCAATGATACCAAGATTTGATTTAAACCCATTGTTCCTACAACAATAATTTATACAATATATTTTATACAATTCCATTAGTCACTGTATCTTCTCACCTACATCAACGTTAACATTGTCAGATTTTAAAAGCAAACTTTTCACAGAATAATTCCGTTGATTCATTCAGGGTATACCTTGTTATTCTATTATTTCATTATAAATAGTACTGTTATCAAATATATTACTGTATGATAACGGACGCTAAGTGAGGATATGTTTTACAAGGCCAAAATGCCATGCAAAACGTTTAAAACACAATAGTTACGATAGTGCCATTTATAATGGCTGTTGGTTTACCTCCACTCAAACATCTTTTCTCTCGAGTTGCCTCCCCTGATCACCTGTAACACAAACCATTAATAATACATGTTCAAAACACACGTTTAAAACGTGTTGTATAAAAATCAATGTAATCAGAATCCTTCAGAAGGACCAATATTTATTATCATGATTATAGTTCAAAAAATTTGTTGGTCATAACATAATTTTTTTTTTAAAGAAGTTCAATAATTTTATTTATTTCAGCATGGAAATTTTATTCAGAAAGTCAATATGAAACAAAAATGTATTGAAACAACAAATATTAAAAATAATTATCAAAAAAGCAATCAGTATAACACATAGCTAAGAAGGGGATAGAGAAAACTGGAATTGTTTACCAGAGAAAAGCATTGTAATTTCAGGCATTCAAAGATTTTTGACAACATTTCTTCATGGGTATTAGTCTGCTTTTAGAGCACCCTCTCAGCTTTGTGCTATATAACTGAAAATACTGAATCTACTGTATCAACTTATTTTATATTATCTTTTTAAATTATTGATTCAAAATAAGAAACATTTTCTTTTAAATTGTTGATTTCTCTGTATTAGATGGGGAGATTACTAAAATGTTATCCCCTTGCATTTAACAGTAACGGTATTCACCAATAAAAAACAGGAATTTTAACGTTTAGTTTAATAAAACTGAATATCCAAATCAGGATTTAAGAAATTTATTATTCAATAATGTAGTTTTAAAATATTTGATATACAAGTAGGTAAAAAAAACACAGCACTGTAACAGATATATATAATAAGGTCATTTATTTAAGATAAAAGTTATATCATGTATATATGTAAAGGTCAAATGTCACTTTGATAAGTACTGTGCAATAATAACAATACAATTTTTTAATGCTTTTTCTCAGAAGTAGACTTCAGGACAAATCAATTTATATTTTCCTTAAATATTGAATAATTTTGAAATAACAATTGTATCTAATACAAGAATCACCATACTCAATAAACCAAATGTCACATCAAAATCATTCAAGAGGAACTTCCATGCAAAAAAAATATATGCTAAATTCCCATACTTCTGCAAAAAGTATCAATTTAAAACCTTCATGACTTTAAATCAGATTGATCAACTACTCATCAGAACTAATCATGAGGTTGTACAAAAGGTCTCAGGTTAAACAGAAATTCAAAGAAGAAGACAAATTAGAAATTTTACTTGAGCTTTTAGTTGCTACATGTATGATCAAAGGAAAATATAAATTTAAATGCATTCCATCTTCTGCTAATCTGACCAAGTAAAATCAAATGCTTAAGTAACTTAAAAAATATAGTTACTTTTTTTACTAAATCAAAACATTCCTTTTTGTACATGGTACAGACATGACAGGTATGTTTTAAAATTTAACAGTATTTTTGTTTTATCTTTCATTTATCTTTCCAAATTTATCTGATGATTGATTAGTTTTACATATATATTTAAATCTCTTATTTTTAGAGAGATGATTGGGTCGATCCGCGTCATTGCTGCCATTTCTACAAAATACATATTTATTTTATGCATGCATGACAAAAGACGTTAGCAAGTTCCAGTGCTGTGTATTTTTTTTATAAACAGCATTTAATTTGTAATGAATAGATACAATGCATAAAATGTAAATATAAAAGATTGGAAGAGATGATATTACCTGCAGTGCCTGTACTTTGGTAGACTGGGTCTGTATAGAAGTAGACATTCTCCTGGTCTGTGGAGAGAAGTACCTCAGGGGACTTATTTAACTGGTCCCACACCCAGTTATCAGGATTATAATCAATAGAAGTCCAAGCAAAATTTTCAGGCATCTGACCAACTGTTAATGCTAAAATTAAACATAAAAATCTGTTAATACATGCAGCTAGTCATTAACTCTTTGGTGTACTTATCTTCTAATCATTATATACACCACAGACATCACACTATGTTTGTTTATCATCTGATGTAACAATCCACAATAATTAATCATGTGTGAGATCTCTATATCAAATAACTACTTCCATGTTGTTTTACAGCACTTAAACAGGCATACCCAAACACAAGACTAACATGACTTCTCAATCATAGGAAGGAGTGACTTCTTTGTTTTGAAATTGATAAGATAATGATGTTGTTTGCTTTTTTCAAAACTACCTAGATACCCTTTTTTAATGAGAAAATGCGTTATATTTTTATAAAATTGGGAAATTTATAATAAAAGATGAGTTTGACTGGAATTTCAATTTGATCAGTTTATGTTTATAACAGTTGATAACTTACCTAGACGACCAAGAGAAACTTGGTAAATTCTGCCTTCTCAGTTCTTAGTGGCTAACAATGTAAGGGTATGTCCACTTCTGTTTAATCTCAATATACTAATTGTGTGCTTAACAAATGTTAAAGTCTGTCCTGTTTCTTCTGTATAATCAACGTTGTCAATTTAATAATGTGCCAACTCTTTCTGTGAAACAAATAAATAGATATAGGAAGATGTGGTGTGAGTGCCAATGAGACAACTCTCCATCCAAATAACAATTTAAAAAGTAAACCATTATAGGTTAAAGTACGGTCTTCAACTTGGAGCTTTGGCTCACACTGAACAACAAGCTATAAAGGGCCCCAAAATTACTAGTGTAAAACCATTCAAACGGGAAAACAAACGGTCTAATCTATATAAACAAAACGAGAAACGTATGTTTGTCCTATTGAACACATTGATTTGTTTTTGTTCAGATTTTGTATAAGTATATTGGTGTGTTAGCCCAAATAAAAATATATATGTGTGTTTCCTATTTCCCTACCTACCCTATTGTGTATTTTAAGCTTAAAAATTTACTACGGAAAAAAGGCATCAACATTTTTTAAAATTAAAATGAGGATCCTAACCATGCTTACCTAAAGTTTTTTTTTTTAGTAACTTTTCAATAAGCACTGTTAACCTTAGAGTCAGAATTTATCTCCCATACAATGAACAAAAATATTGTAAATAAAAAGAAATTTCCTATCTACCTACATTAAACCTTTTTTTTTGTGTGTTCGTCCTTACAATGTACTGTGAAAAAATAGGGAAGGTAGTTTAATAGGCAATATCATTCTATTTTTGGAACATATTTAGCTGGTTACCACTAGGGAATCAGTATGCCTTTACATTAAATGTTAGTACATACATTTTTATACATCGTAACATAAACATGTACAAATGTATAATAGTGACTTTTAAACATGGATTTTAATTAATAGTATATATTGAAAAGGTTTTTATAACTTTAAAATGATATATAAAATGTATAAAAAGCAGGTAAGATCACAAAGATCGTTTTCACTATAGTATTGGAATTCCAACATGGCAACCAAGGATGACACATATATACCATGTGACGCGACGATAGATGTACACACTTATTGACACTATATTTAAAAGATCTTTATGAAATTACCTGCTTACTGTTAATATTTTTTAAGTTATCAAATACACTTATACATGTAACGTAAAATTATTTTATAATCATTTGTTTAAAAGTTAAAAATTGTTGTTTATTTTAAAGTTTCAAGTGTTGTTCAGTCATTACAAGAACTTATTCTGATAATAACAGTGTTATTGGGTCATTAGCTAGGTTATGAGGTGTATATATTTCCAAGTTTAATTGCAATCAGATGATATTCAATTGATAAACCAGAAGCGGGTACATGTGGCCTACAAATGCCTATTTGGCAACTCATTCCCACATGAGCGGTCAGACAGACACTAGTACTGCCTTTTTTGAAAACATAACAAGATGACTCTATTCTAACACCTTAAGTTTAGAACAAACTGTTTATTCAAGTTTATTTATTTATTTATTTCTCTCATATGTCAAAAATTCCTTCTATGTTATACATGCAGTATGTTAATTCTAAATAGTCCATCAATTTACAACAAAAACAAATAACAAAAATATGGCTAAGTTATGGTGGTCCCAACGTCTTCAGGTGACCCACAAATCAAATTGCCTTTTTGACAGAGACAGTCTTACCTTTCGTAACTATATAATCCCTTAATAATACAAACAAGCAAATAGTTTATACCAGCCGTAGGCAGAATTAAGCTTATCACCAAAATCTGGATATTACTGGTTAACTCGGGTTATATTTCCCCAAACGACCGTCTTTTAGCTAAACCCAACTGAACTAGTTCATTAAATAAAGTAATTAAATTATCAAAAAGAAATATACCTTTGTGCTTACTGTGGAACTGTTTCGCTGACCAACAGCCTGATCAAATTGCTCTGTAATCAATGTGTTTGTTTACAACTATGTCAATGTTTTGGGTGAAGGTCAACAACAATATAATGAATAACGGAAAGACTTCGGCAGTCATAACTAGCAAGAGGGGTTAAAGGGGGTTATTCTTTCTTTCTTTTTTTATCATTCATTTTTTTAGGCAACCATTTTCTATTTTTTTTTTATTTAAGCATCCCATTATGACATATTCTTTATTTTAGTGGCCTTTTCCCCTCTCTATTCCCTATATATCTGTCTTTATTCTGCACTTTTTACCCATTATATTCTCTATTTTGTAAACCCCAACCACACGTGACATATGACGAGTTGTTTTTCTAAAACGTTTTATTTTAAACAACACGTAAAAACAGATAATTTTGGATATTTTTCACAGAATAGAGAATATTGGTACACAAATACGGGAAAAAAATTAAGAATACAGTATTTGTCGCGAAAAAGCATAGGCGAATCTAGAGGGAGGGGGACCTGAGGGGCCCGGGCCCTCCATTTCGTAGGGAAAACATAGTTTGGTTGATTATATATAGGTAATCACTTAAGCATGACTGGAGCCCCCTTTTAGGGCAGTCAATCCCCCCTTTAGGAAAAGTTCTGGATCCGCCACTCAAAAGGTAGATCTCGAGAGCAACATTTCCAGTTTTTGTTCAATCATTAATGAAAAAAGTAAAATCACAAAAATACTGAACTGATGAATATTCAAAACGGACTCGTGACTTGAAGTCCCTAGTTAAATGTTAAAATCAGACGCTCAATCACATCAAACGAATGGATAACTGACTTAGTACAGGCATTTTCTGATGTAGGAAATCACGGGCGGCCTGATAGCCGATTGAATGTCGTTTTAAAGCTAGCTGAACCCATCACTTGTATGACAGTCGCATCAAATTCCATTTAATTGACAACGATGCGTAACAAAATCAAACAGATATTACAGGTAAAAATGTCAATAATACAGAAGTCAACATTGTGCTATAATCCTAATAACTTAAAAAACATACAAATTAACACGTATCAAAGCAGTACAAAATGGCATGTAGTTATGTACATACCAAGCATTGTGTTGAAGGCATTCGAAAGTGAACTTTGCTTTTAAAAAAGCTAAAATGGTTCTGTTTTTTTCTCTTTCAAATTGAGTTAAGAAACATCGATAAAGAATTATATTTGCTTGTGAATAATTCGACTTATTTAAATCCGTATTCATGTCGGAAGCTCCCCCCCCCCCCCCCCCCCCCCAAAAAAAAAAAAGGACTGGCGTAAAACCATTCAAACAGGAAAACCATCATATGTGTTTTTCGTTCATTTTATTGTTCATTAATTAGGCCGTTAGTTTTCTCGTTTGAATTGTTTTACATTTGTTACAACGAGGTCTTTATAGCTGACTATGCGGTATGGGCTTTGATCATGATTGAGGACAGTACGGTGACCTATAGTTGTTAATTTCTGTGTCAGTTGGTCTCTTGTGAAGAGTTGTCTTATTGCCAATCAAACCACATCTTCTACATTGACAATGCAATTACACCAACAAAAAAAGACCAAAAGACAAAACCAGTATACATAAAACATAACATAGAAAACCAAAGACTTTAGCAACACAGACCCGACTTCAAACGGGGGACGATATCAGAGCTCATTTAATAGTGTCAATTGGTCTCTTGTGAAGAGTTGTCTCATCGTCAATCATACCACATTTTCTACATTGACAATGCCATTACACCAACAAAAAAAGACCAAAAGACAAAACCAGTATACATAAAACATAACATAGAAAACCAAAGACTTTAGCAACACAGACCCGACTTCAAACGGGGGACGATATCAGAGCTCATCTATAATAATTCATTGCAAAACATGCAACAAAAGGATTAATATTATCTTCCCGGTGTTTTTTCGTATTTGGACTATACGATTTTCGCAAATGTGTATTTCAATGCACAAAATCAAATTCGTTAGATATATATATAAATATATATATATATTTTTTGTTTGGGCATGTATCATATTTTCCCTCCGGTTTATATGATCCGTTCATCCTATATATTGACTCTTAAAATTCAAGAGTTAATCTAAAAATGAGGGTACTTTCTCTAAAAAATGAGGGTACTTTTTATATGGCCTTCCAAATACCGTTTCGATCCCTAACATCACTGAAGAGACATTTATTGTCGAAATCCGGATAGGGTGTACTAAAGAAATATTGACACCGAATGTTTGTGGCACAACATCCTGTCCACAAGTTAACAATTTTTTTTTTCTGTGACGTATTAAATTTATATTAACATCTTGTGATCAATTTCATTTGGCAATCGTAAATGGCAGTCAGCAGGGTTAAAGAACATCAGTTGTTCGACCTGTTAGTCAAATGCGTTTACTAAAGAAATATTGACACCGAATGTTTGTGGCACAACATCCTGTCCACAAGTTAACAATTTTATTTTTTTTCTGTGACGTATTAAATTTATAATAAGATCCATTTTGTTACAACCTGTGATCAAATTTATTTGGCAATCGCCAATGGCAGTCAGCAGGGTTAAAGAACATCAGTTGTTCGACCTGTTAGTCAAATGCGTTTTGTTTAAATATACTTTTTCACTCTTTTGGTCTTTTGGAAAATGTTGTTTGTGCTGTTTTTAGACCCTTCTACAACGAAATTTGTTTGACATGCACACGTATAAAAATTGCGGTTTTTATCCAACGCAGTCATAGGTTTGAACGTAGTTTTCAATTTAGACTCGTATATATATATATGAGTATATATATGAGCATCCCTAGACAGTTGAAAATTAATAAACCCTAAAATAAAGGACGTGAGCTAAGGCTCCGTGTTGAAGACCGTACTGGCACTCATACCACATTTTCTTATATGTGTATCTATTAAACCTGAGCCATACAAAATGTTTTATTTTCAAAAGCAGTAATTCATGAAAGGATTTTGGGAAGACACCTTTTCCCTTGTAACTGATTATGGGGAGGGACAATGTCATAGGAAAATGGAAAAGACTTTGCATGCAGAGTTTAATAATTCTACAAACAGTTTAAAGATAGTGTTCATTTATATTACAAATGCTTGAAGTAACTGGATCTTTAAATAGAATCAATCATTCTAAATCCATAAAGACGAGCTTTCTCCAAATTACTGACATTTGTATCGTCACTGTTACAGCAATACTCAACCCAACTTTGTAGAAATAGATTAGCTTCTATGAAGCCTGGTTTAATTTGGGGATATGCGCTAAAATACTTCTCATCAAAAGTGACCAATCCCATTGCTTTAAGTGCCTCAATAAACTCTTCTTTAGATATCATATTATCTTTGTTAACATCCGTGATAGATACCAGTACAGACATATGCTTTCTGACGGATTTCTCAAATTCGTTCCCGTCTTTTTGATATTCCTCTGTCTTCTTTTGAACGAATCTATCCTCCGTGATTTTCTCCTCTCCTTTCAAGAAAAAATCTCGAAAGAAATTGACAAATTTGGTCTTGAATTCTGTTGCCTGCTCACCTTTCAGTTTGTTGCTTTCAATAAATCTATCTCTGAAACAGTCAATGTAATAAAGACTAATATGTATTTAGATATACGGCTATATTCGAAAACTTAGCCTCATTTAATGTCTTTGCTATGTCTCAATTCAAACGGTACATACTTGCATATAAAAAAAGAAGATGTGGTATGATTGCAAATGAGACCAAAAGGACTCACAAATTTATTACACCTATAGGTCACCGTACGACCTTCAACAACGAATAAAGCTCATACCACATAGTCAGCTATTATAACAGGCTCCGAAATGACAATCTATTTAACAATTTAAACGAGAAAACTAAAACAGCCTTATTTATGTACACAAAAAAAGAACGAAAAACAAAAAGGGAACACATAAACAAACGATGACCACTGAATTACAGGCTCCTGGCTTGGGACAGGCACATACAAATATAGTGTGGCGAAGTTAAACATGATAGCGGGATCCCAACTCCCACCTTACCTTGGACAGTGGTATAACAGTACAACATACGAATGATCTATGAAAATCAGGTGAAAAAGGCTTATCTATCACAGATGGACAAACATACAAGTGGACGTGGCCAGGTACTTGTACATTTCGACCACAAAAAAACACTATCTTTAGATCTGAGAGTACTCGCCGTTAATTGACAGCTAGTTCAAAGCCACGAACAACTAATAAAAAAAAATCATGCATCTAAGACAAAATGATCAATCCGTACACATCCAACATCCAATCGATATAGTGTAATTAAGGACGTCATAAAAAGTCAGACATATTTTTTTCTTATATACCAATCGAAAGCCTATTGCCTATAGTGTCTGTGTTTTGCCCGCGGCTCTTAAAACATCACACTGTGAAATGTTAGTTAAATCGAGTTCAAAGATTGAAGAGTAGACAGACGAAGATATTTCATAAATGCAACAAAATGCAATATTTAAGTTCTTTTATGATAACGATTTTCTAAATATCAATATAATAATTAAGATAGTTACAAATGGTTCGCAAAATAAGCGGTTATTTGACGCTTTTGCAGTTGCCTGAAATAGCAATACGTACAATTTTCTTTTATTTGATTTTAAGATTCCACATCAATATAAGATTTGGTGAATTATATATAACATACTTACACAAGTTTCGTAAGTTTTTATGTGTCCATTTACAATATATAACAATAATGCGCAATCTTTAAGTTACGCTAAAAAAGAGGGACGAAAGATACCAAAGGGACAGTCAAACTCATAAATCTAAAACAAACTGACAACACCCTGGATAAAAATGAAAAAGACAAACAGACAAACAATAGTACACATGTCACAACATAGCTAAATATACTTACGAAAACAAAAAGGCATCATCAACTGTTAACAAGTTGTCTTTGTTCAGGTCAAAAGTTTTATGCAGTCTTGTCCATTTCTTTATCAGATAAGCGTTCGCCATTCTACGAAATTCTATTATTAACAAAATGTCAGTGTACAAAATGATAGTCAATATTAAGAAGTAATTGTCTATAATATAGTTACAAGATTGTAGAAAAGTTTGTTTTATATATATATATATGAAAATTCACGTGGTTTTCCGTTCCTGGAAGTCTACAAATTTGTGGAAAACTGAATCGGTAGGAACTACATTGTTGATACTTGGCGCATTTTGAATCATGATCTTTACTAACTTGTTTGTCGGTACTCATCTTTCACAGATACTGATCTAGTATATATATTAAAAAAAAAAGGTCAGTTAAGTTATATACTGCAGCTTTAATTGTTTAATTATATCGTCCATATATTCTAGTTAATGAATATGGGATCACCAGATCAGTTTTCAATGCTTCTTAAAATCCGTATAATGTACGTTTTATATTAAAAACAAATTCCATGTAGTCCAATGGAATTAATTATCAAATTGTAGGCCAAATAACTGAGCTATTTCATTACGTGAAAAATAGAATATAAGGATATCAATACTATAAAGTTGATAAAACCTACAGGAATATGATTTTCAAAGAATTTTTTTTCCATTTACATTTCGTAACCGTATTGTTGAATATCATTTTTTTTATATGCACTTGACTTTTAAACAAAACTTTTCAAATTTTCAAAAAAACATTTCGATATACTAAGGATTTCCTTTCCAAGGATTATAGTTTGCATTTGCTGTATTTTACCAACTATTGAAATCTTTTGGAACCTTGCCGTTTTAACTTTTTTCGATTTAAGCGACACTGACTAATCTTTTGTTGACGAAAAGCGCGTCTTCCGTACATAGTATTAATTCTGGTTTCAAACATGAATTTATTAACAAAACACTAGCGTTTATGCGTCACTGGTGGTGAAAAAAGTATCGGAAAATCCACTTTAATCTAATATGAAGTATTGTTCACTATTTAACGTGAGACAATGTTTTTAATGCATACATATTAAAGGTTGCATTATGTATAACCAAAAAAATCTTCAGGTAACAGGAGAAGTGAAGGATGCCATTTTTTAATTTTGAAATCTAAATCAACTACAATTTACACAGCAACAATAACATTACTGACAAAGGAAATATATAATGGATGATTTCGTCAATAATAAAATTAACGGTACCAATTTTCTTGCACCAGATGCGCATTTCGACAATACATGTCTCTTCAGTGATGCTCGTGGCCAAAATATTTGAAATCCAAAGCTTATATGAAAGATGAAGAGCTCTAATCCAAAATGTCCAAAAATTATAGCCAAATCCGTGACAGTAATCAGAGCTTTGCATGAGGGAGATACATTCCTTAATCTATAATAATTTCTAAAATGATACTCAATCTCCATATGCTACACAACTTGATATGGAACATCGCATGTGTCTTATAAGTAAATAATTTAAATTCATTAAACCGATTGAATCAGTTATATCAGTTTCAGGGTATTCATGTTTCACCAATTTTGAAAAAAATGACTTTATGTTAAACCAATAACAGGCATGCTTTAGACATACTTAGCACGTATAGTATGTCATCATGTGTATTGAAATTTATTAACTATTTCCATCAAATACTCATATCATTATAATAACAGATAATTCGGTCAATATAAGTTGATTTAAAATTATAGTTAAAGGACAATGACAGTTCTTTTTCGGTCCAGATATCAAATTGTACTTTAGAATTCACATTTGTAATCCACTAATATATATCATACCTATAATGATTATGAATGTGTCCTCCTACATAAAGGACAAAGACAGAAGTTCACACATTTCAAATTTGGAGGGTTACATTAAAAAATACACTAGTAAACTTGGTTCGTCCAGGTAAAAAGAAGTTGTCCTGACTCATGAGAACTGTTTATCCATAGGAATATTTTTTCGACTATATGCATTTACGGAACGTAAAATAAGATTTGTCGTTCTCTACTGTTTTGTCTATAATTGACGGGATCAATTGTTGTCTGTTTAATGGCATACAACAACATTTCGGTTGAATTTTTATATGAAAATTGGCATACAAGCAGTTTCACTTGGTCAATTCCAATATGTATTAAAAAATATACCTTCATTTGCTAATTAGTATACTTAGAGATAAATGGGGTAAAAGTTTTAGACATTTACCTTAAACTACGTTTTTTTTTACATTTATATCCTATGCATAGACATATAATTTTTTTTTATTCAAAAGATAAACACATATTATGTAGATACAAGAAGATGGTATAAGTTCCAATGAGACAACTGTCATATAAAAACTGTTATAATGACGAAATATCCGTTAATTGAACTTATCGCATGTTTTATCACTCGAAAAAGCCCGGAACTACACTCGAAAAAAAAAAATGGACCAAATCACTCGAAATACCACGATCCTAACCGGACACTATACCTACCGTGCAGACAAACTGTTGAAATGTCGAGAACTGAATAGAGAGCGAGACAGAGTTTACATGTCAAAATTCTGATTGTTAATAAAATAGCAATTGAGTCGTTTCTCTGTTATACTTTAAGAATATTTGATGTATTTAAATATTTAAATGAATCGATTCTCATGTCAGAATAAAGATTTTGAATTTGGTTAGTTTTGATTTTTGTCGTTAAATAGGTATGGTCCGTTTCGGTGAAAAAAACACAAAGTTAGTGCTTCATATCCGGTTGTATACGGAAAAGTATCTAAACATATTATCTTGAATTTAATTGTTGTAGGAAATTAATCCCACATTTTATTGCCGTATAAAACTTCATAGTCATAAACATATATATTGGGTGTTTCAAGCTTATGTTTTTTTTTTAATTTTGTGATTCTATAGAATATTTTTAAACTTAAGTTAAGGTTACATGGTAACTAACGCAGTAACAAAGGGATTAACATGTGCTTATTTAAATTCTACGTATGGATATTATATCTTGTATCTGTGTTATGAATATTACTTTCACCATGTTCACTGTCTATTTTTTTTTGGTGATGTCCATTCGTCGTGTCTTTACGTTATTGTATTATTGTGCTAAGGTATTTGCTTTGTATTTTTGTTATTCATTTTTTCTAATGTGCTTTTTTATATGTCTTTTTTGTTCTTCTTTGTAACATATTTGCTTTTTTGATAGACTAAGTGATGAAGATTATAACACAATGTTGACTGCCTTATCCCTATTTTTACAATGAGTTTTGTTTACACATCGTTTTCAATATAATAATATTTTGTGCGACTGTCATACTATTAAGAGGTTTAGATAGCTATTAAACGAGGTTTCATCCTCCATTTTCTTAATTAATTTCTTTATTAATTAAGAAAATGCTCGTACCAAGTTAGGAATAGACATTTGTTATCCATTCGGTTGATGTGTATGAGCTTTTGATTTTGACATTTAGATTAGGGACTTTCCGTTTTGAACTTTCTTCGGATTTCAGTATTGTCGAGATTTTACTTTTTATTCAGATCCTGCGTCTGCTATCCGTAGTTTGTTCACTTGTCATTACAAACCCGATGATAAGTTAAATTAAGTAGGTCACATTCATGAAATACAATACTAAGTACACAAATACAATCTCAGTTGAAACCAACCATACAAATGTATGTTCTTTAGCCATCAATCCACAGGTTTTCTTAGTTTTAATGCTGAAATTATTTGAACAAACCAGGACCATAAAAATCGGTTATGTGGGTTTGTTTTATTTGTGGAAACATTTATATTACGATTCGGTTTTAATTTCTTGCAACTTTGGATGGGGCAACGCCTTAATTGGCAATATGAAAAAAATACAGTTAAAGAGTTTGATAAAGTTTTATAAAAATATTAGGATACAATTTTCATTCTAATGACATATGATTGAATAATAAAAGAAAATTAAAACTTAAATAGAATCTATAATTCTAAATCCATACAGACGAGCTTTCTCCAACTGACTGACATTGCCCTCAATGCTGTTACAGCAGTACTCAACCCAACTTTGAAGAAACAAATTAGCTTCTATGAAACCAGGTTTAACTTGCGGATATGCATCAAAATATTTGTTATCGAAGGAGACTAGTCCCATTGCCTTTAGTGCATCTACAAACTCCGCTCTGGAGATGGAATTATCTTTGTTAACATCTGTGATGGATACCAGGACAGACATATGCTTTCTGACGGATTTCTCAAATTCTTTACCATCTCTGTTAAATGCCTCTCTCATCTTATTAACGAAACCTTCTTCTGTCATTGTTTCTTCTCCTTTTAGGAAAAAACCTCGAAACCACTCTAAATATTTTGTCTTGTAGTCTGCAGCTTGTTCACCCTTCATGTTGTTGCTTTCAATAAATCTATCACTGAAACAACCACAGCAATAAAGGTAATAACAATATATAATCATATACATCAATATTGGTTATGCTCCATGTATCGTTTTATTTCACAGTGGATATGTTTCCTACGTACATTTTTACATACTTAAGGATTTGTCAATAGGGTTAAACTCATACTCGTAGCACAGGAGATACATACAGAAGTGATATTAAGAATCATTACTTGAATCGGCTAAACAACAGTTAATCAAGAAACATTATCGCATTTTGACGCTATTGCTGTATATCACAGAGGTTCCTGTAAAATTTTAAGGCCACAGTAGAAAATATCTGATGCCACAATAAAAAAAGGATTGTATGATGTTAAAAGTTCAAGGGGTGCCGATTCGTTGGTCAACCGGCGCAGATGTCCAAATAGCGATAAGTTGTATTGTTTATAGTCAGCGTAATAACATGCATTTTAACGATAAATCTTTGAAAAAACTGAACTCCGAGGAAAATTCAAAACGGAAAGTCCCTTATCAAATGGCAAAATCAAACTAAAGCTCAAACTCAAATTCTATTATATTGGCAACGATGCATGAAAAAAACAAACATACATAATGGATGAAACTGTCAAAATTAGGGGTACAGCAGTCAACTCAATGTTAAAATTTCAGGGACTGAATTTTCGGCTCTCCCTTGACACCATTTACGAGTATGGTCTAAATGAATCGATGATAGTCCGTCGGAAAGGGAAGATAAATGGCTGGCCCGTGTTAAGAGAGAGCCATATCTCTTGCACGTATAAGATACCCTTGTAGATTTCGAAAAAGAGCAAGCTAATGCCGCTACAAGTCAGCACCCACACCCGTAAAGTCGAAAGGAATTAATATAGCTTGCAAAACTTGTTTCCCAATCCACTATAAATAAATATGTTTAAACTTATAATCTTAATCACAATAAAAAGAAACACATATAAAAAGAGGCACACATAGGCATATATCAAAACAACACCATTCATTGCTTTTTCGTGGACTGAAGTCGTCTTATCTCCAAATTAACCAATTATGTATTATTCCCTATTATAAATGACAGTTTATCTTCAAAAAGAATATGCATGGCGCATAATACCGGTAGGTAATGAATTCATAGCAGAGAGACATTTGACAAATCAAATGGACCCGTTCAGTATATTTTTAAAAAACATTGTTTGGTGAGCAACTCAAATAGTAGTGTAAAAAGCTAAGAATAAGCAAAAGTTTTGTTCTTATTGCATACCTTCTTTTAAGTTTGTGACTTGAATGAAGATTTTGAAGACGATTTTTGAATTTGAAACAAAACAAAAAATACATATATGATAGACATCGCTGGTTGAATAAATATCATCATAACATTTTGATTGCAATATTTAACTATGTGAGGCATGTTGTTTAGAACTTAAAAAAGTATATTGAGTCAAACATCTGAATGACCAGCTTGTATATCGTTAGGATTATGTAAATTGAAATAACTAACATTTTTTTTGATTTAGAAGAGAATTGGACGTATCTTCGACAATCTTCACTTTTGAAAAACAAAATAAGGTATATATGAAATGTATTTCAAGTTCTTGAGTCAGGCATTCCAACTAATGGATTAAGCATTTTAAACAATATTGCTTATCGGGTATTCCGATTGAAAAACAACATATTTTTCAAGAATAGAGTGAAAAGTAAAAACAGTCAGGCTTCTTGAATGATACAAAATGTTTGTAGCAGACAACCTAAAACAAGCTAAAATGCAAACAATTTGCTTGCTTGCTATGTTTTTGTTGCGTTTGAATGCTATTTCGTTACATTAACAAACACTTAGATATCGCATGCGAGTTTGTGTATTTGGCAAAACTTTTAGGAATTTTGGTCCTCAATGCCCTTCAACTTCGTACTTTATTTGGCCTTTTTAACTTTTTTGGATTCGAGCGTCGCTGCTGAGTTTTTTGTAGACAAAACGCACGTCTGGCGTATATAAAAAATTTAGTTCTGGTATCTATGATGAGTTTATTGATTACCATTAATATACTTACGAAAACAAAATGGCATCGGCAATAGTTAACACGTTGTCTTTGTTCAGGTCAAAAGTTCTATACAGTCTTGTCCATTTCTTTATAAGAAAAGTGTTTGCCATCCTAGGGAAGATAAAAGTTAATACTATAAAAATCGTTAAAGTAAAATGTAAGGGCTAAACAAGAATTTGTCCAAAGTACACGGATGCCCCACTCACACTTTAATTTTCCATGTTCAGTGGACCGTGAAATTGGGTAATTTGGTATATCAAAATTAGAAAAATTATATATGATACACAGGGAACATGTGTATAAAGTTTCAAGTTAATTGGAATTCAACTTCACTAAAAACTACCTTGACCATAAACTTTAACTGGAAGCGGCACAAACAGACGACTGGACGAACGGTTGGACGCGCAGACCAGAAAATATAATGGTCATCTACTTTGATAGGTGGTTCATACTAATACTAGTAATTGTATAAGACTTAACTACAAAATTGTTTTACTTTATGGAAAGTTATCATGTACATCTTATTAGGTCTTTCCACTTTTCTGTGGAAAGACCTATTGTTTTTCTTCTGATTATTTTTTTTTTTTTTTTTTTCTTCCGCCTAATTTTGTTCTTGAAATAAACATTTGTTTCGCAATATGTCGCTTAGATATTTGGTATATGATATCGAACAGTTTATGTGCTTTTGAAATTTACCCTGCGTAAACGAATACTTTTCTTTGTAGGAGTTATCTCCCCAAACACTGTTTTCCTTGTTAGCGCATCTCCTTCGCAACCGTAAAAGATTAAGACAAATTTATTTTACAAAATTGCTCGTTATATCCTTCGCATGATTTGTCCTATTTTGACCGAAGCGATATGACCGCTCCATATGAGAGTTATTTCCCCTTATTCATCTGATATAAGTGATATTGAATTTCTATCTTATAAATCATAAGTGATAGAGACCTAGGATCTTTTGATTTGAGGTCCTTGGTCCCAAAAAAAAAAAATAGGTCAAGGTCAAAGGTCAAGGTCATATTCTAATTTTTGAATTTGGCTTATTTCCACTAATTTCCAGAAACCGTATAAGATATCGACAAATTGTTTTTTCTAAATTGTGAGTTGCGACATGTCGTAACACGTAAATTTTGATTGCAAGGGTATGTTGAACTTAAAAGTGAGTTTTCTCCCCTCTTGTATTTAAAATACGCGTATGGTGATATAACTGATTAACCATATATAATTAAGACCTATGGTCTTTTGATTTTAGGTCCTTGGTTTATGACCTTGAAATTGATCTCAAGGTCAAAGATTAATTTGACGTTCTAGTTTTTGACCTTTGCTTTCAGCTCATATGTTTACATGATATAGCCATGAGACTTTTGGCAAAAGGTATCAAACCATTTAACCTTGAAAAAAAATAACAGGAAGTGACCTTGTGTAAACCGGAAGTAGCTATTTTTTGTACTTTATTAATAAAAAAAGTATATAGAACCAGATCTTTTTGGAATCACTGTCAATTAAATATTCAAATATTATCGGAAGTAACATTTTTCAAACCGGAAGTAACAAATTATCTCCCTTATTTAAAAAAAATGTATAGAAACCATATATTTCTGGAATCAGCGTACAATAATCTATCAGTTGACGATTGAAATGACAATTAACCGGAAGTGACCTTGTGTAAACCGGAAGTAGCTATTTTTTGTACTTTATTAATAAAAAAGTATATAGAACCAGATCTTTTTTGAATCACTGTCAATTAAATATTCAAATATTATCGGAAGTAACATTTTTCAAACCGGAAGTAACAAATTATCTCCCTTATTTAAAAAGAATGTATAGAAACCATATATTTCTGGAATCAGCGTACAATAATCTATCAGTTGACGATTGAAATGACATTTTAAACTTAATTTTACAACTTTCATATTAAAATACATTGTTTTCAGTGGAAAGACCTTCAATTGTTCTCTGAACAATTGGTTTTTAATTGCATTTTATTTTTGTACTTGTGAACTGCAATTTACTACGAAGCTCAAAAAGAAAATTAAGTGTTTTGACACGATAGGTGTCCCCTGGTAGAAATGCATCACCCATCATACAAATGCATACTCAGTCAAAATGTCGGGTAGGACAAAAAAACTGTTTGTTATTTTTCTCTGTTTTTGATCGGTAGTGAAAGGAGTTTTAGTTGACTGTAAGTTCGCGAATTTCCTTCAAATAGTTTTTACTTCTAATTCATGTTGTGTTACCTATTGTACAAGTTTTATACTGCTTTCTTACTATTTTCCTAAATATAGTAACACAGCTATTTTTTGTGCAATGTCAATTTCATCATGGAACACTTTATTTAACACCCAGTGGTTCATAAAGGGAGGAAAATAAGTTTGAAATTTGTTTAACACTTATATATCTATCAATGTATTTATTTAAGTTGCAGTATAAAAACAATATTAGGTCACTGTAATAAATATACAACTTTTTTTTTGTACTCGCCCTTACCAAGTTTCTATGCCTCATACAAAAAAGTATATATTTTTCCAATAATGACCTAATATTGTATATTGTTTCTGTGAAAAGTCCTTTACACATATTATACAGCTTATCAAGATAAAAATAGTGGCGAAAGTTTTCATAAGGATAATCAAAATTGATAAGTTTAATTGGAATTTACAATAAAAAGTTAAATACGAACGACGATAAAAAGACAAATAAGTGCACATAGCATTGCATATATACTAAAAACTGACCAACATGAACTTGTTTATCTCTTGTATATCATTTGCCTAAGGATATTTATTGATGATAAGAACGTTTGAATCATGTCAATTTAACAGGTGCTCAACATTCCTGTATATTGGTCTGTTATAGACCTATGGTGTGTTGACCTGGAGTGTCATTGATATGGTGATAATTATAACTTAATAAAATTAACGGTACCAATTTTCTCGCACCAGATGCGCATTTCGACAATACATTTCTATTCATTGATGCTCGTGGCCAAAATATTTGAAATCCAAAGCTTATATAAAAGATGAAGAGCTATAATCCAAAAGGTCCAAAAAGTATAGCCAAATCCGTGAAAGGAATCAGAGCTTTGCATGAGGGAGATACATTCCATAATTTATAATAACTTCTAATATTTTATAACAGCAAATTTTAATAACACAAAAATCCGTACGTTCATGCCAGTACCGAAGTACTGGCTGCTGGGCTGGTGATACTCTCGGGGACTAATAGTCCACCAGCAGAGGCATCGACCCAGTATTAACTGTTTATAATATTATGAAGTATTTGAAATACTACGACATTTCTACCTCAGGAATACATTACCTTAGCTGTATTTCGCAAAACTTTTAAGAACTTTTGGTTCTCTATGCTCTTCAACCATGTCACCATCGTACTTTATTTGGCCTTTTCATACTTTTTTTTATTCAAGCGTCACTGATGAATCTTTAGTAGACGAAACATGTGTTTAACGTAAATTCTGAATTTCAATCCTGGTATCTATGTTGAGTTAGTTTATATCAAAACTAGGTCAGCAATGTTCTTTATAATCGTGACTTTAAAAACTATTCTTGTGTATTCAGTTCTTTTGTACGGACATCATAAATAAAATATTGTTTAAGATAAGTTATAATTTTTTTTGAAGCACGTTCAATTAGTTTTGAATAATTATCACTAAAGAAATGTCATTTTTATTAGTATGCCTTATTATATATTTCCATATTAATTTTGATATTTCAATAAAATATCAATCATTGATAGAGTTCAACAAATCTTATGGGAATCATAGTTATGAATATAAATCAAGTTTAATTCGTCGTAAAACTACTCGATAATTTCATTAGTGACAAATAAGAATATAGAGGTCATTCAAACTTTTTCCATAAATAAACTTAAACGATAAAACAAAACAATCAATGAATGCAGAGAGTAAATGGAGAAAAGTTTAGAAGAATTACAAAATGCTTGAATTTATAAAATATTGTACCATATCAAACTCAAAACTACAATTGATGGTTTTTGGTAAATGGTGAAACATTTATCTCAACATTTGAAGCATCTCTAGGTCCAAATACCAAAAATCTTTAGGCGAAACTGTGCATCTCGAACACAGACTAATTCTTTGTTTTCGCCAGAATTGCTTTCTTTAAAAAAACAATGCTAATTTAAGCTTAACTTAAAATCTTTAAATCACAAGTCTTCTGGGTCATAACTTGACACAACATTTGCAATTCACTTCATGCATGCTACACTTTAAAAAAATCCAAGATAAACAAAATGTTTATTGACCAAAAATCTTTGATAGGACTTTATGTATTGGTCTTTTGTTAAGTTTAACTCTTTAATGTTTCAATTTTATTGCTGGCAGATCAGTATTTGGAATGACGAGCATATGACCTAGATTCATAGCAGATCAGTACATGGAATGAGGAGCATCTGACCTAGATTCATAGCAGATTAGTATACGAAATGACGAGCATCTGACCTAGATTCATGGCATATCAGTATACGTAATGACGAGCATCTGTCAACTTGAACATGATAAAATGTTCAATCCAATTGTGTCAAGACTAATCTTCAATATCTATCCTTAGGCAAATGATCATGACTAATACTAATATTTCATATTTTTTATTTAATCTTCATCATATTAATTATGACCTCTCTTGTTCATAATTCCTTGATAACTTCATTTTGATGGAAAAATATATACAAAAAAACTCCGAAAAACTTTACAATACATACTATCTATGATGATCTTTTTCTTTTGGACTTTTAACTATATTTTTGTCTTATGGGAGAACCTCTCGATGAAAAATCAACAAAGTATTTTCCTAATTAGAAAAATATAGACAACGATTCACCAAACACTACACAGAACACTAAAGACAACGATTTAACCAAACACTACACAGAACACTAAAGACAACGATTCAACCAAACACTACACAGAACACTATAGACAACGATTCACCAAACACTACACAGAACACTTAAACAACGATTCACCAAACACTACACAGAAAACTATAGACAACTATTCAACCAAACACTACACAGAACACTAAAGACAACGATTCAACCAAACACTACACAGAACACTATAGACAACGATTCAACCAAACACTACACAGAACACTAAAGACAACGATTCAACCAAACACTACACAGAACACTAAAGACAACGATTCAACCAAACACAACACAGAAAACTATAGACAACGATTCAACCAAACACTACACAGAACACTAAAGACAACGATTCAACCAAACACTACACAGAACACTAAAACAACCCTTCAACCAAACACTACACAGAACACCAAAGACAACTATTCAACCAAACACTACACAGAACACCAAAGACAACCCTTCAACCAAACACTACACAGAACACTAAAGACAACTATTCAACCAAACACTACACATAACACTAAAGACAACGATTCAACCAAACACTACACAGAACACCAAAGACAACCCTTCAACCAAACACTACACAGAACACCAAAGACAACGATTCAACCAAACACTACACAGAACACTAAAGACAACTATTCAACCAAACACTACACATAACACTAAAGACAACGATTCAACCAAACACTACACAGAACACTATAGACAACTATTCAACCAAACACTACACAGAACACCAAAGACAACGATTCAACCAAACACTACACAGAACACCAAAGACAACCCTTCAACCAAACACTACACAGAACACTAAAGACAACGATTCAACCAAACGCTACACAGAACACTAAAGACAACGATTCAACCAAACACTACACAGAACAATAAAGACAACGATTCAACCAAACACTACACAGAATACCAAAGACAACGATTCAACCAAACACTACACAGAACACTAAAGACAACTATTCAACCAAACACTACACACAACACTAAAGACAATGATTCAACCAAACACTACACAGAACACTAAAGACAACCCTTCAACCAAACACTACACACAACACTAAAGACAACGATTCATCCAAACACTACACAGAACACTAAAGACAACCCTTCAACCAAACACTACACAGAACACCAAAGACAACGATTCAACCAAACACTACACAGAACACCAAATACAACCCTTCAACCAAACACTACACGGAACACTAAAGACAACGATTGAACCAAACACTACACAGAACACTAAAGACAACAGTTCAACCAAACACTACACAGAAAACTATAGACAACCATTCAACCAAACACTACACAGAACACTAAAGACAACCCTTCAACCAAACACTACACAGAACCACAGAACACTGTAGACAACGATTCAACCAAACACTACACAGGAAACTATAGACAACCATTCAACCAAACACAACACAGAATACCAAAGAAAACCCTTCAACCAAACACTACACAGAACACTAAAGACAACGATTCAACCAAACACTACACAGAACACTAAAGACAACGATTCAACCAAACACTAAACAGAAAACTATAGACAACGAATCAACCAAACACTACACAGAACACTTAAGACAACGATTCAACCAAACACTACACAGAACACTAAAGACAACGATTCAACCAAACACTAAACAGAAAACTATAGACAACGAATCAACCAAACACTACACAGAACACTTAAAACAACGATTCAACCAAACACTACAAAGCACACTATAGACAACGATTCAACCAAACACTACACAGAACACTAAAGACAACTGTTCAACCAAACACTACACATAACACTAAAGACAACGATTCAACCAAACACTACACAGAACACTAAAGACAACCATTCAACCAAACACTACACAGAACACTAAAGACAACCATTCAACCAAACACTACACATAACACTAAAGACAACTATTCAACCAAACACTACACAGAACACTATAGACAACGATTCAACCAAACACTACACAGAACACTAAAGACAACTATTCAACCAAACAGTACACAGAACACTAAAGACAACGATTCAACCAAACACTACACAGAACACTAAAAACAACCCTTTAACCAAACACTACACAGAACACCAAAGACAATTATTCAACCAAACACTACACAGAACACCAAAGACAACCCTTCAACCAAACACTACACAGAATACCAAAGACAACCCTTCAACCAAACACTACACAGAACACTATAGACAACGATTCAACCAAACACTACACAGAACACTAAAGACAACTATTCGACAATTAAAAATTTAAAAAAAATATTTAACAGAAATACCAAATAAAAAAAATCATGGTGCGTTGAAACACAAACAAAAACTGTTTATGATTCAGAAGTTTTTGACTGCAAAGAAATGTATGATTAATTTCCTTTAACTGTCAATTTCAAAGGAATTTATTTTCGACCCTTTTCAATATGCAACCAGATGTGACGTTCTATGAGTACTACACATAACACAACACACATACTGCATTTATCCGTTTAAACGTAAGCGTTTAATTACAAAAATCCGGTTTAAATTTCTGAACCTATTTTTTTTTTGTGTACATGTTACGATACACCTAGGCCTTATGTTAATTACTTTAATTCATAGAAAGTTTGATTATACAATGTAAACAGAAAGACGCGCCATTGATAAATTTATACAGTCGAATTAAAAGAAATTTTCTGTTTCCTGTTCACAATTGTGTTATTTTGACTGGGTATGAGTTTGCATGGCCAGTGATGCTGGATATCATGCAGTTCTTTTCCGATCGATTCGTCATTAATGTTACAAAATAATGAATTATAAACTTTTAAAATCTTTATATAGATTAAAAGCAATACTAGAAGTAATCATTAAAAAACATGGATTCCACATGCTCAATACCTTAATTTGGCGAATATAATGTGTCATTTTAGTACAGGAGGGCGAAAGATGTTAAAGGGACAGTCACACTCATAGATAGAAAAAAAAATGACAATGCCATGGCTAAAAATTGAAAAAAAACTAACAAACAATAGTAGTACAGAAGACACAACATCGAAAACTAAATAATAAGCAACACGAACCCCCACCAAAATATATAGTAAACTAATTAGATTTGTAAAATCGATTGTTTCAGTCGTATTGGTTCTAACTTAAACGAGGGACGAAAGATACCAGAGGAACAGTCAAACTCAAAGATCGAATATAAACTGACAACGCCATGGCTAAAAATGAAAATGACAAACAGACAAACAATAGTACTCATGACACAACATAAGGAAAAAAAGCAACACGAACCACAACCAAACTTGGAGTGATTAATCTATCATAATGACTGAATAAGGGTATTATACTGGTTGATTTGCTTCAAATACATAAAGATTGTCATTCATATACAAGTTATAAACAATTTCAATTAAATGGACATGTTAAATGACAAAATAGCTAAATTAAAAACTATAATAAAAAGAAAAAGAAGATTCATTTACAGTCCCAATAAACCGTATCGCTAATCCCGGTTGACCTGGCCGCTTTAACTTTGACGCATACAACAATCACTTTTCCATTGTGGCGTCAGATATTTTGTTTTATGAAGTCAAAGTTTAACGGGCACCTGTGTGATATCCAAAAATTGCGGACAAATAGCGATAAGGTGTATATCAAACATAAGATCGTCCATCCTCCACTTCGGAAAAAAATACACGAGTTTAGAGTTAAAGTTGTATCATATATTGAGTATGATCTGTTTAATATAAAGATGAATTGATGACAACAATAATTCCCTCCTTCCTTATCATGTACACAGATGCACACCGACATATAAGTAATTTGAAGACTTACCTTTATAAAAATACTGCTGATTTCGGCTCTTTATGGTTAAAATTATTTGTTCTGCACTGATATTTATACCTTAAGTAGTCTGATGTTGTATGCATCAATACATAATTTACCAATAACGATAATAATTATAACCGTAACCACAGCTTAGTTAGATTAAGCGTTTATATTTTATTAATCAATTAAAAATTCAACTTTTATATATATCCAATATTAGGTCAATGTCAGAAAAATATAAACTTTTTTGTATGAGGCTGGACTGGGGAAAGGCGAGGTTCTTCCGTGTCCTTCCCCAGTTTTGTGCGGAATACAAAAAAGTTTATATTTTTCTGACATTGACGTAATATTGTTTTTATATTGCAACTTAAATAAATGCATTGATAGCTATTTAAATCGTAAAACTAATTCTCATCCTTTTAGGAACCCCTGATTGTGGGAAGAGTGATCCATAATGAAATTGACATTGCACAACATATCGCTGTGTTACTATATTTAGGAAATAAACACAACTAATTGAAGTATACACCGTTTTATAGGTGAATGTAATAGCAAAAACAATATTCAATGTAAACTATAACAGTAAAAAGCACTGCCCACACCACACATGTATTTAATGTAGACAAATCAACCTAGTTTGAACAGCGGTATATATATACTTTGCCTGTTATAAAGTTAAGCCATCTATTTGTTCTTATTAAGGAGCCTTTATTTTTCTAGGAAATAAAAAATATTACGTTGTAGTTGTATATCATATAAAATACACCAATAACAATTGCCTTTGTATTATGGCTGTTTAAAGAGAAAAAAAACATATGCGTTTTTAATAGAATGACGTTTAAAAGCTAGATATTATTTACCAAACAAATCACAAAATTTGGTTTGTCGACCAATGCCTACTTGATACCTAAATATATATACTTTATTACTCCATATAAGGAACAGGATCTGCTTACCCGTCCGGAGCACCTGAGATCACCTCAAGATTTTTGTGGGTTTGTGTTGCTAATTCTTAAGTTTTATATGTTGTGTCATGTGTTCAATTGTTTGTCTGGTTGTCTTTTTCATTTTAGCCCATGGCGTTGTTAGTTGATATTTCGATTTTTGAGTTTGACTTTCCCTTTGGTATCTTTCGTCCTTCTTTTATAACCTTTCCTTCTCGGTCGACGACAAAAAATAGACTCTAGAAATTTTTTTGAGTAACGTACTATTGTTGAACTATAGAAGGATGTTCAAACACGATGTTTTTCCGATAATGTCAACATCGTCATGAATCCTGTAACTCCTGTACCGTGTCATTATCTTGTTTACATTGTTTATATAGTAGACATAACCATCTTGACAACAGTTGGTTAACATCGTGTTAATAATGTATATAGAGTATATGTCTTTCTGTTTTCATCGTGGACATTGTGAAAATAACAATAGCTAGCAAATATGGCGTTTATATTGTACTTGGAGTATTCTTTTAAAATTGTTTACGTCGTAGACATTGCGTTGTTGACAAAATCATCTTTGTCTACACTTGGACTCGAAACCGGGAACTCTGTGTAACAAGACAGTGCGTTTACCGACTGATAAATTCTTCGTTAGGTCAGTCGGTTAACGCACAGCCTTGTAATACAAATGTCCCGGGTTCGAGTCCCTGTGGAGACAAAGATGATTTTGAAGGATGAATCATGCTCTCCGGTTACAGTGTATATGAAAATGTAGGTGACTTATTGGATTAATTTGATTTAAAAAAAGAATCGTAGGTTGTTTCACAATATATGTATCAGCTGGATAAATATTTTAATCATTACAAGAATATAATTTTCTAAATTATATGTGTACCTTATTTAAAATGAGCATGATGATTATCAAGTTAATGATATGTTTAATGTGTAACATACTGAAAGTGGGATGTAATATGTCATTTGTTCTGGTGTTTTTATTTTTACAAAATGGTATGTGTTAAGTTTCTTATAGTTAACCCTTAATTATAATTGTTAACATGATTGATATACAGCTCAACAAATAAAACTGTTAACATTGAAATGTCCCTCTAATAATCATTCTTGAATACAAACAATAAGAATATCATTTATCACGGTTTGAACTAAATAATTGCTAGGTAACATACGTTCAAATATTCTCGGGGTAACAATCTACTATATCACCCTCTCAGCTATATGATATCTACATAATGACATCCGTTAGTTACACAAATATGACGGAAAGGCACATACAGGAAACCTTTAAGTTCATAACTATTAATACGTCAGAGGAACTTTAATGTTCATTGTAACTGTCGAAGTCTTATTTATATGTTTGGAGGTAGGATTGTAAACTGCCCAGTATAGGACAGAAAACTATCGGGTGGCTTACATTATTCAAGTATTCATTTGACTTATAATCAAAGCTCGAATGCAAACTAAATCAGCATCGAATGTTAACTTTAAAAAGCATAAACACTTCTTTAAGACGTTCCAAATCTTGCCTTATTTATATGTGTAAGAAAACCGTAATGTTTAACAATATTTGAAAATTTAACAACATACATTTACCTAACATGAATGCATCAACAATTGTTATGAGTGTATAGAAATGTAATGGACTATTTGACTAATCGTATATGTAACTCTTGCTGGATGCTGTAATTGAGACCATAGTTTCGTTGATAAATTGTTTTTATATTTGTCACAAATCCAGATGAATTGCAACTATGATGTTATTTAAAACATGCAAATTATGTTGACAACAAATCAGCAGACACAAAAATGACAAACAACGTAATTAACAGCGGATTTTAATATATATCATAGTATTTAGAATAATAACGATAATAAACGGCTTCGTATTGTAATAATGGTATAACAATAAATGTTCAAACGAGATGGAATTTAAAGGGTACGAGGAACTGTAATAAGATATCAGTTTTGCTATATAAAACAACATAAATACGTTCAAGTGTGCCTCGATAAACGCCTTTACATTCCAATTAAATTTCGGAAAGAAGGCTTCATTTCTAAAATACCTTGTTAGGGGTATACCATGTAAATATATTCTCACTAAATAAAATTCTGTATATAAATACACATATATAATTATGTATAAAAATCGTATCAGAAAGTATGTGTAATTGTACTGGTTATACATTTAATTAAAAGTCTTGACAGACTACTTTTTTTTCGTAATTTTGAAATATACATGTATAAAATTGATCATGAGCACGACGTCCAAATGAATATTTTTTAAGAATTCACCAAAAATGTGCCTTACACAATCTCCACAAATTTAATAAAGATGCATTACATTCTTAAATGGGCACTTGCTGTCAAATTAAATTTCACCGATTTGACTCAAATTCTCATATTTGTTTTAAAACACACACAACCATATATATTTGATGACAATAGACTGTCGGCATTCCAATGGGAACCAATTGTGCCCCTTTTTTGCCGACTTGATCCTTTATTATTATGAGCCTGACTTTATATAGGAACTTCTTAGGAAAGAAGATAAGTCGTAAGCAATATCCTTTAACTTCACTTTGCGCTATATAATCGTGTTCTTTCACTAACAATTCCAAATTTGATAACTATGTTGAACGCATCAATCCCATCTAACTAGAGATAAAGAGTAAACAGATACAGTTAAGTCTGCCCTACATATAGAAAGTGACAATGCAGGTAGATTGAAAACAAAACTTTACGACAAAAGAGATGAATTCAGCTTCCGAATTTTGAACTGTACTATGTAGCAACATTCCAGCAGCGCCTGCGTACATAGTTTATATACAGAAAATCCCTTATCATGCATGCAACATATACTCTTTAGAGCTTCTAGCTGTCCTTTAACCCAACACAACCTAATTATTTATCCTGTATTGATGACAATTCTACAAGAAATTCGTCAAGCATTGCATTCGCTCCCGGTTTCAATCCTTAGGGAACTCTTGCAACTCGCTTAGAACATTGTTAGTCAATAAGATTTGTATATTCTTAATGGATGATGTATACAATTGAATATCGTTACACTTGCCTAAAATGATAATTTGATATCGATCGAAACATTTAGTATTATGTATTAACTCAATAAAGAAACCAGGGTTACACTTCTGTAAGCCATACACGCGTTTCGTTTACAAAAAAAAAAAAACCCCAACATAAGTGAGGCTCGTATCAAAAGCGTTAAAATGAAGAAAATTAAAGTACGAAGTTGAAGACCATTTTAGACCTTAAATATCAAATAATATTTTTCTGGACTCAAACATTCGTAATGTATTATATGTATCAAGTCACATGCGGGAAATGATCTAGATTTAACCGAGAAAAAAGACTTTTTAATAATATGTAATTTAATAAAAAAAAAAAGAAAAAACAACAATGACACACTTAATATTTATGAAACATTTCTCAAACAAGGCATGGTTCATCTTTACTGATAAATACGTCTTGCTCGTTCTTTCTTTTTCGGTAAGTCTTCTGTCGGTGTTACCATATCGACCTGTTGTGTCTCATCCTGACGTGTTACTACTATTGTCTTTGTAAATTTCTGACTTGATATATAATTACGTGATAACTTCAGCCTGTCTTTTGTTGTGGTATTATTTGGTGCAATAATGTGACCAACAGCCTCTCTCCAGAAGCTTGCTACTATGTTAACGATGCCATATGTGGATCGCACCGGCTTTTTCCTAACTATTGTAATACCTACGTTTAGTGTTGCATTCATCATCGTCATTAAAATCCACAACAAAAACAAAACGAAAAAAAAGTAATAGGCTCTTCCCAGAACTGGCTCCACAGAAAACAGATCTTTGATGCTGTTTTTACCGATAATAGCGTTAACCAATGTTGTTGATGACACAAAGACGTTTTTGTATGTTTCAAGATACCTGCCAAAAATTAAATGTCCGAAAGTTACAAACGCTACGTACACCATAACAAACATTACACAACATCCACAAAGATCACGGCTCACGTGAGCAAGAACCTTTCCAAATTGATTTATTCTTTCATTGTAGCTGAGAACTCGCATGATTCGGATAGTTGTTAGAAATATAATAAATGCCAAACAAATATTAAAGAGTTCGTCCCATGATGCAATATGACTGAAGTTGACGAATTTATTCTTATGATTTTCCCATTCTTCCATTGCCAAATTAATCATTATCCATCTTCCAATATACATTACGGTACAAACAAAGAACAAGATAATGATTAGTATGTCAAGAACATGCCATAATTCTTTCCACATCTTCTTACCGTATCTCCGAAACAAAATATATTTATGAACAGAAAATACAATTATTCCAATAACTACAATAACTTCACATATAAAGATAAACAAACCAAGACTTCCGACATGTTGGTATGGTCGAAACGGTGAGATTGATTTACTTGCAATGACCCCACCTGTTTCCGGAAATTCAGTCAAAAACGAAATGAAAACAAAAACATTGTCATCGACGTTATACAGTGTGAATTCGGTAAATATGGCTCTAGTTTTACGGTCTATCCATGTGTATTTATACAAACCATTGAGAACTAGACGTGAGATATTGTAGTTGACAATAAATTCTGCTATATATCCACCACCGCCATAGGTAGAATGTAGTCCTGTGACCGGAAGTCCCCAAATATCAACAGACGACACAAAATTCCAGGCAGCAAATGTCATATTCTTTACAGCTTGACCTCTGACGCAAGGACGAGGCTCCCAGGCAACACAATAGTTTCTATCCTCCTCTCCGGAAATAGAATATTCATCGTAACAGGTAAAGTTATCCAAAAACTGTGTCCTACATGGCTCTGTAAAAAAGTTAAAGCCTGCATTTATAGTACATGACTTACTAATAATATATATGAATAAACAAGATACGGGTGCCACATGTTGAGCAGGATCTGCTCACCCTTCCAGAGCACCTGAAATCATCCATAGTTTTTTGGGGGGTTCGTGTTGCTTATTTTTTAGTTTTTCATGATGTGTCATGTGTACTATTGTTTGTCTGTTTGTCTGTTTGTCTGTTTGCCTTTTTCATTTTTAGTAATGGCCTTGTCGGTTTGTTTTCGATTTATGAGTTTGATTGTCCCTCTGGTATCTTTCGTCCCTCTTTTATTGTACCTTCAGATGAAAGGACAACACCCGATTGAATATCAGAAAGCCAGTTAAAACCATTTGATAGCTAACTTGTTATATTATGTGGGTTTGTTTTCGTATAAACGCGGCCTTTTCGTGTTGGTCCAATGTGAAATCATATTTTCATTTTTGCAAATTCTTCTGAATTATGTTATAACTTTCAGTCTGAAGGTTTATTTCTTGTATCCTCATCTTAGTATTGTTAATACGTATGCATACAATAAAGTTTTTTTCATTTACCAGTGCATACAAGTATTGTTTGATTGGAATTTGCTGAAACAATAACGAAGTAATCAATTCCAGAGTAAGCTGCAATCTTAAATTGTGTTTGTCCGATCTGGTCATTATTGTTTTTGGACAAGCAATAATCAAAAATTTTTATGTGTCATGTATCGTACCTTGAACAGTTCTTAGTTGTCTCAGTCTCATTGGACCAACACGAAAATTGACTTGGTCTTTTACATATAATCTTCTATTGGCTTTTAGTTGAACTCCATTAGAATGGTACCGTGGAAACAGAAACGTAATTAGAGTCTCATTGATCCATGTGTATATATTAGATGCAGTTGTAACCTGTAAAACATTGAAATAGTTTATGATAAATGACTGAAGTTATCAGGTGATTTTTGCATTTTTGTCTTAATTGAATTATGAAAGATTAGTTTAGCTACAGATACATGACATATATATTTGGTTTGTACCAAAAGTTCCAGGCTTATATAAAGGTAACAGTAGTATACCGCTGTTCGAAACTCATAAATCAATAGAATTAAAGAACAAATCCGGGTCGCAAACTAAAACTGAGGGAAACCCATTAAATATAAGAGGAGAACAACGACACAACATTAAAATGTAACACAAACGCGCGTTTCGTTGAATTATAGTCATTTCGTACCCTAACTATTTCGTACCCCCCATTTCGTACCTTGCCCATTTCGTACCTGATGGAATATTAACATGAAGAACTATTTCGTACATCATGAGAGATTACTATGTATGCCATGTCGTACCTCACGGAAGATTTATATGTAATACCATTTCGTACCTAATGGAAGATTTATATGTTACATCATTTCCTACCTCGCGGAAGATTTATATGTAATACTATTTCGTACCTCACGGAAGATTTATATGTTATACACTATATTTGTGAATGATTGATCATATATTTTTCAATACAATACAGTTATGTTTTACATAAGACTCATCAATGACGCTCAGATCAAAAAGTTATACAGCCAAAGATGTACAAAGATGAAGAGCATTGCGAACCCAAAATTCCAAAAAAGTTGTGCCAATACGACTAAGGTAATCTATGCCTTGGATAAGGAAATCCTTAGTTTTTCGAAAAATTTATAATTTTGTAAACAGGAAATTTATAAAAAAAACTACCATATAATTGATATACATGTCAACACCGAAGTGCTGACTTCTGGGCTGGTGATACCCTCGGCGACGAAACGTCCACCAGCAGTTGGATTGACCCAGTGGTGTAAATAGTTATCAAAGGTACCAGGCTTATGATTTAATACCCATTTCATAAACGTAAAAATTAAACGTAATTAAAAAGTTAATAACTCAAATTAGTTTTCAATTCTGAAATAAGTTTTTCCAACATTTTTCCATGAAGACAGTCCTTTTACTCTGGCAGGATCAATTTGGAAATAGGTAAAATTTCGACACTAAGGTATTAATGTTTGAACACAGAAGGACAAAAATATTATATGATACGCCAAGTTTAAGGCTGGCGTATAACGAAGGTAATATTATAAGATTGTAAAGTGGATATTGAGATCAGTATCTATAAAGGATTTTAATATGTTACGTCAGATGCACATTTTCAACTGATAAGATTTTTCAGTTGCACCAAAATCCATGAAGTTGTAAGGTCGGTTATGTCGATCAAAACAGTATAAATTGATGGCGTTGTCAGTTTGTTTTTGATTTATGAGTTTGACTGTCCCTTTGGTATCTTTTGTCCCTCTTTTATAACATTTAAAAAAGTGAGCCAAACCTTAATCTACCTTTGGCAAATATGTTTATGGTTAAAAACAAAAATAATAGGTATATAAGAATCTTTGTACGCGCTAAATATGAACCTTTACATACGCTGATTGGAGTATCATAGATGAGATTTAAGCTGTCGATAAATTTCATATAATGATACGAATTCGACATTAAGTTCTTTTACAACATAAATCAAAATTTGGTGACTATGTTGAACTCATCTATCCCATCGAACTAGAGATAAAGGATACTACAAATACAGTTAAGTCGGCCTCATATCTTAACTTACATCTAGAAATTGACAATGGAGGTCGGTTGAAAACAAAACTTCACGACAAAAGAGACGATTTCAGCTTTTCAATAGTGAACTTTCCATTTCTAAGTAGCAACATTTCAGCAGCACCTGCATACGGGGTATTTATCTCCCAATTGATACGATATTCTCGTGCTTGCATTTCCTATCTCGATTTTCTTGATAGAGGTCTACTGCTCACAAGGAAGCGATTAAACAAAAAGTAGGAAATGGCGAAGTTGAAATCATCCCTTCATTAATTTAACGGACGCCATCACGAGTTGGTTTTCCGTTATGGAATAACCGTTTCACAAATGATATCGGATATGTTACTTTCGTCGTAACTACAGTCCCCTTCCTTTTCATGAATGTGACCTACCGAATAAGACAATTTACCGGATGTGTCATCACAAAAGCAACACGACGGGTGGAACAGGATCTGCTACCCTTCCGGAGCACCTGAGATCACCCCTAGTTTTGGTGGGGTTCGTGTTTATTATTCTTTAGTTTTCTATGTTGTGTCATATGTACTATTGTATGTCTGTTTGTCGTTTTTCATTTTTAGCCATGGCGTTGTCAGTTTATTTTAGATTGATGAATTTGACTGCCCCTCTGGTATCTTTCGTCCCTCTTTCACAGCTGTTGTGTTCCTGTATTTTGTTTTTGTTAAAGCTATTACTATTAAGTAAAATCTTCGCAACACCACCGTATTCGTAATGTTAAATGAGGTAGCGTTAATCAAAGTTATCTCTATTTAACAACTAATAACATAATTGGTGCGTAAATAATTATTCGCGTTAATCCCATGCCTCAGTATCGGATTTCACACCAGATGTATGGGTGTTTATATAGAATTTTTTGCGCTTCATCCAAGATTTGTTCATGTCATGCACATACATTACCATGTACTTGAAGATTTACCTGGCTAAATTATTTTCTTTTATACTTTTCCCCATTTCTATATTACAGATTAAAAGGTATTGTGGATTCATTATTTTTCGTTTGATACCAATTGTCTTTGGTTTTGTGGGACAGCTGAACCACGAATTTAAATGTTTAAAGAATAACAAAATCTATAGTCTTTGTATGCCAATATTGCTAAAACCACGAAATTAAATATCAAGGGAAGTGCAAGTTTCCCTCAACGCACGGAAATTGATGCCCACGAAATTAAATAAATCCACAGTACTCGAAACAGGACAGACAACTAACCTGATCGTATCTAAACGTTGAATCGCCTGCTGAGATATTATTTGATGTAACAAGATGTTGTTCGAGATGATTTTTGACATTATACCATCTGGAATCCCTGTTACTAAAACTGACACAATACAAAATAGCAAGGAATATCGTATATAAGACTAGTTCTGTGAATATCTCTTGCATTTTAAGGCGCTGCTGTCTTTTTTCTTTTAATCTTGAAACTGTTTGGGATTTCAATGGAGCTTGCGTGGCTTTGAACACATCTAAAAAAAGACCAAACAAATCAAACTTATGAAAAGAAATATAGATTTCTGACATTCGACTTCGTTAGAGTTTATTGACTTCTCACTTTCGTTCAGTATTTGTGTTTCTAACTTTACAAAACGATAAATTATAAAATATAAGATTTTCCAGAAATAACGTGGTCAAACTAAATACAAAACACTGTTCTCAAGTAGACTTTTGTATTTCGGGTACTCATAGCAAATTCCTTTACTTTCGAAGCTGTTTTTCTATAATTTATTTCCCTGATAATCTAGCTATGTTGTCAATACGGAAGAATTTATGCGCCTGTCATACAAAGTATAGTTTAGCTAGCTATAAATCAAGCTTTTATCCACCATTTTCTCCATGGGGATATACCTGTACCAAGTCAGGAATAAGCTTTTTTTCAATTAGTTTGATGTGTTAACCTTTTTATTTTGGAATTTGAAAAAAAGGACTTTTTGATATGAGTTTTACTTAAAGCTCGGTACTTTTGTTATTTTACTGTTAAAATCACATTAGGATAACTTAAATTTAAGTATAACCTTTTTCATTGGGGCATTACAAGGATGCATCATTTTACAGTTATGTATTCTTTCGTGTACACTAAATGCTTATCGATTCCAAAAATACTATCCAAAGAGGTGCAAAAGATACTAGCGGGACAGTCAAACTCATAAATCGAAAATAAACTGACAACGCCATGGCTTAACAGAAAAACAATAGTTCAATTACCACAAAAGAAAACAAAAGAATTAGCAAAAAGAACCCCAACAAAAACTGGGTAGATCTCAGGTGCTTAGGAAGGGTAAGCAGATCCTGCTCCTCATGTGGGACCCGGATTGTTGAATATGTTATAACAAATACGGAAAATCTTCTACAAATCTTAAAACTGCATTTGGGAAACACCTCATCAAAGATACTATTTCGTTCATGTATCAAGATGATTTATCATCATGTTTTGTTGCATAGTTTACTTGGTATACACATCAAATTTCAATCCTAGGTTTAATAAATCTAAATGAGATTGAATTTAGTTATGTGTTAGTAGTGATCATTTTATTCCCTTTTAAAAATCTGTATTTAAAGTTAAAACAGTCGAACAGAGGCCCGATGTAGCCAGTGTAGCTCAACTAGAACCATGTGCATTTTAAATAATGGCCAGTATTTAACTACTAAAATAATTCATGACTAAAATGTCGATTTTGTTAGAAGACCAAACCTAAGACACTAATCTTTGACAAATGTTGTACTTAAATGAGGTGACAATTTCAGACTTCTGTACAGATTTTGTTTTGCTCATTATATATGCTTGATAATATTTTCGTTATCTATTTCATTCTTTGAAAAAAAAACACATATGAATTTAAGTCTTTTTGGTTAAATCGGTCTTATGTGTCTGTGGTATTTAAACGTTTTCGTTTGAAAATTCAGAAGAAGGCAAAAACTTATCAAAGGTATCAGAATTAAAATTTAGTACGTCAGACGCGCGTTTCGTCTACATAAGACTTATCAGTGACGCTCATATCAAAATAGTATAGAGCTTTGAGGATAAAAAAAAATCTAAAAAGTTGGACCAAACATGGCTAAGATAATATATGCCTGGGATAAGAAAATCCTTTGGTTTTCGAAAAATTAAAAGTTTTGTAAACAGGAAATGTTTAAAACCAGAAAAGTGCATCTAATGTAGAATGTTTTTTTTTCTATTAAGTGTCTGTATTGATGACTTTCAACCCGCACTGTATACATGATTTCTACCAAAAGGCAAAGAAAACATTGTGTAAAAAGTTAGTCTATGAATTATTTTATGTGGTTTTTATATTCAATACATGTTTCTTTAGATTAATTATATGCTCTTGTGTTTAACCTCAGTATTTCAAACGAAAACGGATGATATATCTTTTATATTCATAGTTCAATATACTTGTAAACAATATTACTTAAAATAGATCAATATAAACACATATTTCCTAAATTAGTTTAATATAAAACAAAGATTACCTAAAAGATATGACAATGGACTAGCTGCACGTCTTTTGGTCTCTAGAAGAAGTTTCTCTCTGTCGTATTTCACAGTTTTCTCCTTGTAACTCTTTACAATCCAAGAGAATATGACTGAAATCATTATTATCTAAAAAAAAAAAAGGTATATATTTTTTTTTTTACATTAAAAAATGTATTAATTTCAGTGAGTTCTTACGTATAGCTGTAACTTCGTCAATAATAAAATAATCCTTTAAGGGTCTTCGTCCAACCAGTTATATATTGATAACTGCATTTGTCATCTATCTGTTTTAACTGACAATTAGATTCGCTTCCGACGTATAAAGTAAATTAACAAAAATATAGCGGTCCTTGGAAAATTTTAAGGTCAATAGGCAGCTGGCAAAATCCAAAAACACCAAACGAATGGATAACAACGGTCTTATTCTAACTTGCATTAGTCCAGGCATTTTCAGATATCAGATAATATTTTTATAACTCTTTTATAACACGATGGTCAGAAATTTTGCGAACTATTTTACAAGTACAGTGAAAGCTAGATTTTCTTACCTTAAGTGGATCAACTAAGAGTATTGATTCGATGAATGACATAAAGAAACATAGCAGCCATTCCTCTGACTTTGTCTTTCCCCATTCCATGCTATACAGAATTAGGAAAAATCCAGATGTAAAGACGGCTAATGTAACAATTCCCCATGCTACATATCTACACCAAAACGGAAGTGAAAATTCAGAATCATCTGTCACATCTGCGTTATTGTCTTCCTCGCCGGATTTAAGTGTCATTTCAGAATTGTCTTTAGTATTTGTCAAAGTTTTCTTCTCATTTCTGGAACGAGGTTTGGAACTTCTGAACATATAAGATACTAACAATATTGGAGGTGCAGCAATAATTGCACTGACAATTGAAATATATATCCCAGAAAGTGATAATTTAATCGGTCCAATTGAACATTGACTTCCGGTATTTTGTCCATAAAACATTGCACTTGAGATCATGGTGAGAAACAACAATGTCAAACAGCAAGCCAATCTTTCTAACCTTGTAAAGTTGCTATCTTCAGGTCGAATGGCAACCGATAACCATAAGTGATTGTCTGTTGTGTTTTGTCTAGTTTGTTCATTGAATAAAAATGAGAATTTATGTTTATCCAACTTATCAGACACAGGAATGGCACACTCAATGCATCCATCATCGTGGTCCAAAGAAAGCCATTGATCACATATAAACAGATACCTGTCAATTGAAAGAAAGAAAAAGGACGATAAAGCTATTATCGGCACCTTTAATATTTGAAATTATAAAGCTTTTATGATCTACCAAATAACGGCATACAGCTAATAACAAGACATTAGCATGTAAAATATGATTTTTTTTTTTTTTATTAAAATATGGTCTGAAATATTTGTATTCCAGCTTATAAATTAAAAGTATGTAAATAAAGAAACTAGAGAATAAAAAAAAATATGCAGGGTGGGTGAACTTGTTTACGAGATATAATCCATTGAAAATTTGGTGTTAAATAATTTTCGCTAGACATTTCTTATATTTAACATTGTCAATCTTTTTATTTAAAAAAACTATGAAAAAATAACAAGGATTTTATAAGATTTTGGAATATGACTTTTTGAACTATGTGTAATAAAAATATGAAAAGAAAGGAGGGGGGTTGTTGGCAATTTTTTTTAATGTCAATACATTGGCAAAACCAGGAATATCTTTTTGAGTGATACCTTAGATTTCGTTTTGTCTATAAGCTATTTGTCAAATGACTATTTGATTCAACATATGTCAATTTTTACATGGTAATGACATCGTAGTGATATCCAAGGCAAACTTTATGCGCGTAAGGTTCATCAAAAGGTGTGAAAATTAACTAAGTTGTGATCCAACCTTGAGATGCTCCCTCAGGTAAAAACCGGTTTGTTTTGTTTTGATTTGCCTTAACTGAAATGGTCAAGAGGTATCTTGACAAATATAGGTGAGTTAAAGAGTTTGTCTGAGTGGACAGTATCAAAGTAATTCAGGTGTTTGTTTGAAAGGAAGAAAAAAATGCCTTAAAAAAGATTTTGTCTTTCTTTTATACAAAATGCATTTTCCTTTAATATATCTAGTGGATGAAGGCTTTAAAACTTTCCAAACAGCACAGGTAAGTCTATACACAGAGTAGTTATTGAGGTGAAAAAACAGCCATGTTTGTCCATTTGGTATGAAGAACCTTAAGTTATCATATAATTGCAACCATAAACATTCAATAAAATGAACCGATAAAATCTTATAGATTTTAATAATTATACTATTTTGCAACTTGTTTAGTCAACAAATTGTCTTTTTCATTCGTTCATTCATCGTATCACTACAAACAGAACAAAACACAACATATTTATAGTTTATTATTCATAAAAAGAGACAAAAATAAAGTACGTGAGCTTTACCTTCCACCAGTTTGTATATCCTCCAGTATGATTTTATTAAGATACCATGATGCTGAATTTCCTTGTCCGCTATTATCATGCCAAATTTTTAATACTGTTGGGTCATTTATTGGTTTAGGAACGCTCATGACAAATTTCCGGATGCTTCCAACATCAAAACTCTGTAATATAAACATAATCACTTGGTTAATCCCGTCAAATAATAATGTCTGTCCGTAGCCTCGTCAATCGTTATTTTGTGTCAAATTTTATTGTTTTCTTTTGTTTGAAAAAAATGCAGTGTGCATGAAAGACATTTTCATTGCGTTCATTAAGGTTTGTAAAAATTCTTGATAGTATATGGACGGCCAATATCTAGCAACATATAGATATATATATGTCCATTATGGATGACTGAATGCTGTCCTCAAGATGCTTTATCTTATAGTTTTTTTAGTTGTCATTTTATTAAATATACTCATAACTTATTTTTAGTCATAGCAAAGAAAGAGGGATTTCGGAATTAAAACTGACATTTAGTAACGAACAAAAAAACCAACAATATAAAGAAAGTATTGGCTTAGATAAAGGAATCCTAAAAATAATAGTGAGTGATCTCAGGTGCATCGGAATGGTGAGCACAGGTTGCACCCATTATGTTAGTTAATGTACATACACATTTAGAGAAACATTTTACTTGGTCATTATTGAAAAAAAAGAAGACGGAAATGGGATCATGATTATTAAACCACGATAAGATATCCTATTATACTTTTACATGTACAATGGGTTGAACGCTAAAACATTAAAGGATTAATAATTAAAAATAAACCATCTTGATATCTAAGACTTAGTATGCGTATTAGGTTACAGCCATTTATCTCTCTGGCAAATGGCATTGCATTATGAATGTCGTTTAATGATGCGTTTTAACTTAACATATCTTTGTAGGTCAGTCACAATGCTATCTGCTTGCAGCGTTGTTGTGAGTTTCTGATAGTAGATGTTTTTGTGCCCTGTTAAATTGTTCCTTTTAAAAGTTTTGGATTCTCATAAAATCTATGTATAACTTTTGGACTAGTTTGAATCTCGGTCTATTTCTGTAATTTATTCTTACATACTTTTGATTTTTTAACCCTGTATGCGTACATTGCCTATGTAAATCTTAAAATTGTTTGTATGCACATTGAACGACAAATTTATGTGACGTATATAATTTTTCTGACGTCAGACACTCAAATCAGTCCATGTGTTCGTAGATAGTAGATGTGTTTGTGTCCTGTTAAATTGTTCCTTTTAAAATTGTTGTACGATGATGGCTGATGTACAAATATTTTGACTATTTTATTAATTGTGACTTTTTATTTAACGCATCATGTAAATGTAGCGGAATTTGATGAGACTGTTATTAAAGTGAGAGGGTTAGCGCTATAGAACCAGGTTATATACACCATTTTCTACATTTGAAAATTCCTGTACCAAGTCAGGAATATGACAGTTCTTGCCCATTCGTTTTTGATGCGTTTTGTTTTTTGATTTTGCCATGTGATTATGGACTTTCCAAATTGATTTTCCTCTGAGTTCAGTATTTTTGTGATTTTACTTTTTTCTGTAATGAAACTGTCTAGCAAAACAAATGTTGACTTATTCCTTGTTGCAACATCTGGATGGCATATAATTCAGATTTGCATTGTTAAGTCTATGCGTTATTGAATCGCAAATAATTCAAGATTTTCTACTGTCTGAAATCTGAGAATATATTTATGTCTTAGAACGTTTAACATGTCTGATTTCCGAATGTGACATTTTGACTGAGTGTTGCTTGAGTCAAGTGTAGGTATGCATTCGACAAATGTTCCAAAAAGAAAAAAAACAGTGGGGTTCAATGCTAACAATTAGATTTGTCACGCTGTCAATAACCGGCACGACCACATATTTATCAAAGGGTTATGTGTGTTAGTAGTGAATTCGTGCTGTCGACTTCAAAACAAAGGACCAGTGAATTACATGATTCCTCCTTTTTGACATTTGTAGCGTTATGTATCGTGTCACTTGTTTAGATCACGAAATGAACTGCTTAGGGACCAGCTGAAGGATGACTCCGGATGCGGGAATTTGTCGCTGCATTGAAGACCTGTAGGTGAACTTCTGCTGTTGTCTGTTCTATGGTCGGGATGTTGTCTCTCTGACACTTTCCCCATTTTCATTCTCAGTTTCATGTAATTGTGAAGAATGATGTCCTCTGTTTTTTTGTTTGTGTTTTTATAGGCAATCATACTGCATGTTGATTATATCAACTGTATTTAAAAATGAGAAGTAAGAGAATTGTTCGTAAAGTTCCTTTTTTTTATCCTACAAATAATGTAAAAGAATGGATTTTTCGGACCACGAACAGACAAAATACTCACTCGATGTGTTTCATCATCTAATAGTCGTACATCTGGTTCATAAAAATGGTTTTTCTTTGGTTTCCCATCAATTATCATCAAACCTATTCTGGATTTTGTTCCAGCATGTCTGTGTAATCCTGTGAACACCGTCAGAATGTACAAGTAATCGTCGTCAGGACCGTTGTCACTCAGATATGATAAAGCCCACTGCAAGATTTAGATTAACACTTACAATAAGGATTCGCTGAATTTTTCCTTCATTTTGATAAAGAAGCTATCCGTTTATTTCTTAATAATAAATAGACCGTTATTGAAATAGAAAAAGAAATTTTATTAACCCACTTATAAACCCTTCCGGGTTTGGGTTTCATACTATGATGACAATGGTTTGTGTTATGACAGTGAAATCGTTATAAAATAAAATACAACACAATAGCACATCGAATAGCTATCGCATGCACATGGAAGAGAAAGTTAATATGGAAGATAATCAATAAATGTGTGAGGATTATTCCCCTTGATAAGTATCTAAAACGTTGAAGACATGGTGTTCAGAATAGGATAAAAAAGAAAGTCCAGCTGATTAGATATTTTTGTAAATTTCTCTCATGTTCACGCACTAACCAATAACTAAATATTTATGTACATGTACAGTACTTCGACGGTGTAAGCTACCCACTAACACCATACACCATTACATCATACACCCTCTGCCGTTACACCATACACGTTAATGTAATTTCAATTTCAGAGAAAGCATGCGACTAATGAACTATCTATTTATCTTTAAAGAACGAAATTCGATCACAATATTGTATAAAATTAAAATATCAGTTTTCAATTTTTTGCATAATTTCAAATGTCGTACACCATTCCCGATCGCACGTTATTCCATTAAACCATTCCCCTCACACCATAACATACCTTCTACTATTGCTTTATATGCCACACAAGATTACACCATTCACGTTTTTTTTTTTGGGGGGGGGGGGGATTTACACCATCCAAGGGATGAAGATGATGTTTAAATTGCAATAATTGGATGAACATTTTTATAAATTTAACTACCGTTTACACATGTTGTTTAATTGAATGTTGGTTAGTTGCTATTTCCACTTGTAATAGATCCATGCATATTCAGAAAAAGAACACACGAACAAATATATCCAGTAAAAAGGTCCGGGATAAAGGTCAAAGAAATGCAGACTGCCAGTTGAAAATGAGGATATATCAGATAGGGACAGAAATTTGGCTTGCAACAAATAAAATGTATATTTCTAAAAGCATGATTTCTTCATCGAATATGGTACCATAGCTACTATGGATATGATGTTTTACATGTTTCGTTCATTTGATCGATGCTATAGGTTGTATTAAATACGGTAATATGGTCATAAAAATTTCTCAAAAGGAGGAAACAGACGTTGATTCACTTATTTTCGTGGGTATCAAATTTCGTGGATTGTTGAAAACTTGCATATTCGTTGATATTTGATTTCGTTGTTTTTCCAATCTGTATACAAAGCCTATTGAAAATACGTTATTCGTTGATCATTTGAATTCGTGATTCACCCGTATCCACGAAACCCACGAAAATTGGTATCCAACGAATAATAATGAATTCACGGTATACGTTGTAACTGTGAATGTGAGGGTCACTCCTCCTGGTTATTTTGTAATTTTATGTTTATGTTTGTTTTGTTCACATGTGCTTTAATATTTTATGTAATTGTTTATACATATATATTCTCTGTAACTATATAATTTCTCGTTTATGATTGTTATTCACTTTATTTGACTTAATTTCTCTGAACCAATTCTATAATTTACTTTAAATATTGTGAATTTTGCCGATTACTTATAATCTTCTTTTTTTTCCAGAAAAAGTAAATACTTTGTCAAATATTGTATAAATAGGCAAATTACATTACCCTAGCGTGATCCTTTATGTCCTGTCTAAATGCCCATACACATAACAAAATATATAACAGTACCAGGGATACAACAGTTGCAAACACCGCTGCATTGTTTTTCAAATCAAACTTTTCAAAAACTCTTCCAAAGTCGATCGTGTTTGGAGGCACGTAAAACGTTGTGGCAAAACTATTCCCTGGTGGATTGGAACACTCACAAACAGTCTCATTGATAGTTGATGCAGACGAAAGCTAAATAACAGAAAAAATAGGGGTATGAAATAGAATATATTAAATCCATGAGTATATCCCCGACCGGAGTGGCTGACATAGTACTCGGTTTTATAAAGTTTGTTTTAATCAGTCTTCAGTTTTCATTGTTAATGTGATGTAGATTGCTGTTTGACTTTAACAACTCCCTGCATTTTGATTTTGTCAACCCGTTTTGCTATTATTTTTTATTTTTTTACATGACATTCGAAAAAGATATCATGCATTGTAAAATACCCTCTATGAATTTAAGGCCTGGGAAGCGCGATTTTGGATTTATTTTCATCTGGAACTCCAAAAAAAACCATTTATTTAAAATCAGTGAATGTAGCAATACACAAAGAGTTACAAACCAAAAAAGCTGAAATTAACAGGGTTGCATTAACCAACTGGAGGTCAACTTTGGCCATGGAAGGTCAAATTTTATATAATTAATTTCTAAAGCGATCAACAGTAAATCCGATCAATATTTATAATTTAAATTTTAAATTTATAATATTTATAAAAGTCAGTCGCAAATATATGACTACCTGGCTACATGTTACCTTTGGGACATATATACTGTTCACCATAGATAATTTCCAGTACTAGAACATGATAATTACGTTTATTACATTGGTTGCAATGAATTACATTGATTTCCCAGTTGAATAAAAACCGATAATTTCACATGTGAAATACACGTGGTTATTTCACTCTCTGACGTCATACAACAATAGGCGTTGTCAAGACGTCGATAACGTCGGATCAAAAGAAATTGTCAATGCGTAGGAAAAAGATAAAGTTCCTTACATTTTCTACATTAATTTTATAAAAAAGCCATTTCCCACTGTAATAAAAGTATAACTAATCGCCGTATTTGAATATAAAAAATAAGACAACTTGGGACCGAATGTCGCTATGGATTAAACTCGTGCTGTGCACTCGTTTTATCCATGCGTCGTTATTTTTTATATTCAAATACGGCGATTAGTTATACTATAAATTATACATTTTCGTTGGAGTGTTGGAATAGTTATTATCAAGTTTTAAACAATAAATGCGATTAAAAAAATAAAATAACATGCAATGATGTCTCCAACAAAAAAAAATCATTGTGGCTTGTTGAAGGCTGTACGGTGACCTATAGTTGTAAATGTTTGTGTCATTTTGGTCTTTTGTTGATAGTTGTCTCATTGGCAATTATACTACATCTTCTTTTTTATATTGTTTATATTGTAAACAATATAGGAATACCATACTCCAACGCCAACCTTCATTAATGATAAACAACAACTCGCCTGCTGAAGAAAGAGTTACTTCTATTTCTATAAAATATATTTTTTCTAAATGAAAAGTCCAGCATGTCGTTTCGATACGCATTTTTGTAAACATACCCTATCAGGAGCAAACAGGGCATAGGTTTAGAGTGCAACAAATATGGAAAACTATGTGATGGACTAAGTATCCAATTGAAATAGGACAACATCAATCATAACAGAACAAGGGTTCACCATAATCTTACCTGACATGAAGTTTTGTCCCATTTCTGCTTAACAGTATTCCATACTCTACAACCAACCGTAGCTCCAATAATTTCATATTCAACAATAGTAGTACTCAGTGATCGTCTTCGTCTTGTTGATGTAGCGGTAGACGATTTTTCTGTTAATAAAAACTCAAAGGAGTTTGTTTTGGAAAACTATCTATTTTTAAATATCTAAGTGTGTGTCTTATTGGTCTCATGTAGATCTGCGGAGTTTTGTGAATATTTTGTTATTTTGAGTTTTTTCAATATAGTATTATTAACTGATCGTAACATGAAAAATTGTATGATTGCGAATCAAACAAATATCTCCTGGAGAAAAATGTTGTAGAAGTATATGACCACCGTAGAATCAAGGCCAATATGCACAGAACCTATAAAATATGGTAAGTTACAAAAGTATTACGTAATGTTTTATATTTGACTAAGCAGGTTGATTTGCATATTGGAATACTCCTTTAGTCTTGTAATTTCAAATGTATCATATATTGATTTGTAAACGTTAGTTATCATTTGGCCTAAATCAAGTGTAAACATTCTTGAAAACAAGAAATGTCGTAAATAATCTTAGTGATTACCAATAAATGCAAACTCTTACACGTGTGTTTGCTTTTTTCTCTATTCCCATAAGTTAAATAGATATACCTTTTTGAACAAAGACTCCGACATACACATTTGTTGGGGCGGTGTATAGTCCACCGTCAAGTATTACTTTAATTTCGCTGGTTGATAACCAGTCGCTGGATTCTATAACTTTCATCCAGTCATATTCGTCTTCCGTTGGAGGTTCTGTATTCCGAATGTAAATAGTGTGATTGAGATGGATTATTGGGCTATTTATACTGATTATCAAGCTGTCCGCAGGTGTCTTCCAGTACATTTTGTACACTAGCATCTGTGAAGTGATCTCATTTTTATCAACTGGAATGGCTACTTTAATAGTTTTTCTTTTTGGTACTAAACCAGAATTCTGAAGTTTGATTTTCGATGGTATTGCTGAGTTTGTTGTATTGCCTTCTCCCACTGACACAGTTACGGTCTTAGATGATATGAACTTAGACTCCTCATCCCACGAAAATGGTGTGTGGTCATATAATGTTACCTTTTCAGAAAAAAATATCATCTTTATTTATATATAGAAAAAGTAGGTTAGACACTAAGTTGATCCACATTAACTCGTGGATCTGAAAAAAGAAGATGTGGTGTGATTGCCATTAAGACAACTGTCAATAAGAGAAGTTATGACACAGAAAGTAACAACAACAGGTCACCGTACGACTCTGCTGCAATTATTTCTTTTTGTGTGTGCTATCATTTATATGTTTTGTTAATATTACTACATTTGTATCAACAATTAACAGTAGTAGATCTCTATACAATTTGTCATATAGTACACATGTTTCGATATTTTGCACTAAGCTGTAAATCTCCTTAAACTCACACAGGAGTTAACATCACTCTGCACCAAGCTGTAAATCTCACTGAACTCACACAGGTGGTTAACATCATTAACAGACATAACAGTATCGAAAAAATATCTACAACACAATAAGGATGATTTTTTTTACGTTTCCCTTTCTTTTGTTTCGATATATAGTATTGACCAATCATAACAATTACTGTTTAAAATCTCTAATTAATGTGTATACCTGTATGGCTTGCTCTTGTGTAGACTGGGAATTTGATTCTACAAAACTTAAATCTACTTCATTGATTTGAAACCCTTTCTTAATCAGCTCCCCAATCAGTTTCTTGTCTTCTGTTGAATTGATGTGTCCATTTTGAACGTAAACAGGCATCTGTTTACGATTGTTCAGCATCTGAAGCACGTGGCCTAAGTAGGAAATACTATCCAATAGTACTTGAACCTCGTTTTGAACCTACATATAGAATATGTCCAGCATATATTGAAATATAAGAATTCCAAATGTTTGTTGAAAAAAGCACCTCCAAACGGTAACGAATATGTATTATAAAAAATGTGTAAGGGTTCCACGGAACCCAGTGTCTCGCCTACTTTTGCTGTAAATCGCAGGCTCAACAAAAAATGAGGAAAAAAATAAATAAAAAAATTCCTCTTGATACTATCTTTTGATTGTAAGAAGCTTCTGTCCAAGTTGGTAAAAATCTAGGATAGTTAATGAATCTAATTAATGTTTGAAAACTTAAACTGCCGACTGTATGTAATGTTAACTGGAAGAAAATCTACGTCCATTTAAAAGTAAAATACAGAAAAAATGGAGTTATCTTTTTACAATATTTACTTCTGGATACTATCTTATGGTCATAAATAAGCTTCTGTCCAAGTTTGGTACAAACCCAGGATAGTTTAAGAAAGTTTTTAAAATTTTAAAAACTTTAACCACAGAGTGAATGTAATGTTTCCCTGCAGAAAAACTAAGTCCATTTAAAAGTAAAATACGGAAAAAATGGATTTATTTTTTTACAAAATTTATTTCTGGATACTATCTTATGATCATAAACAAGCTTCTGTCAAAATTTGGTTCAGACCAAGGATAGTTTAAGAAAGTTATTAAAATTCTAAAAACTTTAACCACAGAGTGAATGTAATGTTTCCCCGCAGAAAAAACTAAGTCCATTTATAAGTAAAATACGGAAAAAATGGAATTTTATTTTTACAAAATTCACTTTCGGATACTATCTAATGATCATAAACAAGCTTCTGTCCAAGTTTGGTAGAAATCCAGTATAGTTTAAGAAAGTTATTAAAATTTCAAAAACTTTAACCACAGAGTGAATATTTGTGGACGCCGCCGACGACGACACCGACGCCGACGGAAAGTAGGATCGCTAAGTCTCGCTTTTTCGACTAAAGTCGAAGGCTCGACAAAAAGGGACGAAGGATACCAGAAGACAGTCAATATTAAAAAGAAGATGTGGTATGTTTGCCAATGAGACAAATATCCACAAAAGACCAAAAATGACACAGAAATTAACTATAGGTCACCGTACGGCCTTCAACAATGAGCAAAGCCCATACCGCATAGTCAGCTATAAAAGGCCCCGATAAGACAATGTAAAACAACTCAAACGAGAAAACTAACGGCCTTATTTATGTAAAAAAATGAACGAAAAAAAAATATGTAACACATGAACAAACGATAACCCCTGAATTTACAGGCTCCTGACTTGGGACAGGCACATCCATAAATGATGTGGCGGGGTTAAACTCATGAATTTAAAATTAACTGACAACGCCATGGCTTAAAATGAAAAAGACAAACAGACAAACAATAGTACACATGACAACATAGACAACTAAAGAAAAAAAAATACACAAACCCTACAAAAAACTATGGGTGATCTTAGGTGCTCCAGAAGGGTAAGTAGATCCTGCTCCACATGTGGCACCCGTCGTGTTGCTTATGTGAAAACAAATTTAGTAAATAGTCTAATTCGGTAGGCCACATTAATGAAAGGGAAGGGAATTGTAGTTACGACGTAAAGAACATATCTGATATCATTTGTGAAACGGTTATTTCATAACGGTCAATTAACTCGTGATGGCGTCTGTGAAATTTACGAAGGGATGATTTCAACTTCACCATTTGAAACTCTTGGTTTAATAGCTTCCTTGTGAGCAGCAATCCTCTATCAAGAAAATCATGATAGGAAATGCTAGCACGGGAATATCGTATTCATGCGTATATATTGGTACTGTATTCATGTCACGTGGTGTTGTCATATTGAAAGAATTGTTAACTTTGCCATATAGGACAGCTGTTTGTCTATAAAAGCAGGTTCAACCCATTATTTGGTTTTCTGTACCAAGTCAGGAATACGGCAAATGATTTAAAACATTCCGTTTCTGTGCATTTTGTTATTTGTGTTTTTTTTCTGTTGTTCAGTTTTTTTATTTTTTTAAATTTTTATTCAACAACAAATTGCACTTTCTGCTGTTAACAATATACTTCACTAGTCCAGCATACCAGTGAAGAGTCCCTGTTTGTTAATACCAGAAATCCAGGGTTGTTTTCTGGTAAGCATCAATATATTAAATCAACATCAGTCTTATAATCTAACAGCTAAGTTATAAAATAATCAGCAATGAAATAATAAACAAGTAAATATCAGCAAGACTTATTTGTTTACCTATACATATGAATAGGAAATAATACTATATGTATATCATCTAGCAAAAAAGACTTTTGAGTATAGTTTCCGGAAAATTTCCATATTTTCTCCGTTAACGTGTTCCGTTTTTTATCTCACACAGTTGATGTGTTTCCCTTTATTTTACTTCGAAACACGAATTTGTTTTCATTTGCTTGATTAATGACTATTAAATAGTGTTTTACTTCTGTTGCCTTTATTTATGACTATTAAATAGAGTTTTACTTCTGTTGCCTTTATCTATCATCTTTTTTTTTCGAAACGTGTTTTATCAGTGTGAATATCCAAAATTAATCAGTCAAATATTTTCTAAATGAACTTAAATTGCAATTATTATTTTCCATATACAAAAGTACCAATACCATATGCTGATTTGTAGTTGTGGTGGTCAATTTCTTGTATACTGTAACATCTTAGCTGTGTAAAATAAAGCTGCTTTAATTGTGAAATCTACTTACATCGTCATTTTTTTTATTCGCCTCAAGTTCATTATTCATAGCGATCTGTGAAGCAATAAATGCTCTTTCTGTAGGCGTCAGATCAGCGTCGTTTGGCTCCGATAACTCCTGCCTGCTGGATATATCCGTCATTATGGTATATATATCTAATGTTGTTGGTGTATCCACTGATGTTTTGGGTAATATTGCTTCCAAAGCATTGTTCAGGACCCTTAGCATACCTGAATAGATAGTATTTGTCACTATTAGATGGTTGGAGTGAGAAAGGTTGTTACTGATTGTTTAGCAATGTTCGATATTTTTAACTTGGGGATGTATATTATTTTTTTGTGGTAACGCACTGTATAATTAGATTCATGGATAAGGGGAAATTTTAGATAATTATTAAGAAATCGAACGAAACTCTTGTTTTTTCATATTCCTTCTTATATTTCGAAAGAAATTATAACAAATATTTAGATCAACTGCAAACTGTCTGTATTTGTTCACTTACGATTTGCCAAATTCTTTTGTGTAAATATTGGTCATACAATTGAGAGGATTAGCTAACAATTAAACCAGGTTTATACATTTTCTACACAATAAAATGCCTGTAAAAATGGCAGATCTGTTACATTATTAGTGTGTGAGAGCTTTAGATTTTTCCTTTTATAATATAAAGGTCTTTCCGTTTTAGATTTTTCTTACAGCTCATTATGTCATACACCATATATAGAAATAAGAAGATGTGGTATGAGTGCCAATGAGACAACTCTCAATCAAAGTCGAAACATGTAAGAACCATATTTAGTTTTAAGATATTACCTTGACACGTAGAAATGTAGTCTTCATACTTGGGATATGTCTCATTACTGGTAAGTTTTAAGAGTTTTTCCAATAGACCTTTATTTCCTTCAAGTGCCTTGGACTACAAAATGTTCAAATATAGAAGATATGTATTATTATAATTAAGATTAACCATGTTTTTTAAGAATTATTATTTTTAAAACCAAGATTATTGAAACTTAACTATGTATATGTGTGTAGCTATTTAAGTCTAAAAATAAAACTTGAAACACAAATATTTAGCTGAAATTAAGAACTGAGATGGAGGTAGTACAATGAGATGTGAAACAATTATACCCCTTACGGCTACAGTTCACTGCTGTTCAAAAGTCATTAATCGATTGATAGATAAAAAAAATGGATTAAAAGCTAAAACCGAGGGAAACACATCAGAACAACAGAAACACTGGAGTGCTACAATGAAATACCAACATACGAACTATTTGATAAAATCTGTCATATTCCTTATTTGTACATAACGTTTTATAAAATGAATTGTGGGTTAAACCTTGTTTTAATGCCAGCCAAACCTCCCACTCATATGCATTGTTAAAAAATGTTGCTGAATCGAGAAAACTACATGACAGGAATACAGTACAAACAAACGCAAGAATAGTCAGCATAGAGACATGTATTGTATTGCCAATGAAACCTTGCCATTGTGTGTGTGTGTATGTATTGGTACGTGTGTGTGTGTGTTTATTTATATTTATCTTTCCCTATACACTATTAAACTACCAAATACTCGTATATCTGTAGGGGCAGCCCCCTTGTTTAAATAGGGATATGATATATATAATATATATAATATATCTTTTTTCACATTAAAAGAAAACTATCCAAGAGCCGGCAAAATAGAGAAACAGAAATTTGTGGAATATATATTTTCCAGCAGTTTAAGTGACATGATCTCAGAGAATAAAACATTCTAAAACCATAGGAAATATGATAAATTTCTATGTAAGTTTTTGTAAGTATTTGTTTTTTCACAATCGTACCAATTAATTTATCCCATCTGCTTCTTCCTTCATGCAATAATAAAAATATTCTAAGTATAAGTGGAAACTAACGTTTATATCCAAGAAATGTCTGTAACAAGTCAGGAGTATTACAGTTGTTTGTCATTTGTGTGATACGTTTGAGCAATTCGATAACGGACTTACCGTTTTGAATTTTCTTTAATGTTCGGTATTTTGATATTTTACTTTTTATATCTTGATTAGTGAATTTAGAGTTGTTTTTAAAATCATTTAAAAAAAATGTACCACTTGAAATTGCTCAGTAGAATGTAGTACAACTTCCTACAGAAATTACATATAATGGATACTTTTATATTTTCTTGTTGTTTGACACACCTAGGGGTATAACCCCATGGTGGAGGTCTTCTCCGCGGCAAACCTGATACCCCATTGTATGTAAAACAACATTATTACGTGACAATATTTGACACGTTAGCAAATATCCTATTAATATTCGACTAACTACACATATCCTGATATCTTGTAATAGTATCGCATCTTCAGATGCCAGAAAACTGAAAAATTACCGAAGCTGTCTAAATCCTGATTTGTACATACTGTCTGAGTTGGAGATAACGTGACGTATGATACATGTATAAAACATCCTTGTCCTGGTAATGCATCAGCCATACAAGTTCTTTTTATTTAGTTATTGGGATTCCTTTTGCTTTGTTTTAGCGTCATTTTTATCTAGTAAGGAATATTAAATAAAAACATACAGCTGAGGAATTTGCAGTGAAAAGCTTGTTTCCAATAATTGTACCAATACTATTAGCAACCTGGTCTAAATTCACAGTGGATGTGCCATCAACTGCATTAGATGTTTCAGCCAGAATCGTGGAAAAAGATGTCAATTTCTAAAATAAATTGGAGCATCTATAAGCTCTAGTGAAACTATTTTAATGCAGTTGAGTGGTGGGTTAAGACATTGTATATTTTAGGTGTATATATTTAAAAGTTCAACAAATTCCTGTTGTTATTATCAATAATCTCCTACCCCTACAAAATGTCTCTCTTTGAAAAATTGCGGATCATTCCTGAAATGTATTAAATAATAAAAACAACAATAGCGATCAGTTGATTTACTGTTGAAGAAAAGGTTTATGCACACACAAAAAATATGCTCGGTATATACAAAACTAACACATTAATGAAATAAAAAAAAAAAGCAAACCAACCCAAAAAATTTGACTCATCGCCATGTAATATATACCACCTTCTCTTGAAAAAGAAAAGAGTAATTAGCCAATTTTAAGAGAAGTCTGAAAATGATAAGACAATTAAAAGCGTACCTGGATGAAAAGAAGGCAAATCGACAAAAACGGAGTCCAAATAACCTAACTATTTCTAGTTATTAGAGAAAAAATTCATTTCATACAACACATTTTTAAGCAGGATTTGTTATCAATTCTCAGCATCTGAGGACTTCCATGTTTTTAGTAGGTTGCCAGTGCCGACTTCCTTAATTCTGTGTACTATTTTTGTCTTTAGTATGATTAATTTTTGCAACTCAATTAATTCCTGTCCACTAATGAATACTAAATGTCCCTTTGATATCCTCAAACAAGGTTTCAAAAAAGGTCACATAGTTTTCAACATAATGTTAAATGTTCTACTTATTTTAAGGCTACAACGCGTTATAAAATATCTGTCAAATTGATTGACTGCTATAAGAGGTTGATTACGGTTGATTTAACTCAAATATGTCAAAATCTGTAAATAATTAAGGCTTTTAAAGAACAGTATCAGAAAGCAAGAAGCATTTTTAAACTTGAAAATAAATAATGATATTGAAATTGATTTAAACAAATTTTAAAGTCAATGTTGTATAAAGATCAATATGATTACCTGTATAATATGCCTTTGTGAGTTGACATCTCCGTAATCAGGATGTTGATACATATTCCACAGTTCATCAAATGTTTTTGTGATATTTGTACCATCAGACAGTATTTCTACACCTATATTCAACCATTGTGCAGGGTCAGTATCAAGTATCGTTGTAGTTGTATTCTAAAGAAGCAAATTGTAATTGTAGAAACTAGCAAAATTTTCTTTATATCTAGTATTACTGCTCTGCATTTATTACACCGATTCGATAGATATGTTGATGTTGATGCTGTTGTATACTTGTATATTATATTCTACTGGTTATCAGATTTGCATATTAATATCCCCTACTAACTGTTTTGTTTCGAGAGCCAGGCTTTACTAATTATAATTCTATATATATATGATTAGTTTTGATATTAAAAATTGCAAACACATACATATCAGTCAGAAATTCGACGTAGGCTGAAAGTACAAGTTCTAATATTGTTAACAAAAATTCTTTGTAATCCTTACATAAAAACAAAATCAAATTACTCATTGACTTTAATGTTGTTTTTTTTTTTTTTTTTTTTTTTAATAATTATTCAGTTTATTGCACTATTGGTTGTTAACAAATACCCTAAAAGGTACAACTATCCCAGATAGGTTTATACATGTGTGTGAATTATCAAATGAACCGAGGGATTAACAAGATAAACTTATTATAAGTTTCAAAAGTGGTTAATAAATCATTACAATCTATAAAGTTTACATAGCAATAAAATCTGGAAAATATACGTTCTCTCTGTTAACGTTTTTCTACTTATTTTAATTGTATATCACGTGGTATAGATGTTTATTATGTATCTCGAACACGTGTATTTTATTCATTTTTGTATGTTGGAATATTCTTAACTTATTTGGTAAGTTTTAAATTTAATGAAATATTTTTTTTGTTTTCTTTAACGATAACTTGAATGCGCTACAGAATACTGAGAAATTTGATGCATTTGCCTATTATGAGTATCAAACATTGATGACATTAATTGTGATGGTAAGTTAACATGGTCAAAACATGGATAAAGAATGAGATTTTTTTTTGATACTTTGTATAAAGTATTGACAATCGTTTCGTGTAAACAGAGAAACAGTATACCTAAAACATAAATGAAAAACATAATATTGCTCTTCGAGTACATGGAGTATAATGTCTTAACTTTCACATGAAACAGACACTTGCACTCACACCACATCTTCCTATATCTACTTACACACATGTACCAACACACGAACTTGATCACAAAACTAGCACACACACACTCTTTGTCACACAACTACACAATCATAAGTACTTGTACGCCTCACATTTTGAACTACATTGTGGTGAATTATATATATTTAAATGTTTCTTTCAATAATTTACTACATTTTCTTTCTAAGAGTATACTATTTTCATACCATTCTAAGAATTCTAATTTAAAAACCCTGTATATCTATGTACTTGTGTTTTAACTCTGATGCATAATTGCTTCTGTAAACAGCAAATAAAACAATTGTTAACACATTAATATCAAAATATGAATGTTAGAAAAATAACAAACCAAATCTGTGACGGGTGTTCCAGCAACCTCTGCATTCATGGCAACTTGTTTTACATTTCGTATTTTCCAGTAATAGTCCACGCTTTTCGTCGATAAATTTAAGAATGACGATACACTATTTTGGTCTGATGTGGTATAATTGGGTAAAACCTAAAATGTGCATAACTGTTATTGATATGTATAGTTTTGTTCATTTTTCGATTATAAAATGAAACTGGTTTTGCGTAGATAATTTATAAACCCCTCAACGAATGTTGTGGTAAGGTTATAGATAAAACAAAAATATGAGTGCCAAGGAGACAACTCTCCATCAAGTTTCAATTTGTTAAAAGAAACTACTATACGTCAAAGTACGGCCTTCAACACGAAGCTATATTTTTATTTTCCTATTATTGAAATATTTGTGTATTAAGAAAAGTTGATATATGCATTAGAGAATATATAAGAAGTAATGGACTCATTAAACAAAAATTAAACAGCGACGTTAGTATTAAGATGATTATTGTTCAGAATCTACTACTTTTTATATATTCTCTAAATTTACCCAATTACAGTGAAATGATTGGTCATTTCTCAATACATTCAGGCTTTAATGTCACTGTTATCCGGTTTACAAAAGCATTTAATCATACACACAAAGATTTGGAATAAAAGAAAATTGAAAAAATAGTAAATAAATTAAGGTCAACAATTTTCAGATATTAAAATTACATAAATCCATTAAGAAGGAAGAACTAAATATTGCAATGAAAACAAATCTGGAAACTTTGCACAAATTCATAAGGAAGTCAATCTAGGTGGTCAAAAGAGAAATAACACCAAGCCAGGAATATGACAATTGTTTTCAAATCGTTTAATTTCATTGAGCTTTTGGTTTTAACAATTTATAAAGGACTTTCCGTTTATCTTGGAGTCCGGTATTTTTTGTAATTTTACTTGACTTTTTCGAGGTCTTATAAATCTAAATGATTCGAATAAGTCAATATAGCAATGATAGGGACTCGCATTCTGATATCTAGCACATTTCACTGTATGTAGATATTCCTAAAATTGCAATAATAAATCTCTCATTTTACAAATTTTTAGGAAATCGCAATATTACCTGGAGTCAGGAAATGACAGTTGTTATCCATGAGTTTGATATGTTTGAACTTTTGAATTTGACATTTGTAAAAGGACTTTCCGTTTCGAATTTTCCTCGGATTGTATAATTTTTGTTAGTTTACTGTTTGTACATCTAATAAAGATACGACAGGGATTTATATAAGTTGCAAAACTTGTTTCCCAATCCACTATAAATAAATATGTTTAAATTAAAGATACGAAATGTATTGTGTTTTCTTATAAAATCTCTTATTTTATATCTTTGTGCTCATATTATTCTTATTTATTTTGTTGATTGCTTTATTAGCATACCTGTCTGTTTTTTTTCTTAACATCAATATCTTCATCAATATATACATATCTGTCGGATAGTTTGTTATCTTTTATTATTAGTTACATAGTGTATTAGTGACCTCATATAAAATATAAGGGATCAGTCAATTCCATATGGGGTGAGAGCAAAATTTGAACCCCATATGGAATTTACTGACCCCGTATATATTATATTAGGTTACTAGCACACTATGTAACGAATTTATCTTACCGACTATCTGTATTTGTTTAATTTAGACTAGATTTGACTCATTTGCTATCATAACACAGCTTCTTATTTCTATATTAAAGTGTTCAACTGTTCAATTTTAAGAACCTTCTTCAATTGGTCTGCACTAAAGAAATAATGCAAACACTAACTATTTATTATCTACAACCTTGATATAACAATATTAAAAAGAACTTTCAATACTTTTAAATAATCAAACAGCGCCAAAGACGTAAATCCAGTACTTACCGTGTATTTAATTAACCCCGCCTCCCTACTAACCCAATATTGAATATACACGGTCTCCACGAGGTCGCTTTAACAAATCATATTCCTTGAAATGTTTAGGAGGTTAGATAAAGATAAATATGAAAGTTATATCCTATTATTTGTAATATAGGCTTGTGTGTTTTTGTTTTTGTTTATTGCTATGCATCATTACCTGTAAAATAAGTTTGGTACACTCTGTATAATCGATAACATACCTGTCCAATATGTTTGGTACATTCTGTATAATCAATGAATATATCATAGATCTGTATCTTTATTGTAACATTATAATCATCTGTCTCAATACCAGGCTTTACTTTGATGTAATTCTCTGCCTCTGCTACAATAAAATATTTGACTAAGTTAGCCATTTATTACACCAGAATATAACTCATTTGTCCCACAACTTTTTTTTAAAAGGTTAAAAACATACATCACTCCTAGTTTTTGGTAGGGTTCGTGTTGCTTATTCTTTAGTTTTCTATGTTGTGTCATGTGTATTATTGTTTGTCTGTTTGTCTATTTCATTTTGAGCAATGGCGTTGTCAGTTTATTTTCGACTTATGAGTTTGACTCTCCCTCTGGTATCTTTCGTCCCTCTTTTACAGTCTCTTTGACATTTAAAAAAAATCTATTTCTTAACATTGGAATGGTTATTTGTAAGTTAATATCGTTTTGGCCTTTTTTTCCCCTTATTCTTTAATTATTCCGTCTCTGCCGTTTTATTGGTTGTAACAGTGTTATCTGTCTGATTTATTACAATTTCCTGATCAGTAGCTCACACAGTGTTTAATTTGTTCACTTGTTAAACTCGATTGAAATCAATTCGCAACTCTATCTGAAAATATAAGTCTATATTTGATTTGTGTAAAAAAAGGCAAACATATTCTAAAAATATTTAGAACCGTTATACTAAAATATAATTAACATAATGACACTATTTCCAACTTAATGTGTATGTAACGTACAACCGTAATATAGAAGTGTTTCCTTTTCTTCGGAATTCGTCTGAACAATTCGATACATCAGCTGTTCTTTCCAGTCATAACTGGTATCAGTTGAAGTTCGAAACCCTTCGTCATTCCATCCGTTTGTTGTTACTTTCTTTTCCCCTAAAACGTAATAAATTTTAAGGAATGGTGTTAGTTAAAATGATTATTCAATCAGTTATAAATCAGTTTGTGATCGTATTTTGTAATAAAATGCAGTTAAAAGTTGTATCAATCAAAGGTCACGTCATTTATTACCTCTATACGACTGGTTGGTCTCGAAGTAGAGTGCTCACAGACCCTAGTACGGAGTGTCGTGGACTAGATCTTAAGTTGGGTCAAACCAAAACCTTGAAAATGATATTTGCTTCCTCTTCTGATGCATGTGCATTTTGAACCAATATTTGTTGTAAACTAGGAAGTAAATGATCCGGTTGGTCATATTGGTCTCATACAAACGAGGGTTCGTATTTATAAGAAACCAACATATTTACATCCTAGACCTCCTAACTCGCATAAGGGGGCTTACAAGTCATTGTACCATATATCCAGGTAAAGTTATATGGAAATTAAAAAACACAAAAGAAGGATGCAGTGATATTTGACATGTTACAATTCTCAAAAATTGACTGAAGTATTTGTTCTAATTTGAAGATCAGAGGGGCATATAATTTAAGATGTAAAAGAGGGACAAAAGATACCAAAGGGACAGTCAAACTCATAAATCAAAAACAAACTGACAACGCCATGGCTAAAAATGAAAAAGACAAACAGACAAACAATAGTACACATGACAAAACATAGAAGACCAAAGAATAAACAACACGAACCCCAACAACAAACTAGGGGTGATCTTAGGTGCTCCGGAAGGGTAAGCAGATCCTGCTCCACAGGTGGCACCTGTCGTGTTGCTTTTCTTATTAAACGTAATAATATCTTTATTTCATATTTGCTGTTACAATTTACTAAGTTTACAGCTTGTAACTTAGTATCCCTCCTGTTAGTTTACCTAATGGTTTAGGGAAGCACTATTTGATAAGATATAACTTATTCATAATATTAGTAGCTATAGTATAATTGATTTCACAATTATATAAAATAAATAGTGTTGCTTATGTGATATCAAATCCGGTAAATAGTCTAATTCGGTAAGTCAAATTCATGAAAGGGAAGGGGATTGTAGTTTCGACACAAGGAACAGTCAACCAACTCGTTGACCAGGGATGATTTCAACTTCACCATTTGAAACTCTTGGTTTAATAGCTTCCTTGGGAACAGCAAGAAAATCATGAAAGGAAATGCAAGCACGGGAATATCGAATCAATTGGGAGATATATACCCCGTATGCAGTTGCTGCTGGAATGTTGCTACTTAGAAAAGGAAAGTTCACAATTGGAAAGCTGAAATCATCTCTTTTGTCGTAAAATTTTGTTTTCAACCGACCCTCATTGTTTATTTCGAGATGTAAGTCAAGATATGAAGCCGACTTAACTGTATCTGTAGTATCTTTTATCTCTAGTTCAATGGGTTAGATGCGTTCCACATAGTCACCAAATTTTGAATTATTTAGTGAAAGAACACCATTGATATAGCGGAAAGTAGAGTTAAAGGATATTGCTAACTTCTTATCTTTCTTCCTAAGAAGTTCCTGCATGAAGTCAGCCTCATAATAATAAAGAAATAAGTCGGCAAGTAGAGGGGCACAGTTTGTTCCCATTGGAATGCAGACAGTCTGTTAAAAAACACGGCCTCCGAAACTAACTAGAGAGTATTTATAGTTTGCAAAAAAATAAAAACCAGATTTTCTACCAAACAAAGCCGCTTCACGAAATACTTTTTTTGGCTTTTTGCTAAAAAATGGACAACGACTCTAACTTCGTACCCTGCAAATTCAACTATATAGTAGTATTTAAAAAGTTAAGCCTAAAACGAACCTAGAAATGATACATATCCAATTTACGACAAGAGCAGATGAATTGAGAAAAGGGCTATCATTACGAAGTTTGAAGAAAGAAGCTCCTGTATAAAACCCGTCTCTTTTTGATAAAAGAACAAGTACACGAGAGGAATTTCACAGCGGGTTTCCATTAGAACGCCGCTTTTATGTTTGAAAAAGTTATTCTAACGTTACATACAATAAAGAAATAATCACCTTAATAAACAAAAATGTCAATACAAAAATGTATGGGGAATCTAGAGAAAATCATTGTTTATCAAAACTTTAAATAGCTTATACATCGAACACAAGAACACATACTCTTCGATGTTTTAAATCTTTTTAGTTTCTATATTAATATACTTAAAATTTCTGACGGCCTTTTCAGAGCTTTTTTTTTCATACCAGTAGCAAAAATTCATAAGAACATCAAATATGATAGATAAATATAATGTAGTGACACGTCTGTCAAAATTTAAGGAAAAGTGAAATAATGCATTATGTGAGCAAGAAAGTAAATCTCAGCCAGCTTACCCCAGCTGTCATCCTTAATCTCACACGATCCTCCATATGGTAGTATGTTTGTATTGACGCTCCAAATACTTATGCTCCTCTCCTCTGTGGCAAGCTGCATATGAGCCTCTATAAGGTATCCAGCACTAGCATTTAAAACGTTGGCTTGCATAACAAATGCACTAGAATTTGCTTCTGAGAATGCAATGACATAAATCATTTAAATTAAGAAATAATTCGTTGGGGCTTTAATATATATTGTGATGTTACCACGGGTTTCCCTTTATAACAAATATTTTACCCTGAGCAATAGCGAGGGGTAAAATATCGGCATAAATGGACAACCCGTGGTAAAATCAAAATATATGCAAGCCCTCATGAATTATTTCGATTCTAATATGACAAGTACGGCATTTGTTTTGGATCGAAGCGCTCTAGGTAAAGGCAGACCAGATATAACGTCACGTTCTCAAATCGCGACGTCTTATGCAAAAGAGGGGCGACAGACACCAGAGGCACGTTCATAAATCGAATAAAAACTGACAACGCCATGGCTAAAAAAGAAAAAGACTAACAGAAAAATAATATTACACAAGATACATCTTAGACTAATCTTAACCTCAAACACACCAATAAATTTGAAATAACTATCATACAATTGATTTGGAAGACGCATTTCGATACAATATTAGAACTAGATAATAAAACCTGGATTTTTATAGCTAGGTAAACCTCTCACTTGTATGAAAATTGCATAAAATTCTTTTATTTTCACAAAAATGTGAGAGAAAAACATAATAGGCAAAAATGTCGCAAATGTATTCAAAGTGTTATGTAACAAGATGTGACCACAGACGTCTTTTATCAAAGGGTCAACATGAATTGACTACCCATCAGATTTTATCAAAATGGCAACTAACAAAAAACGACTTTCTGATGGAGTAAAATACGTATCATCTAACAAGAAATTACTGCCCGACGGATTTCATCATAGATAATGTTTTGTAAATAGTGACTGTCTGAATGATCTAATCAAAGTGACATCCTGTAAAAATAACTATGCTATGGATGAATATATTAAATTGCTTATATTATTACCAGATAACATCCACGAATGCCAGTAATCATTTGTTGTTGATATTCTTTTAAAAATATCAAAATCTTTGACTTTCCACCAAAATTTAAATCCTTTTTGCTGTTCGAACGTACAAAAGGGACATGTAGCTTTTAAGGACATTATAGAAGTCAAAGCAGTCTTCTTCATGCAATTCAACCTGCATCTACAAAAGAGAACATTTTGAAGTCATTATGTAAGAATTTTATTCATCATTTAGGGATTAGTAATGTTTACATTTGTTTATAATGGTTGATTTATCCGCTGTTTAACGACTTTATTAGGTTCGAAATTTAAAAAAAAATTACTTTGGCCTCGAGTATCATTGAAGAGACATTATTTGTCAGATTGCACATTAAGCGAGGTAGAATTGATACAGTTTTTGTTATACAACTGGTCCTTAATGCCGAAAAAACGCTTCTTATTATTTTATAATGCACTCAGAAAGTCATTAATAAATAAACCGTTGCACAAAAATGTATTTTTAGCAGGAATTTTATTGATTTGGAATTACAATTTATTTTAATCAATGATAATAATCAAGATAACAATCATAAGCATAAAACAAATCTTTATAATGAATATAATGACCATTTCAGAGGCAGCAACCAAACAACGGCGTGCCTGATTCGTCCTAAATTTCAGGGTTGATATTTCAAAACCTGATCAATATTTTTATACATGTCAGATTTTTCATATATATCCCTATTTGAATTTTGAGCCAAGTCGGTCATATAGGTAGGCATCGGACACATTTCGAAAAATAGATTCTCTAATTCAGTAGTTTTTAAGGAGGCTCGCGGGTCCAAATCATTTAGTTGTTCTTAAATTTCGCTATATTTTCCTATAAATGAACTCTTATATTTAATACTTAAATTTGAAAAAAATGGGGTTATCGTTGATTTACGCTCACAATCTGCCTTTGAAAGAAACATAGCTTTCTTTAGAAGTCCTTTTTTCTGTTGAAATAAAACGAGAAAAGAGGTTATATCGAAATAAAAAAAAGAACTAGATAACAGAAATCGCTGAAATTTTACAATAGTTTAGTTCAATTAAAAAAAAAAGATGTGGTATAATTGCCAATGAGACAACTGTCCACAAGAGAAAAAAATGACGCAGACATTAACAACTCTAGATCACCGTTCGGCCTTCAACTATGAGCAAACCCATACCACAAAGTCAGCTATATAAGGCCCCGATATGACAATGTAAAACAATTCAAACGAGAAAACTAAAGTACAGTTTATTAGAAAATAATGATAAAAGGTATAGGTCACCGATGATTTAAAAAAGATATTTGAATTTTAATACCAAAAATATGGCATTTTTGCAACAAAAGGAGACAAATTGGAGCTTTTCAGTTGTATATACATTTTATAAGTCATCTTTGCTAAAATGCATTGATGTATTTGAAAGATTTTTGTACCATTTGATAAAGTAACAACTAGTGAAGTAATAAATAAGATTTGTAACGAAAGAAATGTTAAACTTTTTCTGATTTTTTTATACCCTCGAGCTTCCGAAGGCAAGATTTTTGTAAAAGCTAAAGGACGACGAACTCCAAGTGATCAGAAATGGTCACTTGTTTTGGTTCGTTCTTATCGCAGAGAACTACCAAAAAGATTATTTGAAGGTATACTTTAGTAGAGGGATTTTTAAATCAAAACTTCTGGGATAAAAGAACATTCATCAGATTTTTTTCTCTTGATATTTTCTTGCACTAATTGTTTAAAAGAGGAGCTTATAACTGTACTCACTCTATTTCCAGTACGGGAGGATTCTTAGGAACTGATTGTGCATGTTGTATAAAGTAACTAATAGACTCCTCGAATTCTACCCTTAAATACACTAAAAATCCCATTCCCTCTGCTACATCTTCTGAGGTAACAGTCAGACTTCCGGTTCCATCTGCGATTCCGTTGAACAATTTACAGGCACTAGAGTGAAACAGATCATCCTCTAGCCAGCGTAAGTAATACTTTTCTTGCTGTTTCATTTTATGCCAATTAAATGAGTTAATATTAGCAAATCCGTTAAAAATGTTTACTAGATAAGTCATTAAACATTGTCCAGAGTCATCAATGACAAGTTTTAAGTATCCTTCGATTCCTATTAATTTCACCAACTCAGTTGCATTTTTTATGTACGATTGAACATGTTTAAAGCTATACAACAAATCACGCAGGTCGTATGCAAATTGTTTCGATACATTTGCGTTTTGAAGCCATGTTTGTAAATTATCAAAAAATGTAGCATTGGCACTTGCAGGCAACCCAGAAAGTTCACGTAGTTTAAACAAACTATCAAGAGTTAATGAGCTGTCAGCTAACCTTTCAAAAAAATCGTCTGTATCCTGTAGGAAGGCTTCAGATTTTTCATTATATAAATTGTTTAGAAATTCTAGCATTTCGTTTAAAACAAGACTGGTATTATCTGGATGTATGACAAATGTTATGTTGTCTAATTCGGATATAGGATTTGACTGCATTTCAAACATAAAGTCAATTTCAAAAAATCGCGTCAGAGCTATCAGATCATAAAGAGGCCTGGGAGTAGTTGTTTGTATTGTTGTCATTATTGAAGTTGTAACATCGCTCACGTTCCATGTATTGGACATTGATGTCGATGAAAAGTTTTCGTATGCTTCTGTTGTTTCGTTTTTCTGTTTTCTGGTCGGAGGATATTTATTAAGTACAGCCTTGACGTAAACTTCACTTCCTTTCATACATGTGGAATTAGAATTTTTCAAGCTATCTATAACGGTATCAAGTGAAGAGGCAGTGATAAATGCGTGATTGTTTTCTATATATGGAACAAAGTTAGTATCGTACCATTTCTTTTTATAGTCACCTGTATCCTTAAAAGCTGATACTGGTGCAATATTAAACTGCAGAAGATTATAGATATTATTTGTGACAAAATTAAGACATTTCCAAGAAAAAATAAGACCAGAAGGATCACCGGGGCCTTTAGTTAAACTATATGACACAGAACGAGCATCAAATTCTGAGAGTCCTTGACCGATAGTCCTGCCGGCTCCACCTTTTATAAATGCATGAGGTGGGGGTTGCTCTATTTTCACAAACATTGATTCTTCCATCCAGTCTGTCATGTTAGCAGGATATCCTATTCTTGCATACAAACGATAATATCCTATTTCATGTTGCCCTGGGTTAAAGTTGAACTTTACACTGAATTCATTTCCTCCAATCTGCATGCCTGTATTATCAGTTATGTTAGTTATCTTGTATAATGCAAAATAGGTGTGAATAATAGTTGCCATTGTACACTTGTTTTTCGTCAGAAGATATATATCTACTTGTGCTGAGGTGTAGATTGACATAGCATTTTCTATTCTGAGAAATTTGTCGCTAAAGATTTGGTATGTAAGACATGGAGGCACTTCTGCAAATTACAGCAAAAATACATTAAAAGGCATTTAAAAACAAAAATATGTAAAGGAGAATAAAAATATGGCAAAAAGTTAAACTAAAGTATTGATTTCCAAAGCGAATTAAAGAGAGAGAGGGAGAGAAAGAAAGAGAGACGATGTATATTTGCTGTCCTTCAATCACTATCGACCCAACCTGAAATATAGGGTTTACTTATTGCATGAATATTGTGGAATATTGTCCGAGTAGAATTCTATATTGCACGATCTTGCGAGTGCAATATATGTTCTACGAGGGACAATATTCCCTTATATTCATGCAATAACCCTTTTATGTATAGCAATATAATATTTCAAAGTAAAAACTGGTTCAAATTAAGATTTTGTCGTTGATGACGTCATGAATTTTAAAGATTTATTGCACTAGTGCAATATTGGAATTTATTGCATGCTAACTTTTGGTAACTTTCTGTGGCAAATATAAATTACTTATTTACTTCATTCTTCGTCCTGAATCCACATGAGCTATCTGCCGCTTTGCTTAATAAAATAAAAAAAACAGACAAGTATTAATCATAGGTATTCGTCGGGAGTTCAGGTATTTTTTTTACACTATGATAACAACGTACGGAATAGTTCAGACTTTTAGTACCTGAATGAACTGTACTGTCAAATCTTTGTACCATCTGTTAAAATTCAAAATCAATATCATTTTAAGACAAACTATGATTTATTAGGAAATCAACAATTTTTCTATATAAATGGAATGCCCATGGCTACAGATCATTCATTGATTAATAGATTATGGATGAATCATGACAAATAGGCCGATGCAGACCCTCTTTTTATAATTCAGTATACATTACTGGTGTTGTTGTGACTTCCTTTGATGCTTTTATTGTTTTAATCGATATTTTGTTCTGAATGAATTTATCACATCTGAATATATGTCTCAAATGTTTACAACAATAAATTAATCAATGTTATATATTCTCCACAATTCTCTCCTTATCAAAATCTTATTTGCTAACTTTCATTTGGTATTTGGTGTACAACAATACAAACATAACGGTTTTTTTTAATGTTTCAGAAACCAAGCGTACAGGCAAATAATCAGTTATGATGACGCAATATTGATTGACATATAACCTCATTGTAAGTAAAATTGTTTGTAGGTACTTGTATTCCTTACCTCTGCAATTTCCTTCAGTTTGATTTTCTCCTTTGCAATAATGGCCTCCACATATATTTATTGGACTGTCACATTTTCGTGAGCGTTGATAAATACCAGTTCCGTATTTGCCAGAATAAGGTTTTTTACACTCCCCCCAAGCTCCCCATTCTCCCCATTGTCCTGCTACAGGTTCTAGTGAAAAAACATGAAATGCAGCTTATATTTTACGTTTATTGCATAGTCATTGCTAATTTTGATTCCTAGCAGCAAATGTCGAATTTACGTTATTATTTAAAGAACGGTGATGTCAAAATTGATCTTGTTTTGTTGGAAAATGTACATTTTCTGATTTCTCAAGTATTTTGTGAGGACTTAAGATTGTAAATGAGACCTAAATTATCTGCTATTTTACCATGTTTTGAAAGTCGGAATACATGTGAAAGTTGTAGAAAATTCATATTTTTTAAATAAAATTGTAACATGAAAGAGTCTTTAGATTTTGTGTATTCTAAAAGATCTTTGAAATAGTTAAGTATCCATATCTGATTCCTGGCATCTCTAGAATATGTGGTTTCACAAAAACGAAGAAGCCCGGTTTTGATTGCTGATAAGATTTATCTTAATAATTTAAACGGTGGTTTGTGGAGGACTGGAAGACACAGCAATATAACGTGGTTTGTCAGGACCCTTGTATAATTTATGTAATGTTTACAATGGAGGAAGATCCAGTTAATAATCATTGGTTGAAATTCCAAGAAAACAGAGAACAGACCTTAAAATTATCCAGGACGCTTTCCTTGATAACTTGGTAAGTGTTGAAATTTGATTAAAAGTACAGTTTTCTGATAAATAAGATTATACGGAAATAAAAATAGACTGTGAATTCATTATCAACAAATACAAAATTATATACATCTTTTATTAGTATGAACAAAGATTAATCAATAGGGTCAAACAGATGACGTTTAAACCTCGAAATACATGTGAATTATCTACCCTTTGTTTGTTTTTTATTATATTATTTTTGTTTTATATCAGACTGAAAATAAGATAAAAATATGTAGATGTGACATTATTAAAATATAATACTTCAACGAAAAAGCTTTTATTTTCTTGGAAAATATCAAAGGCTGATCCGTATACTTTTTGTGATTATTTACAAGTCATATCATGGATTCATCCGATCAGAGCAAAGAATTCATTGATGTCTGCAGTATTTACGAAGATCAATTTAATAAGTGTAGACAAAAATATCTATAAATCAGTATGTCCAATTTTGTTTTCAATTACAAAATCTTGACAACAACTAGTCGTATTACAGGATACTTTTACATTTGTATACGTTTTGAATAAGCTAATTATTTCCCTGTATATGGAATTGGACTCTCAGATAACTTTATAACTAGCAATGAGATATTAGAAGATGTGGTATAAGTGCGAATGAGACAACTCTCAGTCGAAGATACGCGGACAAAAATCATGAATAATTTGAGTTAAGTACCAGAATCTATGACAAACAAGACGATAGTTATTTGGAAATGATCAATTTCTGCAATCTTAGTAGCAACATAAAACTGCAACTGCATATTGGAAATACATTCCCAACTTCTTCGGTATTCAAGAGCATATAGCTGCTACTTCAACCTTGTAAAATGGCACCAGTGTCTAAATGTTTATGTACCAGGAGTATTTGAAAGCACGTATCGTTCTTTTTCAATAAATGTTCGCCGGAAAATACCAAGACCTTGGTGGTAAATATTCAGTATCAGAGTGAAACAATGGTCTTGATATTATACAAATATAGCCTTTGTATGAGGTCGATACAAGGATATATTGACCTGAAAGAAGTATATTGACTGAGGACGAAGTCCGAGGTCGATATACTTCTTTTGGTCGATATATCCTGTATCGACCTCATACAAAGGCTATATTTGTTATATTATTAATTTCCGACCATATTTGTATCAAAATCGTCATTTAGGTTTGTTGGAATTTTATAAATATTACATCAATTTGTCTCCTTACAATAACAACAGATTAGTTGTTATTTAATTTAGGGTTTTTTGACATCTTATGTAGTTGAAGATTTTTTCCGTCAAATTATTGATCACAGATATCATGTGTTTCAAAACGTTAAACAATAATTATATTCTGAAATTCATTACACAAAGTATATCGGTTTTTAGATATTCTAAAAATAACCGTACGATATGTATTTTGACGGTCAATATGCTTTTTGCTATACGCCGTTTTCTCTCTACCTTCGAAAATATAGTTTAACATGTGACTATGCCTAAACGAATCAAATTTGTTAAATAATACGAATTAATAATATTAGTTGTTATTTCATTTACTTTTTATTTTTATCATCGTATGAAGATTTTTTTCGTCAAATAATTGATCACTGATATCATGTGTTTCAAAACATTTGTTAAACAATATCCTAAAATTCATTACATGACGTCACAAAGTATATCGGTTTTTAGATAAATCTAAAAATAACCGTGCGATATGCTTTTTACCGGTCAATATGCATTGTGCTATCCGCCGTTTTTTCTCTACCTTCGAAAATACAGTTTAACATGTGACTATCGCTAAACGAATCAAATTTGTAAAAATATATGAATCAATAATATATACAGATAATGGGTACTGAAGAGGTTACCATTATAAAAACGAATTCTAACAGATTTTTACTTTTTTGGAATATTTCTTTTACTGTTTATATTATTTTTTAGATGATATGCATTGATGTGGCTTGGTATAATTATTTACTACATATTATTTGTTTCTTTTTTTTTTTTAACAAAAAGGTTGTGTTAATCTGTCTCATCACATTGCTTCGGCACCTCAATGATTTAAAACATAACTCTCTTTAATTCACCGTTATTAAAAACAAGTTTGCATATAAAGAATAATGTTTATACATTTTCAGAATAGACTTTTGTTGGATTGGAAAATCTTAAAAAATCTTTATCTCTTTTGATCAGATCTATCCTCTTATATTGTGGATAAAGGTTTAACATATTCAACCACAGCTCTGTTTTCTAAAGAAACTTACTGCATTTTTTTCTGAGTGTATCTGCTCCAAGATTATCAATACAATTTTTACCCTTATTGCATGGTGTAGGGTTATAACACTTCCGAAATCTAGTTGTTGCTCCTTTACAACGTTTTGAGCAATCATCCCATTCACTCCATAATGTGTAACCGCCATCAATTATATCTAAATAATGAATTACACTTATTATTTGTATCAATCCTCATTTTTCTATGTTCAGGATAATAATATTAGTAAAGTAGACGTACGTATCGGTAAGGTATATATACAAAGGATTTAGGCAGAGAACATTATCCAGTCACATTTTATTTTATTATGTTTTTGATTTTGTTTTCTTTATAAAGGTAACAGTAGTATATCGCTATTCGAAACTCAGTAATCGATAGAAAAAAAAACCAAATCCTGGTAACAAACTAAAACTGAGAGAACTTGTTTCTTTATCATATTTCTTTATCATTACCAAACTATGATGCGGGTGGCTTATATTGACACTTTGTTAATTGCAGCTTATTGGTACCATGTTTGGTTGAACTGTATTTTATTACATTGAATATAATAAAACACTTCTTGTTAAACACTATAAGTTGTCAATTCGAACGTCTATCTTTGTTTAGTCGTTCTGTATTAGAATAGTGTAAATAAATATTTAAAAAAAAAACTTTTTGTATAAAGTAATTCGCTTATCAGAAGAAAAAAATTAGTAGTCCCCTAAAACCTATTTATGAATGAAGAACACATTAAAATAGGTATTCAAATATAACCTTAGGACTGATTAACTTAATTTTGTTATATGATTTTGATATGAGTTAAAGCAGATCAAATTTTCAATGTGTTTGTTATTATGTATTATATTATTACCAGACATATATGATCACTTCGATTTATGTACATAAATGTATTAATGTTTTCCCAGATCCAATAAAATGTAAATCAACTATTTGGAAGATTATTTACATAAATCGTTCAGAACAAATGTCCACCACTTTTTCACGTCCATCAAAATAAAACATACACACAATTTGATCTGTACCTGTCATTACCACACGACATTTTGAAATTGTCGATTTGGATCTATTTGTCTGACAGGAAAATAGAAAATCACCTCGAGGTTTGATGCTATTTGTGATGTTCAGATTTTATATTTGCATGCAGTTTCGGGCTTTGTTTTCATTGTTATGTCGATCTCTTCCCATTTCGTGTGTTTTAATGGTTCCTTTTGTATCGTGGTCTACTTTTACAACGACTTACCGTGTGTAAGCAAACATTGTCTTTCCTCCGTACTGTAAGTAACTTTTCTGCTTTTCGTGTCGTTTGTTATTTTGTCTCTTGTCTCGATTCCATTGCAGTTTTGATCTGGACTTGAACTATCTTTATTACACGAAGACCAAGGGGTCATCCATGTAACTAATATTTCAGCTTGAGAGATAACTATTAGATCTACAAATAAAAGACGATATAAGTGGCTGTCATTTGAGTGTCAATTCTATGCCACTTCTGGTCGCCGTTTCGTCCACGAGGGTATCACCAACCCAGTAATCAACACTTTGGTATTGACATGAATATCAATTATGTGGTCATCTTTATGAATTTCATGTTTACAAATCTTTGAATTTACCGAAAACTATGGATTTTCTTATCACAGGCATAGATTACCTTAACCGTATTTAGCAAAACGTTTGGGAATTGTGGATCCTCAATGCGCTTCAACTTTGTACTTGTTTTGCTTTATAAATAGTTCGATATGAGGGTCACTGATGAGTCTTATGTAGACGAAACGCCAGTCTGGCGTACTTAATTATAATCCTGGTACCTTTGATAACTATATGCTACAGTTGACTTTAGAAATAGAAAAGCAAACAATGATCGAAATTCATAAATATAAAACCGATGGAAGACAACACCTAGATCAAAAGTAAGCAGAAGAAAACATAAAAAGAGTTCAAGCAATACTGCGCAGATTCTTAAAATTCAGCAAGACAAGTTTATATGTGTTTTTTGGAGCTAGATCAAATTCAGCATGTTCAATAACGACCAATACAGAACTATGTATCTATTACTACTATCTTTCCTTTTGTGAAACATTCACCGTATCAGACTTATCTCTAAAAAGAGAAACACGACGAGAGACAATAAGAACACTTCATACCGAATGAAACTCGTTTATTTTAATTTTTTTTTTACTTTTAATGCTTAGGAAATACGACCTTATTAAAGATATCAAAATAAAATTTGTCTAAAAACTTTTTAAAAACATATTAAATCTCATATACTCTTACCGACCTTTTTGTCTCTCGTATTCGAGTCATTGATTTTAGATAACTGCAATAATGTTAATTATGTATAGATGACCAGTGAAACTTATACACCTAAAATAATCAAGAATTGAATGCTTCTTTTTGTAAATTTATTGGGGTGTAAAAGCGTTGACCGAAGTACATTTACGCTTCATTCTAAAAATGTACGCACGGTCAACGCTTTTACAACCCTATCAAGTTACAAAAAGAAGCATTCAATACTTATAATTACATTTTTTAGCAAGGAATATAAAAACACGATTTTCATGAAGTTTAATTTTCAAATTCACCTGTGCACTTTATTGTGGGACCTCGTGTCATCATGAATGAAATGTTATTGTCTCATGCAATTGCTTACGGAATAACATGTGATGTGCAATTAGCCAATCAGAATAACGTATTATAATGAAACATACATCTAATGTAATTATTCTGAAATGTTCATTTTGGCATTGGCAGTTTGTTAAAGACAGAACAATATATCTTAAAGACGTTTTGGTTTTTTCTGTTCATTTTAGATTTATACACTCTGGAAAATTCATTTCTGATCAATTATTTTTTTTTTTAAATTTGTTTGTTTTTTCAATGATTAGGATAATAACGCAATGATCAAAATACCCTGTGTCTGTATCACTAATGTTTGCCATTTACAAATTTGTTTCACTTATTTCCAATATAGAAGGAAAAATAATTCTCATATGAAATCTCTTTACCGCTTCTGTTAAAATTAAATAAAATGACAAAACAAGCAACTTAGAAAATAAATGTGTCGGTTTCTTCTATGGTTGCAAAGTATAAGACAAACAGTAATCCAAACGCGCGTCTGGTGCATTAACTTATTATTCTGGTATCTTTGATAACTATTTACACCACTGGGTCGATGCAACTGTTGGTGGACGTTTCGTCCTGGAGGGTATCACTAGCTCAGTAGTCAGCACTTCGCTGTTGACATGCATATCAATTATGTGGTAATTTTATATTTTTTCTTATTAACAAAGGTATGATTTTTTCAATATACTCAGGATTTTCTTATCCCATGCATAGATGACCTTAGCCGTATTTATCATTTATTTTTGATTTTTTGAGTTTTATGCTCTTCAAATTTGTACTTGGTTATCTTGATACATATTTTGATCTGAGCGTCACTGGGGATTCTTATGTAGAAATAACGCGCGTCTGGCTTGTTAAATTATAATTCTGGTACCTCTGATAGCTATACTAAGAGAAAACTCTTACACGAAAATATGTTTTAACTTTAGCTGTGTCAGCTTTAAAAACGTATAAACAGTTCGATGTCCTATACAAATATGCAAGTAACATCTTGAAAAACAATAAAACAGCAAAGATAAAAATTCATAGGAAGGAAAACAATATTTATAACAAAATCAATAGCTCTAACAACGGTAGAGTTGTAAGACCTTATAGTGCAACAGTAATCCTAATTTTATAGATGTGTTTTTGAAGAATATTTTGCTTGACTGAAGTTCAGAATTTTACAATGTTTGAATCTAAAGGAGGAAGTACATCTATTATCAGCGATAATTTAATGTTTTAAAGCGTTTTAATCATTATATCATTAAAACTCCGTTTTTTTTGTACTATATTTATGTTTGTTATTATAATTATATCATTTTTATAACTGTATAAGTTTAATTACTCGACACGCTTTTATGTCCTTTTAAAATTTAACATCGATATACTGTGGCTACGAAAATGCATATGTACAGCATTACAACCGTTTATTGAGGTATAATAATTTGTATTATGATAATGGCTTTGTATGTACAAGTGGAATGTTAATATGTGTTTTGACAGAATGTTCATGTTGCAAACATGCGCAGACTTACTTGAATTGTAAGTAGAAATTCATTGCTTCAAATATTAACATATCGATGTAAATACATGTACATATCGAGGGTTAATGTTACAGAACAGACAATTGATAATGATTATGGTACATCTTATAAAGATGAAGAATCATTAAACTTCGTTCATCATGTTAATTCTTTTAAATTGTGATTGGATTACAATGTGACAGTGCTTCGGCCCAATATATTATTTCGTATTGATTAACATACAATATTTGTGTGATACTTTCTTTCATTATACAAAGTGTTTTTTTCTACAAATATTGCCTTTTTGTGCCAAACAGATTATTTATATATTAATTCCAAACTGTTGCAAATAATTTTACGGCAAATCGACATGTAGTATGAGTGCCAATGAGACAACCTTCCATCGAAGTCACAATTTGTAAAAGTAATCAAATATCGTTCAAAGCAGGTATTCAACACGGAGCCTCCTTAAAAAACAAAAATTATATTGATAGCATTTATGTGTATATTACACATATAATGCAAAGATTTATTTCAACGATACCGTCCCAATTTTGGGATAACAATTGCATTATGTATATATAATCTAATAAATTAATTTTATTCGTAAAATTATGGATCCTTACGAAAATATAGTCTAACCTAGTGACACATCCAATATATCCGTGTAATGTGTAAATCGTATAAAGTAAAGTCAAATTTAAAGAGAAAAAGGAAGATCTGGTATGATAGCTGATGAGAAAACTCTCAACCACACACCAATTGACGTGGTCATTATTTTATTTAACAAACTACTTAAAATTTAATCTGGTGATAGTAAAAGAGAAAAACATATTGCCAGAGGGACATCCAACTCATAATTCTGACGAATGAATTGACAGCGCAATGACTAAAAAGAAAAAAAGACAAACAGACAAAAGAATACACGCTATAGCGCTATGAACCAGGTTTAATCCACCATTTTCTACATTTAAAAATGCGTTTACCAAGTCAGGAAAATGACAATTGTTGTCCATTCGTTTTTTGATGTGTATTGTCATTTGATTTCGCCATGTCATTAAGGACTTTCCGATTTAATTTTCCTCTGAGTTCAGTTTTTTTTTGGGTTTTTTATACACCAAACACAACACCAAAAAGAATGAGCATCAAAAACTTGATGTAATCTAAAGTGTTCAGAAAGAATAAACAGATACTCCTCACATGTGTCACCCGCCGTGTTGCTCATTTTAGTATAGCCCCGATAATAAATTTAATTCAGAAGGTCACTTTCGAGAAAAGCAGACGGCACTATACATTTGTAGTTACAATTTTAAGAATAAATCCGCTATTATCTGTGAAAAGGTATTTTTTTGTAATTATTTTATTTTTGATGAAACATGTGGTATTATATACTACAGTATTCGATACAAATTATAAAAAATAAAGTAATACCTGAAAGATCAATTAAGTCATATGGATATAAAAAGACATAAATATATATATTACCAATGATTTTGTCAATTAATTGAATAAATGAAATTTAAGCTGATTCTGTGAAAAGGTAATTTCATGGTCAATCAACTCGTGATTAAGACGATGATACTTGAAACTTCTGATTAAAAAGCTACCTTGGGAGCAGCATTCTTTTTTCAACGAAATCATGATAGAAAAAAACAAGAATATCGTTTCAACTGGGAGATATATACTCCGTATAGTTATATAACTGCATTTAGGTTATACTCATATTAAATTGTATCATGTTGCTTAGCATTTTGTCTTTGCAACCAGTAATCTTTTTTTATAATTAATTACAGTTACTGACTTGGTAGGCAAATACTTTAAAATAAATCTGGTTTTCCATATACATTGTTAATTACTAAAATTAAATGGTAACTGAAGAATATATTGATAAGTTGGAAAGGTATTAGATAACCACTTACTGTAAAATTATAAAACATTACAAAATCTGATACAGTTCAATTCAAACAGACTGAAAATATTCATTTTAAATTACACATTCATGTTTATCAATGTTATTTCAATATTCCATGTTTTGGTGCATCACATGTATCCAATTTCGTAAAATATAGATATTTGTCGATCAAAATAGAAACGTAAATTAGATGAAATATCGTAAAATCAAAACTATAAATGAAAATACGGATATGTTATCGATATTGTGCATAATTAATACATTCGATCAATTTTAGCTGTTAAAATATCTGTTAAATATTGCAAATTAAAGTCTTGATACAATGCAATCAACAACATAACATAAATTCAAATTTATATTTACTATCGATATGATTTCTGTCGTCAGTCTTGTTTTTTTGTTAATTAATTTCCTAAAACACCTGAAATAAAATTAATTTGACTCTTCTTATTTTCTTTAAATTTTGTCAAAGTATTTACTTTGACCCTTTGCAAAAAATATAAAAGTTTCAAAACATTTAAACCGACCGTTTTATCAGATAAATTACACTGGTTATAAAGCAGTTTGACAAAAACTTATTTTGATAATTGAGAAGCTTATAATTCCCTTTATAACACAACTTCATGCTGATTTTACAGAATTGTCTCCCTGTAGTGTTAGGTACCACCTTACACCTAACTAGTTTCATACTTTACGATTTATATTATGGGGTTTGTTCAAATAAGGCTGAATAGTTCTCTATAGCTGCTGACACCCGGCTTCATTTGATTACCGGTTATATTTGTCTCATAAGTCATTACTTTTTTGAATAAAATATGCTGCAAAAAGCTAAATTATAAAAGACTGACCTCTGAGGAAGTCGGAAACGGAAAGTCCCTAATCAAAATCAAAATCTGAAACGAATGGATAAGCTCTCATGATCCTGACTTGGTATAGACATTTTCTGATCGAGACTTGACCGAGCATAACAAAAACCCAATTTAATAGAGTAACAGGTTTCTGGTTCAGAAAAATTGGTACCGTTAAGGGGATTACTATCACTGGGTCGATGCCTCTGCTGGTGAACTGTTAGTCCCCGAGGGTATCACCAGCCCAGTAGCCAGTACTCCGGTACTTTCAAGAAATTACGGATTTTTGTGTTATAAAATTTGCTGTTACAAAATGTTAAAAATTATTATAAATTAAGGAATGTTTTCAAACAGTGGCATCACTGAAGAGACATGTATTGTCGAAATGCGCATCTGGTGCAAGAAAATTGATATCGTTAATGTTATAACTACCACTGGGTCGATGCCTCTCCTTGGATTTGGCTATACTTTTTGGAATTTTTGGATTATAGCTCTTCATCTTTTATATAAGCTTTGGGTTTTACTTATTTTTGCCACGAGCATCACTGAAGAGACATGTATTGTGGAAATGGGCATCTGGTGCATAAAAATTGGTACCTTTAATGTTATTGAGTAATAATCAAAATTCTTACATTAAAGAAAGAACGAGAAACCATATAAAGAACTAAGAATGGAAGTGAGGAAAATCAACAGTCCACAAGACACGTAATTAAAAGATTTTGATACGGATTAAATTATTATATTTTTTAACATTTAAAACGCATGAAATATACTGGTCACTTTTTTATGTATTTAATTTGAATGTTTAAAATTTACAGTACGGAACATGGCAACATCAATTATATTCCATTCCAACATGGAAGTTATAACTTATTTGTTAGTATCTATCAAGAAGTAAACGTACGATAGAAGTTGTGGCACTCAAACATCTATAAGAGAATTGCATAAAAAATAAACAATTGGTTACTTTATATATTCATATCAAATCCACCTTCTGTGCTTGAATCAAAACAGAAGAAGGCAAAATTAATTAAAAACATATACAAATATGAAAACTACAAATCCATTTTTTGTCAGATAAAAAAGAGGGACAAATGATACCAGAGGGAAAGTCAAACTCCTAAATCGAAAATAAACTGAGAAAGCCATGGCTAAAATTGAAAAGGACAATAGACAAACAATAGTACACATAACACAACATAGAAAACTAAATCTCATTCTATAACAGATGTATATAGTCGACATCGTAGACGTGTTTTTTTTTGTACAATATGTGTTCCTATTATACTGCTATCAGTCTGCAGGCTAGAACAGTTGTCACGTAAAAGTGTCACTTTTCAAACGGTTGTGATAGTTCAGTGGTTTAATTGTTAAACTTTTAGGGATGTAACATTAAGATTTAGATTACAACAATGGAACAGTCTTTTCTCTGATGTATCAGTTATTTACCAAATCAAAAGGATCGCTTGGGAAAAACATAATGCTGAAACAGTACAGAGATAAGTGTAAATAATTGTGTATTAAAGGAGGGGCGAAAGATATCAAAGGGACAGTCAAATAAAGGCAACAGTAGTATACCGCTGTTCAAAACTCATAAATCCATGGACAAAAAGCATGAATAAAACTAATGAATAAAAACTAAACTGACACCGCTATGGCTAAAAAAAATTAAAAAAAATAGACAGACAAATAATAGTACACAAGACACAACATAGAAAACTAAAGACTAAGCAACACAAACCCCATAAAAACTAGAACTATTGAAGTCATTAATGAATGGGAAATTTTGAACCAGGGTTATACACGAATACTAGTATGAAAATGTAAAAAAAAATTTATCACATCGTACAAATATACTTTTAAAATCAAATTGAAAAATTACGATTTTGTTCTTTTTTTCCCTTAAATGTGGACCTATTTTATTTTTACATATTTTATTTTTATAATTTTATTAGTGTTTCAATTTTTATGCACTCGCAAATGAAACAATATAACAAATTATTATTTGTTTTAGTCAAATATGAAGGTGTATCAAGTATGAAGTCGACATCATTGCTCTCTTATATTAAATTTATATCCAAGTCATGATAAAACTAACTCACCTGTCAGCAGATACAGCAGTAAAAAGATTCTCCTCATTTCTTTTCTTTTAAATCTTTATTCAAATTCCAGAAAAGTTAATACTGAAACTTCCATAATGCTGCTCTCACTTTATTTATCAAGTATGGTAAGTCATATGCTTAATTCATTTCCAATTCACTTTTTAAATAAATATTGAATTTTCAGGCGAACCAATAGCTATCCTGTGCTAGTGATAATTAATCTATTAAATTATGGAAACAAAATTTACAAACATAGTAAAAACATGTTGTTATTGTCAGTTACATTTGATTTTAATCACACTTTTCGAAATTTAAAAAAATATATTTAATTTTTGAAGCATATTGTGTTGATGACTGGTAACTTAAGGATGAATTCTTTTGATGTTTTAGTCTGGTTGAAATCTCGTCATTTAATAATTTTTAAAACTTGTGATACAAGTGGAAAATATAAATGAATTTAATTAATATCATAACCATACTAAACACTGTCAATAAATGTATTAACAATAAGTAGTTTTAAAGTAATAAAGTTTTTCAAATTTTATTACCAATCAAGCCAGTCTTTTTAGCCAAATGTTGAGAAAATGAATGACATGTACATTCCATATTACTTTTTTTTCAAATTTCGTAAATATGTATTTTGTCAATCATTTAGAACAAAGAAGTTGAAATAATATGCAAATTGTATTTAAAACAGAGAAAAATCTCAAAAATTTACAGCACGGTAAATTTGACAGGAAAAAGGATAAAACTTTCTTATAATAACACCTATCTTTAGTTTTTTTAAGTTAAATTTATTCAGACTGACAGTATGATAAAAATGTAATTGTGGAATAGCAATCCAAGGACAGATAACACGAACGGACACATAAAGGTCAGCATTGTGACAGGTGTTATATAATATGTTAAATTATAAGTTGCAAGAATACACAATTTGCCATCAAACGGAATTAACTAACGGCATATAACATCATTATATAACCCTAGGAATATTATTATCTTAGATGTAGTTGGCAAAATGTTTTTTTCTGAATTGTGGGTCCTCAATGGTCTTCAACATCGTTCTTTATTTGGCCTTTAAATTATTTAAATTCGAGCGTTCATAATGAGTCTGTTGTGAACAAAACGTGCATATGACGTTTCTATGACGAATTCATTACATAATATTACATTAAGCAACCAATAGCTATCTAGAAAAAAATTTAACTCGTTAGAACAACTGTAAAAATATTCACTAAAAAAAAGTGAAATTATGATCAGTACAGAAAAACGCCTAAAACAACAGAACAAAATAAGGTGTAACTGGAAGTAAGTCTTATGTCTCCTCTCTGAATCATATGCCTTCAAAGATACTACACTTAAAGTACAATAACCCTTTAACACATACATACATTTTTACATAAAAAATATATATGTTTATGATTTGTTATTTGACGAATCTCAGTATCAATCAGAATAATTCACATTTATTGAACACTCACTAAACGTCACACATGCGATAGCTATTATACCTGATAATGCATTTTATTTGAAATAAAGGTTTATCTAAAGCATCTATATATCAAGAATTAAATATTCATTGTGCACCTTTTTAATTATAGTTAATATCTCGATTTTACATGGAAATTATATAACAATCATGCGATAGCTATTATACCTGATTATGCATTGTATTTGTAATAAAGGTTTATCTAAAACAACTTTAAATTGAGAATTAAATATTAATTGCGCACCTTTTTAATTACAGTTAATATCTCGATTTTTGATCGGAATTATATAACAATCAGCTTTTCTTTTGTCAATATGCACAAACCAGAAATATTTCAATATTTTTTTCTTGTCACAAATACGTTTATATTTGAAAAATGACTGGTAGTCTTTCAAAACTATTGTTCAAATAGATAAAAGCAAAATACTGAACAATAGACCATTAAAATGAAGTGCACTTTAATCAGTTTTAAAAAGAGTCCAAGATACGAATGATAATTACACATAAATTGTGCATATCATATTTCAGAACCATCTTACATGTTGAACTTTTCAGTTCTCTGTTTTAATGAAATACTAGTATAGGTTTTCATATTTTGGGCTGCTTGGTCCTCATTTTTGTCATATTAACCACATATGTCTGTTTGCATTGATCACCAGACTTTGTCAATATAACGATACAATAAACAACTGTAATAGAACTAGGAGGTATATCTAGCTATCAAAGCAGATTAAACCCACGATTTTCCTTCTGGAATTACCAGTACTAAGTCAGGAAAATGGCAGTATTTTACTTTTGTTCGGTTGTTTGAGAAAATCTAAGTTTTATTATCACAGTTGTTATGGATTTCTCCCCTTTTTCAAGTCACCTTGTAATACGCTTTTTTTTAATTCTTTTGTATTTTGTCTTAATTTATTTGAAGAAATACATTTCCCTGTCTAGAGCTGAGGTTTATCTGCAAACTAACTGCTTTGATTTAATTACCTTAGTTTTTATATCAGAAGTGTATGTCGTTTGTAACAGAAATCGGTTGATACATTAATATACTGTAAATTCAGAAATAATCACGATGCTTTTATTATTGCGAAAAATGCAAAAGATTTATAGTCACAATAATTTAAACTTGCTTTTTGAAATTTTCATCTGAATAACAGAGGATTTTTTGAAATATCGCAAAACAAAAAAAAACACCATTGTAGTCTATAACGACAAAATCACAAAAATAAATGCACGCAATAATTTGTGAATTTACAGTAAATTTAGGTGAGGGTACTCAAAACATCGATCAATAAATACATCCAACCAATTTGTGTTTTGAAAAAAGACAACCGTTATCAAAATGATGATTGAAATAACATAAGAGGTGCACATTGACATTATTTGATTAGTATATATCAGAATGTTACAATAAATCTGGTAGAAGGTTAGGAAGGTATAGGGGTTACAAATGAGAAATGTTACAAAATAGTAAAGTATGTTTTTAGGATAAGATCCACATAATGACATGGTGAAAAAAAAGTCTTGAAATGAATTAGGGGATACAAGTATGTTGTTGTAAGTAAATTCTTATTCTTGAACTCCTAGTTCCAAAGGAGTATGTCCGGTAAGAGCCCTTTTTGGCCCCAAAATATAGAAGTTTTACAAAATTGTTAAAATGTAAACTTTTAGTTTATTATTGGATAGTAGAATGGTTCTGCTACATAAAAAATTGCTGTTTTGGCAATACAATTCACATATAATGAGTACTAGCACCATTAAGTCATGCCAAATTACTGAAATCATCAAAATTCAAGCATTTTAGTTAAATTTTAGACAGTTTCCGTGTAAAACTCAAGTGGCCGCATTCGTGTTCATCCAAAATATTAAAATGGAAGTTGTATTTGATGATAATACATAACATATATAAAGATTGAGGATGAACACGGATGCGGCCACTTTCATTTTTGACAAAAACCTTCTGAAAAGTGACTTTTTTTCGCATATTTGGTAGATTTGTCATATTTTAACTTGAATCGGATCGTTTTTTTATGACTGAATGAGATAAAATCTTTCACAAAAAATAATTGAATCAAATGAAATAGACACTTAAGTGTTTAAAAAGTGATCAAAATCTTTCGTCAGATGAAACTTAAATTTGAGGCCAAAATCGGTCCTTACCGGACCTACTCCTTTGACAAAACATTTTGATGTTTGTTATATACAGTGAAAGATATTAGCAAGCAAAATTGAGAGAAGTGTGCAAATGATGCAAGCATGAAAACTAGCACGAAGCATCATTATTATATATATTTTCAAAAATGACTGTCTTTCCAGTTTGAAAATACTTATTTTTCTGAAAAGCTTTTTTTTTCTTTCTTCAAGTGAAAAATCTTATCAGGTTTGATGGCTATATATTCCTTGCATGTGACGTATTTAATAGAAATAAATATTTGACTTTTCAGGGTTTGTGCATGCACGAAAATGTAACAGAATTCACAAATAAACATTTTAACTATTCACTATTTACTTGGTGCTTTTGGACTTTTTATGACATTATGAACTGGTTTGAAAACATTTTAATGTTATGAAACAAAAGCATTTGTCAATTTTGCGCATGTGTAAACTATTTTTAGACATAGAGAGTGAATTGCATTCACTACCAGGGCACAATGATGTAAATTGTAGTTCATCTAACAGACGAGGATTTGAATTTCGTAAACATAGGTCGTCATTTAATTACTCTAAAAATCCATGCTGTTTAACCCCGCCACATTTTTTATGTATGTATCTGTACCAGGAGCCTGTAAAACAGTGGTTGTCTTTTGTTTATGTGTTACATATTTGTTTTTCGTTAATTTTTTACATAAATAAGGCCGTTAGTTTTCTCGTTTGAATTGTTTTACATTATCTTATTGGGGCCTTTTATAGCTGACTATGCGGTATGGGCTTTGCTCATTGTTGAAGGCCGTACGGGGACCAATAGTTGTTAATGTTTGTGTCATTTTGGTCTTTTGTTGAACGTTGTATTATTGTCAATCGTACCTCATCTTCTTTTTTATATTATCAATTCAAGTACATATAATAAAATTAACGGTACCAATTTTCTTGCACCAAATGCGCATTTCGACAATACATGTCTCTTCAGTGATGCTCGTGGCCAATATATTTGAAATCCAAAGCTTATATAAAAGATGAAGAGCTATGATCCAAAAGGTCCAAAAAAGTATAGCCAAATCCGTGAAAGGAATCAGAGCTTTGCATGAGGGAGATACATTCTTTAATTTATAATAATTTCTAATATTTTGTAACAGCAAATTTTAATAACACAAAAAAATCCGTTTTTCATGCCAGTACCGAAGTACTGGCTACTCGACTGGTGATACCCTCGGTGACTTATAGTCCACCAGGAGAGGCATTGACCCAGTGGTAGTAATAACATTAACGGTACCAATTTTCTTGCACCAGATGCGCATTTCGACAATACATGTCTCTTCAGTGATGCCACTGTTTGAAAACACGCCAATTCAGTTGGATTGATCAAGCATTCGATGGATAAGGTTAAAAAAAAAATGTTTAAATTTCAAAATTTATTGGGAATGGCCAGATTTGTACGGAGAAGATAAGTTTATCGTTAGATTTGATGAATATTACATTGAAATGGCTTGTTTTAAAAAGAAATGGTGATATATTACAAAAAACGTGGCTGGACTTGTGCCCTCGCTGAAGCCGATATTGCAACACCTAGAACGTCATATTGCTTTCATGCATATTCAAATGTACCTAGGACTAGACAGGCGCAACTATGTGTGTTTTGCTTGAATCATTCATGTCCAAATTAGAAAATATAGCTCATGACTCTGTGTCGTTCAATTATTTGAGGACTGGTGTAAGGAAAGAGAGTCGTCTCGACCATACATGTATTTGATATGTTGGCATTCAATTATGAATCTATAAGAACTTCTTGAGCTTTCGGTCGTACGCTCATTTTATGAGTCAGATATCGTACATCACAATCAGTCCATATCAAGCATGAAACCGTTTTTTTCTGTCCAGATCGTATTAATTATGCTCGATGGTTACTTATACATCCCAGAGATATGGCTTCCCTTCACGAACATCACCAACAAGGTGGGAAGGGAATTTGCAAAATGTAATTTCATGGTACGTAGGCCAGTCAGTTGTTTTCTAATACCACAACTGATCAGGCACAAAAACAGAATAAAGCAATTATGAAGGGCGATGTTGGTACCACCGACGATCTCTTTAAGACGATGGATAGTTAGATGAATTTGAAAGATCTAGTGGTTTGAGTCATTCGTTAACAAGTGAAAGACATCATAAAGACTGTAATAAACACAAAAGGATTTCTTTGAAAAGTATCAAAGACTTTCAAAAGTGATGATAGAGTTTGGAAATCTATTTTTTTCTTTTTCTAGAACAGTTATCAGATTGGTACACAATTGACTCTTTTAATGAAATTGTGTGGACTCCGTATATAAACTCCAAAATATTGGTTCCGAACAAAATGCAGATCTGTTGAAGCAAAAGCAAAACGACAGAAAATCTGCGTTTTAAAACCAGATAAAAAAAGAACTTTTTCCTTTTAAAGCCGTCAAATGAAACTGGAAATGTCTTTGTCAAAAGAAAAAGCTGAAGAACATAAATAGTGATCCCGATCTATTTTATAGACTTTTAACTTCTTGTTATAGTAGACAGTTTGACTTGGACGACTTCTTTATCCATGAAAACCCAATTGCTTCTTTGTTTTTGTCTATGGATGTCACTTTAAACAGTGTTATTAGATTGCAGCAAATTGGCATGCTTAAAACATTGTGCAATATGCCATCAACTGATTCAAATTCGGATGCATTTAGCGTTAGTTGGCCACCTATAGTTAATTTTTGGCCACCATGTGCAAAATATATGATGATTATGCAAAGGTTGTCATGCTGCCTTACATAAAATCTTGCACTGATAAATATTTCAGAGTAAACGTTGTATTTGATGTTTACTAAATTAATGGTGTAAATGCTTGAACAAGAAAAGATACGTGTGCTGGTGCTAGACGGAAAGTTGTTGGTTCTGGAAGAGCGTCAATGGTTTGGAGTAGTCTCTATGAAGATACACATGGCCAACTATACATTTATAACCACGAACAAGCAGATACACGTATGTTTGTCCATCATAAGTTTGCTGACGAAAATAGTTGATAGAAGTAACTTTAAGTAGAACGGACATAGATTTAGTAATATTAGGGATTGCAGATCTCGCAGTATTAGTTATAGGCAAAATGGTGATAGGTTTTTGAAGGAATAAAGACATAAGGAGGCTTCATGTTTATGACATATAAAATGATAAATGTGAATGTGACACTGTGTCAGCATTTGGTGAGAAAGTGAAGAGATCAGCTTGGCAGATATAGGAAATATTCACGGATGTAACGAATGTTTTTTCTCTGAATAGAGACACAGCCATAGCCATCATAGAAGCATTTGCTTGCATCATGTACGGCAACATCAACATTTGCTGTTAACAAGGCACACTTTGAATCATTTGTCAGGAAGTAACGCCCTTATAAATGACATGTGATATTTGCTATTCGGCCTACCAGAGGTTCCGGAGCACATCAAAAGAGAAGCATATCAAGGTGGATTCTACCAGATGTATGCATTCAGCGAACCAAGCCATGAACACTGGTTTTGGATGAAAAAACAAACAATGACATTTGAAAACCAACATGCACTTCTTTGGCTGCCTTTGCATCCTCGTATCAGGAACTTTGAACTGCGGATGCAAAAAATCTAGCGGTGTTGAAAACTGAAAACGCTACCGTTCTGGCCTTCTATGTAAGGGTTCGTGTATAGGCAACTGTCAGATAATTAAAAGAAACTCAACCTGTCTTTTCTAAACAAACTAGGTATTTGAACTCTTGTAAATAAGAAAATGGAAAAACAATGAAGTTTTTAACTTTTTTGCCGCCATTTTAGAACTGGTGGTAACTTTTTCGTCATATATGCATTGTTTAATCGTACTGTAGTAACAGTTATCTACGTTTAATCACAACTTACATTTGATGTTACCTACAACACAGCTTTCAAATGATGTGTTTTACCTACAACACAGCTTTCAAAGGAAGTGTTTTACCTATAACACAGCTTTCAAAGGATGTGTTTTACCTACAACACAGCTTTCAAAGGATTTCAGAAATGTAGCCATTTTCAACACTTTTACAACAATTTGGAATCGGAAGTTTGTTTTCGTCATGTCTGTATTGTTTAATCGTAATTTAAAAACAGTTATCTACGTTTTATCAAAACTTTCATTAAATTTTGACTACAACACTGCTTTCGAAGGATTTCCGAAATGTAGGCATTTTCAACGTTTTTGCCACCATTTAGGAACCGAAAGTCACTTTTTCGTCAAAAAAAATGTATTGTTTCATCGTACTTTAGGAACTGTTTTATCAAAACTTACTTTTGATTATACCATAAACACAGCTTTCAAAGAATTAACGAAATGTAGCTTATTGGATGTGACGCCATTTGCAAAATGAGCGGTGGCCATCTTGAACATTTTTTTACGGCAGCAGCTGATTTTGTTAAGTATCGTTTAGTCAACCACTATACCAAATGTTATGCTTGTATCACTATTTGCACAATTATATCTATAATATCTCCCACTTATATTATTATCATGTCAATGATTGTTTGAAAGATTTTGATACGGATAAAATTATTATAAATTTACGCATCAAAAATACTAGTCACCTTTTTATGTATTTACTTTGAATGTTTAAAATTTACAGCAGTTAACAGAACATTGATAGGGGTCTTTTATAGCTGACTATATGCGGTATGGGCTTTGCTCATTGTTGAAGGCCGTACGGTGACCTATAATTGTTAATGTTTGTGTCATTTCGGTCTTTTGTGGATAGTTGTCTCATTGGCAATCATACCACATCTTCTTTTCATATAGCAACATCAACTATATTGCATTCCACCATGAAAGCTCTTTCTAATTTGTTAGTATCTATCAAGAAGTAAACGTACGATAGAAGTTTTGGCACTCAAACATCAATAAAAGAATTGCATAAAAAATAAACAATTGGTTACTTTATATATTCATATCAAATCCACCTTCTTCGCTTGAATCAAAACGAAAGAAGGCATAATTAAGTAAAAACATAAACAAACATGAAAAATACAAATCCTTTTATTTTTTGCCAGATGTAAATAAGGGACGAAAGATACCAGAGAGACAGTCAAGCTCATAAATCGAAAATAAACTGACAACGCCATGGCTAAAAATAAAAAGGACATACAGACAAACAATAGTACACATGACACAACATAGAAAACTAAATCTAATTTTATAAAAGATTTATATAATCGACATCGTAGACGTGTTCTTTTTATACAATATGTGTTCCTATAATACTGTAATCAGTTTGCATGCTAGAACAGTTGTTACGTAAAAGTGTCACTTTACAAACGATTGTGACAGTTCAATGGTTTAATTGTAAAACTTTAAGAGATGTAAACTTTCGATTCAGCAATGTGACAGTATGTTCTCTGATGTATCAGTTAGATATCAAATCAATAGGATCGCTTGGGAAAAACATAATGCAGAAACATTACGGAGATACAAATGTAAGTGTTAACAAATGTGGTTTGAAGGAGGGGCGAAGGATACCAAAGGGACAGTCAAACTCGTAAATTAAAAAAAACTGACACCGCTATGGTTAAGAAGAACATAGAACATAGAAAACTAAAGACTTAAGCAACACAAACCCCATAAAAAACTGGAACTATTGATATCAATAACGAATGGAAAAAGTTGAACCAGGGTTGTACATGAATACTAGTATGAAAATGTAAAACAAAAGTTATCAAAGCGTACATATATACTTTTAAAATACAATTTAAAAGTTACGATTTTGTTCTAGTTTTTCCTTAAATGTGGACCTATTTTATTTTTTCATATTTTAGTTTAATAATTTTATTAGAGTTTCAATTTTTATGCACTTGCAAATGAAAGTTTATAATAAAATATCATTTTTTTAATCTAATTAGTCAAATATGAAAGTGATTATTAGTTTCATTTTTTATGCACTTGCAAATGAAACTTTATAATAAAATATCATTTTTTTAATCTAATGAGTCAAATATGAAAGTGTATCAAAAGTTGACATTGTTGTACTCTTATATTAAATTTATATCCAAGTAATGATAAAACTAACTCACCTGTCAGCAGATACAGCAGTAAAAAGATTTTCCTCATTTTTAATCTTTATTTAAATTCCAGAAAAAGTTAATACTGAAACTCACATAATGCTGTTCTCACTTTATATATCAAGTATGGTAGGTCATTTGCTTTGAACACCTGAATTAATTTCCAATTCACTTTTTAAATGAATATTGAATTTTCAGGCGAACCAATAGCTCTCTTGTGCTACTGATAATTAAGCTCTTTAATCGTCGGAACACAATGTACAAACATAGGAAAAACATGTTGTAAATGTCAGTAACATTTGATGTTAATCACACTTTTCGAAATTAAAAAAAAAAATATTTAATTTCTGAAGCATATTTTGTTGATGACCGGTAACAGAAGGATGGATTCTTCTGACGTTTCAGTCTTGTTGAAATCTCGTCATTGAATTATTCCCAAAACATGTGATACAAGTTGAAAATATAAATAAATTTAATGAATAAAATAATCAAACTTAACACTGAATAAATGTATTAACAATAAGTAGTCTTTAAGTAATAAAGTTTTAAAGTTAACACTTACCTTCAGTTTTTTTAGTTAAATTTATTCAGATTGAAAGTATGAAAAAAAATAGTTGGGAACTGTGATTTCTCTCACGATAATAGCCCAAAAATGGGTCAAAATTGATGAAAAATGGAAAAATCATCAAAATGGGGTACTTTCAAAGGACCGTAGCAAAAAAAGAAGTCCACAACAATATGATTTTTTTCTACACCAATTATTTTTTTGCAGTTATATAAACCCAAAATCCGATAAGGAAAAAAATTAATTTTAAAAATGTTTGACTCCTCAGAGGTGTACATCCTTGAGTGTAATTGGGATAGCAATCAAATGACACATAACACGAAAAGACACATAGAGGTCAGCATTTGTATGTTGACAGGTGTATTATAGTATGTTAAATTCTAAATTGCAAGAATGCACAATTTGCCATCAAACGAAACTCACTAACGGCATATAACATCATTATATAACCATAACAGTAATATTATCTTAGATGTATTTGGCAAAAAGTTAAACCCTTTTCTGCATTTTGGGTCCTCAATGGTCTTCAATTTCTTTCTTTATTTGGCATTTTAAATTATTTAGATTTGAGCGTTCATAATGTGTTGTGAACAAAATATGCATATGGCGTTTCTATGACGAATTTATTACATTTTATTACATTAGGCAATATAGCTATCTAAATTTTTTAACTCGTTGGAAAAACTGCAAAAATGTTCACTTAAAAAGGCTAAATTATGATCAGTACAGGAAACAGCTAAAACAACAGAACAAAATAAGCTGTCACTAGAAGCAAATTTAATGGTTTTTTTTAGCATTCGAAATCTTTGCAAGTTTACATTCCGATTTAATGCTTAGTTTTACAATTAAGACAAAAGGATAAAACTGGAATATTTCAAGGTAGCTATCAAATATCTTCTTGTATATAGACAAATAGCATATTTGCCACAAAGAAAGAACTGTGAAAAGCTTAAAGTTTGCCCAGAATTAACAGGAATTGTTTTTATTTTGTGTTCATTCAAATATTCTTCATTGATATCATTTTTTAATAAAAACAAACCTCACGCAAATATATTCTTGTTTTTTTAGTACACGACGTTGATAGTTTGATTTTCACTATTCAAGTTTAAATATTATTTTTTGTATATTCGGTTTTCGTCAATTGTTGGACCTCAATTTATGCATTTATTTGGGGAGCAAGGTTTTATTCGGATTTTATTTTGTACTGATCTATTTTTGCCTTTCAACTTTTTATTAAATGATTTTGGATATTGTTCTTGTAAATAATCTCTATGAAAAATGGAAACTTACGCTTACAAAGATACCACACTCAAAGCACAATAACTCTTTAACACATACATACATTTTTACATAAAACATATATATGTTTATAATTTGTTATTAAACGAATCTCAGTATCAACCGGAATAATTCACGCTCATTTAACACTCACTAGACGTCACCCATGCGATAGCTATTATACCTGATTATGCATTTTATTTGTAATAAAGGTTTATCTAAAACAACTTTAAATTGAGAATTACATATCAATTGCGCACCATTTTAATTACAGTTAATATTTCGATTTTACATGGAAACTATATAACAATCAGCTTTTCTTTTGTCAATATGCACACACCAGAAATATTTCAATATTTTTTTCTTGTCACAAATATATCAAGTTTTTAAAAATGAATGGTTTTCTTTGAAAACACCATAGATAAAAGCAAAGTACTGAGTTAACTCTAAAAAAACAAACGCACCTCACGTTAAGTCCTAATTTAGGGGAGATAATTACACATTAATTGTGCATATCATATTTCAGAACCATCTAACATGTTGTTCTGTTCTGTTTTAATGAAATATATGTTTACACAGTTTGAGCTGATTGGTCCTCATTTTTGTCATATTAACCACATATGTCTGTTTGAATTGATCACCAGACTTTGTCAATATAACGATACAATAACCAACTGTAATACAATTGGGAGGTATAGCTAGATATAAAATCCGATTAAACCCACGATTTTCTTCTGGAAATACCAGAACTAAGACAAGAATATGACAGTACTTTCCTTTTGTTCCAATGTTTGATGAAGTCTAAGTTTGATTATACAGTTGCTATGGATTTCTCCCGTTTTCAATTCACCTTGTAGTACGCTACTTTTTTATTTATTTGATTTTTTTCTAAATTTATTTGAAGAAATACATTTCCCTGTCTGGAGATTTATAGCTGAGGTTTATCCGCAAACTAATTGATTTGATTGAAATTCCCTTAGTTTTTATATCAGAAGAATATGTCGTTTGTGATAGAAGTCGGTTGATAAATAAATATATTCAATATAAGCAATTAAGTACTGTAAATTCAGAAATAAATACGATGTTTTTATGATTTTGAAAAATGCAAAATATTTATAGTCACAATAATCTATACTTGCTTTTTAAATTTTTTCATATGAACAACAGAGGATTTTTCTCAATATTGCAAAATAAAAATTGCATTTTAGTCTTAAATGACAAAATCGCAATTATAATAAATGCACGCAATAATTTCTAAATTTACAGTAAATTGAGGTAAGGCTAATAAAAACATCGCTAAAAATATACATCCAAGCAATTTGTGGTTTGAAAAAGACAACTTTTATCAAAATGATGATTGAAATAACATAAGAGGTGCACATTGACATTATTTGATTAGTATATATCAGAATGTTTTAATAAATCTGATAGAAGGCTAAGGAAATAAAGGGGTTACAAATGAGAAATGTTACAAAAGTAAAGTATGTTTGTAGGATAAGATCCACATAATGCCATTGAAAAAAAAATAGTTATTGAAATGAATTAGGGGATACACGTATGTTGTAGTAAGTAAATTCTTATTCTTGAACTCCTAGTTCCAAATTTGACAAAACATTTTGATGTTTTTTATATGTTTTTATATCTCAAATTATAGCATTATATATTTTTCTGATAGCCTAAGAACCATAGGCATTTTTTTACTTATATTTTGAAATGTTAAACTTTAACGACGAATGTAATCTCTTCTTTGTGTCCTCAAATAAGTTCACACCGTAGAAATTCTCAGCCGACTCCTTGTTAAAGTTATTCCACTTTGATGTTAATTTTTACCAATTTTTAACGTTTTTGTCTTTAATCTTTCTTTTTTTTTAATTTATCATATTTTATTCAAATCTGTACATTTGTTAGTTTAAAACATCAAGTACCGGTACCTTATCCCAGCCTCGTTTACATTAGTAAATAACATATATATACAGCTGTTACTTTTTTGTTAGTATTAAACATACAATTTTCCATATTTGTAAAATTATATACCATATCAGATATATCAAAATATGAAGTTTACCATTTAGATAATCAAGCAGATAATATAACCAATGCACAGGTTATGAAAAAATATGTAATGTGGGTAGTTGAAGTCGTAAAAACTAAATATATATAAGATATATATTTTTAAGTATGTCCGTAGAATATTTTGAATTCAAAATTATGAAAAGAAGAGAAAAAACAAAAAACAAAAAGAAAAGAAAAAGGAAAAAGAAACAAAATTAAATAAATAGGTAAATAGATAATTGAAAGATAAATATTCAAATTCCAGGAAATAAAAAGTTGTTTGTTTGTTTTTGGTTATTTATTTGCAGAGATGAATTATGTAGTTCTTTATCATGTGAGAAACAATATATCATATAACAATTATATTTCAACTGATTTATGTACACATATACAATGTAAAACAAAATATCTGATCATTCATCGAAAAGTATGGCAAAAGCATTCCAACTGTTGTCAAAAATTTCTACTCTTTTATTTTTAACAGCAATTAATTTTTTCAATGTTGTATAAAGATTTTATTTTACTTTACACTGCCTACATTGATAGAGCTTTCTTAAAATATTTGCAGTTGAAAATATATTCAAATATAAACCAAATTTGCAGCATTCCCCCTAAATGATTTTGTAATATCCCCAAATACTTATACCATTTGACAAAAACCATGAGCCAATTTCATCAACGAATGTTTGAACAATCTCACAATTCCAAAATAAATGTACAATAGTTTCTACTTCTTCTTGACAAAAAAGTACAGTTTGGGTTGTCAGTGACCTTAATTTTATTCAAAAATTTATTAGTACCTAAATTATGTTGGTTTATTCTATATTGTAGCCACTGTCTTAAATCTCAAACATTATAATAGGCAGATTGAAAGTTAAATGAGCAAACATTTTCAGTAAGAAAAGATCTACAATAACGACAATATTTTGGAAATAAATCATTCGACATCTCCTTGGAATTATTATTCTTTAATGTTGATTCTTTTTCTCATTTTTAATTTCCATGATAAGAATTATAATAGATAGATAGACTCTTTACATCACAAAACAAATCATCAAGCTAAGATCTATAAACAAGTTACATTTCATTGATACAGGCAGTAGGCTGTCACTTTTTATATGAGTGGTTGCCTAGTAGCTGTCTATAAAAAAACTCATCATAGATATCAGGACTTAATTTAGATATACGCCAGACGCGTGTTTCGTCTACAAAAGACTCATCAGTGACGCTCAAATCCAAAAAAGTTAAACAGGATGAGCATTTATTCAGTTTTGTTTTGTTTTGAGCAAAAATTCAAGAAGATAAAGAAAAACTCAGCAGACTTAATACTTAGTAATAGTAGATCCACAAAGCAGAAACTTTTGTCATGTAAAACCAAAACTACCGAAATTCAAAACGGAAAGTCCCTTATCAAGCGAGCAACATAGACTCTTTAGAACTTCTAGTAAAACATGGCCTTTATTCAAACACAACCTAATTATTTATCCTATATTGACGAAAATTCTACAAGAAAATCGTCAAACATTGCACTCTTTTTTGGGTATTCCTGCCATTCGCTTATGCCCGCGTCACACTGTCCCGATTTTTACGCTGATGGCAACACGATTATAGAAATTTTCAAAATCGGGACTTATCGTATCCAGATCGGGCTATTCGTATTGCCATCTTTAACCATCTTTTACCATCAGCCACTTTTTCTAGCCTTCGGGGACAACTTCGGGAAGGGTTGTAAATCCCCGAAGGTGCGTCCGATGTTGAGAGTTCGTATTGAGTTCGTATTACCATCCTCATCATCGTAATGTCACCGGTAATGCATCTTTGAACATCGTATTGCATTCGTGTTTCCATCGTCACCATCGGGCAGTTTTGACATTATGATGTCTACACGAATAAATCACGAAGCTACCCGAAGGTCTTACGAAGGCAACATGACTTCGTATTGAGTTCGTATAATCCCGTCGTGTTGCCATCTAATTAAAGTTCGAAGGCGACAAGATGGAATTACGACGGCAATACATCCAGCTAAATGTAAGTTAATTTTCGCGCTAAAGTACATTTTAAGTGCCATGCGCGATATGCACTGGTCAGTCTAATACGATAGTTAAGAAAGACGTTCACAAAACATGGAGCTCATATCATATGATTCTATGAGAACAATGAAGACGACAGCGTTGTTTCTATTAATTCAAATGGAACAAGAAGAGCAGCTATTACAGGCTCAGGATTTACTTTTAGAAGTAAAATATTAGTTTTGTCAATTTTTCATATCAAGTAACAAAATGAAAAACATAAACGCGCCTCGTACACCAACACTGCAGATTCACGTTTATAGGGAAACCAAATTTTTCTTCATTATTCTGATTTTTTATGTATCGTCTGAGATGTTGTTACACGAATGTTTACTCCATAACCATTTTGTTTTCTGTTTGTCATATTTTGCCGCATTTGTTGCTTTCCCAACACCCTTCATTTTGTCTATATTATTATGATATTCTCCTGAAAACAGCTCTTTTTAATAATAGGGATAAACGAACCCATTACCTTACCTTTAAGATAGATCAGTTAACATGAACATAATTATGGGTGCTTATTCAGACTAGTGTACACATTATACGGTTCAAATAAGGCAATGCCGAGCGTGGCATCCCCTCGTATGTAACATATGGAGGACAAATATTGACACTATATTTATATATGACACATGCAGAAAATAGTAAATTGAATATGCATATTTGACACACTTTTTTTTTTAGAAATCAACCAAAACATTCAGTAACTGGAAATACCTTTAGTATTGTCTTTAGAACCAGCAGGTAAAAAAATGAGCAACCAATTCCCTGTGTATTATGCTATTTCAAGGAGAAAAAACAAGCCCATCTGCATAACCTTGACCTTTGGCCTTGAACGTAAAAAAATGTCAGATCATTACAAGGAGGAACAATATACCAAATGTGGTTAAAATCTTTTGAAGCGTATTGGTTTTAGAGTGTCCAAAAGGGTGATATTGCCTTTTATTACAACTGCCACTGTGACCTTGACTTTTGAACTTTAAAGTCAAGAGCGCTTAAGATATTGATTAAACAATTTAAAACGCGTGATGACTTCGGAATATAAGTTAAATGCACCGTAAGCTGTACACGACGTCTTTAAGACATCGAATGGCCATCGCGCCATCATCGTCATCCATCGTGTAGCCTTCGTGATCCATCGTGTAGGCTTCGGTTGAGATAAGAAGCTTAAATATCCGTCTTCGGTTAACCTTCGTATGTCCATCTTTTGCTATCGTATATAATTTCGGCACCATCGTATAGGCTTCGTTTTTCATCAGTCACTTTTTAGTATTTTAACCAGATCGGGACCAACTTTGTCGCATTCGGGTGTCCATCATATATAAAAATCGGGACAGTGTGACGCGGGCATTAGAAAATTTTAAGTCAATTAGGTTTGTATCTTCTTAATGGATGTATACAATTGAAAATCGGTACACTTGCCTAAAGATGGTAATTTGATATCGATCGACACATTTAGTTTTATGTATTAACTCAATAAAGAAACCAGGGTTACACTTCTGTAAGCCATACACGCGTTTCGTTTATAAAAAAAAACCCAACATAAGTGAGGCTCGTTTCAAAAGCGTAAAAATGAAGAAAATTAAAGTACGAAGTTGAAGACCATTTTAGACCTTAAATATCAAATAACATTTTTCTGGACTCAAATATTCGTAATGTATTATATGTATCAAGTCACATGAGGGAAATGATCTAGATTTAACTGAGAAAAAAGACTTTTTAATAATATGTGATTTAATAAAAAAAAACAACAAAAAAAACAATGACACACTTAATATTTATGAAACATTTCTCAAACAAAGCATGGTTCATCTTACTGATAAATACGTCTTGCTCGTTCTTTCTTTTTCGGTAAGTCTTCTGTCGGTTTTACAATATCGACCTGTTGTGTCTCATCCTGACGTGTTACTACTATTGTCTTTGTAAATTTCTTACTTGATATATAATTACGTGATAACTTCAGCCTGTCTTTTGTTGTGGTATTATTTGATGCAACAATGTGACCAACAGCCTCTCTCCAGAAGCTTGCTACTATGTTAACGATGCCATATGTGGATCGCACCGGCTTTTTCCTAACTATTGTAATACCTACGTTTAATGTAGCATTCATCATCGTCATTAAAATCCACAACAAAAACAAAACGAAGAAAAAGTAATAGGCTCTACCCAGAACTGGCTCCACAGAAAACAAATCTTTGATGCTGTTTTTACCGATAATAGCGTTAACCAATGTTGTTGATGACACAAATAAGTTTTTGTATGTTTCTAGATGCCTGCCAAATATTAAATGTCCAAAAGTTACAAAGGCTACGTACACCATAATAAACATTACAAAACATCCACAAAGATCACGGCTCACATGAGCAAGAACCTGTCCAAATTGATTTATTCTGTCATTGTAACTGAGAACTCGCATGATTCGGATAGTTGTCAGAAATATAATAAATGCCAAGAAAATGTTAAACAACTCGTCCCAAGACGCAATATGACTGAAGTTGACGAATTTATTCTTATGATTTTCCCATTCTTTCATTGCCATATTAATCATTATCCATCTTCCAATATACATTACGGTAGCAACAAAGAATAAAATTATAATTAATATGTCAATAACATGCCAAAATTCTTTCCACATTTTCTTACCGTATCTCCGAAACCAAATATATTTATGAACAGAAAATACAATTATTCCAATAAGAACAATAATTTCACAAATAAAGATGAACATGCCAAGATTACCGACATGTTGGTAAGGTCGAAACGGTTTAATCAAAGTACTAGCAATGACCCCACCTGTTTCCGGAAATTCTGTTAAAAACGTGATGAAAACAAAAACATTATCATCTACGTTGTACAATGTGAATTCTGTAAATATGGCTCTCGTTCTACGATCTATCCATGTGTATTTATACAAATCATTGAGAACTAGACGTGATATGTTGTAGTTTACAATGAATTCTGCTATGTATCCACCACCGCCATAGGTAGAATGTAGTCCTGTGACCGGAAGTCCCCAAATATCAACAGACGACACAAAATTCCAGGCAGCAGATGTCAAATTATATACAGCTTGCCCTCTGACACAGGGGAGAGACTCCCAGGCTACACAATAGTCTTCATCATCCTCTCTGTTAATGGAATATTCATCATAACAGGTAAAATTACCCAAGAACTGTGCCCTACATGGCTCTGAAAGAATTAAAGACTGCATTTACAGGACATGGCTTAATAATAATGTTTATGAATAAATAAGATGTGGGTGCCACATGTAGAGCAGGATCTGCTTACCCTTCCGGAGCACCTGGAATCACCCCTAGTTTTGGGTGGGGTTCGTGTTGCATATTCTTTAGTTTTTAATGTTGTGTCATGTGCACTATTGTTTGTTTGTTTGTCGTTTTCATTTTTAACCATCGCGTTGTCAGTTTATTTTCAATTTATGATTTTGACTGTCCATCTGGTATCTTTCGTCCCTCTTTTTTCGCACCTTGATGACAGGACAACACCCAATCTAATATCAGAAAGCCAGTTAAAAATATTTGATAGCTAACTTGTTATATTAGTTTTGTCTTTTCGTATAAAAGCGGCGTTTTGTGTTGGTCCAATGTGACATCTTATATTCATTTTTGCAAATTCGCCTGAATTATGTAATAACTGTCAGTCATTAGGTTTATTTCTCATATCATCATCTAAGTATTGTTTACGTATGCATATATTATAGCTCTTAAATGTCTGGGTTTAAGTTTTCCTGGTAATGGTAATAATAGAAAAGGGCTTCGGATGCAAAAAACCTATACATTGTTATTTTCATTCACCAATGAATACGAGAAATGTTTGATTGAAATTTGCTTAAACAATAACGAAGTAATCAAGTTCAGAGTAAGCTGCAATCTTCAATTTTATAAGTCCGATCTGGTCATTAAATACGTTTCTGGACAAGTAATTCTTAATAAACTCATCATAGATACCAGGAATAAAATTTTACACTTACGCCAGACGCGCGTTTCGTCTACAAAAGACTCATCAGTGACACTCGAATACAAAAAAATGTAAAAGACCAAATAAAGTACTCATAAGGGTTTATATATTATGTTTCGTACCCTGAACTGCTCTTAATTGTCTCAGTCTCATTGGCCCAACACGAAAATTGACTTGGTCATGTACATACAATCTTCTATTGGCTTTCAGTTGATCTCCATTGGTATGGTACCGTGGAAACAGAAATGGAATGAGGGTCTCATCGATCCATGCATATAAGTTAGCTGAACTTGTAACCTGTAAAAATATTGTATAGTTTTTTGATATAACAGAAGTTATCAGGTGAATTTCCTATTTTGAGTCTTACGTATACATATTAAATGATTAAAGATTACATGAGCTACAAATTCATGACAGATATATTTGGTTTGTATCTAAAAAAAAATACACGAAAATATTTAAACATCGCAAAAAACTAACGTATTGATAAACAAAGGGTGAGTTGAATAAAACATAAAATTTGTTCTTAACTCTTACACTATTTTGTTCAACTTAGTCTGAAAACTTTGGCATGATAAAGTTCAAAAAACGTGAAAAATCTCGTCAATAACGACACTAAGAGAGTACTGTTTTGAACAGAAACAGACAACGGTATTCTATAATACGTACTGTCTAATAAAGGCAACAGTAGTATACCGCTGTTCGAAATTCATAAATCAATTGAAAAAAAACAACAGAGTTACAAACTTATTTAACGAAACACATGAAATATAGAGAACTGAGACACAACAGAAACACAACACTAAAATGTAACACACACAGAAACGAACAAAAATATAACAATGGCAATTTTCCGGACTTGGTACAGGACGTTTTAAGAATATTTTAAGCACATGATTTGAACCTTCAACTAAGTAAATTTGAGTTTCATAGATGAGAGTTATGCAGTCGATACGAATGTTTTATACTTATTTACAAGTCTTGTATGAATTTGTTTTAAAGTGCTTGACTGCATTTATCCCCAATGTGTTATATTTCATAATTAACGGTCCATGAGACAGGACAGACAACTAACCTGATCATATTTCAACGTTGATCCTCCAATTGAGAAGCTATTCGGTGTAACAAGCTGCTGTTCGAGATGATTTTTGACATTATACCAGCTTGGATCCCTGTTACTAAAACTGACACAATACAGAACAGCCAGGAATATCATATATAAAACTAGCTCAATGAATATTTCTTGCATTTTTAGGCGCTGCTGTCTTCTTTCTTTTAATCTAGCAACTGTTTGGGATTTCAATGGAGCTTGCGTGGCTTTGAACACATCTTAAAAGAAATAACAAATCAAAATCATGAAAAGTAATATATCATTCTAACATTTGATTTTGTGAGGTTTTATTGACTTCACCCTTTCTGTTATATACATGTTAGTTCGGTATTTATGTTACTTATTTAACAATAGAAATAGAGAATATCAGAATTGCCAGCAAAAACAAAGTCAACCTAATACAAAAGACTGTTCTTACATAGACTTTTGTAATTTTTTTTGTACTAATAACAATTATTCTACTTTTCGAAGGTGTTCTTATATAATTTATTTTCTACGGCTTTAATCCACCATTTGTACATGGGGATATGCTTGAATCAAGTCAGGAATGCGCTTGTTTTCAATAACTAGTAGTTTGATGTGTTTTAACTTTTTTATATTGCTATTTGAAAAAGGACTTTTGGATTTGGATTTTACTTTAAGCTCGGTACTTTTGTTATTTTGTTTAAAATTACATTCTTTTTAGTACACCAAATGCTTATCGATTCCCCAAAAACTATTATAACAGCATGAAATAAAGAGGTCCGAGTATTGGTTAAGATATGAGAAGGCAAACGAGCGAGTAATTAAAAGCAATGAAACAAAAAGTTGGTCGTAGATGTTTGATACACTTTGGAAACACCTCTTCAAAACGATTATTTTGTTCATAAAGGTTAAAGTTTTTTGTCAATGTAGTTTTTGATGACGCTGAAGTCCAATTAACTTGAGACTTGGTACACATGTTGCTTATGATATGATCTGCCTAATTTTAATGCCAAATTAGATTTTTTTACCAAATTTCATGGTCCATTGCACCTGGAAAATGATTATACGAGTTGGGCATCCATGTTCTTTGGACACATCCTTGTCTATGTTTAGTAAGAAACCAATAAATAATTTTTTTTTTACTAAAATGAGGTGACGCTCAGAAAATTTCAGTTGTTGTACAGATGTTGTCTTGCTTATATTGTATGTTTGATAATATTTTCTTCATCTATTTCATTGTTTGAAAAATAACATATGCATTTAAGTCTTTTGGGTCAAATCGATCTTTCTGTGTCCGTATTATTGAAACGTTCTGGTTTGAAAATTTCCGATGATGGTAAAAAGTTATCAGAGGTACCAGGATCATAATTTATTACACCAGACGCTCGTTTCGTCTACATAAGACTCATCAGTGACGCTCATATCAAAATTGTTATAGAGTTAAACAAGTACAAAGTTGAAGAGTATTGCGGATTCAAAATTCCAACAAGTTGGGCCAAATACGGCTAAGGTAATATTTGCCCGGGATAAGAAAATCCCTAGGTTTTCCAAAAAAAAAGAGAGTTTAAAATAGGGAATGTTTAAATCAAGAAAGTGGATCGAATGAAGAATGTTTTTTATCTATTATTTTTCTGGATGAATGACTTTTAACCCGGACTGTATACATGATTTCTACCAAAAGGTTCAGCAAACATTTGGGTAAAAAGTAAGTTTATGAATTGAGGATTCAAAATTCGAAAGAGTTGGGCAAAACACGACTAAGGTAGTTTATGTCTGGGATTAAAACAATTACAGTTTTGTAAACAGTAAATGTTTAAAACCAGAAAAGTACATCGAATGTAGAATGTTTTTTTTTATCTATAAATGTTCATAAAATGACTTTCAACCCGGACTGTATATACATTATTTCTACCAATAGGTAAAGAAACATTTGTGTAAGAAGTGAGCATATGAATTTTTTCATGTTGTTTTTATATTCAATAGATATAGGGAGATGTGGCGTGAGTGCCAATGAGGCAACTCTCCATCAAAAGAACAATTTTTAAAAGTAAACCATTATAGGTCAATGTACGGCCTTCAACACGGAGCCTTGGCTCACACCAAACAAATAGCTAAAAAGAGCCCCAAAATGAATAGTGTAAAATCATTCAAATGTGAAAACAAACGATCTAATACATGTTTCTTTAAATTGATTATATGCTCTGAGTTTTACCTCAGTATTTAAAACGAAAACGTATGAGATATGTTTCAATATTCATAACTCAATATAAACAAAGATTACCTAACATACCGGTAGTTCAATATAAACAAAGATTACCTTAAATAGTTCAATATAAAACAAAGATTACCTAAAATAGTTCAATATAAGCAAGGAATACCTAAAATAGTTCAATATAAACAAATATTATCTAAAATAGTTAAATATAAACAAAGATTACCTAAAATAGTTCAATAAAAGCAAAGATTTCCTCAAATAGTTCAATATAAACAAAGATTACCTACAATAGTTCAATAAAAGCAAAGATTTCCTCAAATAGTTTAATATAAACAAAGATTACCTACAATAGTTCAATTTAAATAAAGATTACCTAAAAGATATGACAATGGACTTGCTGCACGTCTTTTGGTCTCTAGAAGAAGTTTCTCTCTGTCATATTTCACAGTTGTCTCCTTATAACTCTTTACAATCCAAGAGAATATGACTGACATCAATATGATCTAAAAAAAGAAAATCAAGGTATACATTTTGTTTTATATAAAAATAATGTATTTATTTCAAATAGTTCTTACGTAAAGCTGTAACTTCGTCAATGATAAAATTAGCTTTTAATAGTCTACGTCCAGCCAGATATATATTGATAACTGAATTTGTAACCTATTTGTTTTAACTGACAAGTTTTGCTTCCGAAGTATAAAGTAAAATAACAAAAATAAAGAGGTCTTATGAAAATTAAAGTCCATAAGTATCTGACAATATCCAAAGCTCAAGAACACCAAACGAATGGATAACAATTGTCATATTCTTTCTTGCATTGGTCCAGGCATTTTTATTTATAAGATAGTGTTTTTACAACACCTTTACAAGTTTATTAAAAATATTGCTAATTTTCCATGTGATGTGAAAGCAATATTTTCCTACCTTAAGTGGATCAACTAAGAGTATTGATTCGATGAATGACATAAAGAAACATAGCAGCCATTCCTCTGACTTTGTCTTTCCCCATTCCATGCTATACAAAATTAGGAAAAATCCAGATGTAAAGACGGCTAATGTAACAATTCCCCATGCTACATATCTACACCAAACCGGAAGTGAAAATTCAGAATCATCTGTCACATCTGCGTTATTGTCTTCCTCGCCGGATTTTAGTGTCATTTCAGAATTGTCTTTAGTATTTGTAAAAGTTTTCTTCTCATTTCTTGAACGAGGTTTGGAACTTCTGAACATATAAGATACTAACAATATTGGAGGTGCAGCAATAATTGCACTGACAATTGAAATATATATCCCAGAAAGTGATAATTTAATCGGTCCAATTGAAAATTTACTTCCGGTATTTTGTCCATAAAACATTGCACTTGAGATCATGGTGAGAAACAACAATGTCAAACAGCAAGCCAATCTTTCTAACCTTGTAAAGTTGCTATCTTCAGGTCGAATGGCAACCGATAACCATAAGTGATTGTCTGTTGTGTTTTGTCTCGTTTGTTCATTGAATAAAAATGAGAATTTATGTTTATCCAACTTATCAGACACAGGAATGGCACACTCAATGCATCCATCATCGTGGTCCAAAGAAAGCCATTGATCACATATAAACAGATACCTGTCAATTGAAAGAAAGAAAAAGGACGATAAAGCTATTATCGGCACCTTTGATATTTGAAATTATAAAGCTTTCATGATCTACCAAATAACGGCATACAGCTAATAACAAGACATTAGCATGTAAAATATAAGTATTTTTTTTTTTATTAAAATATGATCTGAAATATTTGTATTTCAGCTTATAAATTGATAGAATGCAAATGAAGAAAATTAAAAAGCAAAAAAAAAAATGGAGGGTGCGTGAACTTGTTTACGAAATATTAGCCATTGAAAATTTGGCGTCAAATAATTCTCTCTAGACTTTTCTTATATCTAATATTGTCACCTTTTTTTATTTAAAAAAACTACGAAAAAATAACAAGGATGTTATAAGATTTTGGAATATGTCTTTTTAAACTATTTGTAATAAAATATTTAAGAAAAGTAGGGGGTAGTTGGCAATTTTTTTAATGTCAATACATGGTTAAAATCATGAATATTTTTTTAGTGACACTTATCTTTCATTTTGTCTATAAACTATTTGTCAAATGACTATTTTATTAAATAATTGTCAATTTTTACATGGTAATGACATCATAGTGATATCCCAGACAAACTTTATGCTTGTAAGGTTCATCATAACAAACGGACAAATATGGCAGTATTTACATGCCAAAAACTACTCTGAATACAGACTTACCTGTGATGTTGGAAAAGTTTAAATTCCTGGCATCCACTAGATATATTAAAGTTAGGTGCATTTTGTGTTTCAGAAAGATAAAACTCTATTGGATTTCGATGGGCATTTTTTTCCTTCATGCATAAGTTGTTAAAATTAACTAAGTTGTGGTCTAACTTTGAGGTGCTCCCTCAGGTAAAAAACGGTTTGTTTTGTTTTGAATTGCCTTAACTGACATGGACAAGAGGTATCTTGACAACTATAGTTGAGTAAAAGAGTTTATCTGAGCGGAAAAAAGTAATTAAGAAATTCCCATCAAAAACCAAAAAAGATTTTATCACAAAATGCATTTAACTTTTAAATATCTAGTGGATGTTAGGCCTTAAAACTTTCCAAACAGCACATGTAAGTCGGTACACAGAGTAATTATTGAGGTGAAAATACAGCCATATTTGTCCATTTGGTATGATGAACCTAAAGTTATTATATAATTGCAAACAAAATCATTCAATAAAATGAACAGATACAATCTAATAGCTTTTATCAATCATACTATTTTGCAACTTGTTTGGGCAACAAATTGTCTTTTTCATTCCTTCATTCATCGTATCACTACAAACAGAACAAAACACAACATATTTGTAGCTTATTATTTATAAAAAGAGACAAAAATAAAGTATGTGAGCTTTACCTTCCACCAGTTTGCACATCCTCTAGTATGATTTTATTAAGATACCATGATGCTGAATTTCCTGGTCCACTATTATCATGCCAAATTTTTAATACTGTTGGGTCATTTATTGGTTTAGGAACGCTCATGACAAATTTCCGGATGCTTCCAACATCAAAACCCTATAATATAAATAAAACCACGTGGTTAATCCCGTCAAATAATAATGTGTCTGTCCGTAGCCTCGTCAATCGTTATTTTGTGTCACATGTTACTGTTTTTATTGTTTGAAAAAATTGCGGTGGTCATGGCAGACATTTGCATTGCGTTCATTAAGGTTTGTACAAATTCTTAATAGTCTATGGACGGCTAATATCTAGCAACATATATATATTTATATATTCATTAAATAAAATAGTAAAAAAAGTAAAAAGTTAACAGTTCCATTCAATCGATTTCATCCTTCCATTGGGACTCTTCAGGATAACTGATGTAGTGTCGCTGTAGGTGACGTCGTCAAGGAGGTTTATGACGTTCCGTCATTGTTCGTTATTAATAATTCTCTGGATTTAATTTCGATCGAACGTTGTTATGAAATAGATTTTCGGTTCTTATTTTATGAACATATACTTATAACTATATTTTAGTCAAAACAAACAAAAAGGTTTTTGATTTTAAAACTGGCTTTCAGTAACGAACAAAAATTTAAAAAAATACTATAGAGAAACGTTTTGGCTGAGATATAGCAATCCCACGAACAATAGTGAGTCATCTCAGGTGCGCCGGAATGGTAAGCACAGGTTGCACTCTGTCGAGATGACCGCGGGATCACGACGTTCCTAAGTTTGTACATTACCATTGGCGACGTTGGCGACTTCAGTGACGTCGCCGTGGGCTCTTTGAGTTGTTATTAAAAGTTATGGCTGAACAGACGTATTTGTTTATATTAGCGAAAATATCTTACTTTTAACCTCCACATTTATGGTACCGTGACCAATGGATTTAAGCAAGCTCAAGTCGATACGATCCAGACAGAAGTGCTGTTACAAATCTTATACGGAAGATAGATGCAGCGAAGCAAGACACAGATTTCGACCCAGAGGAATTGACAGCAACATTTGAAAACCTTCTCCAGAAACAGAAGATACTGACCAACTTGAACGAGCAGATACTCAACCTAGCGGAAGCAGAAGATATTGAAAGTGAAATTCTAGATTCAGATGAGTATTGTATTACGTTAGAAACCAAAATCAGACACATAAGAAATTTTGTCAGAGATACTCATACCACACCAAAGACACGTCAGAGTGAAACTTCATCCCAGATATTAAATGTTGACTCTCAACCGTTCGTCTCAGCAAACCTCACAGAAAACTCATGCACGCAGTCGTCACAAAATCCGTTCTCTCAAGCTAGTAACACAGTGAGTACATATATAAATTCGTATACATCTGCAAGCAGTCAGAATCACTACTTATCAAAACTCTCACTTCCAATATTCACAGGGAATATATTAGAGTGGCAAACTTTCTGGGATTCGTATGAATGCGCCATGCATTTAAACCCTTCATTGACCGATGTCCAGAAATTTAATTACCTCAAAGCGCAGTTACAAAATGAAGCTTTACGCACCATAGCTGGTTTTGCGCTCATCAATGCAAACTATGCGGACGCCATTATTTTATTGAAGGTAAGATTCGGACAAACACACAAAATCACGCAAGCATACATACAAGCATTATTAGACATTCCATCACCACGAAACCATCTTATTAGTTTGAGACAATTCTATGATCAAATGGAAACTTACGTCAGAGGGCTAGAATCTTTGGGCCAGTCACAAGACTCGTATGGAACATTACGTGTACCAATTATTTTGAAAAAATTACCGGGAGAAATTTAAAAAAAACTTGCCCGTGAACATGGAACAGAAAACTGGTCATTACGAGACCTTCGGAAAAGTATTTGCAATGAAATAAACATAATTGATGCGGGACAAGACACTAAAACTTCTAACAATTTACCAAGTACATCATCTTTCTTTACCGGAACTAAATCAACAAAACCCCGCCAAAATCAAGCTCTAAATACAAGAAATATACGCCAGAATTTAAACACTAAACCTTGTGTATTCTGCCGCGATGTACACGCACCAGCGCATTGCGCGAACGTATCTGATCCAGCAGCACGCATGAACATTGTAAAACGGGAGAAATTGTGTTTCAACTGCCTTGAAACACATCGTATACATGAATGTAAGTCAAAACACTTATGCCGAAATTGCAACAAAAGACATCACACAAGTCTGTGTACTGTACGTCAATTTAACAACAAGAACCACGATAATGACAGAAGTAGACAAAGCGTGCAAAATACAAATTACAGCCAACAGCATATGAATTTTCATGGTAACAATGGACAAGCTACATGTAATCAGACATATGTATATTTGATAAATGACACGAACCAGAAGGAAGAGGACACGTCAATTTTATATTCATCGTCAGTCGAGGTACGTACAAATGTTCTTTTAAAAACTGCATAAGCACCCGTAAGGTCAGACCACTCATGTAGAGACACCCATATACTTTTTGACGAGGGAGCACATAGATCATTTGTGACCGAAGATTTAGCAATAAAACTTAATTTACAGTTAGAGGGAACAGAAATTCTACAGTTATCATCATTTGGAGATAGAAACAAAACCGTAAGACATTTAGACAAATCGACAGTGTACGTAGAAACAGATGCAGGACAGAAAATACCGATACACGTTCTAATTGTACCAATGATTGCCGTACCTTTGCAAACAATATTCGCCACATCAACAGAGGACTTAATTATTTACGGGGACTTAAGTTAGCACATCCGGTAACACAGGACGAGTCTTTCGAAATATCGTTATTGATCGGGGCTGACTACTACTGGGACTTAGTCGAGGATGAAGTCATACGGGGAATGGTCCAACCGCCGTGAGTTCAAAGTTAGGTTTTTTTACTTTCCGGTCCAGTAAGCGACAAGAGGGATAACTCATTGATGGGTACTAGCATTTTTAATATTCTTATTTCTCATAAAACGGAAGAGCATGATATAGAAACATTTTGGAAATTGGAATCGATTGGTATTAACTCAAAGGAAACAGACGAAGACAATACGGATTTTTTGGAAACATATCAAGACACTTCGAATGAACTCAGAGGTAATAAATACTTTCCAAAGTTGCCATGGAAACAGGAACATGACGAACTACGATCAAACTATACAGTCACAAGAAGAACAGAGAACGTTATTAAGAAACTTAGTCAAGATCCTAAACTACTTAAGAAATATGGAGATATAATCGCCGAACAGGAACGCAGAGGATTTGTTGAGACAGTAGATGAAAATTAACAAAAAGGCGGGAAAATTCATTACATTCCACACCACCCTATACACAAGGAATCTAGCACAACTCCTATACGAATAGTATACGACTGCAGTTGTCGTCAATCACCAAGTCATCCAAGTCTAAATGATTGTCTTATGGACACACCACCAAAATTAAATGATTTGACAAAACTCCTAGTACAGTTTAGAGCCAACCAGTTTGCTACATGTACTAATATTGAGAAAGCTTTCTTACATGTTGGATTAAGCGAAGATGTTACCAGATTTTTAGGGCTTAGTGACCCTACAAATCCAGGAAGTCAGTTGAAAACTTATAGGTTCAAAGCAGTGTTATTTGGAGCGACGTCTTCGCCCTTTATACTCAACGCCACAATACAGAAACATTTGAAACAATTCGGAAACAGTGAAACAGCTAAAATTCTAGAAAGAGATATTTACGTTGATAACATATTGTCTAGTATGAACAAAGAGGAAGATTTACTTACGTATTTCAAAGAAGCAAGAAGCTTGATGGCTGGAGCTGGATTCAACCTGAGATCATGGAGTTCAAACAGTGCTAAATTACTAGAATTAGCTAAAGAAGAAAACGTCCTAGATACGAATAAGTATACCAAAATACTTGGAATGTTGTGGAACAGTCGTAGCGACGAGATTTTTTACCCTAAGCGTGATATTCCTACACCAGAACTACTTCAACATGTTACTAAACGAGAAGTTTTGAAATATTCTTCAAAGATTTATGACCCACTAGGCTTACTTAGTCCGGTTACAATTCGAGCGAAAATCCTGATACAAGAGTAATGGAATGTGGATTAAATTGGGACGAACTTATACCAGATAATTTAAAGACTACGTGGATAGATTTGACCAAAGATTTGGAAAAGGCAATACAATTCACTATTCCTCGATATTATTTTAGCAAGCCATCAGCATCAACAGAATTAATACTTCATGTATTTACAGACGCAAGTCCAAAGGCGTATGGCGCAGCAGCTTATTTGAGTAACGAAAACGAAACAACGAAAGACCCGGGAGAGAATACGAAAGTGGACAACCAATGTAGACGAAAATGATGAAGAAGATTAACAATTTTCAAAAGGACTTTCAAAGTTAATTCAAATTTTTCATTTATGTGAACAAGAACTTAGTTAATTCAATTTAATTCATTCATGGAGATAGAGACTTTTTTAATTTGATTATTTTACAAATATGGACAGTTAATGTGAAATTTAAGATAATTTGCACTTTTTGCGGTCCGCAGTATGTCGAGATTACCGCGGGATCACGACGTTCCTAAGTTTGTACATTACCATTGGCGACGTTGGCGACTTCAGTAACGTCGCCGTGGGCTCTTTGAGTTGTTATTAAAAGTTATGGCTGAACAGACGTATTTGTTTATATTAGCGAAAATATCCTACTTTTAACCTCCACACACTCATTGTTTTGATCAATGAACGTACACATTCGATGCAAAATTTCACTCGGTGATGTCGTTATTGAAGAATTGAAGACGGAAATGGGATCTTAATTATTAAACTCGATATGTTATCATATTATACTTTTACATGTACAACGGGTTAAATTCTAAAGCATTAAAGGATTAATAATTAAAAAAAAACTTAATATATAAGACATAGTATGTGTATTTGGTTACAGCCACTTATCTCTCTGACAAATGGCATTGCATTATGAATGTCGTTTAACGATGTGTTGTAACTTAACATATCTTTGTGGGTCAGTTACAATGATATCTGCTTGCATCGTTGTTGTGAGTTTCTGTAATGAAACTGTCTAGCAAAACAAACGTTGACTTATCCCTGTTTGCAACATCTGGATGGCATATAATTCAGAGTTGCATTGTTAAGATTTTCTACCTTCTGAAATTTGAGGATATATTAATGTCTTAGTAAACATGATTCCTCCCTTTTGACATTTGTAGCGTAATGTATCGTATCATTTGTTTAGATCATGAAATGAACTGGTTAGGGCTAGTTGAAGGATGACTCCATTTTCGTGGCATTTAAGACCTATAGGCGACCGTCTGCTGTTGTCAGTTCTATGTTCGGGATGTTGTCTCTTTGACACTTTCCCATTTTCATTCTCAATTTTATGACATTGTTAATAATTAGGTCTTTCCACCTTTCCGTGGAAAGACCTATTGTATTTGTTCTGATTATTAATTATTTTTTTTTTCTTCCGCCTAATTTTTTTTCTTGCGTAGTATTGAGGTTTCAAAAGATGTCGCTTAGATATTTGAAATATGATATCATATAGTTTATACGCTTTAAAAATTTACAACGACAAAATAAAATACTTTACAGTGTAAGAGTTATCTCCCCTAACACTGTTTTTCTTGTGGCCACTACTCCTTCGCAACCGTAAAAGATTACGACAAATTTATTTTACCAAATTGCTCGTTACATCTTCAGGATTAGGATATTCATTTGGACCGATGCTTTACGGAGACTCCATATGAGAGTTATTCCCCCTTTTTCATTTGATTCAAGTGATATGCATTTCTAACTAGTAAACCATAAGTGATAGAGACCTAGGGTATTCAGATTTGAGGTCCTTGGTCCAAAAAAATGAAAATGAGGTCAAGGTCAAAGGTCAAGGTCATATTCTAAATTTTGATTTTGGCTTATTTTCACTTATTTTCAAATACCGTATGACATATAGACAAATAATTTTTCCTAAATTGTTAGTTGCAACATGTCCTTACTTGCATATTTTGATTGAAAGGGTGCGCAGACTATAAATGGGAGTTTTTTGCTCATCTTACATTTAGAATTACGCATAAAGTGATATTACTCCTTAACCAAACATATTAAAGACCTAGGGTCTTTTGATTTAAGGACCTTGGTTTGTGACCTTGAAATTGAGGTCAAGGTCATAGGTTTATAGGACGTTCTAGATTTTGACCTTTGCTTTAAATTCATATAAAATACATCATAAAGCCATAGGAACTAACATTTTAAACTGATTTTTCATATTTCAATATCAAAATAGATCTTTACCTGTGGAAAGACCTTCAATTGTTCTCTGAACAATTGGTTTTTAATTATGTCCTCTGTTTGTTTTTGGTGTTTTTATAGTCAATCATACCACATTTTGTTATAATATCAACTGTATTAAAAATGAGAAATAATAGAATTTTTCGTTAAATTTCATTTGTTATCCTACATATAAATCATAAGAACAGATTTATTTGGCAATGTGCAGACAACATACTCACTCGATGTGTTTCGTCATCTAATAGTCGTACATCTGGTTCATAAAAATAGCTTTTCTTTGGTTTTCCATCAATTATCATGAAACCTATTCTGGATTTTGTTCCAGCATGTCTGTGTAATCCTGTGAACACCGTCAGAATGTACAAGTAATCGTCGTAAGGACCGTTGTCACTTAGGTAGGATAATGCCCACTGGAAGATTTACATAAACACTTTACTAAAGATTCAATGATTTTTTCCTTCATTTTGATAAAGAAGCTATCCGCTTATTTCTTTATAAGATAGACCGTTATTGAAATAGAAATAGAAATATTTTATTAACCCACTTATGGATCCTTGTGGTTATTAAGTTTCATAATATGATTACAATGATTTTTGTTATGACAATGAAATAGTAATAAAATAAAATACAACACAATAGAACACCGAATAGCTATGGCATGCACATGGAAGAAAAAATTAATATGGGAGACAATCAATAAATGTGTAAGGATTATTCCCCTTGAACAGTATCCAAAACTTTGGAGACATGGTGTTCAGAGTTGGATAAAAGAAAAAGCTCCAACTGATTAGATATTTTTGTAGTTTTGACTCATAAGGAATAGGATCCCAGTTAGGGCAACCAGTCCGGTACCCACGAATGTAGTTCTTAAAAAAATATATAACTTTTGTTATAAATTGTGTAGTGTTATTATATATTCTAGTTTGAATTTCTGTTAAAATTTTGATTGATTTAAATGTAGTCTGGCGTTAGTACATAGAGTAAATTGCCGAAATTCTAGCCTTTATTCTTTCCCGGAAGAAGACAGACTGACCCTGTTGTCAATAAAAACCAAATTTTTCAACGGAATGCCAATCATGAGGCACTGAGATTGTACTTAGACACTTCAAAATGAATGCCTAACATGAACCAGAAATCCAAAGGTGGCTATCAAAATTATTTATTGAACAGGACCCTACGTATTTACTATGATTTTCAATGCGTTTCAATGGGGCAAATAATTGGGTCCCCGTTCCTGTCAGAGAGCATGTTTTGAACACTTCAATCTGCAATTGTAAGCTCATTTTTGAAGTTTCATGGATGAAATTTGGCTTCAGGCTTCAAAATTCAATAAGAAAAACAATAGTGTAATTATTTTAAAACTTGAATCAAACTTTTTAAATTAAATTGTAAATTTAAATTAATGAAATTTAAAAAATGTTTGTTTTTCAATTTAACGTTTAAAAGGAGGTCACAGAAAGGCCATTTTGTCTGTTATATGATTTCCTACACTTGTAAGTTAAAATGGAGGGATTTTTTTTTTAAATATCAGCAAACAGCATTAGAAAGAGCCACAGCGGAAGAAATAATAAATGTGTTAAATGGGATCAGGGGACAGTGAAAGGTGGAGAATATGGGCTTATTTCTTTCTAGTATCTTAATTCTGGGACCTGGAAAAAGAAAAAAAAATCCCATAGTTTCAGTTTTAGGTCTTTTAATAAGTTTTTGATAAATTGTGGCTATTAAATAAATCATTTAAGTGCCACGGTTCAGTTATGAAAGTTGTGTGTGAATCCTGCTCACATTTATGTAAAGCCGCATCACACACATAACCGCATATTATTGTGTAAACTCAGAAACACTTGCCAAGGGCTCTCTAATTTTACATTTTTGGAAGATATTTAAGGAGTAGGGTTATATAAAGGCAACAGTAGTATACCGGTGTTCAAAACTCATAAATCCATGGACAAAAAACAAAATCGGGGTAACAAACTAAAACCGAGGGAAACGCATAAAATATAAGAGGAGAACAACGACACAACACCGACCCGCAACACACACAGAAACGGACCAAGCAACAGACAAAACACCACGAGAATAACAAATATAACATCAAAACCAAATACGTGAATTTGGGATAGACAAGTACCGTGCCACGTCTAATTTCAATATCTCAAAAAATAAGAGAAAACACAAACGACTCAACGTTAAAATGCAACACACACAGAAACGAACAATATTTTAACAATGGCCATCTTCCTGACTTGGTACAGGACACTTTTAAAGGGGAATAAAAGTGGTGGGTTGAACCTGGTTTTATGGCATGCCAAACCTCGCACTTTAATGGCAAAGTTAAATATAACATTGAAATGACAACATAATATTACAGGACTACAATACAAATAAATAGGAGAACACATTAGACAAAGAAAAACATGATGAATAGATAACAAAAGGCATCAGGTTTAAAATTCAATACGCCAAAAACGCGTCTTGTCACCACAAGACTAACCAGTGACGCCCAGATATAAAAGTTTGAAAGTGAAAAAAGTACAAAGTTGTACAGCACTGATCATGAAGATTAAAAGTTGAAAAGGTTTTGCCAAATACGGCATTGTTTGTATGCCCGGGATAAGAACATTCTTATTATTTAGAACAATTCATGCTATTGCAAACAGTAAATTTTATCAAATGAATATGAAAGAGATATACATAATGAAACTAAAGTATTAACTAAATACAGAAAACTAAACCCGAATACATAACGCCCAGATATAAAAGATCGAAAGTGAAAAAAGTACAAAGTTGTACAGCACTGAAGATCAAAAGTTGAAAAGGTTTTGCCAAATACGGCATTGTTTTATGCCCGGGATAGGAACACCATTGTTATATAAAACGATTCATGCTATTGCAAACAGTAAATTTTAACAAATGAATATGAAAGATATATACATAATGAAACTGAAGTATAAACTTATTACAGAAAACTAAACCCGAATACATGATGCTAAGTTCAATACAGCAAAGACACACCCGAATCAGTCCAGGCGTCAACGCAATTACAAAAAATGACGTCACTTACGATGGCGAAAATGCAAACGTTACGCCACATTTGAATTTATGAAATTTAGAAAGAGCATGACGTCACACATGAAAAACTATTATTCAAAAGTGAGATAGAATTAGGATTGCTTTAAGATTATATTAGAACTAAATACTGATTATTCATTAAAACAAAATGCAGATTGAAATACTTATTAATCTTATTAGAGCAAATTGAAATGATTGTACGACAATTTTAGACTCCCTTTTAATGATTTTGATGGTCCTTAAAAGGACCGTTAATTTTATCTGTATCTATTTCAGCAGTAGACGACGGAGCTATGTCTTCCTTGTTTTGTTTTGGGAACTTTTGAAGATCAGCTTCTGGTTAAGGAAACACTTAGTGCTCTTTTAATAGTTTCACTGTTTGAATTTCATTTTCATTAATGCTTCTTTCCTAAGTTTCATTTTTAAAAGTTCCTGCATTATTAGCTTGTCTTTGTTTCTATATTCAGGTTGGTGAACTTGGACTAAAGTACATGGATCTCAGCCACCAACAGCTTCAGTTTCCACGAGAACATGCATATGAACTAGTGGGACATTTAGACCAGTCAAAAGAACAACAACGCACAGTAGCTTTAAGCGGTCAGGAAGATCAAGGATTTCCCTCCACATCTGTTAAACTATAGGAGGTGCTGTTTGACTGATTTTAGCTACAAGTGAGAACTTCTCTACATCTAGCCTCTTATATTGTATTTTAAATGGACTTAGCAGACTATTTTAAGACTTTGTCTCATATTTTATACCCTTGGTATGGGGTATGCTTATTTTGCATATGTAATTCTTTAAAGCGGAAGATTTTTTTATTTTAATTAAAAAAAATATATTTTAAAAGTGCAGTTTTAAGTCTGGGGGAAAAAATAAAGTCTGACATGAATAGGATCCAAGTTAGGGCAACCAGTCCGGTACCCACGAATGTTATTCTTAAAAAAAATATATAACTTTTGTTAGTTTTGTGTAGTGTTATTATTTCACTAGTTCTGTAACTGAATGTAGATTTATTTGAAAGGGTAGGCTTTCTATTTTGAATTTCTGTAAATATTTCGATTGATTTAAATTTAATCTGGCGTCAGTACATAGAGTAAATTGCCGAAATGCTAGCCTTTATTCTTTTCCGGAAGTAGACAGACTGACCCTGTTGTCAATAAAAACAAAAATTTGCAACGGAATGCCGGTCATGAGGCATTGAGATTGTACTTAGAAACTTCAAATGAATGCCTAACATGAACCAGAAGTCCCAAGGTGGCTATCAAAATTGTTTATTGAACAGGACACTATGTATTTACTCTGATTTTGAATGCGTTTCAATGGGGCAAATAATTGGATCCCCGTTCCATATACACGATCTAACCAATAACTAAATATTTATGCACAGTTCTTCGATTGTGTAAACTCCCCACTAACACCATACACCATTACACCATTCATCATACACCATTACATCATGCACCCTGTGACATTACACCATACACATTAGACCATAATGCAATTAAATTTCAAAGTAGGTGTGCGACTATAAATTATTTATTTATCGTCAAAAAACGAATTTGGATCACAATATTGTAAATCAATGTATAAAATTAAAAAATCAGTTCTCAATTTTTGCATATTTTCAAATGTCGTACACTATTCCCGATCGCACGTTATACCTTTAAACCATTATCCTTACACCATAAACCATTGCACAACACACCTTTTACCATTGACCATATGCCATACATGATAATACCATTCACGTTTGTTATGTTTGTTTTGGTTGGGGTTTTTTTTGGGGGGGGGGGGAGGGATTTACACCATCCAAGGGCTTTGGATGATGTTAAAATTGCAATAATTGAATTAACACCTTTTCAAATTGGACTGAAGTTCACACATGTTGTTTAATTGATTGTTGGTTGCTAATTCCAGCGTTAAATGTTTTATGCATGTCAAGGGAAAGAACAAACTAACAAATAGATGCAATAAATAGGTCTAGAATGAAGGTCAAAGAAATTCAGGCTGCCAAATGGAAAATGAGGTTTAATCGAATAGGGACAGAAATTAAGCTGGCAACAACTGAAATGTATATTTTTAGAATGCATGATATCATCATCATCGAATGTGCTACCATAGCTACTATGTGTATGATGTTTTTTATATGTTTTATGCATTTGGTCGAGATGCTATAGTTTGTATTTAATACGGTTATATGATCTAAGGAATATCCCAAAAGGAGGAAACAGACGTTTCGTATGCCTTGTTACTCTAATTGTTGTAGAGTTGTTTTTGATAAAAAGCAATGTGGATAAACATTAGGTTCAATCATTTCAAGTTATGAAAATTAAGCTATCTTCTCCTTTTTTTGCATTTTGTGCTATTCACTTTATTTCACTAAATTTCTCTGAATCAATTCTAACATTTACTTCTAATATGGTGAATTTTACAGATTAACTCTTTTTTTAGAGAAGAGTACATATACATTGTCAAGTGTTTTATAAATAAGCAAATATCATTACCCTTGTGTGATCCTTTTTGTCCTGTCTGAATGTCCATACACATAACAAAATATAGAACAGTACAAGGGATACAACAGTTGCAAACACCGCTGCATTGTTTTTCAAATCAAACTTTTCAAAAACACTTCCAAAATCGATCGTGTTTGGAGGCACGTAAAACGTTGTGGCAAAACTATTTCCTGGTGGATTGGAACACTCACAAACGGTCTCATTGATAGTTGATGCAGATGAAAGCTAAATAACAGAAAAAAATGGGAGTATGAAGTAGAATAAATCAAATCCATGAGTATAACCCCGATTAGAGTGGCTGAAAGATACTCGGTTTTATTAAGTTTGTATTAATCAGTCTTCCGTGTTCAATGTTAATGTGATGTTAGTGTGATGTAGACTGTTGTTTGTCTTTACCATCTTTCTGAATTTTGAGTTTTGTCAATCCGTTTCGTTATTTATTTCTTCTTTTTTACATGACATTAGAAAAACATATTATGTATTGTACAAATACCCTTTATGAATGTAAGGCCTGCGAAGCGCGTTTTTGGATATACTTTCCTCTGGGACCAAGAAAACCATTTATTTAAAATCAGTGAATGTAGCAATACAAAAGACAAACCAAAAAAGCTGAAATTAACAGTTAACTTTGGCTATGGAAGATCAATTTTTTTATCTATAATTTCTTAAGCGATCGACAGTAAATCCGATCAACAAATATGATTAATCAAGTCAGTCGCAACTATATGACTACCCGGCTGCATGTTACCTTTTGGACAGATATAATGTTCACCATTGATATTTTCCAGTACTAAAAAATGATAATTACGTATACCACTTCTTCGTTGGAGTGTTGGAATGGTTATTATCAATTTTCAAACATTTATTGCGATTTCAAAAAAAAAGTTAAACAAATAACATACAATGATGTCTCCACCAAAAAAGTAATCATTGTGGCGTGTTGTATATATCTGAAAACGATATAGGAATAAGATACTCCAACGCCAACCTTAATGATAAACAACAAATCGCTTTATGAAGAAAGAGTAACTTCTATGTCTATAAAATAGTTTTTTTTTCTAAATGAAAAGTCCAGCATGTCGTTTCGATACGAATTTTTGTAAACATACCCTATCAGGAGCAAACAGGGCATAGGTTTGGAGTGCAACAAATATGGAAAAACTATGTGATGGACTAAATACCCATTTGAAATAGGACAGCATCAATCATAACAGAACAAGGGATCACCATAATCTTACCTGACATGAAGTTTTGTCCCATTTCTGCTTAACAGTATTCCATACTCTACAACCAACCGTAGCTCCAATAATTCCATATTCAACAATAGTAGTACTCAGTGATCGTCTTCGTCTGGTTGATGTAGCGGTAGACGATTTTTCTGTCAATAAAAAGTCAACTTGTTATGAAAAACTATCTATTTTTGAATATCTAAGTGTTTGTTTTATTGTACTCATGTAGACCTGCAGAGTTTTGTGAACATTTTGTAATTTGAGTTTTTTCAATATAGTATTATTTACTAATCGTAACATGAAAAGATGTAAGATTGTGAATCAGACAAATATCCACTGGACACAAATGTTGTCGAAGTATCCGACGACCGTAGGATCCAAGACAATATGCACAGAACCTATAACATATGGTATGTTACAAAAGTATTACGTAATGTTTTGTATTTGACTTAGCAGGTTGATTTGCATATTCCAATACGTCTTTATTAGTACTTGTAATTTCAAATGTATCATATATTGATTTGTAAACATTTACATTTTCTTTCTGTTTTCGATAGTTATCATTGTGATTAAAATCGACATTCAATTTAGTCTGATGAATACAAGAAATGACTTAAATAACCTTAGTGATTACCGATAAATGCAAACTTTGTTTGAGTGTCTTCGCTATTCCTAAAAGTTAAATAGATATACCTTTTTGAACAAGGACTCCAACATACACATTTGTTGGGGCGGTGTATAAGCCACCGTCAAGTATTACTTTAATTTCGCTGGTTGATAACCAGTCGATGGATTCTATAATTTTCTTCCAGTCATATTCGTCTTCCGTTGGAGGTTCTGTCTTCCGAATGTAAATAGTGTGATTGAGATGGTTTATTGGGCTATTTATACTGATTATCAAGCTGTCCGCTGGTGTCTTCCAGTACATTTTGTACACTAGCATCTGTGAAGTAGTCTCATTTTTATCAACTGGAATGGCTACTCTGATAATTTTTCTTGTTGGTACTAAACCAGAATTCTGAAGTTTGATTTTCGATGGTATTGCTGAGTTTGTTGTATTGCCTTCTCCAACTGACACAGTAACGGTCTTAGATGATATGAACTTAGACTCCTCATCCCACGAAAATGGTGTGTGGTCATATAATGTTACCTTTTCAGAAAAAATATACCATCTTTAGTTATATAGAAAAAGTAGGTAAGACACTTATGTGATTCATGTTAACTTGTAGATATAAAAAAGAAGATGTTGTATAATTGCCAATAAGACAACTGTCAATAAGAGCCCTGATGACACAGAAAGTAACAGCAACAGGTCACCCTACGACTCTTCTGCAACTATTTTTCCTTTTTTGTGCTATCATTTATAGGTTTTGTTAATATTACTACATTTGTATCAACGATTAACAGTAATAGATCTCAATACAATTTGTCATATAGTACACATGTTTCGATACTTTGCACCAAGCTGTTACGTTTCCCTTTCTTTGGTTTCGATATATAGTATTGACCAGTCATTACAATTACTGTTTAAAATCTCTTATTAATGTGTATACCTGTATAGCTTGCTCTTGTGTAGACTTGGAATTTGATTCTACAAAACTTAAATTTACTTCATTGATTTGAAACCCTTTCTGAATCAATTCTCCAATCAGTTTCTTATCTTCTGTGGAATTAATGTGTCCATTTTGAACGTAAACAGGCATCTGTTTACGATAGTTCAACATCTGAAGCACGTGGCCTAAGTAGGAAATACTGTCCAATAGTACTTGCACCTCGTTTTGAACCTACATATAGAATTTGTTCAGCATAGATTGTCAAAATAAACTACATTTAAAGTTAAACGTTCAGTTGTTAACGCTCACGAAAATAAACTTAAATTCAATACCATCACGATGTAATTTAAAATGTAAGAGGGAGTACTAGTCTGCTTTATATGATGTCAGAAACAACTCGACGAGAAAAGAAAATAAAACAATTGGAGCAAATACGAATTCCAATTGTTTGTTGAAAAACCTATATATGAACGTCACTAAATACTTCTTTTTTTGTGGCGTTGATCTTTTCATGTGGTGAGCAGATAGTAAGTTTTCCGTTTCGATGTATTTTGACGTTGTGTGTTTTTTTTTTTGTTCAATGTTTCTGTTGTTTCGTTGCTTTACACATACAATTGATGTGTTTCGGTCTTTTTAAGTTTGTAACCTGGATTTGTTTTCGCTTCAACGAATTTTGAACAATTATATAATACGTTTGTCTGAGCTTTTGCTTTCTCGATTTTTTGGTGGTTTTTTTTTTTCAATATGTCCAACAATTGTGAATAGCCAAAGTGAAGTATTTTCTAAATAAACATAAATTGCAATAATGATTTTAAACAAACACAAGTACCTATAGTACCTATACTATATGCTTCTTTGTGATTGTGATGAAATTCTTGTATAGCAAATTAATCTATATTTCAACAGTGTAAAATGAATCAGCTTTGATTGCTTACATCGTCATTTTTTATATCCGCATCCAGTGCATTCTTCATAGCGACCTGTGAAGCAATAAATGCTCTTTCTGTAGGAGTCAGATCAGCGTCGTTTGGTTCAGATAATTCCTGTCTGCTGGAGATATCTGACATTATGGTATATATATCTAATGTTGTTGGTGTATCCACTGATGTCTTGGGTAATATGGCTTCCAAAGCATTGTTAAGGACCCTTAGCATACCTGAAATGATCGTATTTGTCACCAACATTAATTGAGAGATGTGATTTGATTGAGAACAATTTTTCTACTGGACGTTTTAAAAATAAAAAAATCATGTTCGATATTTGTAACTTGAGGGTGTATATTATTTGTTTTAGAACTGTTAACTCACTATACAAAATGGTTCAAGGATACTGGGTATTTTATATAATTATCAAGAAACTAAAAAAAACTCTTTTTTTCATATTCCTTCCATTATTTCGAAAAAATAAATAAATGATATATAGATCAACTGCAAACTGTCTAAATTTCTTCACTGGCGACTTTCCAAATTTGTTTGTGTAAGCTGGTCATATAAATGAGTGGAGTAGCTAGCATTTTATCCAGGTTAATACATTTTCTACACAATAAACTGCCTGTTATAATGGCAGATTTTTTACATTCGTTGGTGTGTGAGAGCTTATAGATTTTATAATAGAATATAAAGGTCTTTCCGTTTTGGATTTTTCTTGGAGTTTATAATGCCATAAATCATATATAGTTATAGGAATATGTGGTATGAGTGCCAATGAGACAACTCTCAATCCAAATCAAAACTTGTAAGAATCATATTTAGTTTTAGATATTACCTTGACACGTAGAAATGTAGTCTTCATACTTGGGATATGTCTCATTACTTGTCAATTTTACAAGTTTTTCCAATAGACCTTTATTTCCTTCAAATGCCTTGGACTACAAAATGTACAAATATAAACCAAGTATTATTATAATAAAGAATTACCATGTTTTAAGAATATATTTTTCAAACCATAGATTATTGAAATATAAATATGGATATGTAGGTCTAAGAAGAGAACTTTAAACACAAAAATTAGGCTAAAATGAAGTACTGAGATGAAGGCAGTACAATGAGATGTGAAACAACTACACCCTTTACGGCTACAGATTAACGTTGTTTGTCAAATGTTCAAAATGTTCAAAAGCCATCAATCGATTGAGAGATACAAAAAAATCCGGGTTACAAACTTTAGCCGAGGGAAACACACCAGAACAACAGAAACACCGGTGTGCAACAAAAAATTGTCAACATACGAACTATTTGATATAATCTGTCATATTCCTTACTTTGTAACGAACGTTTAATGAAAACAAATGTGGGTTCAACCCGGTCTGATGGCTAGCCAAACATCTGTCGTATATGCATTGTTAACAATATCGGTAAAATGAGATAACTACATGACAGGAATACAGTATAAACAACCGCTAGAATAGTCAGCATAGAGACACTTATTTTACTGGCAATGAAACAGTTCTCCCCAAAAAACCACATGAGCATTTCGATATTTTACTATCTTGCCAGTGTGTGTGTGTATGTTTTTTTTTTTATTTACAATTATCTTTACCTTTTACACTAATAATCTACCAAATATACGCATTTATAATAGGTATAACATTCAATCTTTTTTCACACTAAAAGAAAGTATTCAAGAGCCGGCAAAAGAGAGAAATCAGAATATTGTGGAATATATATATATATATATATATATATATATCCGCAGTTTTTGTGGCATGATTAAGAGAACAAAAACAATTTTAAACCATAGGAAATATGATAAATTTTTATTTAAGTGATTTGAAGTATTTGTTTTCAATAATCGTACCAATTCACTTATAAAGAAATATTTGAAGTATAAGTGGAAACTAACGTTTATATACCAGAAATGTCTATATCAAGTCAGGAGTATTACAGTTATTTGTCATTTGTTTGATGCGTTTGAGCTTTTAATTTTTCAATTTGATAACGGACTTACCGTTTTGAAATATCTTCGGGGTTCGTTTTTTTGTTGTTGTTATTTTATTTTTTGCATCTTGATTAGTGAGTTTTTTCACTAAATAATGATCAGTTAAGAGTTGTTCTTAAAATCATTTAAAAAAAAATATGTCCCATTTGAAATTGTTCAGTAAAATGTAGTATAAATTCCTACAGGACTTAAATATAATGAATACTTTTATACTTTCTTGCTGTTTGACACACCCAGAAATAATAGCATATTCTAGGTTTTTTTCATCGGCAAATCCGATACCCCATGGTAAGTAAAACAACATTATTACGCGACAGTATTTGATACTTTAGCAAATTTCAGTTAATATTCTACTTACTACCTATATCCTGATATCTTGTGATAGTATCGCATCTTCAGATGTCATAAAATTGAAAGAATTACCGAAGCTGTCTAAATCCTGATTTGTACATACTCCCTGCCCTGGTAATGCACCAGCCGTTCGCGTCCTTTTTTTTTTTAGTTATTTGGATTACTTTTGCTTTGTTTTTATTGTAATTTTTATCTACTTATAAGAATAACAAATAAAAAAACATACGGCTGAGGCATTTGCAGTGAAAAGCTTGTTTCCAATAATTGTACCAATACTATTAGCAACCTGGTCTAAATTCACAGTAGATGTTCCATCAACTGCATTAGATGTTTCAGCCAGAATCGTGGAAAAAGTTGTCAATTGCTAAAATAAATTGGAGATCTATAAGCTATAGTGAAACTATGAAATGCTAGCTTAGAGTTTAGGGTTAAAATATTGTATATTTTAGGTGTATATATCCAAATACATTTAAATATAACGATATAAATAATATGTTATTCGATGCAATATTTACAATAGTGAATTGTATAACCCTTTTTATTTCATTTCATGTCGATTGATAAAGTTTATTCCTGTTGTTATTACTAATAATCCCCCACCCCTACTTAAACTCTCTATTTGAAAATTGCGGATCATTTCTGAAATGTAAAGAATAATAAAAACAACAACAGCGATCAGTTCAAGCACACATAATAAAAAAAAATATCCTCGGTATATGCAAAACTAAAACAAGAATTTCCGAAAAAAGCAACTCTACCAAAATATTTTGACTCATTGCCATCTAAAATATACCACCTTCTCTTTAAAAAGAAAAGAGAAATTGGCCAATTGTAAGAGAAGTCTGAAAATTATAAGAAAAGCGTTTCTTGATGTAATGAAAGCAAATCGACAAAAAACGGAGTCTCAAATAACCTTACTCTTTTTAGTCGTTAGTGAAAAAAATCAATGTGATACAACACATTTTTAAGCAGGATTTGCATTCAATTCTCAGCACATGTTTTCAGTAGGCTGTCAGTGCCACTGTCTTTAGTTTCTTTGTATTGTTTTGTCTGTCGTGTTGTTTGTTTTTGCAACTGAGTTAATTTCTCTTCCACTTATGATCATTAGATGTCTCTTTGATATCATAAACCAATGTTTGAAAAAATATCACACATAGTTTTCAACAGAATGTTAAGGATGTTCGCTGCTCTGTTTCAAAATGAATAACTTTCCATAACACTAGAATAAAGTGCTAGGGGTTAATTGAGGAATCAAAAAAGCAAAAAAAAATATAGGGGTACATGTGCTTGTTTTCGAGATATTAACCATTGGAATTATGGCGGGAAAATGTTTCGTGTTTGATTCTTCATAGCTTTTTCATTGACTAATTAAAGTTCTAAAAAACTATAAAATTTTTTACAAAAGGCTTATAATTATACATGTAAAAGATTTATAAAAAGAAAAACGGGGGTTCATGGGCAAAATTTTTAAGTCATTCAAATGGATATAACCAGAGGATTTCGAGAGTCTGACAAAAAATCCAAAACATCACAAGCAAACATCCTTAAATGTTCTACTAATTTTAAGGTAATAACACGTGGTAAAAAATCTGTCAAATTGATTGACTGCTATTAGAAGTTGATTAATTAAACTGAGAATGGGAATGGAGAATGTTTCAAGGAGACACTAACCCGATTTAAAGGTGGATTTAACTGAAATATGTCAAAATCTGTACACAATTAAGATTCTTAAAGAACAGTATCAGAAAGCAAGAAGCAGTTTGAAACTTGAAAATAAATGATGATATTGAAATTGATTTGAACAAAGTCAAGGTGCCTTTAAGATCAATATGTTTACCTCTATAATATCAGTTTGTGAGTTGACATCTCCATAATCAGGATGTGCATACATATTCCACAGTTCATCAAATGTTTTTGTGATATTTGAACCATCAGGCAGTCTTTCTACACCTATATTCAACCATTGTGCAGGGTCAGTATCAAGTATTGTCGTAGTTGAATTCTAAAGAAAATTATCATTGTAGAAACTAACTAACTTTTATGTTTAGATTCAGTATTACTTCTCTGCATATATTATACCTATTTGATAGATATGTTGATGTGGAAGCTGTTGTATACTTGTATATTATATTCTAATGGTTATCAGATTTGCATATTAATTTCGCCTTCTAACTGTTTTGTTTCGAGAGCCAGGCTTAACCAATTGTAATTCTATGTATATATGATAAATTTTTGAAACTACAAATTGCAAACACATTCATATCAGTCAATACATAAATTCGACGTAGACTGAAAATACAAGTTCTAATATTGTTAACAAAAATTTTCTGTTATCCTTACATAAAAACACAATCAAATTACTCATTGACTTTAATGTTAGAAAAATACCGTACCAAATCCGTGACGGGTGATCCGGCAACCTCTGCATTCATGGCAACTTGTTTTACATTTCTTGTTTTCCAGTAATAGTCCACGCTTTTCGACGATAAATTTAAGAATGACGATACACTATTTTGGTCTGATGTGGTATAATTGGGTAAAACCTAAAATGTACATAACTGTAAGTGATATGTATAGTTTTGCTCATGTTTCGATTATAAAACGATATAAGTTTTGCGTAGATAATTTATAAAACCCTAAACGAATGTTGTTGTAAGGTTATAATTAAAAAAAAATAGTGCAAAAGAGACAACTCTCCGTCCAAGTCTTAATTTGTTAAAGGAAACCACTATACGCCAAAGTACGGCCTTTAATACGAAGCAATATTTTTATTTTCCTATCATTGGAATATTTGTGTATTTAGAAAAGTTAATAAATGCATTAGGGCATATGTGAGAAGTAATGGACTCATTAAAAATTAATCAAACAGTGACGTTAGTATTAAGATGATTATTGTTCAGATTCCACTACTTTTTATATATTCTCTAGATTTACCCATTTACAGTGACATGATTGGTTGTTTCTCAATACATTCAAATATAGATTTATTTCGTCTTCAAGTCATTGTTCAACTACTAAATTGTCTATTATTCTACCAGCACACTTGGTACAATTAAAAACCTTATAATAAATTGTTCAAATAAGGCCTTCGAAAATAGTGGAATAAATTACTTTTGGAGTGTCAAGAACTCGTTGGAAGTACTTGATAAATTGCATGCTTATATTGGTGATTTTGAATCTGTTCAAAGTTTTGATTTTTCTACCCTGTATACCACATTGCCTCACATTCTCATTAATAAAAAAATCACACACCTAATTAAATGGGCATTCAAAAAATCAGAATGTGAATATATATGTTCAAACTCTTTTAGGTATTTTTTAGTAGCAGTAATCAAAAAACTATGTTAATTGGACATGCTTTGATACTATATATGCCGTTGAATTTTTACTAGATAACATTTTTGTTCGCTTTGGGGATTCCGTATATCGTCAGATTATCGGAATTCCAATGGGAACTAACTGTGCACCACTTATTGCGGACCTCTTTTTGTATTGTTATGAGTTACAATTTATGACAAAAATAAGCAAAGACCCATCAAAACAACATCTGATAAACAAATTTAATAATACTTTAAGATATTTGGATGATATTTTGGCTCTCAATAATGACGACTTCAGTATGTATATAAATGAAATTTATCCTGGTGAACTTACTTTAAATAAAGCTAATACTAACAATGACCACTGCCCTTTCCTCGATCTTGATATCTATATCACTAACGGAAAGCTGAATACTAATATTTATGATAAAAGGGATGATTTTTCATTTCCTATCGTTAATTATCCGTTTTTAGATGGTGACGTTCCCTTGTCACCATCTTACGGTGTTTATATATCTCAACTTGTACGATTCGCTCGTGTATGTAACAATGTTTTAGATTTTAACGAGAGAAATTTATGTATTACTGAAAAAATATTACACCAGGGTTTTCGATATCACAAACTAGTCAAAACATTTACTAAATTTTATCATCGGTATAAAGACATCATTCGTAAATATAGCTCAACATGCAGACTTCTTATACGTTCAGGTATTTCACATCCAATTTTTTATTGAAATATTCTTTATAAAGCACAAAGGTGTCAGTATTCACTTCATAAACTTACAAAACCTTTGAATAGACTTATTAAGAAGGGATATAATTACGATACTGTTGTCAAGTCATTAAAGATTGCATATTTTGGCGTTAATATTGAGTCACTGATAAGGTCTTTGCGTCGGAACTAAACACATTTATTCTAAAAACAGTTGTTGGCATGACACGGGTTATGTTCTTCTCATATATGTTATGATGGTATGATACTAAACCCCTAACGGGAAGGATTGTGACTGATGTTCATATGATGAAATCATAATCTTTCAGTCAGTTTAATTGAAGTCTGGAGCTGGCATGTCAGTTAACTGCTAGTAGTCTGTTGTTATTTATGTATTATTGTAATTTTGTTTATTTTCTTTGGTTACATCTTCTGACATCAGACTCGGACTTCTCTTGAACTGAATTTTAATGTGCGTATTGTTATGCTTTTACTTTTCTACATTGGTTAGAGGTATAGGGGAAGGGTTGAGATCTAACAAACATGTTTAACCCCGCCGCATTTTTGCGCCTGTCCCAAGTCAGAAGCCTCTGGCCTTTGTTAGTCTTGTATTATTTTAATTTTAGTTTCTTGTGTACAATTTGGAAATTAGTATGGCGTTCATTATCACTGAACTAGTATATAGATATAGGAAGATGTGGTGCACGTGAGTGCCAATGAGACAACTCTCCATCCAAATAACAATTTAAAAAGTAAACCATTATAGGTTAAAGTACGGCCTTCAACACGGAGCCTTGGCTCACACCGAACAACAATATATTTGTTTACGGGCCAGCTGAAGGACGCCTCCGGGTGCGGGAATTTCTCGCTACATTGAAGACCTGTTGGTGACCTTCTGCTGTTGTTTTTTTATTTGGTCGGGTTGTTGTCTCTTTGACACATTCCCAATTTCCATTCTCAATTTTATTCAGCCTTTAATGTCACTGTTATCCGGTTTACAAAAGCATTTCATCAAATACGCAAAGATTTGGAATAAAAGAAAATTGAAAAAAATGGTAAATGAATTAGAGTCAACAATTTTCAGATGTTTAAATTCCATTAATCCATTAGGAAGGAAACACTAAATATTGCAATGAAAACAAATCTGTAAAATTTGCACAAATTCTTAAGGAAGTCAATTAGTGGTCAAAAGAGAAATAACACCAAGCCAGGAATATGACAATTGATTTCCAATCGTTTGATTTCATTGAGCTTTTGATTTTAACAATTTATAAAGATCTTTCCGTTTATTTTTAGACTCTGGTATTTTTGTAATTTTACTTGACTTTTTCCAGTCGTTAATTGTTTATTTCAATATTAAATAATGTACAATAAATTCATAAACTTATTCGAGGTCTTATAAATTCAAATAATTCAGCTAAGTGATTTTCGTAATGATATATGGCACATTTCACTCTATATAGATATTCCAAAATTGCAATAATAAATCTCTCATTTTTATCAATTTTTTAGGAAATCGCAATTCTAAATCGGGTAAGGAAAATGACAGTTGTTATCCATTCGATTGGTTGGTTTGAACTTTTAATTGTGACATTTGAAAAGGGACTTTCCGTTTTGAATTTCCCTCGGATTGCATTATTTTTGTTAGTTTACTGTTTGCACATCTTATAAAAATACGAAATGTAATGTATTTTCCAATTAAATCTCTTTTTTATATCTTTGTGCTCATATTATTCTTATTCATTTTGCTGATTGTTTTATTAGCATACCTGTCTGTTCTTTTCTTAACATCAATATCTTTATCAATATAATCATTTATCTGTCGGATAGTTTGTTACGTGTTATTATTAGTTTCATAGTGTATTAGTTACCTAATGTGATATATGCAGGGTCAGTAAATTCCATATGGGGTGAGAGCGAAGCTCGAACCCCATATGGAATTTACTGACCCCGTATATATCATACTAGGTTACTAGCACACTTTGTAACGAATTTATCTTACCGACTATCTTTATTTGTTTAATTTAGACTAGAGTTGTCTCATTTGCTATCATAACACAGCTTCTTATTTCTATATTAAAGTGTTCAACTGTTCAATTTTAAGAACCTTCTTCAATTGGTCTGCATTAAAAGAATTATGCAAACACTAACTATTTATTATCTACAATCTTGATATATCAATATTTAAAAGAACTTTAAATATTTTTTAAATAATCAAACAGTGCCAAAGTCGTAAATCCACTTTTTATCGTGAATTGAATTAAGCCCCGCCTCCTAACTAACCTAATATTGAATATACACGGTCTCCACAAGGTCGCTTTTAACCAATCATATACCTTGAAATGTATAGGAGGTAAGATAAAGATAATTATGACGGTTATATGTTATTATTTGTAATATGCGCGTCTCTGGTTTTGTTTTTGTTTATTGCTATGCATATTTACCTGTTCAATAAGTTTGGTACACTCTGTATAATCAATAACATACCTGTCCGATTTGTTTGGTACATTCTGTTTAATCGATTACATACCTGTCCAATTTGTTTAGTACATTCTGTATAATCAATAAAGATATCATAGATCTGTATCTTTATTGTAACATTATAATCATCTCTCTCAATACCAGGCTTTACTTTGATATAATTCTCTGCCTCTACTACAATAAAATATTGGAATAAGCCATTTATCAAAGATGGATTTTACTTGTTCTCAGTAGGTTCGGCTGGTCAAAATTGAAAAGATAAAGAAAAGAAGCCGCCAGAATATAACTCATTTGTCCCACAATTTTTATACCAATCTCACAATTTGGGGTTCGTGTTGCTTATTATTTAGTCTTCTATGTTGTGTCATGTGTACTTCTGTTTGTCTGTTTGTCCTTTAATTTTTAGCAATGGCGTTGTCAATTTATTTTCGATTTATGAGTTTGACTCTCCCTCTGGTATCTTTCGTTCCTCTTTTACAGTCTCTTTGACATTTTTTCAATCTATTTTTTAATATTGAAAAAGTTATTTGTAAGTTGATATCGTTTTGGCCTTTTTTTTGTTCCTTATTCTTTAATTATTCTGTCTCTGCCGTTTTATTGTTTGTAACAGTGTTATATATCTGTCTGGATTAATTACAAATTACTTATAAGTTAATTTGTTCACTTGTTAAACTGGATTGAAATCAATTCACAACTGTATCTGAAAATATAAGTATAAATTTGATTTGTGCAAATAAGGCAAACATATTCTAAAAATATTTAGAACCGTTATACTAAAAACATAATTAACATAATGACATTAATTAATGTATATGCAACGTACAACCGTAATATAGAAGTGTTTCCTTTCCTTCGGAATTCGTCTGAACTATTCGATACATCAGCTGTTCTTTCCAGTCATAACTGGTATCATTTGATGTTCGAAACCCTTCGTCATTCCATCCATTAGTTGTTACTTTCTTTTCCCCTAAAACGTAATAAATTTTAAGGAATGGTGTTAATTAAAATGAACAATTTAATCAGTTATAAACCAGTTTGTGATCGAATTTCGTAATAAAATTCAGTGAAAAGTGTTATCAATCAAATGTCACATCATTTATTACTTCTATTCGACTGGGTGGTCTCGAGGTAGAATGCTCACAGCCTCTAGTACGTAGGGTCGAGGAATAAATCTTCAGTGGGGTCACACCAAAACTTTGAAAATGATATTGCTTCTTCTTCTGATGCACGTGTATTTTGAACCAATATTTGTAGTAAACTTAGATGAATAATCCTATTTATTATATTGGGCTTATACAAACAAGAGTTCATATTTATGTGAAACGTACATGTTCACGTCCTAGATATCAATTTAAATCGCATAATGAGGCTTAAAAACCATTGTACCATGTATTCAGGTAAAGTTATACGGAAAACACAAAAGAAGGATGCGGTGATATTTGACATGTTAAAATTCTAAAAAAGTGACTGAAGTATTTGTTCTGATTTGAAGAACAGGGGGCCATAGAATTAATGATGTAAAAACTATAGAGTATTTAGAGTTTGCAAAACAGTAAAACCGGATATTCAACCAAACGAAGCCGCTTCACAAAATACTTTTTTCGGGTTTGCTAAATAATGGACAACGACTCTAACTTTGTACACTGCAAATTCAACCATATATTATAGCTATCATTACCTTTACCGTATTTGGCACAACTTTTTGGAATTTTGGATCCTCAACGCTCTTCAACTTTGTTCTTGTTTGGCTTTATAAATATTTTGATATGAGCTTCACTGATGAGTCTTGTGAAGACGAAACGCGCGTCTGGCATACTAATTATAGTTCTGGTACCTTTGATAACTATAGTAGTATGTAAAAGTTTTAGCCTAAAACGAACAAAGAAATGATACATATCCAATTTACGACAAGAGCAGATAAATTGAGCAAAGGACTATCATTACGAAGTTTGAAGAAAGAAGCTCCTGTATAAAACACGTCTCTTTTAAACAGGTCGAGAACTGACGTCAGAACATATTTGCATAGTAATTTCCAAAACACAGGGCCAATATAGCCTTCAAAAACTGACCAATCGGGTCAATGAACTACAATGCATTGTGGGCTACTACGAGTATACTACTTCTTGAAAACACGTGGAATTAGTGGACAACTGTCAACTAATATAGTGTCTGGGTCTCTCAAAATAAATGTTTCTGCTATGCTAAAATGTTTATTATAAAATATATAACATAATCTTCAATCTGCATGTTCAGATTAAAAAAATATTGTTTACGGGCGTCACATATCTACTTTCTTTTACGCCTTGTAAAAGTAGTTGAACAGGTTTTTTTTCATTGTTATGCATTGTACCTGTGCAAATAATTTCACGGCGTGAAACAGTGATATTTCATATGAAGTGATCACTGTCCAGTATTAAAATTTGTTGGGCTCTTTTAAATCTGTATGAGTCATTCCAAAACATTTCTGCCTACAAAAATACGAAAACTGTTACTGAAACACTTCCATCTGTACTGGGTTGGTACACTTTTTATCCGGACCTCAACTAAAAGTAAGAACATCAGAATATTCAGTATGCTAAACAAAAAATATTATAAAAGCGGGCACGATAAAAAGCTTAATATATTTTGTATAGTATGTCCATCGATAAAGTTCGTCTGTCGTTAATTTTATCCCAAAAAAATACCTCAGAGGTTCAGCTGCTGTCCTATTGAATAATTGGCGTATGTTCAATATCTCCAATTATCTAAATCCTAGAGGATCAAAGTAGGTACAAATTACCTATAAAGTTTTTTCTAGAACGTGCGTTGTTTTATAGAAATAAGAAGATTATGTATTAGTGCATAATGAGACATCTTTCCATCCAACCCACAATCTAGTAGAGTAAGCAATCATAGATTCAATGCTGAAAAGTACGCTTTAAAGGGATCACATAAATTGCGTCACACGTAACTAAACAGATTACATGTGCGAGGACATAAGCACCTACCCTTTGAAGTTCGATGTTTTCAATCTTTTATAGTTCCTTTATTTATATACTTTTAAAATATTTCTGACAGCCTTTATAGAGCTTGTTTAATTTATTCAAAAAAGTAGCAAAAATTCACAAGAGCATTAAAGATAAAAAAATAAAATAAGGATGATGTAGTGACACGTTTGTCAAATCGTTAAACAATGCATTCTGTGAGCAAGAATGTCAATCTCAGTCAGCTTACCCCAGCTGTCATCCTCAATCTCACAAGATCCTCCATATGGTAGTATGTTTGTATTGACGCTCCAAATACTTATGCTCCTCTCCCCTGTTGCAAGCTGCATATGAGCCTCTATAAGGTATCCAGCACTAGCATTTAAAACGTTGGCTCGCATAACAAATGCACTAGAATTTGCTTCTGAAAATGCAATGACATAAATAATTAAAATTAAGAAATAATTCATGGGGGCTTAAATATATATATCGTGATTTTACCACGGGTTGTCCTTTTATGACAAATATTTTACCCTGAGCGATAAAGGCATTATTTGCCGTTCTCAAAAATAAACGCACTATTCAGTTGACGTAAAGGAACGGAGTAAACTGAATAAGTGGCGTCTAAAACTATTTACAATAACATATTTAGATGGGTTTGGAGGAATTTATATAATCGTATTTATATGTCTAATGTGTATACAAAACATGGCACGTATAACACATTTTAGCATCGTTTGTTTGCGTTTTCTTGTTGTGATGATTTTCGGTTTAACAAAGAGTGTGTTTTCCCGTAAAATGCTTATATTCTGACGTTATCGTTCTATGACGTCGGTTGGCTCATTCATAAAAAAGCATTATATCTAAACAGCGTCATGAATTTTATGTTATTGGTAGTATATATGTAGGACTCGAAACCGCGAAAGTACTCCGAACCGCAATGATCACGCTGAAGTACGTTGGTTAACACGGTGAAGTGCGGTGGTGACATTGCAACGCTAACTTGTTGGTAGATACGCTGAATGCGATAGTGGGTACGCTAAATGCGATGGTTAAATGTGAGGTTAAATGTGAGGAGTGTATACAAGCTAAATGCGACTGTCTGAAGTTAAAACCTTTTTCATGTAGCGGTGCTAACCTCGCATTTTGGAGATCGGGTTTGATTTCTAGTGTCTAGGGTCAATCCAAACATCTTAATTCTTAATTTGCTATTTGTATGATGGTTCAGATAACTGTGATGTATTTTTATAACGAGTGTTCAAGTGCGATAAAACAAACGAGTTCCACGCGGCTGTCTTTTGTACTAATCAAACATAAAAAAGAACATATGGTATGATTGCCAATAAGACAACTCTCCACAAGAGACCAAAATGACACAGAAATTAACAACTATAGGTCACCGTACGTCCTTCAGCAATACCGCATAGTCAGCTATTAAAGGCCCCGAAAGGATAATGTAAAACAATCAAAACGAGAAAACTTACGGCCTTATTTATATTAAAAATTGAACATTATTTACATGATTCCGAATACTAGTAAGCTCATCTGCAGACCAAGATCTGCCTTGTTTCCCATGGTTTGCTGTCTGACTTATGCCTCGTTCACACGTACATTTAATTCGAATTGAATTCGATTCGAATGCGAGTCGAATTCGGTAATCGCGTTCACACACTCTTCTCTTTTAATTCGAATTGGCTAATTCGAATTATCTAATTCGTATTAAAAATGCGTTTTTGTTAATACGAATTGAAAGTTAACGTCGTTTGGACAGTAAAGCAAATTTGGCACTTATTGCAATTCGAATTAGAATTGACGTTAGGACGTAAAATGTTTCAAATGCGAATTAAACTAATTCGAATTAGTTAATGTGAATCGAATTCGAATTACGTGCTAACTCAGCATTAGATTCACATATTTTTAATGCTCAGGGCTTGAATCGTTCGTTGAAAAAAAACAGTGGCTTCGAAAATGTCAATGTCCATTAAGAAAACTATCGTTATTCATTGAAAAGACCATCTCACTTCGGCGTAGACCATCGCACTTCATCGTCCCCATCACACCTCCGGGTCCTACATATATATTAGACTCAGATCGGCAGTATGTCTCTTATTTACATCCATTCCTAAAATTGACGTCCAGATATAACGTCACGTTTTCAAACCGCGACGTCTTATGCAAAAGAGGGGCGACAGATACCAGAGGGACATTCAGAAATCGAATATAAACTGACAACGCCATGTTGTGTTTTGAACAATAAAATATGTTTAAACTAACGCCATGGCTAAAAAAGTAAAAGACAAACAGAAAAATAATATTACACAAGATACAGCTAAGACTAATCTTAACCTCAAACACACCAATAAAATTGAAAACAAATATCATAGACTTGATTTGGAAGAAGCTTTACGATAAAATATTGGAACTAGATGATTAGACCTGGATTAATATAGCTAGGTAAACCTCTTACCTGTATGAAAGACGCATAAAATTATAATATTTTCACAACCATGTGAGAGAAAAAAATTGACATAATAAGTAAAAATGTCAAAAATGTAAGACGACATTTATCAAAGGGTCAACGTGAATTGACTTCCCGGCAGATTTCATCAAAATGGCAACTAACAGATGTGACTTTCTGGTGGAGTAAATTACGTATCATCTAACAAGAAATTACTGCCAAATTTAATCAAAGTGACATCCTGTAAGAAATGACTATGCTATGTATGAATAAATCAAATTATTATTACCAGATAACATCCACGACTGCCAGTTATCATTTGTTGTTGATATTCTACTAAAGATATCAAAATCTTTGACTATCCACCAAAATTTAAATCCTTTTTGCTGTTCAAACGTACAAAAGGGACATGTAGCTTTTAAGGACATTATAGATGTCAAAGCAGTCTTCTTCATGCAATTTAACCTGCATCTACAAAAGAGAACATTTTGAAGTCATTATGTTAGAATTGTATTCATCGGTTAGGGATTAGTAATGTTTACATTTGTTGATCATGTTTGATTGATCAGCTGTTTAACGACTTTATTAGGTTCGGATTTTTAAAAAGAAATACTTTGGCCTCGAGTATAATTGCAGAAACATTATTTTTCAGAATGCACATCAAGCGAGGTAGAATTGTTTTTGTTGTACAACTGGTCTTGAATGTCGAAAAACGCTTTTTATAATGCACTCAGAAAGCCATTGCTATAAAAACCGTTAGACAAAATGTATTTTTAGAAGGATTTTTTATTGATTTGGAATTACAAATTATTGTTATCAATAATGAGAATCAAAAGCATACAAAAAATCCTTAGAATGACCACTTCAGAGTCAACAACCCGACATCGGGTAGCCTGAGTCGTCTTAAAATTCAGCGTTGATATATTTTTATACATGTCAGATTTTTCATATATCCCTATTTTAATTTTGAGCATATAGTCGGTCATATAAGTAGGCGGGGTCATCGGACACATTTCTAAAACTAGATCAAATAATTAGGTTGTTTTCAAGGAGGCTCGCGGGTCCAAATATTTTTTCTTAATATAGAAATGTCGCTTTATTTTTTTATAAATGAACTCTTATACTTAATACTTAAATATTTTTTTTTGAATGGGGTCACCGTTTATTTACACTTTAAATCCGCCTTCGAAAGAAACATACATTTTTCAGAAGTACTTTTTTCTGTTGAAATAATACCAGAAAAAGAGGTTATATCGAAATAAAAAAGAACTATATAACAATAATCTTATAACCAATAGTTTAGTTCAATATAGAAAAGAAGATGTGGTATGATTGACAATAAGACAACTGTCCACAAGAGACCAAAAATGACACAGACATTAACAACTGTAGGTCACCGTACGGCCTTCAACAGTGAGCAAAGCCTATACCGCATAGTCTTCTATAAAAAAAAAAAGCTGCGATATGAAAATGTAAAACAATTCAAACAAGAAAATTAAAGTACAGCTTATTAGAAAATAATGATAAAAAGTATAGGTCACCGATGATTTAAAAATATATTTCAATTTTAATGCCAAAAAAAATGGCATTTTTGCAACAAAAGGAGATAAGTTGGAGCTTTTCCAATGATATATACATTTTAAAAATTATCCGGGGCCAAAATGTATTGATGTTTTTGAATGATTTTTGTACCATATGATAAAGTAACAACTAATAAAGTAATAAATAACATTTGTAACGTACTTTTTATACCCTCGAGCCTCCTAAAGTAAGATTTTTGTAAAAGCTAAAGTACGTCGAACTCCAAGTGATGAGAAATGGTCACTTGTTGGTTCGTTCAAATCGTAGAGAACTAACAAAAAGATCATGTGAAGGTCGACTTTGCTAGAGGGATTTTTAAATTAAAACTTCTGGGATAAAAGAACATTCATCAGATTTGTTTCTCTTTAATGATTTCTTGCACTTATTGTTTTAAAGAGGAAGTTAGAACTATACTCACTCAATGTCCAGTACGGGAGGATTCCCAGGAACTGATTGTGCATGTTGTATAAAGTAACTTATAGACTCCTCGAATTCTACCCTTAAATACACTAAAAATCCCATTCCCTCTGCTACATCTTGAGAGGTAACAGTCAGACTTCCGGTTCCATCTGCGATTCCGTTGAACAATTTACAGGCACTAGAGTGAAACAGATCATCCTCTAGCCAGCTTAAGTAATACTTTTCTTGCTGTTCCATTTTATGCCAATTAAATGAGTTAATCTTAGCAAATCCGTTAAAAATGTTTACTAGATAAGTCATTAAACATTGTCCTGATTCATCAATGACAAGTTTTAAGTATCCTTCGATTCCTATTAATTTCACCAACTCAGTTGCATTTTTGATGTTCGATTGAACATGTTTAAAGCTATCCAACAAATCACGCAGTTCGTATGCAAATTGTTTCGATACATTTGCGTTTTGAAGCCATGTTTGTAAATTATCAAAAAATGTAGCATTGGCACTTGCAGGCAACCCAGAAAGTTCACGTAGTTTATACAAACTATCAAGAGTTAATGAGCTGTCAGATAACCTTTCAAAAAAATCGTCTGTATCCTGTAGAAAGGCTACAGATTTTTCACTGTATAAATCGTTTAGAAATTCTAACATTTCGTTTAAAACAAGACTGTTATTATCTGGGCGTATGACAAATGTTATGTTGTCCAACTCGGATATAGGATTTGCCTGCATTTCATACATAAAGTCAATTTCAAAAAATCGCGTCAGAGCTATCAGATCATAAAGAGGCCCGGGAGTTGTTGACTCCTCTGTTGTTGTTATTGCCTCCATTGTTGTCATAGTACTCCCCTCTGTTGTTGTCATTGCCTCAATTGTTGTCATATTTCTCACGGTACGAACAGTATCCTCCCCTTGAGTTACAGTTATTTGTAGGGTTGTCATTATTGAAGTTGTAACATCGCTCACGTTCCATGTATTGGACATTGATGTCGATGAAAAATTATCGTATGCTTCTGTTGTTTCGTCTTTCTGTTCTATTGTAGGAGGATATTTATCAAGTACAGTCTTGACGTAAAATTCGCTTCCCTTCATGCATGTGGAATTAGAATTTTGCAAGCTATCTATAACGGTGTAAAGTGTAGAGGCATATATAAACGCGACATTGTTTTCTATATAAGGAACAAAGTTAGTTTCGTACCATTTCTTTTTATAGTCACCTGTATCCTTAAAAGCTGATAATGGTGCAATATTAAATTGCAGAAGATTATAGATATTATTTGTGACAAAATTAAGACATTTCCAAGAAAAAATCAGACCAGAAGGATCACCGGGGCCGTTAGTTAAACTATATGACACAGAACGAGCGTCAAATTCTGCTAGTCCTTCGCCAATAGTCCTGCCGGCTCCACCTTTTATAAATGCATGAGGTGGGGGTTGTTCTATTTTCACATACATTGATTCTTCCATCCAGTCTGTCATGCTTGCAGGATATCCTATTTTTGCATACAAACGATAATATCCTATTTCATGTTGCCCTGGGTTAAAGTTGAACTTTACACTTAATTTATTTTCTCCCATCTGCACTTCTGTATTATCAGTTATGTTAGTTATCTTGTATAATGTAAAATAAGTGTAAATAATAGTTGCCGTTGTACAGTTGTTTTTCGTCAGAAGGTATATATCTACTTGTGCGGAGGTATATATTGACATAGCATTTTCTATTTTGAGAAATTTGTCGCTAAAGATTTGGTATGTAAGACATTCAGGCACTTCTGCAAATTACAGTAAAAATACATTAAAAGGTACTGAAAACAAAAATATGATATGGAGAATAAAAATATGTGGCAAAAAGTTCAACTAAAGTATTGATTTCCAAAGTGATTAGAGAGTGAGAAAGAGAGACGATGTATATTTGTTGTCCTTCAATCACGATCGACTCAACTTGTAAAAGTACTTATTTAATTCAATTTTCGTACTGAATCCACATGAGCTATCTGCCGCTTGGCGTTCAGAAAATAAAACCGACAAATATGGAAACTCAAACCACATCTTCCTATATCTAAATGTTACCTGAATGAGCTATAAAGCTAAATCTTTGAACCCTCTGTTATGATTTCAAATCAATTTAATTTTTTGACAAAATTATGATTAATTATGAAATCAACATATTTCTATGTAAAAGGATTGTCCATGGCTACAGATCATTAATCAATTAAAAGATTATAAATGAATCATGAAAAACAATCGATACACACCCTCTTTAATAATTCGGTTTCGGTTCCTTGTGTTGTTGTGACTCCCTTTGTTGTTTTTGTATTGTATAAAACTAGTTTTTGTCTGAAAGAATTTATCACTTCTGAACATATATCATAAATTTTCACCACAATAAATCAATAATTTATAATTTATTCTTGCAATTCTTTTCTGATCAAAATCTGTATTACTACGTATTCATTAGGTATTTGTTATAAAACTATAGAAATTGACCGCTTGTCTATTTATTTTAGTGTTTCGGACACCTACGGTTGAGGCAAATAATCAGTTGGAATGAAGCAATATTGATTGACTTTCAAGTGAATCAGTTGGAACGAAGCAATATTGATAGACTTTCAAGTTAATCAGTTGGGATGAAGCAATATTGATAGACTTTCAAATTAATCAGTTGGGATGAAGCAATATTGATAGACTTTCAAGTTAATCAGTTGGGATGAAGCAATATTGATAGACTTTCAAGTTAATCAGTTGGAATGAAGCAATATTGATAGACTTTCAAGTTAATCTGTTGGAATGAAGCAATATTGATAGACTTTCAAGTTAATCAGTTGGAATGAAGCAATATTGATAGACTTTCAAGTTAATCAGTTGGAATGAAGCAATATTGATAGACTTTCAAGTTAATCTGTTGGAATGAAGCAATATTGATAGACTTTCAAGTTAATCAGTTGGAATGAAGCAATATTGATAGACTTTCAAGTTAATCAGTTGGAATGAAGCAATATTGATAGACTTTCAAATTAATCAGTTGGGATGAAGCAATATTGATAGACTTTCAAGTTAATCAGTTGGGATGAAGCAATATTGATAGACTTTCAAGTTAATAAGTTAGGATGAAGCAATATTGATAGACTTTCAAGTTAATCAGTTGGGATGAAGCAATATTGATAGACTTTCAAGTTAATCTGTTGGAATGAAGCAATATTGATAGACTTTCAGGTTAATCAGTTGGAATGAAGCAATATTGATTGACTTTCAGGTTAATTTTTTGTTAGTATAGTATTCTTTACCTCTGCAATTTCCTTCAGTTTGATTTTCTCCTTTACAATAATGGCCTCCACATATATTAACTGGACTGTCACATTTTCGTGAGCGTTGATAAATACCAGTTCCGTATTTGCCAGAATTAGGGTTTATGCAATCCCCCCAAGCTCCCCATTCTCCCCATTGTCCTGCCACAGGTTCTAGTGAAAAAACATAAAATGCAGTTTATATTTTACTGTTATTGTATGGTCTTTGCTTAGTTTGGTTCCAAGCAATGAATGTCGAAATTACTTTTTCAAAGATCGGTGTTCTCAAATTATTAGAACTTGTTTTGTTGAAAATTTTACATGTTCATATATTTCATGTGTTTTGTAATGACTTATTAGGATTCTAAACGAGACATACAAATACGGATTTTTGGTGTTATTAGAATTCGCTGTTATAAAATTTTAGAAATTATAATAAATTAAGGAATGTATCTCCTTCATGCAAAGCTCTGATTCCTTTCACTGCTATACGTTTTGGACCGTTTGGATTATAGCTCTTCAATTTTTATATAAGCTTTGTATTTCAAATATTTTGGCCACGAGCATCACTGAAGAAACATGTATTGTCGAATTGCGCATCCGGTGCAGGAAAATTGGTACCATTAATGTTATTACTACCACTGGATCGATGCCTCTGCTGGTGAACTGTTAGTCACTGAGGGTATCACCAGCCCAATAGCCAGTACCGAAAATACGTATTATTTGGTGTTATTAAAATTTGCTGTTATAAAATTTGTAGACATTATTATAAATTAAGGAATGTATCTCCCTCATGTAAAGCTCTGATTCCTTTCACGAATTTGTCTATACTTTTTGGACCTTTTGGATCATAGCTCTTCATCTTTCATATATATATAAGCTTTGGATTTCAAATATTTTGACCACGAGCATCAGTAAAGAGAAATGTATTGGCGAAATGCGCATCTGGTGCAAGAAAATTGGTACCGTTAATGTTATTACGACCACTGGGTCGATGCTTCTGCTGGTGGACTGTAAGTCCGCGAGGGTATCACTAGCCCAGTAGCCAGTACTTCATTAGAAATTTGATGAACCAGGGGTATTTAAAAGAACGTCTCGTGCTTTTTCTAAAAAGTTTATGTGGAAGGTACTAAGACCTTGTTGATAAATACTTACTGCATTCTTTTTTTAGTACGTCTACTCCAAGATTACTAGTACAATGTATACCCCCATTGCATGGTGTGGGATTATGACACTGTCGTCTTCTGTATGTTAGTTTTTTACATATTTGTGAGCAATCATCCCACTCACTCCATGATGTGTAACCGCCATCAATTATATCTAATTAATGAATCAAACTTATTATTTGTAAATAGCATCACCCCTCATTCTATTAAATTAAGGATAATAATATTAGTATTACTGACGTTTGTCTTAGTTAGTATCGGTATAATAGCTTATTGATACCATGTTTAGTATAACTGTATTTTAGTGCATTATTATAATTTAGCACCTTTTGCTTAACACTATAAGTCGTCAATTCTAACGTATATCTTTTGATTTTTTTAAAGTCGTGTGAGTGTCGTTCTGCATAAGAATAGTGAAAATAAAAATGTTTTTTGGACTTTTTGTATAAAACAATTCGCTTAGCAGAAAAGACCCTAAAATCAATTTCATGAAAGAAGAAAGAAAAAATACACAACAGGTATTCATATATAAACTTTGGACTGGTTAACTTAATTTTGTTATTCATATAAGTTAAAGAAGAAAATATTTTCAATGTATTTTATCATTGACATACCTATATGATCAAAACAGAGTTAAGGCACCTTAAAAATGTACATACTAGTAAAAGTATTTATAAGTTCACATATCCAATATAATGTTGAACCCACTATTCAGAAGATTGTTTCGTTTATTTCTTCAGAACAATTGTCCACCATTTTTCCATGTTCATCAAATAAAATATACACCCGATTTGATATGTGTGGTAGCCTCTTTATTTTGTATATATTGTAATTGTAAAATAAAGATGTATAATTATGTTAATATTAAATAAACTTCAAAACATATTGTTTCATATAAACTTTTATTACACTGTAACGTTTCCATACATTATTCATGATTACTTGGATTTGATTGGTTAGTTTAAAGTTTTACCGCTCAGTTCCGAGGTTCTTTGTTTTGAGTTAGAAGGACTAATGGAGTCGAAATGGACAGACGTTTATGTCCATAGCCATTGAAGTAGTTTGAAAGTATAGAGAATAGTCATGATTGTATTACATTGACAGACTTGACATTTTGACAACTTGTAAGCTGTCATATAGATATCACTGTGTGATATAACAGTATGTACGTTTGAATTGGTTTGTGCCACGACAGTAACTACCTTGCTCCACAAGTTGGGTGTTTTACGTTACTGATTAATAAATATCCTGAACCCTAGCAAAGCGACTTTAGTTTTCCTTGAGGCCTAAAGTCAGCTATTACATATGTACCTGTCATTTCAACACGGCAAGTTTCGGTGAGATTTGTGTTGTTCAGACTAATTTTTTTAATGCAGTGTTTAAGATACATTACAGTTTTGTTTTATTCATTGTTATGTCGATCTATCCCCGTCTTGTGTATTTTAATTGTTCCTTTTGTATCGTGATCTACTTTTTACAGCAACTTACCGTTTGTTAGCAAACATTTTTGTGTATCTAGATCGTCACTGTGAGAAATCGTTCCAGTTGTCGTGTCGTTTGTAACATTTTGTCTTGTCTGTATTCCCTGGCAGTTTTGATCCGGACTTGAACTATCTATATTACACGATGACCAAAGGGTCCATGTAAATATTAATTCAGCTTCAGAGATAACTATTAGATCTACAAATAAAAGACATATATAGTAGTTGTTGTTTGAGTGTCAATCCGATATGCTACCGGTCATATCAGAAATAGGTAAGCATGCAACGATCGCAATTCATAAATATAATACCGATGGACGACAACACAAATAACAAATATTAAATTAAACAGAATAAACCACTAAAAGACTACACACAATACTGCACAGATTCTTAAGATTCAGTAACACAAAATTATATTTAAGTATGTATTTATTAAAGCTAGATCAATTAAGTTTGATAACGACAAATCCAGGATCATGTATCTAGGACTATTATCTACCTTGTTTGAGACCTTATTATTACTTGTACTGTTAAATCTGTTTTTGTTATATCTACTTTACGTGACTCTGAATGTATGTATGCCGTCATACTTTGAACGACAACATTATTTTTATGTCTACCTGTGCGAATTTCAAACGCGCAATTTTACATCAGTACTGAAAACCTTCTATCCTCTACGGGTAGACTTTACATACATAAATTAAGTCGTATAAAATTAACAAAATTAGTATGTTAAATTTGATGTATGCCTTTTTTGTTTATTCTTCGTTACATTTGTTGTTTTTACAGTGATATTAAGATGATAACACATTATAGACTGCTGTACCCCTATTTTTTACATTTTTACTCTTTGAGTATGTTTGTTTTGTTCATTCATCGTTGATAATGTAATGGAATTTGATGCGACTGTCATAAAAGTGAGAAGTTTAGCTAGCTATAAAACCAGGTTCAATCCACCATTTTCTACATTAGAAAATGCCTGTACCAAGTCAGGAATTTGACAGTTGTAATCCATTCGTTTGATATGTTTGGACTTTCGATTTTGCCTTTTGATTTTTGATTTTCCTTTTTGAATTTTCCTCGGAGTTTAGTATTTTTGTGTTTTTACTTTTACATTATCAGACTAATCTCTAATAGGAGAAACACAACGAGAGTCACTAAAAGAGCAGGATCTGCTTATCTTGTCTAATCACCTTCAATTATATTGAGCAATGACTGTTTCTAATGCGTTTAAAATAATGGTTTTGTTAAGTTTATTTACAAATCTTCTTTAAAGATAAGAAGATGTGGTATGATTACAAATGAAAAACTCTTCACTAGAGCTGACATGCCATTGATATAAGCAATGTTATTTCTCCGTATGGTCTTTATCAATGAGTGCAATTCATATGGTATGGAACCTCTTTTTATACTTAGGAATTTCGACCACATTTTAAGTCTATCAAAATAAAAAAGAAGTTTCACAAACATATTTGATATCATATTCCCTAACCCACCCTCTTCTGTCTCCCGTATTCAAGTTATGTTTTTTAGATAACTGGAATACAATAGCAAAACGGACGAGTTATTCTATCCCTCTGTTATCTTACGTCCCTCTCTTGTCTATAAAGTATTTCAAATAACTCCTTATTCAAATCCCTGTATCATATTTTCCTAAACCAAATTGTATTGAAACGTTTTGAATGGTTGTTTATTTTTACTCATTTATCCAAGTTTGAGTCTTTGCTAATTAAAGAAGCGAAATAATTTGTTCTGTCATCTCGTCGTCTGTTTTTGTTTTTTTTTATTTTACGTAAAATTGCATTACAAATTCTACATATTAGTATGCTACATTATATAAAAAAGAAGATGTGGTATGATTGCCAATGAGACAAATATCCACAAAATTTTAAAATGACACAGACATTAACAACTATAGGTTACCTTACGGCCTTCAATAATGAGCAAAGCCTATACCTCATAGTCATCTATAAAAGGCCCCGATAATACAATGTAAAACAATTAACGAGAAAACTAACGGCCTTATTTATGTAAAAAAAAATGAGCAAAAGTAATCATGATTACATCTGATTACAATGAATTAAAAAAAAACATTTTGCTTGATGTGAATGAATAAACGTTTACTATATAACAATAGCATTTTTTACAAAGTATTGTGTTTGCTATATTATAAAATGATATCTTCAAACTTCATCTATTTAATAAACCTCAAAAGTTCACTTCATACACACATACACATTGTGTAACTGGTTACGACCCATTGCACTTTATTATCATTAATCTCTGAATTATTTTGACTTTTTTTGAATATAGCTTTATAAAAAGCGTTTGCTGTTTGTCTTTTAACCTATTATAGACTTTAATTTATATTTGTTTCAAGGTGCAGTTTATGGATGAAATAAAGTCACCAGTTTAATCAAATTGTAAACAAAATACAAGAGCTAAAAATCATTGCATTTTACATGTCCAGTACAAATACATACATGTACAAAAATTTGCTTATTTTAAACAAGATATTTGTCCAACTTTAATTCATTTTGTGCTAATTGGATAAATTATCACATGTCTCATTTATTTTTTACCATATATATACTGTCCTACAGCCATACTCAGTTGGTAGTATTGCAATAAAAACAAATCAAAGTGGACAAAAATCACTACATTAACAAAAGATTATAATTAAGGGTTAAAGAAACGTATTACTGGAATATAAGTTATTATCAAATATATATAATTATGTACATCTTTAAATTGTGAATATATGTACAATATATTTTACTAAGGCCAGAAACATAGTGTATTATATGTCTCTAGACTCTAGGCTTTTGACGACTTTTCAATACTGTAACCGTTTATTTTTTACTGAAGTATACAAACCAATTGTCATGCTTTATAAAAAAAATAAACAAAACTATCTTAACATGTTCAATATAAATGAATAAAAATAACAAAAAAGTATTCTTTATTGACCATAAACTAAGTTTAAGTTTTTTTTCTTCAATGTAATCAGAATGTAATCATAAAGTAATCAGGATTACAGTGTATTTTGATTAAATTAAATTACATGTAATCAGATTTTCGGCTGATTAGTGATTACAATGATTTCTTGAAAAACTGTAATCAATTACAGGTGATTAACGATTACAATTTCAATTACTCCAACTCTGCATTGAAACAAAGGTTACATTGTCTGTTGTTCAATGAATTACGGAACAAAGCGCACATATAGGTCTTTCCCTGTGAATAATCCAAATATATGAAAAAGGCCTGTCGTACCATCCAGTTAACGATCAGTACTGGAACAGGGTAAAGTTTAATTATAAATGATTTGTTGAAAAAAGACTTGCCCTTTATTTAAGTTTTGTGGCCAGATATTCTGTGAGATAAAAATAAATTTGTCTAATAGATGTACACCAAACCCATCCTATTATTTATATATGAACTAAAATAAGTGAAAATTAAGTGCCTTCATCTTTATTCCGTATCAACTTCTCAAATAATACATGATGGTCTTGGTGTATAGATTCTACGTACTGACGTTGTTTATCATCTTAACAAGGTGCTATATTTTTCTTTCATTTGTATTTATTATATTATTAATATTGCTTTTGCTGTTTGGATTGATTTCTTTGATGTCCATTTGACGTGGCTCGGTACTTACACATCCCGTCAGGGAGTTTGTATTGTCTTTCGTTTGTGCTTGTGTGATTTATATATGCGACTTTTTGTGTTTCTTTGGTTCTTATAACGTGACTCTGTACTTTTAAAGACCCCGTCATTATGTTATTGTTCTATTATATGCCATTATGTATTGGAGAATTGATAAGAAGTAGTTGATTCGTAAACGATAATCAACGAGCGACTTTAGTCGCGAGTTGACTATCGTTTTCGAATCCACTACTTCTTATCAATTCTCTAACTTAACCCATTTCTAGTAAAACGACTATCTGTTTCATGGTAATGTTAATAGGGTTAAAATCATTCAATTAATTGGATTTATAAAGAATGGATTTACAACATATATACAAACGGACTAAGATTATTGAAAATATGAGTGAAGTATAAATGCCACAATAAAACCACATCACAAGACTCCAGTTGATGACAAAAAAAATCAATGATTAGTCTTAACTGAACAATAATATATAAATATTGTGTCAACTTGGTTCGCTTTTATTATATATGTTAAGATTATTTCAACGTTGTTACATTTGGCATCTATCTTTAATCATTAAATAAACTAGTGATATTTGTGGTACGCATTCTGAAACCCAAGCATAATTGCTCATGCTACAAGTGTGCAATATATAAGTATTTCAATTTTAAAGTGTAACATATAATCTGTTCATTACCGTGATCGTCTAGTCGTTCGTACAGTAAGACGCAACTTTGAAACCAACAGTTGCAAGTTCAAGCCTAGGACCGGATTTTTTTTTTTCATTTTACTGCTTTTCTCTATCAAAATATGTTTTTGAATCTGAGAGGTATCTATATTTCATTTTTCATAACAAATTGACAATTTTGTTTTTGGTTTTAGAGTCAAAGAAGTAGTTTTACAGTTGTAGCTTATCACAATTTATTCACATTAGAGACAGTTAAATGTTGATGTATATTTGGACCATTTATAATCAAACAAACAAAAAGTGAAGGTATGATAGCATAATAATACTAATTCCAGAATTATGAATTTGTTATGATGAAAAGAGGAAGGCCTTGTACGTTAAAAGTGATAAGTGAAATGTGTACATGTATTTTTATTTGATAAAGGAAATGTACTAATAAGTCATATTTACAATTCCTTGATTGTATGGTGTTATTTATTCTATTATATATATATAAAAAAAAGACAGAAATAGTTAATTGACATGTATTGACAAATATACGCTTTAAGAGGGATATTAAAATATTCATTTACATAAGCGCTCGTGATCTAGTGGTATCATGCATAGACTACAGACTTCACTGTCGTAAATGCACGCGGGTTCGAACCTTTCATCTGTCACTCGTTTTTGAGAGGATTACATTTCGTAAGTTAAAAGCTTAAAGTTATGACATAAGTTATCTTTAGTTAACATTGTGGTCAGTGGATTCTTAAAAAATAATCCACTGTTAGAACAATAGACTGACGTCAGAGAAATGGGTTAAATTATAGTTCTATTATAAATTAGAAAATGTTTTGAACATCAAACGTCAAAATTATTTTGATCGCGAAATGGTATTAACTGTATGTGGTGCCAACATTGTCCATGTGAAATTATAGATTGTATACATTAAAAATTGAAAGACACAATTTTTCCTATGTGACGTATACATTTTTTTACGTTAGACACGCAAAGCAATGCATGTGTTTTTAATTTGATAGATGCTTTTGTGCTTTTTTTTAAATTGTTTGTTTTAAGGTTGTGACACAGTGATGACTACTGTACCCATATTTTGACTATTTTATTTATTATGTCTGTTTTGTTCACGCATCGTTATATATTTAACGGAATTTTATGAGACTGTCTTTCAAGTGAGAGGTTTAGCGCTATTAAATCAAGTTCAATCCACCCTTTTCTACATTTGAAAATGCCTGTACCAAGTCAGAAGTATGACAGGTGTTTGATGTGTTTTGTTATTTGATTTTGTCTTGTGATTAAGGACTTTTCTATTGAATTTTCCTCGGAGTTTAGTATTTTTGTTACTTTTTAAGCATTTACTGAAAAGTAGATGAAAATATAAAAAAGAGGCGATGTGTTTGCTAGTGAGGCAATACTCCACCAGATACCAGCTGATATACATGTAGAAGGTGACAACTATTTTCCCTCGTTCAACCAATAGAATATAAAATATCTATAAATCAGTAACAAGAATTCTTATAAAAACACTTTGAATAGACCGACAGTATTTCGTAGGTAACAGACGGAACAAATTAACAATCAATACTATAGGTAGGTCTTATAACAGAGGTCATCCGATATAATGTTCGAGGAAATTTTGACTGCCACTGGAAAATGAGTACATATTGGATAGAAACCTAAATCCTCAAGGCCACCTATGAACTCCTCAGAGAGTTGTTGCAGGGTTCTTAACGTACAAAGAGTGTGGAATTCTCTATACATGGGACATCGGATTCAACATCCCGATTTTTACCGGACGTGGCAACAAACTTATACATCCCGGGAAACCAAATTGGACACTACAATTTGGCAAGCATTTTAATGCCGGTTGGAAGTAGACCAAGTTACCATATTATATTCCCCAGTTACCTTAGAGGGATTTAGTAGTGAATATTTGTTTTGACCAAAAAACACATTGTGATAATCGCTCCTCAACAAATATGATTTAACTGTGTATCGTACTACTATTAAGACATATGATATTAAAACTATAGATTTTTTTTAAAGTTGTAACTAAATGAAAGAACAATATTATATTAAGCGGATCTATGTTACAGTTTGACAGTTTTTTTACCTTTTTTAACTAGGCAAAATTATAACTTTACCTAAAAATTCATGCCCCAAATTGTTTATACATTTTATTTTACCCCTATTTAATATAATATGTATATATATAGAGAAATATATTAGGAGGGTGTCTGAAAAAAATATATATGCAAATAACATACCACACCATCTGATTTAAACCAAAGTAGGGATGAAATACGGTTGAAGAAAATGACATTTATATAATTGAGTATGTAGATAGATCTTTCACAAGCCAATATACCTGTATATAGAATGTAAGCTCATACAAAACAGACACGTAGTCACTTTCTACTGCATCCTCACAGTCCAAGTAACAACAAATGAATATTTTGAATTGTGTTTAGTGTCGGAATACTAATGTTGAACAGCAGTAAGCAGTTTGTGATGAACAAATTCCTGAATCCATAAATAGTCAGTTACACATAGATTTATCGGAACATAAAACCTCAATTCCTCTACGGGACATAATAGAATGTAAGCTCATACAAAACTAGACCGTTGGTTTTCCCGTTTGAATGGTTTTACACTAGTAATTTTGGGGCCCTTTATAGCTTGTTGTTCGGTGTGAGCCAAGGCTCCGTGTTGAAGGCCGTACTTTAACCTATAATGGTTTACTTTTTTAATTGATATTTGAATGGAGAGTTGTCTCATTGGCACTCACACCACATCTTCCTATATCTAATTAATAGTAATTCGGGTAAAAAAATAAAGCTCATAAACTTATCATATATATATAACAATTGTTTACGCCCGACACGCGTTGTGTCTACAAAATGATTTCAATGACACTCGAATAAAAAATAAATAAAAATACCATATTATGTACAAAATTCAGATTGGTTATGGAAAATATAGCTTCTATAATGTCTATATAGAACAAGGTACAGAAAGAACATAAACTAAAAAAGTATATAATATCAGGAATATGACCCCAAATATCTGTAAATTCATAAAACAAATTTTTAAAAAGGAAAACCGCAACTAAATAAGGAAATTGTAAAACACAGTTAGACATCATGAATCAATGCTAAAGATGTGTAGGTGACAAGTGATATCAATAACCTAAAAATGATCTGAAATGTTTCTTTTTGGCATTGGAAGCTCTTTTAAGACGGAGCAATATATATTAACGACGTTTTGATTTTTCTGTTCATTTCAGATTAATACACTGCGGTAGTTCATTACTGATCAAATATTTGTTTTTCTTTTTGGGATTTTTGTTTGTTTTAACACAATAATCAAAATACCATGTGTCTGTATTACTAATGGTTTGCCAGTTACAAATACATTTTACTTATAGCAAATATAGAAGGAGAAATAACTCTCATATTGAATCTCAATATCGCTCGGGTATCTTTCGTCCCTCTTTGGTATAATATTTCCTAACCCACCTTTTGTCTCTCGGGGATATAACTCTCCTATTGAATCTCTATATCGATTATGTCAAAATTAAACAAAACACCATGAGGGCAAAACGAGCAATTTTGGAAAATAAATGTGTCGGTTTCTTCAACGGTGGCAAAGTATTAGATAAACAGTAATCGGAACGCGTGTCTGGCGCATTAAACCATAACATTGTTAACTATTTACAACATTTGGTCGATGCCACTCCTGGTAGACGTTTCTTTCCTAAGGATGTCAACAGGTCAGAAGTCAGCACTTCGGTGTTGACGTGAATATCAATTATGTGGTCATTTTATAAATTTCCTATAAACAAAAGTATGAATTATTGGAAATACTAAGAATTTTTCGTATCCCATGCATAGATTACCTTACCCGTATTTGGCACTTTTCATAGTGAATTTTGGATTAGTAATGCTTTTCAACTTTGTACCTGTTTATAACTATTTTGATGATAATTTTGATGTGAGCGTCACTGGTGAGGCTTATGAAGACATAATGCGTGTCTGGTTTATAAAAATTATGAATCTGGTACCTTCGATAGATTTTCTAAGAGAAAACTCTTACATGGAAAAGTATTCACTTTTGCGATGTCATTTTGAAAAGCGTATCAACTGTTCGATTTCAAATACCAAATATGCCAGTAAAATCTTGCCATATAAACAAACAACAAAGAAAGAAGAAGGAAGAGGAAGAAAATTAAAATATTTATAACGAAATCAATAGGTCTTACAACGGTAGAGTTGTAAGTCCTAATGATACAAAAGCAATCCAAATTTAATAGATGTGTTTTTGATGAAGATTTTGATTGACTGAAGTTCAGAATTTAAAAATTGTTGAATCTTAAGGAGGAAGTACATCTATTATCAACGATTATTTAACGTTTTAAAGTGTTTTAATCATTATATCGTTAAATCTACGCTTTTTATGAACTGTTAATGATTGTTATTCAAATGATCTCATTTTTAAACTGTATAAGTTTAATTACGCGACACGCTTTTGTGTCCTTTTAAAATCTAACATCAATATACCGTGTCTCCGAAAAGGCATATGCACAGGATTACACCCGTTTATTGAAGAAGAATATTTTGTATAACGATAATGGCTTTTTATGTACAAGTAGAATGTTAATATTTGTTTTGACAGAATTTCATGTTGCAAACATGCACAGACTTACATGAATTGTAAGTAGAAATTCATTGCTTCTAATATTAACATATCGATCTAGATACATATCGAGGGTTTATGTTACAGAAAAGAAAATTGCTCGTGATGTTTGTACATCTCATATAGTTGCAGATTCATTAAAAAACTTTGTCTATAATGTAATGCCTCTTACATTTTGTTTAAATTACAAACAATGACTACCCTCATCTCCTATTTCGTAAAGGTTAGCGGTTATTGTACAGATATTAGTAGAACACATCTTCTTCGAAAAATTACCATTTGATATACAACAGGAATATTTTTATTAAATTACAGTACTCTTATATTGTAATATTAAATATAACTTATTTGTTCGTATTTAAGAATCTGCACTTTATGGCAGAAGGTACAATATTTGTGTGATTATTTTCCTTCAGTATACAAAGTTGTTTTGTTCTACATGTTTCACCCTTTTATGCTTAATAATTTTTTATAGAATAATCCAAAACTGTTCCAAATCGGCATGTGGTATGAGTACCAAATAAGGCAACTCTTCTTTGAAGTCCCAATTTGTATAAGTAAACAATTATAAGTCAAAGCATGGTCTTCCACACGGAGGCTCCTTCAAAAACAAAACGGAAGTAATTTGATAGAATTTATGTGTATATTACACATATAATGCAAAGATTTATTTGAACGATACCTTCCTGATTTCAGGATAACAATTGCATTATATATATATATATATTTAATATTCTAATAAATTTATTTTATTCGTGAAAAAACGGATCCTTACGAAAATAAAGGTTCACCTAGTGACACAGCCAACATGTCCGTGTAATGTGTAAATCGTGTTCAGTAAAGTAAAATCTAAAGGAAAGGAGAAGATCTGGTATGATACCTGATGAGAAATCCCCCAACTAAAAACCAATTGACGTGGTCATTATTTTATAAACAAATTACTTGAACTTAACTCTTGTGAATTGCCAGAGGGACATTCAAACTCATAATTCTGACGGATAAATCGACAAGGCAATGACTAAAAAGAAAAAGACAAACAAGCAAAACAATAACAAAAAAGACTGAGCAACAAAAACTTGGAGTTATCTCAAGAGGGTAAACATATACTCTCCAAATGTGTCACCCGCACTCATGTTAGTATAATCCCGATAATAAGTCTAATTCAGTAGGTCACTTTCGGGAAAAGCAGACGACACTCTAATTTAAAGTTACGATATTAAGAATATATCCGCTATTATCTGTGAAAAGGATATTCCAAAATAGTCAATCAACTCGTGATTGCGTCTGAAAATTTTCCGAGGCGATGATTTGACAACTTGGTAAAATAGTTTCTTTGGGAGCAGCAATCTTTTATGACGGAAATCATTAGAGACAATACAAGCCCTGGAATAGCGTATCAACTTGAAGATATATACTCCGTTTAAATATATATATATAACTGCATTTAGGTTATGCTCATATGAAATTGTATCATGTTGCTTCGCATTTTGTCTTTGCAACCAGCGATATGGATAAGATTTTCCCTAGCATTGTTTTGTTTTGTAAGTTATCAAAGAATCTGACATGAAAAAACGTGTTTATTTTATGATTAAAATAACTACCAGAAAACATAATCAGGTAGGTAATAATGAATGACATGCTTAATGTCGGTTGTTGCTGTGTTATATATTTGTTTTTCAGTCATTTTTATATATACATAAATCAGGCCGTTAGTTTTCTCGTTTGAAAGGTAAATACATTTTGTATCATTTCGGTGCCGTTTTACAGCTGACTCGGCGGTTTGGAATTTGTGCATAGTTGATATATGTTCGGTGACATATAGTTTTAAAAGTCTGTGTTATTTGGTCTCTTGTGAGGATTTGCCTCATTTTCAATCATGCCACATCTTCTTTGTTTTAATTGATTACAGTTACTGAGCAAATAAATTAAAATTAATTTGGTTTTCCATATGGTTAATAACTAAGATTAAATGGTAACTGTAGAAGCAAAATAACATTCCTGAACAAATCTGTTGATAAGTATAAGGTATAAGAGGAGCAACTACTGTAAAGTTATAAAACATTACAAAATCTAATACAGTTTCAATTCAAAAAGACAGAAAATATTCAATTTAAATAACAAATTAATGTTTAATAATGTTATTCATAATTCCTTTTTTTTGGTGCTCAATATGTATCAAAATTTCGTAAATAATTGATATTTGTCGATCAAAATAAAAAGATAAATTAGACGATATATCATAAAATCAAAACTATTAGTGAAAATACGGTTAATGTTCATTGATATGTTGCATAATTAATACATTCGATCAGTTAAAAGTTCAAGCTATTATAATATTTGTCAAATATTGTAAATTGAAATATTAATACCATCATGCAGTAAACAACAGAACTTAAATTACATTTATATTTACTATTTAAATGGTTTCTGTCAGGCAGTCTTGTGTTTTGTTAATTATTTTGCTTTAAACCTGACTATTATCATACGTTACGATTTATATTATGGGGTTTGTTCATATAAGGCTGAATAGTTCTTCTGACACCTGGCTTCATTTGATAACCGGTGATATTTGTCTCATTAATCATTACTTTTTATGAATAAATTATCCTGCAAAAAGTAAAATGATAAAGAGACCGAGCTCTGGGGAAATTCTAAACGGAAAGTCCCTTATCGTATTGCAAAATCAAAATCTCAAACACATCAAACGAATTGATAACAGTTGTCATGGTCCTGACTTAGTATGGACATTTTCTGAACTAGGCTTGAATGAGCTTAACAAAAACCCAAACAAATAAAGTAACAGTTTGAGAAATGATAAAAGCTCTTACGTTAAAAAAAACGAGAAACCATGTAAAGAACACAGAATAAAAGTAAGTTAGGAAAGTCAACAGTCCACAAAACACGTTATTAAAAATATTTTGAGACGGATTAAATTATAATCAAATTTTATATTTTGAACGCATCAAAAATACTTGTCACTTGTTTATGTGTTTAGTTTGAATGTTTAAAATAAACAGCTAGTTTATAGAACACGGCAACATTAACTTTATTTCATTCCACAATGGAAGCTCTTACAAATTTGTTAGTATCCATCAAGAACTAAACGCACAATAGAAGGTGTTGCACTCAAATATCCATAAAAGAATTGCATAAAAAATAAACAATTGGTTACTTTAAAGATTCATATCAAATCCACCTTCTGCGCTTGAATCAAAACAGAACAGGCAAAATTAAGTAAAAAAATATAAAACATGAACACTATAAATCCATTATGTTTTGCCAGATATAAAAGATGTATATAGTCGACATCGTAGACGTGTACTTTTTGTACAACATGTGTTCCTATTATACTTTTATCAGTCTGCAGGCTAGAACAGTTGTCACGTAAATGTTTCTTTTTATAAACGGTTGTGACAGTTCAATGGTTTCATTGTAAAACTTTTAGGGAAGTAACATTATTATTTAGATTTAAAGTAGCTTTACAGCAATTTGACAGCTTTTTCTCTGATATATCTGTTATTAATCAAATCAATAGGATCGCTTGGGAAAAACATAATGCAGATACAGTAGAGAGATAAGTGTTCACGATTGTGTTTTAGAGAAGGGTCGAAAGATACCAAAGAAAAAGTCAAAGTCGTAGATAAAAAATTAACTGACACCTCCATGGCTAAAAAAGAAAAAGACAGACCGACAAATAATAGTACACAAGACACATAGAAAACTTAAGACTAAGTAACACAAACCCCATACAAAAACAAGAACTATTGAAGTCATTGATAAATGGGGGAAAGTTGAACCAGGGTTGTACATGAATACTAGTATGAAAAAAAAGGTAGACAATAATTATCAAAGCGTACATACATACTTTTAAAATCAAGTTTAAAAATTACGATTTTTTTTTCTATTTTTTCCTTAAATGTGGACCTATTTCCTTTTCCCAGTTTTATAATTTCATTACTGTTTCAATTTTGATGCATTTGCAAATGATACTTCAATATAATACTTTTTTTAATTTTCATATCTAATTAGTCAGATATGAAAGTGTAATAAAAGTCGGCATTGTTGTACTGTTATATTAAATTTATATCCAAGTTATGATAAAACAAACTTACCTGTCAGCAGATACAGCAGTAAAAAGATTTTCCTCATTTTAAATCTTTATCTAAAGTCCAGAAAACGTTAATATTGAAACTCGCATAATGCTGCTCTCACTTCTTTATATATCACGTATGGTAAGTCATATGATATGAATATTTAAATTCATTTTCAATTAACTTTTTAAATGAATATTGAATTTTCAGGCGACCCAATAGCTCTCTTGTGCAATTGATAATTAAGCTATTTAATTATTGGAAAAAAATACAAACATATTTAACACATGTTGTTAATGTCAGTTACATTTGATTTTAATAACAATTTTGAAATTAAAGAAACGATATTTAATCTTGAAGAATATTTTGTTGATAACTGGTAACAGAAGGATGAATTCTTCTGACGTTTCAGTCTCGTTGAAATCTTGTAATTGAATTATTTTCAAAAAATGAATTTAATAAATCAAAAAATCAAACTTAACACTGTGAATGAATGTTTTAAAAGTGTATTTCTAAAAGTCTGTGTCATTTGGTCTCTTGTGAGGATTTGCCTCATTTTCAATCATGCCACATCTTCTTTGTTTTAATTGATTACAGTTACTGAGCAAATAATTTAAAATTAATCTGGTTTTCCATATGGTTAATAAATAAGATATAATGGTAACTGTAGAAGCAAAATTACATTCCTGAACAAATCTGTTGATAAGTTGGAAAGGTATTAGAGGAGCAACTTCTGTAAAATTATAAAGCATTACAAAATCTAATGCAGTTTCAATTCAAAAAGACTGAAAATATTCAATTTAAATAACAAATTAATGTTTAATAATGTTATTCATAATTCCTTTTTTTTGGTGCTCAATATGTATCAAAATTTCGTAAATAATTGATATTTGTCGATCAAAATAAAAAGATAAATTAGACGATATATCATAAAATCAAAACTATTAGTGAAAATACGGTTAATGTTCATTGATATGTTGCATAATTAATACATTCGATCAGTTAAAAGTTCAAGCTATTATAATATTTGTCAAATATTGTAAACTAAAATATTGATACAATCATGCAGTCAACAACAGAACTTAAATTACATTTATATTTACTATTTAAATGGTTTCTGTCAAGCAGTCTTGTGTTTTGTTAATTATTTTGCTTTAAACCTGACTATTATCATACGTTACGATTTATATTATGGGGTTTGTTCATATAAGGCTGAATGGTTCTCTATGGCTTCATCTGATAACCGGTGATATTTGTCTCATTAATCATTTCTTTTTATGAATAAATTATCCTGCAAAAAGTAAAATGATAAAGAGACCGAGCCCTGGGGAAATTCTAAACGGAAAGTCCCTTATCGTATTGCAAAATCAAAATCTCACATCAAACGAATTGATTACAGCTGTCATGGTCCTGACTTAGTATGGACATTTTCTGTGAACTATGCTTGAATGAGCTTAACAAAAACCCAAACAAATAAAGTAACAGTTTGAGAAATGATAAAAGCTCTTACGTTAAAAAAAAACGAGAAACCATGTAAAGAACACAGAATAAAAGTAAGTTAGGAAAATCAACAGTACACAAAACACGTAATTAAAAATATTTTGAGACGGATTAAATTATAATCAAAATTTACATTTTGAACGCATCAAAAATACTTGTCACTTTTTTATGTGTTTAGTTTGAATGTTTAAAATAAACAGCTAGTTTATAGAACACGGCAACATTAACTTTATTTCATTCCACAATGGAAGCTCTTACTAATTTGTTAGTATCCATCGAGAACTAAACGCACGATAGAAGGTGTGGCACTCAAATATCCATAAAAGAATTGCATAAAAATAAACAATTGGTTACTTTAAAGAGTCATATCAAATCCACCTTCTGCGCTTGAATCAAAACAGAACAGGCAAAATTAAGTAAAGAAAATATAAAAACATGAAAACTATAAATCCATTATTTTTTGCCAGATATAAAAGATGTAAATAGTCAACATCGTAGACGTGTTCTTCTTGTACAATATGTGTTCCTATTATACTTTTATCAGTTGCAGGCTAGAACAGTTGTCACGTAAATGTCTCACTTTACAAACGGTTGTGACCGTTCAATGGTTTAATTGTAAAACTTTTAGGGAAGTATCATTTAGATTAAGATTTAAAGTAGCTTTACATCAATTTGACAGCTTTTTCTCTGATATATCTGTTATTAATCAAATCAATAGGATCGCTTGGGAAAAACATAATGCAGATACAGTAGAGAGATAAGTGTTCACGATTGTGTTTTAAAGAAGGGGAGTAAGATATCAAAGAAAAAGTCAAAGTCGTAGATAAAAAATGAACTGACACCTCCATGGCTAAAAAAGATAAAGACAGACCGACACATAATAGTACACAAGACACAACATAGAAAACTTAAGACTAATTAACACAAACCCCATACAAAAACTAGAACTATTGAAGTCATTGATAAATGGGGAAAAGTTGAACCAGGGTTGTACATGAATACTAGTATGAAAAAAAATGTAAGAAAATAATTATCAAAGAGTACATATATACTTTTAAAATCAAGTTTAAAAATTACGATTTTTTTTTCGATTTTTTCCTTAAATGTGGACCTATTTATAATTTCATTACTGTTTCAATTTTGATGCACTTGCAAATGATACTTCAATATAATACTTTTTTTAATTTTCATATCTAATTAGTCAGATATGAAAGTGTAATAAAAGTCGGCATTGTTGTACTGTTATATTAAATTTTATATCCAAGTTATGATAAAACAATCCTACCTGTCAGCAGATACAGCAGTAAAAAGATTTTCTTCATTTTAAATCTTTATCTTAAAGTCCAGAAAACGTTAATACTGAAACTCGCATATTGCTGCTCTCACTTTATATATCAAGTATGGTAAGTCATATGCTATGAATATTTAAATTCATTTTCAATTAACTTTTTAAATGAATATTGAATTTTCAGGCGACCCAATAGCTCTCTTGTCCAAGTAATAATTCAGCTATTTAATTATTGGAAAAAAAATACAAACATATTTAGCACATGTTGTTAATGTCAGTTATATTTGATTTTAATATCAATTTTCGAAATTAAAGAAATGATATTTAATTTTGAAGAATATTTTGTTGATAACTGGTAACAGAAGGATGAATTCTTCTGACGTTTCAGTCTCGTTGAAATCTCGTCATTGAATTATTTCCAAAACATGTGATACAACTGGAAAATATAAATGAATTTAATAAATCAAAATACCAAACTTAACACTGTGAATGAATGTATTAACAAAAAGTAGTTTTTAAGTAATAAATTTTTCAAATTTTATCACCAATCAAGTCAGTTGTTTTGGCCACAATGTTGAGAAAATGAATGTGGGCTACAAGAAATGATTTATCCATAAAAATATTTATCCCATATTACAACAAAATTACAAAATTGACAGCACGGTTAATTTGACACGAAGAAGCATTAAATTAATACCTACCTTCAGTTTTTTTTAGTTAAATTTATTCAGATTGAAAGTATGAAAAAAAAATATAATTGTGGAACTGTGATTTCTCTCACAATAATAGCACAAAAATTGGTAAAAATTGATGAAAAGGGGAAAAATCATCAAAATGGTGTACACAACAATATGATTTTTTTCTACACCAATATTTTTTGCAGTCATATAAACCCAAAAATCCGGTAAGGAAAAACAAGCTTAATTTTAGAAATGTTTGGCTCTTTAGAGGTTTTCATCTTTGAGTGTAATTGGGATAACAATCAAATGACACATAACACGAAAAGACACGTTAGAGGTCAGCATTTATATGTTGTATTATAGTACATGTATGTAAAATTTTAAATTGCAAGAATGCACAATTTGCCATCAAACGAAATTCACTAACGGACAATAACACCATAATACAACCATAATAATATTATTATCTTAGCTGTAGTTGGCAAAGAGTTAAACCTTTTCCTGAATTTTGGGTCCTCAATGGTCTTCAAGTTCGTTCTTTATTTGGCCTTTTAAATTATTTAAATTGAAGCATTCATAATGAGTGTGTTGTGAACGGAAAAGGCATATGGCGTTTCTATGACGAGTACATTACATTATATTATATTAGGCAACCAAAGCTATCTAATTGTTTTAACTCGTTGAAACAACTGCAAAAATGTTCACTGAAGAAAGCGAAATTACGATCAGTACATGAAACACCTTAAACAACAGAACAAAATAAGGTGTAACTGGAAGTAAGACTTGTGTATATTTTTAGCATTCGACATCTTTGCGAGTATACATTCTGCTTTCCATACCTAGTTTTACAATTAAAAGCATAAAACCGAAATATTTCAAGGTAGCAATCAAATATCTTCTCGTATATAGACAAATAGCAGATTTGCCACAAAGAAAGAACTGAAAAAGGCTTAAAGTTTGTTCAGAATTTACAGATTTTTTTTCTTTTGTCTTCATTTAAATATTGCTCATTGAATTGATATTAGTTTTTAATAAATACAAACCTCACGCAAATATATTCTTAGTTTTTAGTATACGACGTTGATAGTTTGATTTTCACTATTCAAAGTTTAAATATTATGTTTTGTATATTCGGCTTTCGTTAATTATTGGTCCTCAATTTATGCATTTATTTGGGAAGCCATGTTTTATTCGGATTTTATTTTGTACAAATCTATTTTTGTCTTTTAACTTTTTATTAAACGATTTTGGATATTTTTCTCGTAAATGCAAAATGAAATAGAATATCAAAGTAGCCATTTTTATCACTTATGTCTTGTTTGGTTCGTTTTTTAATGAGTGTATGTCTCGTGAAAGTTTACCCTAATTTCATATCAGAATCATACGCTTACAATGATACTACACTTAAAAGTTGCACTTTGTAAAAACAAATGTTTCTCAAAACACGCCACTTTTAGGGAGATCTTGAATATTCATAGAAAATTAATTTTGTTTGGCTCCCAGTTATTCTCTCTATGTTCCATCTCACAGAGACATAACTTGGGAACGTTACCAGTAAATAAACATGTGCATATTGTTAACATTGAAATCTGTGAAACCTTTCATTCGAGGTATGATTTATTTTAGTAACTTAGTGTCCTACCTTTAACATTGCGCCCTCCTCGTCCTCCCATTCCATATCCCATACAGCCTGCTCCTCCGCCCATACCCATGACAATTAGTGTTAGTTTAAACTTTACGAAGTATGAACTTTCAAATCTAGGATAAGATGTTTTTCAAAACTTCATAGTAAAAGAGTTACAATTTTAGCCGTAAAAGGAGTTCCTATTTGAAATTGCATTGCATTGTCAATATTTACAGAAATGCAACCTATAGTACAATAACCCTTAAACACATACATACATTTGTACATAAGAAATATATATGTTTATGATTTGTTATTAAACGAATCTCAGTATCAATCAGAATTAGTCACACTCATTGAACACTCACTGAACTTCACACATTCGATAGCCTTTATACCTAATTATGCATCTTATTTGAAATAAAGGTTTATCTAAAACAATTTTGAATTGAGAATTAAATATTAATTGCGCACCTTTTGACCTACAGTTAATATCTCGATTTTTAATGGGAACTATATAACAATCAGATCTACTTTTGTCAATATGCACATATCGGAAATATTTTTTTCTTGTCACAAATATATTAATTTTTAAAAATGATTGGTTTTCATTCAAAACACAATTGTTAAAATAGATACAAAGCAAAATACTGAATAGACCATAAAAACGAAAAGCTCGTTAATTGGTTTTAAAAAGTACCGTTCACACGAGCAGTATTTCCAAGGTATGATATATAATTAGACATGAAACCTAGATACATTAATTGTGCATATCAGATTTCGGATCCATCTAGCATGTTGTTCTTTTATGTTTTTATATTTCAATGAAATGTATGTTTAAACAGTTTAGGCTGCATGATCCTAATTTTTAGTCACATTTACCACATATGTCAATTTGAGTTGATCACCTGCGGTGTCTATATAACGATACAATAAACCACTGTAATGCATGTGGAAGATTTAGCTAGTTATACAAGTAGATTAAACACACGATTTTATTCTGAAAATACCAGTACTAAGTCAGGTAAATGACAATACTTTCCTTCTGTTCCGTTGGTCGATAAAGAATAATGTTTTTTATGTCAATTGTTATGGATTTCCCCTTTTTGAATTTACTTTGTAATACGCTAATCCTTTTGTATTTTGTCCAATTTTATCTGAAGTGATACATTTAGAAGCTTTATATCTGGGGTTTATCCACAAACTAATATCTTTGATTTACTTCCGTCAGTTTTATATCAGTAGTGTATATCGTTTTGTAGTATTGCAGTGTATGTAGTAGGAAACGTGGAAATCGGTTGATAAATGAATATATCAATATAATAATTAAAGTAACTTGAGGTGTTGCTAATAAAACATCCCTCAATAAATATATCCAAGTATTTTGTGATTTGAAAAAGGAGGAGGAGAAGAGTTATACATAAGACCAATAGTATGTTGATATAGGATCAAATCCGTTTAATGATATAATAAAATAAAATCATTAGTTGTAGAAACGAATGAAGTGATAAAAGTTTGTTGTATTTAGTAAATCCTTATTATTTAACTTCCAGTTCCAATTTTGACGAATCATTTTGGTGTTTGCTATATATTATTATAATTTTAATTTTCGGTTGATAAAAAGTCTGTTGAAATTATAACTTTATAAATTTTTCTGATAGCCTACAACCATAATCAGTTTCTTTTTACTTATGATTGATGTGTTAAAAAAAGAGGGACGAAGATACCAGAGGGACAGTTAAACTCATAAATTGAAAATATGTCTGGTGATGAGAGGACACCTGCCTTATCAGTCGACACCGTGTCCATAGTGACGTCTGTTTCGAACCTTTCTTTACTGGGCAACGTCCGAGCAAGTTTCCTGTTTGATGTTTGTAAATTCATGCAATTAAAGTTTTGCTACTGGGCGGATGATGTCCTCGGAAACAAATTGTCCACCAGCAGAGACATCGACCCAGTGGTTATAAAAAGGGACGAAAGATACCAGGGGGACAGTCAAACTCATAAATCGAAAATATGTCTGGTGATGAGGTGACACCTGCAATATCAGACGACACCGTGTCCTAGTGACGTCTGTTTCGGACCTGTTTATACTGGGCGACGTCCGAGCCAGTTTCCTGTTTAATCTCATAGTTATCAAAGGTACCACAGGATTATAACTAAGTACTTCAGACGCACGTTTTTTCTACATAAAAATCATCAGTGACACTCATATCAAAAGTTGTATAAAACTAAACAAGTACAAAGTTTAAAAGCATTGAGGATCTAAATTTCAAAAAGTTGTTCTAGATACGGCTATGGTAATCTATGGGACACATTTTGATATGCATGTCATTACCGGAGTGTTGACTACTAGGCTGGTTCAGGGACGAACTTATTTTCGAATTTCATCAATTATCTTTTATATCAGTTGTTCGTTACGATGACAAATAACCCTGACCGTTAAATGAGAAAGGGTGTTAAATATTACAGTTTGGTTATCGAAATCGAAAAAAAAAGCTCAAATTCTTTGGCCGGTAGGTAAATAATATACATTGAATCGATAGAAATATTTTTTCGATAGTGTTGTAATAAAATTTCCTCTTGCCTGATCAATGTAACATTTATTATCAAAACAAACATTACAAATGATACGGACAGCAGTATTCTTCATAGAACATCTGTCTGTGTAACCAAATATGTTAGCTGTAGGTTTCAACAACGGGAATAATAAGCTAAGGTTTTTCCGACTCTCAATTATAGGAATTTCATAAACTATTGATATGTACTATGATATTTCACTGTGATATGATATAGATAATTGCTGGACTAGGTCAAAGTGATCAGGATGAAATACACGAAACGCATAATTGATTTTCGCCATTTTTGAGACGTAATAAATTGTATAAGTTTATAATATGAGACATGATGATAAAATAGATGACACAACTATTGTATATGACCTTGTTGCACAATACCAACATAATGGAAAGACACTGAGGACATAATGATACGCATAAGACACAGATATAGTGACAACAACGAAAGAGAACCCTCCATTGTTTTTCAATTCCTATAAATCTGTCATATGGAATGTTAACTTTTAATAACAAAATATCGTTTTTATTAAGAGCGAACATAAAGGCAGCAGTAGCTCGAAACTCATACATCGATAGCAAATCCGGACCATAAACTAAAACTGAGGGAAAGCATCAAACATAAAAGGAGAGGAAAACAACGACACAACATAAAATGCAACACACACAGGAACGAACTAAGCATTAGACAAAATCCAATGAGAATAACAAAAATAACAAAATTTTCCTTTTCTTTTACCTATGATATGACACTGCAATGTTCACATACAATTAAGAAGTGTTCTGTTAAATTGAACGCCTCATGCAATCAGTAAATCTGAATTAATGTGATGAACAATACTATAATACCTAATAGGAAATATAATTAAAGTTAAAGTAGACGATATATAATGTAAAACAAAAATAACAAATAACGCGTTTTGAACACTTTTCAGGTACCATGACAATCAATGTTATTCTTTGTGTTCCTGTTAAAGTTTATTTAACTTGTTGCGTTGATACTATTTAAACAACTGAATGTTTACGTACTGATGTCTTTTGAGGATTTCCCCTATTTTTGTTTTTTTCGTTTTTGAACTGACCATTATTCAACTATCCGTTATTCAACTGATCGAATTGAAAGCAAGTGTTGAGTGCTTATTAAATAGCTGTTATCCCATATTCTGTTTATTTACATTCCCCAAATTAATTACCTTTCCATTGAGGTTTTACAAAAAATTTCCTAATGGGTTTTTTTACAAAGATTTTGATGTTGGTAGTTACCAAGATAAAAACTTAATAGACCAGACGCACGTTACGTCTACATAAGACTGATCATTGACGCTCAGATGAAAATAGTTATGAAGCCAAACAAATACAAGGTTAAAGAGCTTTGAGGACCCAAAATTTCCAAACAAATGGGGAAAATATGGCTATGGTAATCTTTTGCCAGTTCTTGATATAACATTTGATGTTATTTATTTAGAACATTTGTCTCAAAATTAAAATCAGCAAAACTTCTTACATATGTATGAAATATACGTACAGAACGAAGACAAGTCTCTATATCGTGTGGTTAGTCATCTATTTCTTGTTTACAGTTAAATTCAAAAATATTGGTGATAATGACATAACCTATGATTGTATATCTATACATATACGTTTCTACTGGCACGAAGTAACACTTTTTTGGCATTGGTTCAACTCCTATTAAAGATGCAAGGCCGTAAGATTGCCAATGAGACAAACATTCAGCGGCGACAAAAAGGCACAGATTTGAAAACCATAGGTCATCGTACAGCTTTAAAAAATGAGGGAACTCTATGATGTATAGTAAACTATAAAAGTACGAACTAGCAAAATGAAAAACATCGAATTCAACCGATTAATTTACAAAAATATTAATTGATAGAAACAAACGGCAATCTCTGAATAACAAGCTCCTGACGACATGGGACTGGTACATACAGTGGCATTCTCACACTCATTTGCATACGCTAAATCTTAACTGCGGTGTATCAGAAGTATATAAGAAACAAACTGCCAACGTCAGTTCATATACTGAATCAATACATATCCTATGAATTAATTGTACTTATAAAAAGTCTGAGAAATATGATTATGTATAGTGCCAAAATATAAATATCGACGTTATGTCTGACAGTAATTGTTCATTACGGTATAGGAATTCATATTTAGTAGTGATTTAATAACAAAATTTCAAAATCGATGCAAGTACCTCTAACACGATAATTCAAATATCGTATTACAGTGTTAAACTCTTAACCTTTTGGAATACATTTATTTAAATGTTTGAACAGTTTACAGTGATTTGTCTAAATTTCAGTATCTCATAAATATTGTATAATTCATTATATAAAAGTTACATATATCTGGGACAAAGATCTGTATACATATTACATTATTTACATGTGATATCTGTATCAACTAAGGTTATCAGAAAAGCCCAATTTCATTAAATTGACTGTTTGAGAACCAACCGAAAGTTAATATAGAAATAGAATATGCTTGCTTTCTTCTATAGATCATGCAATATGTGAAAAGATATTAATCATTTTGTAGATCAATTAATGTTTTACATGGTCTCAACATTTACCCTGCATGGAATTTGTGAAAGGACCGAAGACATCGCTATAAATAACAATGTATGATAGAACCATTATTCTTGTAGATAAAATGGACATCAACTGTTTTAAAGATATGAAAATTTGTGGAAGATGTTAATTCTATTTTAGGTATACAAATCGTTGTTTAAGGGCTAAACTCGTGGCAAAGTAAAAGAAGAACTTTTAGTTATTTTACATCTTCTAATTTGAAAGTGAATTGCGCAGTTTTAATCCGTATATTGTTATTTATTGTCTAATTAAATGTTTTGTAAAAGAAACAAATTGGGAAAGAAAAGATGTATTCAACTAGAAAATAGCAATGCATTCGTTTTTTAAGATGTCGATACCCGTTGTACCTATTGAAAGCTGAGTACATATAAATGCCAATAATTATGATAACAATTGTTGGTTTCGTCTCAAATATTCTGAGCAGATCTTTGATATATTGCTCAATTGACACAAAATTATTCAAAGATATCATTTTCAAATAAAACGTGACTGCTAAATTATAATTAACACCTTTTCTCAAATTAATAATGAATATTTGTACGCTTTGTTATTCGAATATCAATTAAAATGAACAACAGCTCGATGATTGCATTTGGTGATGTTACCAATTAGTTGGTAATGTTAACTTATTTAATGAAAAATTTGCGTCCTTGATTTTTTAATGGCGTATAGCTTTAAAAGAGTCTATTTAATATAAGAACATAAATGACTAAACTATACATTTCAAAATATTCTACATCGTCTAGACATTTCTTTCTTTTTTTGTAATTTATTTTTATTTCATCTGAAAATACACCAAGTATATATTGTGATATATAATTATATAGTTAATTTTTCAATGACAGTCTAAAATTAAAAAGTTAGTTATGCTAATTGATCTTAATTTTCTACTAGATCATACACATCTTTTATCACTCTGGATAAGAATACCGGAATATGCGGATAAGGTTAATGATGGCATCAGCCTTCTCTTCTAGCCACATGCATCAATGCCTATACAATGATGTTGAACATGAGAGGTACCAGGAGAGGCCACCATAGATCATTAACAGATAACATGTTGGACAACATGTTGGACATTTCTTTCTATTAGATGTTAAAAAATGTTTACTGTTTAAATAAGATTCATTTCTGCCGAAATCGATGATCATCAATCATCTTATTCATTCCTTCGACTACCTTAAAACGTGAAATTACCAACATGTCGAACTTCGAGGAAAAATAAAATCGAAAAATTCCCAATTACATATTATGATCTTTAATTACCTTTTGGTTAAGGTTGTAACAAATTGCTAGACCTACAAATACTCTAGTTGAAAATTCGCATTTAAGTAAATTATTAATTTATTAAATTTATTTCAAATATATGTGGTTAGTTTTACCAATTGTCCTTACAACTCATCGATGATATATAAAGTAATTTGATTTCTGATTTTAGACTGGATTGCCTGCTTTCTTTCTTACTTGTCGTTCTATTATTGACCCTAACATTTGTTAGAACTGGTCTTGCGAGTTTCATTGTTCATTTTCGATTTTTGGAAACAATTTAATTTGCAATTTAATGACATAAATGGTTAAGATTACGCTTTGATTTTTTTGTTCTGCTTGTGAGTGTTGGTTTATAAGTAATGTTTTTTTATTCCATTGTATGAAATATCGAAGGAAGCATGTGTTCACAAAATAGTAAAAAAAACATATTTCAAGAAGTCTCATTTTAATTTTACTCAAACCAGAAGACCAGCATACGGTTCTGTTAATGCGATCTTGTTATAGCATTACTGCATGATGGAACTAATCAGCTGTAGCTGAATTTATTGAGATTAAGGTCGACAGCAGCGTGAGGAGGAGATATTTCAGTGCCCTGACTCCCTCAATACACCTGCATTTTCAAGGAACACCGAACATTTTGTTACCACGGGCTATAAGTCATCGTTGTTCAAAATTATTCAATATGAGTGAATTAAACAGAGATCGCTTGTTAATTAACGCTTTATGTCTATTAGTCATTGCAAAGGGAAAAGTTAACATATTAAAAGCACTTTTTCGTAATTTTAGCCCTATAAAACTGCAAACAAGGAAAAAGTTAACATATTAAAAGCACTTTTTCGTAATTTTAGCTCTATAAAACTTATATTCATATTGTATTTGTGCTTAAAAACAAACGAGCCGAATGGACTGGCGTACTAAATTATAATCCTGGTACCTTTGATAACTATTTACACCACTGGGTCGATGCCACTGCTGGTGGACGTTTCGTCCTCGAGGGTATCACCAGCCCAGTAGTCAACACTTCGGTGTTGACATGAATATCAATAATGTGGTCATTTTAATAAATTTCCTGTTAAAAAACTTTTTAATTTTTCGAAAAACTAAGGATTTTCTTATTCCAGGCATAGATTACCTTAGCCGTATTTAACACAACTTTTTGGAATTTTGGATCATTAATGCTCTTCAACTGTGTACTTGTTTGGCTTCATAACGATTTTGATATGAGCGTCACTGATGAGTCTTATGTAGACGAAACGCGCGTCTGGCGTACTAAATTATAATCCTGGTACCTTTGATAACTAATTAGACAGCTTTGTGGAGATGTTCACCTAGAAATAAAAGACAACTGAAAATCACGTTATCAGTTTCGAGTTGAAATAGATAGTGTCATGCAAAAAAGATATACCATATCTAGAAATATAAAAGAGTCAACACAGTCGCTACCTTTATAGGTCATGTGAATTCGAACTGAACATTATATCGAAGATACACTGTCGATTGAAACACCGTTCTTAGCAGCATTGTGCGACAAAAAATTCAGTCTTAGAATGTAGGATCAACTTAACCTTCTTAGTGTTTAAATCATGCGTATAATTTGTGTTTTCGTATGACTGTTAAGTGCATATGTAACAGCACGTTAGGTAGCCAGTCCATAGTGTCTCTTAAGGCAAAGTTTACTTCATGATGTTTGTATTTTCGTTATATTTTTTACTGGGAGGTAAGTTTTTCTCTGTGTGCTCAATGTTTGCAAATACATTTAAATCCGTAAAGTTTATTTTATGTTACGTTAGACTTTGTGTTTTTATAACAGTTGGTAATGCTAATTGTATGATGTGTATGTACTCTTTGTGTGCAGTAAATGACACGGTTCAAATTTGTGAATTTTGAAATTGAAGCTGCTTTGTTCTGTCATAAAAAGTATCAACGTTTATCGAAATTGAAATTGATTTAAATGTCATATATTTTAATGGAATCCCGTTAATTTTCTTGACGAGGCTAATTTGATCAATGAACAACAAGTAAGAGCATTATTTTTTCTGTTTTGAAACATAACACGATTATCAACGCTTTTGAATAATTATATTGTTTCGATGGACGTTTTGGAAACTGAGACCAAAATCATTTTTAGATAATTAAAATATTTAAGAAAAGGCAGTCAGTTCATGATGCGAGTCATTAGCTGTTGAGTACACGTACATGTATACGTCCAATATTTTCTGAGGTGTCTTGATATCTTGAAATTTGTATCACGTAAATTATCAACCATATTTATATTGCGTCTATTAGCCTTATAAATGGATGTGAATCACTCTTTTAAATGTCTAATTGTTTATCAAGAGTACAAGGATTGTAATTTAATACGCCTGTCGCGAGTTTCGTCTACATAACACCCATTAGTGTCGCTTGTTCAAAACATTTAAAAAGCAAAACAAGTACAAAGTTGAAGAGCATTGAGGACCAAAAAATCCAAAAAGATGTGCCAAATACAGCTAAGGTAATATATGCATGGGATAACAAATGGTTTTAAGTTTTCAATTATTTCTTAAACTTTTTGTTCACACCTTTTTGAAGAAACTCATTATTTATCATGCACAGCGTGACAAATATGACCACACTGATCCAAAGAAAAAATATCATTGGTGTTTATACCACATATACTTTTTATATCAGTATTCCAATTGTTAGTAATTGTGTACAGGTAATGTCCGACTGAACTTTGTACTCTTTTAAAGCAATTCATACAAAACTTTCAGTATTTTTACCTAATTCTTTAATTTCTCATAATATTAAGTTAATTATATCATGTCACTCAAAAATCATAATTTTAGTGCGTGCTTGCATATGATATATCAAACTCATCTTTAAATTAAGGATGCTAGTGAAACTATGTCTACATTGTATCTAGATTTTTTTCTTGCTGCTGACTCATATGACAAACGTTGGGCAGTTATAGCTTTTCCATGCCCTACAAATTGTATTGTCACTACCAAGAGTTGGTTTACAGATACTCTCTGTCTGTCTCTAAGCGACAATTTTAAATTTGTCTGAAATGCAATTGCAAAAAATCTAAAAATAGCCTGCCCACAGACTACAGAATAAACAACATTAAAAATAAACGAGAAAGCAGCACGTACCATACAAAAACAAAAAACAAACGGGGTGATCTGGGATGCTCTATAAGGATAACAAATATATTGTGTGAGTATATGATCTTTCAATTGAGAAAAAGGAATAATAGATGTTATGCAAAGTGCGACAAAATTTCAAACACTTAAGTGCTAGTCTTTGTAAGAAGCAGGCAATTTAGGAAAAAATAAAAACATGATCAGAAAAAACCCACTGAGCTTATCATGCTATTTAATACTAACCATCATCCTGAGTTACAAATTATTAGTCTTTCGTTTGTGTGTGTCTGGTAATATCAAATAACTCGGTTAGAAAAGTGGTTAAAATGATAGCAAATTACAGAGTTATCTCCCCTTATTCGATAATTTCTAGTGCATTTCAACCAAATTGTATCTTCTATTACCAGAACAGAAAACGAAAATGAATGTTATTTTTGTGCATAACTACATATTATGAACTGAAATCAATGTCAAATTGGGTGGGGTTTTTTGGTCATGTTTTCACCACTGCCTGATTCTTAGGCAGACTGGCACTTAAGGATGAAAACCTCTGTGGAGACTTTTAAACCTAATTTTTGGGTTTATAAGACTATAAAAATAAATTGGTGAAGAAAAAAAATCATATTGTGGAGCACTTCTATTTTTGCTACGACCCTTTGAAAATTTTGATGATTTTTCCATTTTTCATAAATTTTTACCTATTTTTGTGCTATTATCGTGAAACCAATTAAACTTTATTTATACTTTCAATAAAGATGAAGTGGACCAATCTGATTAGATTTAACTTTATAAAAAAACAATAGGTAGGTGTTAACATAAGAAATTTTTATTATATTTTGAAGCTTTTTTGTGTCAGATTCACCATGCTGTCAATTTTGTAAATTTGTGATTTTTCTCAGTTTTAAGAACAAAACGCATATTAAATCAACTTTTTTGTAATAAATGTTTGAAAACATAAGCATCAAAATTTTGAAAAGACAAAAATGATATGGGATTTACATGATTTTTTTTCTCAGAGTTTTGTTTGATCATAATATTTTCAAAATTCATTGATGTTTTCCACTTGTATCACATGTTTTGGAAATAGTTCCAGAACGAGATTTCAACGAGACTGAAATGTCAGAAGAATACCTCCTTAAAGTAAACTTTAAGCATTTTCTCGAAAATATATTCGAATGCCCTTAATGATCGATTACATTTTGTTCAAAATTTTGAAGGTCATCTTAATCGTTAACAAAATGGTAGTAAGGATTTTAGAAATTTAACATATTTTATTGTTGAAAAGAACAAATGGTGTAATTACATTTTTGCCCCATTCATAAACGTTAACTTTGTTAAGTAAAGTGTGTAATATGTCTTTCGTTGTAAGTATCTTTGTGAATCTAATTGAAGAATAGAATTGAGGACAAATAAAATCTTTGTTTTCATAATATTAATACCAAAAGGAAAGACGGGTTTGTGATTTTCTAAAATCTACTCTTCGTGAAAAAAACGTAGTTGGAGTGGGATTCACCAAATTGTAGTGAACTCTTTTGTAGGGCACTTCAAAGAATAATGTTGAGTGGGGCGCCCATATTCGCCGGGAACACAATTCGCCGTTTTATGATTTTGAGGTGTAAAAACTTCAAAGGATGGTTGAAATGGAAGACATATACCGGTAAATAGTATTATATAACAAATATGATTATTTTTTTTTAAACTGAGACAAAATTGCGGCACCTACTGAAAAGGACCGAAAAACGGACAACGATTTTCGGCCAATTTCCAGAAGAAAAAACACGAATTCAGAGAAATATTTCTAAGTAATTCTTTGACTGAATGCCCTAAATGTCAGTTCTAAATACCTTTGAAATGTCTGCTATTCATCTATAATGATATTGATTAATGTTGTTAAAAGCTGCGGTTATTTGGTTTTAAATAGATGTGTAAAAACGGCGAATAAGTGTCCCCCATTGACAACAAAATCGGGAAATTTCAAAAACCCTTTAATCTAATTTTTCAGATGATTATATTCAAACAAACACGTTTTCAAGCTTAAGAATATTTTGCATTTGAAGTTATCTTCATATAGAAATATCAGTATACTTCAAAAACATTTAGACCTGAACAGAAACTGTAGAAAACTTGAAAAGATGTGGCGAAATGAGCACCCCACTCTATATAACATAAAACACTGTTTTTTACTTTGGTAAATGGGAAACGAACAAAAACAGATGATGAGAAACCTATGTGCTCATTGTAGACAAAAAAACTTTGGATGTCCTTCTGATTGTGCACAACAATGAGCTGCAATTGTTATCGAATTGCACTTTATAACTAGTATCCACGGGTTTGAAGAGCATGTAGTAAGTAATATCCATAGTATTGAAACCAGTGAGTACTTTGAAGCATATGTATCAATAAAACGATTCTGTTGGACTCTTGAAACAGTTAATTTTTCTGTGTTATCAAGTATTGGTTATTACAATAAACAGATTATTGTAGTAGAATTAATTGTTTCAACTTTTAAAACTGATTAAAAAACGATTTTGTTCTATCACCGTGCATTATTGGAATCCACTAAGTTTTATGTTTAGTGTGTTATAGAACTAAAACACATTTTGCATAATGGATGTTAATTGTTGGAAATCTATATCGGTTTGATAAAAACATTTTTGAACATTTCCTACAAGAATAGTTAATTTTCCAACAAGTATGATAATTTATCATCCCATTTTAAACTCGATTACGATATACATAATAACTAGTATCTCAATTGTTTGTAAAACAATTGAAAGGTTTTTCCTGTAAAAGTGATGTTTTCGTAATGTACTTTGTACGACCATTCGTTTGATATACGACAAGCATACCTTCTGAAACTCTTCGCTTTTTACACTTAATAATCTCATCCGCCTACATTTTTGTGATCGGAATTATGTAAATGTAACCTAGAGGAGATGAGCTTTCATTTGATATGCAACAACGCCATGTTCTAGAAAGTTTGATTTTTGCACTTAATAACACTATCCAACTAATTTTTGGAGGTCGGGAATTTGATATTTCATATGTACACATCATGACCTTTCATTTGATATATAACAACCCTATCTTAAAAGAAAATTTATTTTTTGCACTCAAAAACCCCATCCAACCCATTTTTGGGAGACGTCAATTTGAAATTTGAAATGTACGCTTTATGTTCTTTCATTTGATATGCGACAACCTAACCATCTGATAAATTTGAATGTTTGCACTAAATGACCCCACCCGTCCCCCTGTGATGAAAAGGGGGTTTAAAATTTTTATTTTTAAGTAGAGTTTATTAAGACCTTCAATTTGATATATCAGATGACCCCATTTGACAAAGTGCCAAAAATGATGCAATATCAACTATATAAATAGAAGTTATGAAACTTACAAAGTCAATGCAAAACATGAAAATTTCAAATTGATATTTTGGTGTTTTTTTTCAATGGAAAGTTTTTGGTATTTAGTCAAACATATAACTATGTTAACTTCTTCAATTTCTTAAACATTCTAAGTGGTAAGCTGTTGTTGATTCAGAAATACATGACACCGCTCGCAAAACTTCAAACTGCATTATCTCTAAAACGACAATAGATATCTCAAATCTGTTAAATGATCTACAGTTGAAAGAGAACATTATGAAAAGAGAATTGGGACAATTTCAAAGTTCACCAAGGTCACAATTAATCATCAATTATATGATGCAATACCAAACTTTAGAACCGGAGGTCGTAGAGACATGGGACTATCACCATTCAACTCAGGAACATTTGACCTTTCAAATATCACAAGGTCAAGGTCATAGTATACTTTGAAGGTCAAGGTGAAATTTCATCATGACCTGATATTGACCTCAAAATGAAGGTTTTGGATTGCTGATCATCTTTGCAGTTTATAGTAGGTTGATATCTGTTACCTTTAAAAAGATATACACAAAATCCTATACTTTTAGAATCATCTCGTTACTTTTGAACAGACAGTCGGACATTTTGGACTTATTATATAAAATGTAAAGCTCGTCGAGTGGAACATTTTATACGCTGTATGTATGCAGCAAAGTCTTATCGTTTTCCTAATATGTAAGCTAGAAATTGCAGCGTTATTTTATTTTGCACTCTCTGACCTTTGACCTTAGGTGCATATTAAAGTTCACACGAATTAAAGACTATTGTTGAAGGTTCCAAGTCTCTACGACTTCCAGTTCTGGAAATACAACTTTTCTAAAATTGTACACAATTTTTCAAGGGGAATAACTCCTTATAAGGGTTGATAACAAAATGATTGTATATGTTCATTAACATTACCATCTGTGTTCCTGTACATGTTGCCGTTTTCAAATCGATTCTATCTCTAATACTTTTTGAGAAAAATGTAAGGAAAAAATTGCTTCAAGGTGAAATAACTCTCATAGGGAATGATGAAATCCTTAGCAGCCTCATATGGTAATACATCATGATGATATCTAACTATTGTTCAAATAAGGTCATGATATCTTTAAAAACAACAAGGGGGGCCATGTCGAAAATTATCGATAAAAGAGAGATAAGTTCTAAAGGGGATGATGAAATCCTACACAGCCTCATCGGGTTATACCTCATGATGAGGTCTATCGATGGTCAATATTTGGTCTTGATGACATTAATATAAACGGAGGAAGGGCATTTAGAAAAAATGTTGGAAAAAAAATATTAGAAAAACAGTAAGGTCTTTCCCCACGTAGGGGAAAGACCTTAACTATTATCATAGATATTTGACTAAGACCTTTGAGTTTACATCGTTTAAATCGTAGGAATAGTGTTTATATTGTATAAAAAATGGATTGGATGGGGTTATTGAGTGCAAAAAATAAATATTCTTTTAAGATAGGGTTGTTGCATATCAAATGAAAGGTCATGATGTTTACATTTGAAATATCAAATTCCCAACCTCCAAAAATTAGTTGGATAGGGTTATTAAGTGCAAAAATCAAACTTTCTAGAACATGGTGTTGTCGCATATCAAATGAAAGCTCATATACTCTATGCTACATATATCATACTTCCGATCACAAGAGAAGGTATGCTTATCGTATATCAAACGAAAGGTCGTACAAAGTACATAAATATTACGAAAACATCACTTTTACAGGAAAGACCTTTCAATTGTTTCACAAACAATTGAGATACTAGTTGATATTTGTTTTATTCAATAGATATAGTGGTATGGATGTTAATAAGACAACTCTACATCCAAGTCACAATATATAAAAGTAAACCAGTATAGGTCAAGATACGGTCTTCAACACGAAACCTTGCCTCACACAAAACAGCAAGCTACGAATGACCACCCCCAATTCCCCCCCCCCCCAAAGAAAAAAAGAAAAAAAAGTGTTAAACCACTCAAACCAACGGTCTTATCTATATAAAAAAAAACGAAAAACGAGAAACACTTATGAGCCTCATCAACAAACGACAACTACTGAATATCAAATACACAGAGCGCACCTATTTAATGAAATATTAAAACAGATATGTATTTCGGATCATACATATTTTAATAGTATGATTAATGTGTAGAAAATAAAATGTCTCTTTGACACATTCTCCATTTCTATTTTCAATTTTAACTGTACAAAACACTCAAAGAAAATACACAATGACTTAAGGTTCCGGCTGATCATTCTTGATTCAACTGAAACTTACGAAATCGTTAACTTCAACATCTAAACTAAACAAAATTTCTAGGACAGACCTACAAAAGTTCAATGCCTCATATCAGACTTTCAAATGGTATAAAACCTGCATACCTAAACTCGTTAAATTACTATAGTTACACTTTAGATGAACTAATCTGTGAATGTTTGCTAAATTTTCAGAGGCAAATATATATGTATTTAAGATGTGTATACATTAACAAAGTATATCGGGATCAAAGACAGGCATGTCGACTACCGAAAAAGAGGGTAAGTTGAACATTTGTTTTAAGAAAATGTGCATTAAAACTTGCTCGAATGATTGGTTGGACTGTGCAAAAAGTAAAAGATAAAATCACAAAAATACTGAACTCCGAGAAAAATTCCATCGGAAAGTCCCTAACCACATGTCAAAATCAAACGACAAAACACATCAAAAACGAAGTGACAACTACTGACATATTTCTGACTGGGTACAGCAAATGTAGAAAAGGATGGATTGAACCGCTTTTATAGCGCTTAACCTCTCACTTGTACAAAGTACAGTCTCATCAAATTCCGTTATATTTACAACGATGCGTAAATTTTGTTTTGTTTTCTGCAATGCAAATAATTTATTCAATTTGGTATAATGAAAACTTAAAACAAGAAAGATTTAAGGTGGTTCATGTGTCCATAATGTTCTATAGTATCATGAATAAAAATTTAGTTAATTTCAGATCAATTTCTCAAAATTTGTATCAGGCATTTCACATTTAAATATGTTTTTTAATTTATTATTTTGATGCCTCGCTTAATCATTAATTCCTGTCTCTTGTTTTTGCTCTGTTTTAATAAATAACTAGTTAGCTTTTTATTGAATTATATTTTGTAAAAATACTAACATTTTTGATTTAACCAAAGTTAAGTACTTAATATTCATTTTGATTAATTCAAATAAAACAAAACACTCATGACATGTATTGTATTAGTGAAAAAAACAATTATAAAGCAAGATCTAAATCAATGTATTGACATATTTATGATGTAAATGTTAAAAAGAATAGAGATCTGATTGTTATATTAAAATGATATAACAATTGAGTTTACGGCTGCAGTAAAACATGTACGCAGTAACTATTCAATTCGTGTTTGTATTCAATCTAAGGTACTTTTAGAAAAACATTTGTATCGGAATATAAACAAAAATGTTAACAGTGTATTCAATAAAAAGAATCAGCGAACTACTGGTTAACTTATTTATTAGTATGTAACAGATTAGTAATCAATTTCTAGAATAAAATACCCCTCCAAACTTGCCAATTATTTCTAATTGACTATCAAAGCGAATTCTCTTATGTTGTGTACTCCTAAAATTTTCCGCAAAGCAGCTTCGGAAATCTATTGCCTGACACCGATGCCGATAATTAGCATTTCGTGTACTTTTTTATCAAAAAACTGTATCTATCTATATGTATGTTTTTTTATAAACCGAATGTATAATTTACTTGCTAAAGTTATTATTTTAACCTTAATAGCTTTCTCACATGTCATATGTCCTGTAAAACTTAAGTGAGGAAGAAGTCAAAGTTTTTATGAATAAATGACACACTTATTTTTTTACATTTCAATAACGGCGAAAAAACACTGGCATTAGAAACAACTTATAAATATTTATAAATACCCATTTGCTTGTAATGTTTTGTTTTACAATGTTTCATTAGTGTTACATGTTTTCTGCTCATATTCTTATAACGATATATGGGAAAATGTGGTATTAATGCCAAATAGACAAATCTCCATCCAAGTCACACATTGTTCAAGTAAATCATTATAAGTCAAAATACGGTCTCCAGCATGGAACCTTGATTCACACTGAACAGCAATTTATAAAGAGCCACCAAAAGGAACATTGTAAAAACATTTAAACGGGAATACCAAGGGTATTTGAATCTATATATAAAAAAACCAGAAACAATTATGAACCACATCATCAACGACAACTACTCAACATCAGGTACTAACCTCCACTTTTATCTGAAACAATAGTGTAACATCACAGCAAGGACAGACACACTATAAGATATCAATTGAAATGGCTTTACTCAATCAAAAGACATATAAACACAAGTAAACAAACGAATAAATTTTATCTATGACACAATGTGAATACACAATCTAGAAAATAAGGGTTTAGATGTTAAGCAATTTCAGAAAAACATCCAAACCTTGAAGAAAAAGTCGCCAATTGAATTCTGTACACCATGTACACAGGTTAATGAAAACATTTTGTTGTAAAGCATACAGTATAAATGGAGAATGGAATAATTTTTTACAAAATTATTTTGTTTTTTATAGTACGAGAAAAAAAAGAAAATATTCCTAGTATCAAACACTTACTATCGTTGGTATATATTTAAATAGAGTCAAGATGTATCACCAAAAAATTAAACAATGATAAGAAACACATAACAATTTGTACCAACAGATAAGGTTAACAAAGAAGTACGATTTGAGAGTACTTGCAGTTACTAAAAGCTAGTTCAGAACCAAAACAAATAACAATAAAAATTCACGCAACAGGGAATAAAATGAACTAAAACGCACCCCAGGTACTTAATATTTTAACGTCATGGACAGTTAAAGGAGACGCGACTTGTGCAATGCCAAACTTAAAAGAATCGACAGGCTATTTCGGACTTAAAACTTATTTAGAACAATGAACGTGGGTGTGTAGTTATACATCCCGCTTGAAAGAATCCAATTTAAGTTATGTTTGAATTTGCGGATGACAAACATCGATATATGTGTTTGTCTGAATTCATCTTTTGTCGTTTGACTTCTCGGTGTGATCACAATTGCTACATCCTTTCGTTGTAGCAGCGGTGATCTGAGCCAGATCAGCCATATCAGATCCTCCTAGCTTGGGTTTCTTTGTTTTGCATGCTTACTTTAGTTTTGTAACATTTGACCGGAAGGCCTAATCCACAATAAATCTTTGAATTATTTATACGGAGAAGACTAGCTATCAAAATGTAGAAATAATCCAGTGTCTATGCTGGAACTCGAACTCAAGACCTTAATCATAACGATCCACAAATCAAACTTCTACACCAGGACAACTTGATACACAATGATTGTTAATCTAACATATTTAAACATTGTTTCCTGGGTTCATAAAGGGTATATACTATACAATGATATATAAAATGTATTATAAGAACAGCTTGGCGTTCTCAACTACATTTTAATGGTCAACATCTAATATAGAGCATCTTAGATGAAGAACAGTTATCCCATTAAAGTTAGTGTCAGAGTAAGATCACCGTCTGGCTTACGATCATCTGGACAATCTTATACTGAAAAACGGCGTCCTCATTGGATAACTATAACTGGTTAGTATGGTGATAATTGTAAACAAAAAAAAAGATGTATTGTTTTCGTACGTCTGAAGCGCATGTTAGAGATTGAAGCACATTTATTGGTAACATGTTTAAATTCTTCGTCTTTGGCATCCACATATACTGATACGAACAACCTAATCTTTTCCTGTATTGAAATCCTCTTAAAAAGGTATATTGCTGTTATACGTTTTCATTAAATCAAAACACCTCTTTGTTATTTTTCTGCAAGGATGCAAGGAAGTGAACTAGAATTAACACTTTTGAAAGGCTATAACAAAGCCATTGTTTTGTAAATATCTAGATTTTAACTGGATTAAGGGTCCCCTGAATATAAGTAGATTAGTTATATTAAACCTGTTTTGGATCCAGTTTGACGTAATTTCTTATAACTGCCCAGATTATTAGAAAGATATAAATATGAATTGAGAGGTAGCTCGTGTAGTCTCAGATGTCACTAACCTCACACGGAAAGGAGTAAAAAACCAAGTGGGCTGTTGCATACATATATAATTATTTTGATGAATAGCAATTCTATTATCATAATGAAACCAACTCTATCTTTTCTTTATATTAAAATTTTATTCATAGATTACCATTAAACAGCACGATCCTGACATTGGAAATATGTATACAGAAGTAAAAAGTAAAATCACAAACATGCTGATCTTAGTGGAAAATCAATTCGGCAAGTCCATAATCACATGACAAAATCAAATTACAAAACACGTCAAAAAGGAATGGACAAAAACTGTCATATTCCTGACTTGGTACATGCATTTTCAATAGAAGAAAAAAGAGAGGTTTTAGTTTTTTTAGCTCTTAATGTTTCCATAGTGGTGTTATGTAACATAATATGAATATGCTGTAATAACATGTTCCTTGTTGCTTGCATGTTGATAGGACCACATAGATTGAACTCGGTTTGGTTTTTATCTCTAATACCTATATAGTTAAGACAATAACCCCTAAAAGCAATATTCCCAACCTTCCTTGTGTAGTATGAAACTTGGTAGTATAATTCCATGGAGATTCATTTACTTATGCTCCGGTTCTTTTCTGTAAACATAATTTCTTGACGACGGCGACGACGCTGAAAACGCCATAACACAAAAATGAACGCAAAAGTTTAGTTGTCGTATAAAAAGTAAGTTGTAAATGGTTTAAAAAACGTCTAAACCAAAAACCATTTATGCAACCATAAAAACAACAAAAATCAAAAAAGTACAGCTCTAAGAGTATTTGCAGAAACTGACTATTTCCAAGTGTGGAATGCAGTGGATGAAAACAATTTGAGGTTACCATACGACCTTTCAACAATATAGTCCGCTATAAAAGGTCCATACATGAAAAATCTATTTTTGATGAAACTGAGCATTTCAATTTAAAGCAATCTGCTTTGCAGTAGTATATTTTATTTTGACAATAAAAAAAAGTGACGAAAATGGGTTCCCCTCAACAAATCAAAAACACTGAGGCATTTTCTAACGTCTGCATATATTTTACTACTCAATATATAGAATTGAGAATGGAAACGGGGAATGTGTCAAAGAGACAACAAACCGGCAAAATATGTCCTCTATGCTGCGAAAAATTCCGCACCTGGAAGCGTCCTTCAGCTGGCCACTAAATAAATAAATATACTAGTTCAGTGGTAATGAACGCCATATTTGACTCCAAATTATACACAAGAAACTAAAATTAAAAATAACACAAGACTATCAAAGGCCAGAGGATCCTGACTTGTGTTCTATTAATAATTTAAAACAGGGTTAATTTTCTAAAATGGTTAGTTTTATTTAACCAACAAAACATATTAATATCAAGCAGCAGCATACGTTGTGCATACAAAAAGGCTGTTTGTGGTTGCGAATATGGACGCCCAACTCTACATTTACGCAAATGTCTTTTTTATATGGTCATATTTATAAAATAACTGTTTACAAGATTGAATTTTTCGAAATACAATGAATTTTTATTAGAACGTCACTTATGAGACTTTGGTAGATAAAAACCGCGTATGGTAAACACATTTTAAAAACTGGTATCAATTATTATTTTTTTACAAAAGTTTAAAACAAAACTTTTAATCTTGACAGAATCCAACTTTTTATATCATGTCAAGGGTTTCTTTTAACACGGTTTTGTTTTATTACGCATATAGTAGATAATGAAAAAGTGACTTGTTTTATGTTTGGAACAGATAATTGGTTTTCCTAACGAATCATATAATATTGACAATATAATGTGTGTAACCAAGGTATATTAAGTTTCCATCATTTAGATTCGTTGAATACTTCCTAATTGATATTTAAGTCTGCCAAAGTATGTAGTTAATGAAATTGATGTAATTTGTGTTAAACTAGCTTTCAGTATATACTATAAGTTGGACTCATTGTATCGTCTGTCTTTTGTCCTTTAAGTCCTTTTGTGTTGGTTCTTAGTGCTGATATTTTACAGTAACCACCTTTGTTTGCTTTCAAAATATTTTTGGCAGCGAACTGGATCTAAGTCAATAGTGATTGAAGATAATGTTATTATGTCATGATTGCATGTTTGCCTTTCAATAACATGTACTATATATTGAAAATATGGTTAATCAGAGAGCCAGCCCTTACTACAACTTCCACTTAGTGACGTCAAAGCATACAATAACTTACAATTTACGGATTTTATAATCTAGAAAGTTATTATTGCCCGATCAAAAATAAATCCTTTGAAAACACTCAAAAAATATATATTTCATATGAACAAATTCTTTAACAACTTTTGTCCAACTCCATTCCACAATTAGAATTTATGTGGTAAAAGACATTGAACAAAATCTAACTACTACATCAAACATCCAATTTACCTACATAAAACACCAACGTATTAAGGGAAACGGTAGTATTACATTTTCCCAGCATTAGGTTGGCCTTTTGTGTACCCAAGACAGGTGAAGGAAGTCAACTTATGAGCGCTGTGATTGGATGTAAGGGTACAATTTATTTATCTATGAATAACTGCAGTTTGTATATTTACAATATAAATTTTAAAACCTATTGAAATATTTTCTAGAGAATTATTCGAAAAGGCTTCCAAAATTTCATGAATTTGGTGCCAAATGACGGTGGGCATGGATAACATAAACATTGTTGGCAATTCATGCAGCAAATATTTCAATAGTGCTTCATTTTGTAGTTTCTTTTATCATATCAGACATATACAATTTGTCATTTTGTACTGTTTGAAAGGACTTTTGTTGGAATTTAATACTCCCAAGGGACACAATTCAGCTTTTTCATAGATTAATACAGGCAACAAAGGCAACTTTACAGCTGAGTATTTTGCAGATTGAATGTTTTAAGTGTCTAATATCATTGTTTTTATCATCTCAAGACAGAATAATGGATTTTATAACCAGCTCTGAAATTTATAACCACAATATGGCATATACTAAAGCATGGAATGGAGATTACTATGACCAATCTTGAATTTATTCTTATGTTGTAAATTTTGGATAAAATGTATATCAAATGAATGGAATTGTCATTTGTATTTGTTTAAATGGAAATGTTTATTGTTATTCTTGAATAAGATAAGATATAGTTGGATACAGGTTATTTGTTTAGCCTTAATTGAAAGAAGAAGATAAAGAGGTAAATCAGCATGTAGGGGTGGGGACATACAATTATCCATGTTTCTTTAAGTAGTGGGGACATACAAGTATTAATTATAGTCAAGGTTTCCACAATAACCCAGTATTGCATTGATGGTGTCATAAGAATTCTTTATAGCATTGTGTCACATTATAGGGAAAACGGTAGTATTACATTTTCCCAGCATTAGGTTGGCCTTTTGTGTACCCAAGACAGGTGAAGGAAGTCAACTTATGAGCGTTGTGATTGGATGTAAGGGTACAATATATTTTTTATTTATCTATGAATAACTGCAGTTTGTATATTTACAATATAAATTTTAAAACCTATTGAAATATTTTCTAGAGAATTATTCGAAAAGGCTTCCAAAATTTCATAAATTTGGTGCAAAATGACGGTGGGCATAGATAACATAAACTAGCTCCGTTGGAAATTGGTCATGATACTATTTGGCTTCAATTTGTAGGATACAGAAATAAAGTACAAACACCACACCTAACTGTTTTATCCAAGTTTTTATTATAAAAACTGGTAAATTTAGAAAATGTTAGTATTGTCGCCTAATGCAGGATAAATAGTACCGTTTTCCCTTAAAGCTTGAACATGACACCAATCCGAAAGGAGGGTATTTCCTTCATCTGATTCACCGAGTTAATATTTGTCGGAATAATCCTAAAACTCATTTTCACCTAAAACATTCGATTACATACCTGTTAATAGAGTCAGACAACATCTACATATACTTATTATAGAAATATAGAAAACCAAGGTATCGAAGAGCTTTTTTACCTTAATTTGTTATCCTAAAAATATTTAAGAACGTTGAACCCAGAATATAATCATTCCAACCTCAGCAATCATTGTTTTATACTGACAATAATATAACGCAGGCAAAACAAAGGCAGCTTTATTATCGTTTGTCTTGAATATTTTGATGTGAAATAATTAAGAGCACATTGAAATAAGATTATTAAAAATGATGACATGTTTAACGAAAAATGACGATGGACCTTTAATTTATTTATCTCAGAAAAAAAAAGATTATTTCATATGAAACAAAAACTGCACATATTCAAGTTCTGCTCAAAATAAACAGTGATTGCAGAAAACGATTTCAATGTACCATTTAATGATCGATTGCATAATCTGTTTAAGTTCTCGTTTTAAATTTTGTACCGTTTGAAATTCAACTAAACGGTAGTTATCGGACGGAATGTGTGTGTCAAGTTGGTAACGTTTTTCCTTATGGGTTTCCCTAACAGTTGGTACAATTAAAATATTCCCCGCTACCACAATACCATGAACAAATAGTTAACAGTAGAAAGGTGTCCTTCAGTAACAACAAGTGAAACTGCGAGCTACTGCTCACTGATGATACCCCCGCCGCAAGTGGATAATATTAATAGTGTAAAAATATGCAAGTGTTCGGTAAACAGGAAGTTGTCGAGTGATGAATCTGAAAACGCATCACACGATATAGCTGACTTATATAAATCCTGAAACCAAATTTCAGAAATCCTTGTATTGTAGTTCCTGAGAAAAATGTGACGAAAATTTTCAGCTTGGCTATCATGTGTAAAATCATACAAGTGTTCGGTAAACAGGAAGTTGTCAAGTGATCAATATGAAAACGCATCACATGGTATAGCTGACTTAGATAAACCCTGAAACCAAATTTCAGAAATCCTTGTATTGTAGTTCCTGAGAAAAATGCGACGAAAAATATTCATGGTTACGGACGGACTGACGGACGGACGGACTGACAGACAGAGGTAAAACAGTATACCCCCCCCCCCCCCTTTTTTTTTTAAAGCGGGGGTATAATTATCGACAATATGTTTTATGTTATCATAGCGTAACTGATGAGCCTATATTAGACAATAGACAATACTTTATTAATAAACCTCAGACACATAGGTGAACAAGTGGACAAATCAGCGCGTCTGGTGTACAAAAGTTTAATACTGCTATCTATAATGAGAGCATTTACAGAAGTTTAAAACAAAGATGTCAATGAATCAGGAAAGAGGTTTCTTTTACACGGTTTTGTTTTAATACACATATTGTAAATAATGAAAAGATGACTTGTGTTATGTATTGAAAATATGACAATTGCCTTACGATTAATATTCAAGTACATACAATATAAATTGTGTTACACACTCATGATTATGTTCTAATATATAGATCCAATGAATATGCTTCATTTTTTACTATACGTGTATTATATTGTCATTTTGACGTCATTAAACTGAAGTTGAAGTACAGGCTGACTTCTCTGCTTAACAATCTTTACGATATATAGTACAGGTTTTGTCAAAAGGCAAACATGAAAATATGACATAATAACATTTTACTACATCATTATTGACTCAGACCCCGTTTATTTCTATTAATATTTTGAAGGCAAACATAAAAGTAAACTGTAAAAAGATCAGCACTAATAAACTAATACAAAAGGACTAAAAGGACAAAAGACAAACAATACAATAAGTCTCTAGGAGTACCCACTTAAAGCTATAAATGCAAGTTTTAAGCTATTTATAATCATTTACTATTACTTTTCACAGACTCAAATATCAATTAAAACATATTCATGAGTTATAAACACAATTGAGTTTGTATGTTCTTGAAATTGAATCGTTAGGAAAACGTATGATCTGTTCAAAACATGATTTTGAGCAAATATATCAAATAAGAACCTCATTTTACTCAAAAAGTAGCATATGAAGGTACATTTTTTATTACATATTTGATTTCATCAGGGGCGAAACAGCCTATATAAAAATTGTCAGGAAATTTCAATAAGGGATCAAAACTGTATCGTTTGCCCTAAATGTATAAGAAACAGTGATAAAATTCATTCCACCTGAAACATTCGACTCCATGCCAATTAACAAAGTCAGACAACATCTACAAATTCTTGATATTGAAATTTTGAAAATCAATGAATTGATAAACAATATAAAAATAAAAATTGAGTAGACCTTCACCTTATACCTAATATAAATTATCTGCTTTAAGACAAAATATTTTTTATAAAAAGTCTTATTACGTACCTTTTATGTGTCACAACAACATATGTTTAACACAAAAGGGGAAATACTCTTGTAACATCTAACGAAGACATTTAATAGAGAGAAGTGATTAAAAAATACAGTATACAGAAATATGACTCCGATGTGCAAAGGTGTTTGGCGAGTTTCAGAACCATGTCGAGGAGGCATAGAAAATAGAAGCGGGTTGTCTCATTGCGTTATACCATTGTCTACGCGTTGTGTCAATATGAGCATATGTATCATATGGAAATTAATAAGCTATATTCATTGAGTCGATGATAAAACATGTTGTTGGTAAATCACTGTACAGTAGAGATATTTAATTTCATTTTTTTATTTATTTCTTGGCGATAGTGTGCACAGTTGTGGATGCGAAACGCAGACCAATACTCTGCTCAAGTAAAATTTATCTGTCCAAAGTCTTTACAGCCTAGTGTATTCTATTTATGTATTGATTACAACGTTTGCTTAAAATTCTAATCGTTGCAGATAAATGTGTTTACAAATTATTTTGACCATCTGTCATATGTAACTGACGGTTTTCAAACAACCAAAATTGTTTGACTATTATTCATAATGTTATTCAAGTGTTTTGTTGCAGTACTCATCATACCATTATTCTTTTATTTATGTAGAATAATTCCCTTTTTACAGTCTGAAAATTGATGAAAAGAAGAATTTGTTTTTATCTAATCTCTAAATCGTTTAATATTTTTCAAACTTGTCCTGTTTCCCGCTTTCGCGAAGAAATCTGTTTATTTCTTCTGATCTTGTTTGTCAAGAGACTTTGTGTCAAGTAAAAGAAGGGGCATCATTCTGTTTGTTTGTCGATAACGGGGAAAAAAGACCGATAAACAATCAAAATAAATTCCTTATATTTTCAAATGATTCTGGAGCTAACCCATTATACGAATGTATCGCAAACAAAATGTATTCTCCTGGGAAACGTGCCTGATCAATCGTCTTCAGATTTCTGTATCTAATAATACGACTTTTTATCTGAATCCTTAACTGATATTCATGTCAACACAGAAGTGCTGACGACTGGGTTAGACAAGTTCCAAATATATCATGCAAACATTATTTATTGTCGATTAAAACAATTGTATCTTAAAAATTATTTGATATAAAAGAAAAACATCACCAGAATGTTACTACCATTTCTTTGTTTACATTGAAAAATCACGTTACAACTGAAGTTCCTTACAACAGAACCAACAACGAAAATAGTTATTTTTCTTTTCTTTTATGCAGATTCGAAAATAAAATGTTCGGTGTTGACATGAATATCAATTATATGGTCATTTATATAAATTTCCTGTTTAAAACACTTTGAATTTTTCGAAAAACTTAGGATTTTTCTTATCCCAGGGATAGATTACCTTAGCCGTATTTGGCACAACTTTTTGTAATTTTGGAACCTCAAAGCCATTCAACTTTTTACGCGTTTGTCTTTGTAACTATTTAGATATGAGCGTCACTGATGAGTCTTATATAGATGAAACGCGCGTCTGTCGTACTTAATTATAATACTGGTACCTTTGTTAACTATTCCCTATTACAAACTAAAAACACAAAAATACTGAACTCCGAGGAAAATTCAAAAAGGAAAGTCCAAAATCAAAAGTCCAAACACATCAAACGAATGGACAACAACTGTCATATTCCTGACTTGGTACAGACATTTTCTAATGTAGAAAATGGTGGATTGAACCTGGGTTTAGAGCTAGCTAAACCTCTCACTACAATGACAGTCGCATATAATTCCATTATATTGACAACGATGTGTGAACAAAACAAACAAAAACAATATGTAAAATTGTCACAAGTAGGAGTAAATAGTCTAATTCGGTAGGTCACATTCGTGAAAAGGGAACGGGATTGTAGTTACGACATAAGAAACAATTCCGATATCATTTGTGAAACGGAAATTCCATAACGGTCAACCAACTCGTTATGGCGTCTGTGATGATTTCGTCTTCACCATTTGGAACTCTTGGTTTAAAAATGAAATTCACAATCGGGAAGCTGAAATCATTCTTTTGTCGTTAAGTTTTGTTTTCAACCGACCCTCATAGTCAATATCTAGATATAAGTCATAATCAAATGGCAAAATCAAAAGCTGAAACACCTAAAACGAATGGATAACAACTGTCATATTCCTGACTTGGTACAGACATTTTCTTATGTAGAAAATGGTGGATTGAGTCTGGTTTTATAGCTAGCTAAACCTCTCACTTGTATGACAGTCGCATCAAATTCGATTACATTGTCAACGATGTGTGAACACAACAAACATACTCAAAGAGTAAAAATGTCAAAAATAGGGGTACAGCAGTCAATATTGTGTTATCATCTTAATCACTATAAAAACAACAAATGTAACGAATAAACACAAAAAAGCGTACATCAAATTTAACATACTCATTTTGCTTATCTTATACCACTTTATTTATATATATAAAGTCTACTCGTAAAGGATGGAAGGTTTTCAGTACTGGTGTAAAATTGCGCGTTTGAAATTCGCACAGGTAGACATGAAATAATGTTGTCGTTCAAAGTATGACGGCATACATAAATGCAGAGTCACGTAGTGTAGATATAACAAACAACAGACTTAACAGTAAAAGTAATAATAATAAATAAAGTAATTGTGCGGTTCAAAGTATGACGGGATACAAAAGTGCAGAGTCACGTCAAATGTATATCATAAAACACAGACTAAACAGAAAGAGTAGTATAAATGAATAAAAGAGTTTTGTCATTCAAAGTATCACAAGATCTATAAGTAAAAGAAATATTAATAAATAAAATAATTTTGTCGTTCAAAGTATGATGTTTAACATAAGCACAGAGTCACGTCAAATGAATATCTTAAAAAACTGACTAATAAAAGAATACTTTAGCACGTTATTAAGATGATAACTAACGTCAGTACGCAAAAGGTATACTTCAAGACCATCTTGTATTATTTGCGAATTTGATACGGAATATTTATCAACAAGTTCTTGGTATCCTCAGATGAACTTTTGGGAAAAGGACGAAACGTTCTTTGACATACCCTTGGTTCATCAACTTTCTACTCAGACACTGGTGACGTTTTACAAAGTCTGAATAGGAGCTGCAAGCTCTTGAATACCGAATAAGTTAGGAAATGTATATTCCATATGCAGGTGAAGTTGGTATATTACTACTAAGGTGGGGAAAATTGATAATTTCAAAATTAAAATCGTCTCGTTTGTCATAGATTCTGATACTGAGATGACTGTGTATGTCAAATTCGAGGTATAAGTCTAAAAATGAGGCGGAGGAAGCCGTGTCTGTTGTATCTTTAATTTCTAGTTCTGGTGGGTATATTAATGGAACCCAATTAGAAAAGTTCGGATTGTTAATGGAAAGAACATCATCAATATATCTGAAAGTGAAATTAAATAACCTGGCTTCTTTGATCTTATTGTTTTTGACATTTGTCTGAAGGAACTCCGTCTCATATGAAAATAAGAAGAGGTCGACAAGGAATGGCGCACAGTTTTTTCCCATAGGGATGCCGACAATTTGTAAAAAAAAAAGGCTACCTCCAAATTCAACATATATGTTGTCAATAAGAAACTCCAGCATACTGATCACTTGTTTCTCTGTGTAGTATGTAAATCCTGTCTCATATAAATATTTTGGTGACAAATATGTTAAAGAATTGCTAAACCGTTAAGGCACATCCAATCTTTTAATAAGGGGACAAAGTCCCCTATGACAGTAGAAAAATCAATAAAAAAAGAAAATTGAAAAAGGAAAATTTTTTCCCGAATTTTTCATAGTACTAACACATGCACAAATTATTTAATACTGAAAACAATTTAACAAAGGAAAAACAAAGGCAAATTTGGTATTGTTTGTCTCAGATAATTTTGGGCGAAGTTATCTAGCGCGCATTGAAATAAGATTATTCAATAAAATGGCATGTTAAAAGAAAAAAACAAGCATAACCTTTTATTTATTAAACATTTCTCAGACAAAACGAGATTATGAAACGAATTCTGCACTAGTTTATTGGTGCACAGAAAAAAAAGTGATTGCAGAAAACGATTTCAATGTACAATTTAATGATCAATTGCATCATCTGTTCAATTTTTCGTGTAAATTATAGTCCCGTTTTAAACAGATGTCAAACGTTATTTTCACATTTTGTTATGTTTAAAAGTAACTTTAAGATCAACTTTTTTCCATGGTCAATATAAATTCTACTGATAAATACGTCTTGGACGTATTTTCTTCTTCGTTAAATCTACTTTCGGTTTTACCATTTCGATTTGTTTTGTAGCTTCTTGTCGTATGATTTCTATTTGTTTTGGAACTTCCTTGCTTAATATATAGTCTGGTGACAACTTCATTTTGTCTTTTGTTGTGGTATTATTTGATGCAATAATGAGACCAACAGCCTCTTTCCAGAAACCTGCTACAATGTTTGTAATGCCGAATGATGACCTAACAGGCTTGTTCCTGACAGTTGTAATACCTACATTTAATGTTGCATTCATCATTGTCATTAAAATCCACAACAAAAACAAAACAAAGAAGAAGTAATAGGCTCTTCCCAGAACCGGCTCCACAGTAAACAGATCTTTGATGCTATTTTTACCGATAATAGCATTGACCAAGGTCGTTGAAGATACGAATAAGTTTTTGTATGTTTCTAGATACCTGCCAAATATCAAATGTCCAAAAGTAAAAAACGCTACATACACGATCAAAAACATTACAAAACATCCACAAAGATCACGGCTCACGTGACCTAGTATCTTTCCGAATTGATTTATTCTTTCATTGTAGCTGAGAACTCGCATGATTCGGAATGTAGTCAAAAATATAATGAATGCCAAGAAAATGTTGAACAGTTCATCCCATGACGCAATATGACTGAAGTTGACGAATTTATTCTTATTATTTTCCCATTCTTTCATTGCCATATTAATCATTATCCATCTTCCAATATACATAACGGTACAAACAAAGAACAAAAGTATAATTAACATGTCAAGAACATTCCATAATTCCTTAAACAACTTCTTTCCGTTTCTACGAATCAAAAGACATTTATTAACAGAAAATATAAGTATTCCAATTAGTACAATAATTTCACAAATTAAGATGAACATACCAAGGCTTCCGACATGTTGATAAGGCCGAAACGGTTTAATCAATGTACTAGTTATGACCCCACCTGATTCCGGAAACTCGGTCAAAAACGAAATGAAAACAAAAACATTGTCATCTACGTTGTACAAAGTGAATTCTGTAAATATGGCTCTCGTTTTACGATCTATCCATGTGTATTTATACAAATCATTGATAATTAGACGTGATATGTTGTAGTTGACAACAAATTCTGCTATGTATCCACCACCGCCATAGGTAGAATGTAGTCCTGCGGCCGGAAGTCCCCAAATATCAACAGACGACACAAAATTCCAGGCATCATATGTCATATTATATACAGCTTGACCTCTGACGCAAGGGCGAGACTCCCAGGCAACACAATAGTTTCCATCCTCCTCTCCGTAAATAGAATATTCATCATAACAGGTGAAATTACCCCAAAATTCTGTTCTACATGGCTCTGAAAAAGTTAATACCTACATTTATATCAAGTGACTTTCAATAATAAATTTCACCTTTGTGTGAAAAAGACAACGACCAATTGAGTTGTAGAACTTCAGTTAAACTCCCTTGATTGCTTGATTATCATACAAGTTTTGTCTTCTCGGATTCAAGTTGTGTTTTTCTGTTTAGTTGTAATCAGATATTTACTCATTTATGTTAAGACTGTCAATATGAATGTTCATGACTCGTTTTTTCATATTCTTGAGAATATGTTTATGTATGTATTTATTATGGTTTTCGAATATCCAGGTTAAAGCATTCCTGATAAAGGTATGTCTAGAAGAAAACTTTAGATGTAACCAACTTATGTCATTAGTTTCATTAATCAGTTTGCCAATACGTATATTGTTTGATTGAAATTAGCCAAAACATTAAGGAACACACGCCACTACTAACTGAAAATAATCGTTGCAAGACTTAGCTGCAAACTTAATAAGTTTGAACTGGTAATTAAATACATCACACGAGTAATAAAAATACAGATACTTGTATAATTTACCGTACCTTGGACTGCTCTGAGTTGTCTTAGTCTGATTGGACCAACACGAAAATTGACTTGATCCTGAACATATAATCTTCTATTGGCTTTCAGTTGATCTCCATTAGAATGGTACCGTGGAAACAGAAACGGAATAAGAGTCTCATCGATCCATGTGTATAGATTAGATGCAGTTGTAACCTGTAAACATAATAATAGTTCAAGACATCTGACCATCAGATTAGTTAAATAGTTTGGGTCTTAGTTACACATACTGAATTACGAAAAAATAACATAATTTTAAGATACATTGGGTTATTAACTAAAACAGTGACTTTTCTATTGAAATCTGGAAAAAAACAAAGATAATAAGTATCAAATGTCAAGGTAAGAACCTAACAACTGTTTTTCAAATTTGACATTTTTTAGTACAACATTTGAAAGAAATTTTTTATTTATCAATTAATAAAGTCCTATAACCCTGGCATGATTAAACTTAAATAGTCAAAATTGAGAACTATGAGACCAGGAAAAATATATTCATAGCTTACATACAGTGTTATGTGTTTTTTTTATTCCTTATATTCATTTATTTTAGAATATACCCGAAATAATATATGACTGTATTCATCTCGTATTTTTTTCTTCAAGTTTTTAACATTGACAAAAGCAAAGATATTTAAAACAGGAATGCGAACTAACCTGATCGTATCTAAACGTTGAATCGCCTGTTGAGATATTATTCGATGTAACAAGATGCTGTTCGAGATGATTTTTGACGTTATACCATCTGGAATCCCTGTTACTAAAACTGACACAATACAAAACAGCAAGGAATATCATATATAATACTAGCTCTATGAATATCTCTTGCATAAGAAGTCGCTGCTGTCTTTTTTCTTTCAATTTAGCAAGTTTCTTTGGTTTCAATGGAGCTTGCTTCTTTTGGTACGCATCTATAAAAAAAAAACATCCCTTAGGAAAGTTATGAATAGCAGTAAAACAGTCATTAAACGCAATAACTGCTTTAAGAAGTCTAAAGGAAATTATAGCCGTGTTGATGTAATACTTGCAGATTTTCTCTTGTTGAAGGTTTTGCTTGATGTCCATTAACCATCTTCTACCTAATATTTTAATGCAAATAGTTACGAAAATTTTCACTGGATGATGACAAATGTTTGAGGGTTAGATTCAACGTTCTACCATTCAGTAAATAAGAAAGCCACCATTTTGAATTCCGAGTTTTAGGGGGTTATAGGATTTCTCAAAAAATAAACAAAAAGTCACATTTTTAACCTTACAATCTTCTTTATGTCTAAATTGATACCTTTCTGAAGCGTCCAAAAAGTGAAAATACGTTTAGTATTCATGTTTGACATCAAGAGTGTATAGACAACGTCACATTGTTTAGATTCTGAAGACGATGCAACAGTTTCTCTGTCTTTTCAGTTATAGCATTTGAAGACTAATAATTATCAAATGATTTTTTTTATATATATGGTATTTTAATTCAAATAACTGTATTTTATCTAAAGCTTGTCCTTCGTAAAACTTGATTTTACTGTCGCAAGAATCCGTTTGCCTATCTCCAATCCGCGTCGCTAGGTAAGCGCAATTTTTAAAATAATATCTACGTTTAACAAAGGCTAGGTTTCCAATTCAATACAGTTATCTCCTAAATTTCATTTTGACAAATAAGAAACCATGGTTCCAACGTCCTGAGGAAAAATGTTCTAAGATGAATTTGTATTAAGCAAATATATCGCAATTTTCGGGTATTTGTCTTTTTTACTGTGTCAATTTTACTATGACGTTTCGTATAATTTTTGTTCTACATCAAAACAATCACACGCACTCCGTTTTGTGCAAAAGTTAAACACAAACTGTAGTGTGACATATGAACCTATATGCATCAAACTCTTTAGAGTTTAAACTTATACTAAACTGCTGCACCCCACACATTGTTTAATTGATCAGTAAGAGGTGTTTATAACAGTAAAATCACGTGACAAAAGGACAAGGTCAATTATAAGAAAATCGTTTCAAAACAGAGGTGAAAGATATCAAAAGGGACATTCAAAATCATAAATCTGGAATTACCTGACAACCCGGTGATACTTCTTGCTCGGTAAGTTATTTTGTCAATAAAGGAGGGTGGTTACAACAAATGAAAGATATCCATGGTCTTATAATAGAAAAACATACACTCCATAAGTTTCAATGATGATCATATCTATATTTGGTTTATTTCTATTGATGACTGGGATATTTAATAGTTTTTAACAATCAAGTCAAATTTTAAAAGTTCTAATTCAATGTTGGTTTTTTTTCTATATATAATATGTTATCTTCTATCTTGATGTCATGCTAGGGTATAACTCCATTTGTTTGAATGAAAACGGAAAAGGGGGACTAATGAGATTGAACAACAAATAAGACTATGAATTACATAGTTCAATGTAAACAAACTTTACCTAAAAGATATGAAAATGGACTTGCTGCACGTCTTTTTGTCTCCAAAAGAAGTTTTTCTCTGTCGTATTTTCCAGTTTTTTCTTTATAAGTCTTTACAATCCAAGAGAATACAAGCGACAGCAGTATAATCTAAAACAAAAGTAAAGTTTCTAAATGAAATATATTGTTTTATCATGAGTTATCTTTGTCCTTTAGTTTTTTTTAAAATAATAGACGTATTATATCTCATATCCTTATTTTTTATATAATATGGTATCTAAACATGTACACATTGACTCAAGATTTTTATTTATGTTAAAAGGAATATTGGGTTTAACTTTATTATTAAAAGATCCGAAATGTTGTCCATTTCCCATTACATAGCACTAAAAACTACCCAACCAAAGTAACAAGGGAGAACGAATGAAAACGGCACTACATGAGTTGTAACGGTCACCATCACGAATTGGTTAACTTTAAGAAATGTCTTTGTCTAAATCACTAGTGACATGGTTTCGACGTCTTAGATCGATTGTGAACAAGTTCTTATTGTCTCATCTATACTTTTATCGATTTTGAAATTCTGATTAAGTATGAACTAACATGATGTGTGATACAGAGCAGGAGAATTTTCACTTGTCTTGGGCGCCTAGTAAAACTTTTTGTGTATGTTATTTTCCCTCAGCTTCTTTTTATGATCTTGAACTGTGTTATTTATCAGTTGATAAAAATCTGAATATTGATAAAGATTGCTTAACTACTGCTGTCTTGATTATAATTCATACATAATGTACCGATATCAAGGCAGGGGTTTATTATTCAGTAGTAGTCGCTGATTTGCATCTGCCAGATTTTTTGCAGTTTTAAGTTTCGTAATGAATCTGACTATACATTTAAAATTATATTCAAGCTTAGAAGCGCAGTGCCATAAATATTTGACTAAGATATGAAAAGTGTAATTGGATCGAATGTACTTGCATACTGTTTAGGTCTTGTTAAAATTGTGTTTTAATGGACATGAAACTTCGATACATGTAAGCAATCAATTTTCGTCAGATGTAACCCTTCACTACAAATGCTATTATTTTAGAAGAGGGACGAAAGATACCAAAGGGACAGTCAAACTCATAAATCTAAAACAAACTGACAGCGCCATGGCTACAAATGAAAAAGACAAACAGAAAAACAATAGTACACATGATTCAACACAGAAAACTAAAGAATAAACAACACGAACCCCACCAAAAACTAGGGGTGATCTCAGGTGCTCCGGACGGGTAAGCAGATCCTGCTCCACATGCGGCACCCGTCGTGTTGCTTATGTGATTACAAATCCAGCAAATAGTCTAATAGGGTAGGTCAAATTCATGAAAGAGAAGGGGATTGTAATTACGACGTTAGGAACATATCCGATATCATTTTTGAAACGGTTATTCCATAACGATCAACCAACTCGTGATGGCGTCCGTAAATTATTTTAGAAAGTATACCTGTATTTCAATTTCAGATAGGTATTTTATCTATGTAACATTGTTGATTATTGTATAAAATATAATTTGTTTTTAATTTATGTTATTGGAATCACTACGCATACATCATTTCATAGCTTAACTCTGTTGTACGATTCTATGTGTACATCGACACCTGGAATATTTTACATCTACAGAGAAACCTAGATTTTCTTACTTTAAGTGGATCAACGAGGAGCATCGATTCGATGAATGACATGAAGAAACATAGCAGCCATTCCTCTGACTTTGTCTTTCCCCATTCCATGCTATACAGAATTAGGAAAAATCCGGATGTAATGACGGCTAATGTAACTATTCCCCATGCTACATATCTACACCAAAATGGAAGTGAAAATTGAGTGTCGTCAATAACATCTGCTTTAGAATGGGTTTCCGCATCGGACTTGTCAGTGGGTTGAAGTGTCATGTCCTGGACTTCGTCAGTATTTGATAAAGGCTTATTCGCTCTTGTGTTACGATGTCTTGAACTTCTAAACATATAAGATACTAAGAATATTGGAGGTGCCGCAATCATTGCACTTATAAGTGAAATGTATATCCCAGAAAGTGATAATTTGATTGGTCCAATTGAAACTTGACTTCCGGTATTTTGTCCATAAAACATTGCGTTTGAAATCATAGTGAGAAACAATAATGTCAAACAACAAGCCATTCGTTCTATCCTTGTAAAATTACTGTCTTCTGGTCGAATTGCAACTGATAACCATAAGTGATTGTCTGTAGTGTTTTGTCTGGTCTTTTCGTGAAATAAAAATGAGAATTTGTGTTTATCCATCTTATCAGAAACAGGAATGGCACAATCAACGCATCCATCATCGTGGTCCAAAGAAAGCCATTGATCACATATAAACGTATACCTGTCAAATAGAGAACCTTTATTAATTGACATTATGGAAGCACATGTACTTAATTTGGAAAACCTTTGTGTCACCATAATCTTCATTATGGTTTGCATTGGAAGTTTTTGTCGCTTTTTAGGTACCGAAAGACTATACTACGTCCCCAAATCTAAAAAAACTTTGTTTGTTCTTGTTTGCAAAGAAAATGATATTTATGAATAAAGGAGATAATAGTCAACTGCTGTTCCGTACTCATTAAATCGATTTTACTGAAACAAATCCGGGTCACAAACCAAAACTTAGGGTTTCGTAAATCTTCCTCTTTCCATTCCAAGTTCTGTCGTGTATATCGATGATTGTTCATTTTTGACAGGATGGTCGTAGTTGAGTCGGTGTATATAGGTATGTTATATATAATGTTTCCAAATGAGATGTTATGTGGTTAAGCGGATGATGAAGACATATGAACTGATATTTTGGTAGTTTTATACGTTTTGTGTTTGGGTCTACTTCTCTCAAACAGCTCATTTCGGGTTCATGTGTAAGGTGTCCTTGTATAAACAATATGTGTTCGTTTAAGCCTGTCGAATCAACCCACGAGGGGAAGAATAATAAGGCAACTTTAATTTAAAATAAAGTTTGGAATTTTACTGTTTATCAGTTTGCATGTGCTGCTTTTGTCGTATCTTATCAATCTGTTTCACAAAATCAGTATATAAGAAAAACAAGTATATATGTTATTTATCTATATACAGATGAAAACTCTCAATGATACCTAAATAGATGAATATTTCTATGTAGTCTTTTATCTATCAAAATTTAATTAAAGTTTCAGATTTACCTTTCATTGGTTTGTACATCCTCCAGTATGATTTTATTAAGATACCATGATGCTGAATTTCCTTGACCACTATTATCATGCCAAATTTTTATTACTGTTGGATCATGTATTGGTTTAGAAACGCTCATGACAAATTTCCGGATACTACCAACACCAAAACCCTAAAATAAAAACAAATCACTTGGTTAGGCAGTCAAAAAAAATAAAAACTGTCCTATTTCTGTTTCTTTCGTTGTTAATACTTTATGTTTAATCATTTAAAGAACTTGTGATGGTCAGATAGTTTAACTGCTTCCGTTATAAAAAATAAATCACAATATAACGAACTACGAGGAAAATTAAAAACGGAAAGTGCCTAATTAAATATTTTACTGATCTCCTAATTTCTACTTACGGCATTTTCATATATCAACATAAAAGAGGGACGAAAGATACCAGAGGGATAGTCACAATATGTTACGCTTATGCATGTTCACTGCAATGAAGTCGTTTGAACAAAGGGTACCTTTAAAAAGAACGAATTCAATCAACCAACGTATTTTGTGGTCCAAAACAATTTGTTTTGATGTGTCTTTATTGTTTGTATACATGGATATATTTATCAAATCTATCTTATTACACACATTTAAAGAACTTTTTTATATTACACGTATAAGCGAATACTCACTCGATGTGTTTCGTCATCTAGTAGTCGTACATCTGGTTCATAAAAATGGCTTTTCTTTGGTTTTCCATCAATTATCATGAAACCTATTCTGGATTTTGTTCCAGCATTTCTGTGTAGCCCTGTGAACACCGTCAGAATGTACAAGTAATCGTCGTAAGGACCGTTGTCACTCAGGTATGATAATGCCCACTGTAATAGTTTCATTGATAAATCAGTTCTAACTAATCTTAAGATTGATATATGTTGCGGTTTAAAAAATAAAGCCGCATTTTATATACAACGTTTAAATATAGGCGCTTACTTCATTTCTTTTCAATAAATGGACAACTATAGATAACTGTATGGTTGTATTTATTGTTGAGGAAATGATGTTTTACCTATGTCTATTTCATTCATATAATAATAATAGTAATGCATTCATACAGACAATACTTTTAAAGCTCATTTATATCTTGTTTTCAGTTGTTCCCCTTTGGAGCGAACTAGTGTTGTTTATCGTATGGGTGCTTTCATCATTGAATGTGATACCTTTTACAAATTGTACTTAGATGTGGATGAGGTATTTTATATATATGAGATTTGACTTGGATGGATGTAAAGCTTATAATTCATAACACTGTGTGTCTTTATTTTGCTGAAACTCTGGGTTTTTATGCAAATCAGCAAACACTCCGAATGTTATTACATTGTATTTTCTTTGCCATCTTTTTTAATACTTCCGATTACAGAAATTCTTAAACAATCTTCATGTTGTACAATACTGTGTCTAATATTTTATAAGTTATCCAATGCATTACCCTTTCATGATCCTTTTTGTCCTGTCTGAATGCCCATACACACAACAAAATATACAACAGTACCAGTGATACAACTGTTGCAAACACCGCTGCATTGTTTTTCAAATCAAACTTATCAAAAACACTTCCGAAATCGATTGTGTTTGGGGGCACATAGAACGTAGTGGCAAAACTGTTTCCCGGTGGACTGGTACATTCACAAACAGTTTCATTGATGGTTGATGCAGCAGAGAGCTTAATAACAGAAATAATAGGCGTTACAAAACATCATGTTATATACACTACGAGGATAAGGCCAGAAGCAACCAAGATTACAACATTTTTTTCTATCGAGTGTACTGCTGGGTATTTTGTTTTTCTGTGTAGTATATTATAGTCTGTTGCTTGTTTGGTCGTCGGTTTACACTATTTGCATTTCATGTAGGTATTAACTCAACTTATGAAGTTTGTTTTTCTTTTGATTCCTTTTATTTCGAGCATTTTTCATTTCATTTGATGTATGCAGTAATGTAAAAAAAAATTACTTCTTTAATAATTTTCATGATGCTTCTTATCACTTTTTTTAATAAACTTCATCAGTGCTATCAAATGAAAATAATAAAATGAAAATAACACTAAAGAAGTCTCATTTAACCGACGTGTTTGGTGAGTCTATCAAGTTTGTGACAATTCGGGAACTATCGAAATACGACTATACGAAGAACATGCATTTATGTCTTTATCTAAAAATAATCACAATTTGTTTTAATGTTATGAAGCAATGACATACGGGTACGCCAACAGAAACAGTAAAACACAATACTAAATTAAGAACAAAATAGTAATACTTGTTTGGTATTTAAAACAAAGTATAGAAAGCAATGATACTATTAAACAAATTATTAAAAGAAGGAAAATTGTATTTGAAAATAATTTTAGGATTTATGTTTTTTTGATCAATTTGACTTGTAAATAATGTTTATTGTGCCAGTAAATTGATTTATTTTTGAAACAATGTATTTGTTTTTAAATTATGTGTACATGATAAAAATGCAATATTTTAATAATTTGACACGGTGGTGTACTGTAGACGAACATCTTTTCAATCACAATATCTTTCGAACTAATTGACCTACCTGAATGATAATCTAGATATGATATATATAAACGAATATCCAGATCTCTTTCTTTTTAACGTCACATAATATACATGCATTTGAAAACGACATGAGTTATGTATTGATACTATTTAAATGAACGACTAACAAATGCAGTGTTTATACTTTAGAATTCCTCGGAATTCAGGAACTTTTGGGACGTGGACTTTCACTGAGACAGCTGTGTCAGTGAAATGATTGTTAACATCATGTGCAATATTGTTGTTGAAAAAAAGGTAATAAGGTTTATCAAAAGACACAATGTGCATGCTCAAGTTTGAGTACCTTCTTTGTCTATAGAATATGCATATATATCGGTAATTCGTATATTTTCCCTTTGATCTTACTGCCTAATATTTTCAAGTATCAACGTACTGGCTGTATCACTGAAAATATTAGGCATTACATTGCGTGACGTCATAACATTGCGTGACGTTATAATTACCGATAAACAGAATAATAGGTAGTTGAGTTTTTGATACTGACTAAATCATGTTGAATATTAAACTCGCCCTAACGGGCTCGTCTAGATATTCCACATGATATACTCAGTATCAAAAACTCAACTACCTATTGTTCTATATATACACTGAAGTTTGCAATGGGTCCTATAACGAGCTGCATGACCATAGGTTGTTGGTGTAACGTTACAATAGGGGATATTAATATGATTTACTGAATCTCAAGTTGAAATAGTATAGGAAAAAATCGAATTTACAAGAAAATTGTGTCATCAAAATTATACCTGACAAGACGTCTTGTTCCATTTCTGCTTTACAGTATCCCATACTCTACAACCAACCGTAGCACCAATAATTTCATATTCAACAATAGAAGTACTCAGTGACCGTCTTCGTCTGGTTAATGTAGGGGTGGACGATGATTCTGTTATAAAAAATCAGCATATTATTTCATAACCAAAACAACGAAAAACAAATGTTATCATGGATTTGAATGTGATCAATAAGATTGAGAATAAAAATGGGGAAAACAAAGAGATCACAACCCAACCAAAGAGCAAACAACGGCCGAATTCCAACAATATGTCTTTTTCACAATTAAAAAATCCTACACACAAAGGCCCTCAGTTAGCGTCTGAATAAAATTATGTACTAGTTCAGTGAATATGGAAGTTACACTCAACTCGTAAAAATATAAAAGAACTAAAACAAAACATACAAGAATTATAAAGACCAGATACTCCTGACTTCGAACAAGCGCAAAAATGTGGCAGGGTTAAACATGTTTATGTATATCTCAAACCTCCCCCTATACCTCTAGCCAATGTAGAATAGGGAAACACAAAACGATACGCACTATAAAGCATGTATTGTAATCTTCTAGTTTTAACAAGGTTTTCTTGTATCTAAAAGACACGGTCTTGTACATATTATTTTATGATATGTTTTTCAATATATTGTATATGTACAATATATATCCAGTATTCTTCCTTAAATTATTTGATGTTGTTTTTTTTGATTTTTTTTCTTTTTAATTTTTTTTTTAATGGAGAAAAACCAGTTATAACATTCATTTTAGCCTTAAATGACTTAAACAACCTTTCTTTTCTGTTTGTTACCTTTTTAAAAAATATATACCTTTTTGAACAAGGACTCCAACATACACATTTGTTGGGGCTGTGTATAGTCCACCGTCAAGTATTACTTTTATTTCGTTGGAGCTAAACCAGTCGCTAGAATTTGTAACTTTCTTCCAGTCATATTCGTCCTCCGTTGGAGCTTCTTTCTTCCGAATGTAAATAGTGTGATTCAGGTGGTCAATGGCGTTATTTATACTGATTATCAAACTGTCCGCTGGGGTCTTCCAGTACATTTTATACGATAGCATCTGTGAAGTGGTTTCATTTTTGTCTATAGGAATGGCTATATTTATAGTTTTTCTTGTTGGTACTAAATCAGTATTTTGCAGTTTGATTTTAGATGGTATTGCTGAGTTTGTGGTATTACTATCTCCGACTGACACAGTTACTGTCTTAGATGATATGAATTTGGACTCAACGTCCCAAGAAAACGGTGTGTGGTCATATAAGGTTACCTTTAAAGAAAAGTTAACATTATTGGTTACATCGAAAATTATGTGAGATATTATTAAACAAAACCAAAACTACTAATACAGAAACAAGAAATAGCTGCATCTACAATGAAACGATATCTGAAACATTATAAACATCGAATAACAGTAATGGATCTTATCACATATTTGTTATGAATACATTAGTTTTTGCATATGCAATAACCTCAAATTGCCCGGGGCAAAAAAGACATATCCATATTGTGCCCTGTTCCTAATGACGTGACGTCATTGCATCCTTAACAGCACGTTTGTGATAATTTGCTTAAGATTTTACCTTTTATGTATCATAAAATTGATATAATTTACGTTTTTTTTCTCTTTTCTGCAGAACTTAAATATGTGATAAAAAGATTATAACATGTCTTTTCCATATTGGCCCGGGTATCATCCCTCGACCCATATCGGCCCTCGGCTAAAGCCTCGAGGCCGATATGGGAGTCTCGGGATGATACCAGGGCCAATATGGAAAAAGGCATGTTATAATCTATACATATTAAATAGAGATTAATACATGGCCATTTCAATATCAGCCTGGGTATCATCCCGAGACCCCCATATCAGCCCGAGACGGAGTCGAGGTGCTGATATGGGTCGAGGGATGATACCCAGGCTGAAATGGAAAACGCCATGTATTATTCGCTTTATCATATACTTCCGACAATAGTTTTATGTAAGGCAAATATACAAATGCAATAACTAAAACAGTCAAAACTTTATAAAGAAGTTAAATTATGAATCAAATATACTATAATTGTCCAACAGCAGCATCACTACCTCCATATATATATGTATGGTAACATTTCCTATAGAGGCATTTTGAAATATTGAAAATTTGGAAGAGTTTTATGATCATTATTACTCCATATTTGTTGTACTATAAAAAGATTCTTTAAAATTGTCAATGGCATTTATTAGCAAGTACTAAACTATCCCCACAAAAGTTCCCGTTTTTGTAGCTGACGTCACAATGGAAAGTAAACAATCGATACCAGAAACACCGGAAGTAACTTGCACGAGAAGTACTGTTATTGGTTTTTGCACGAGACACCCCTTATAAGGGTTATCATTCCGGGCTGATATGGGTTATCAGCCCGGGTGGGAAATTATGGCTTGTGTACTTCCGCTCATTACACATATGCAAAAGCTATCATATCAATGCTAAGTAACTTTATAGATTATTACATGGCATTTTCCATATGGCCTTGGTATCAGCCCTAGACTCCCATATCAAGCCAGAGGGCTTTAGCCCGAGGGCTTGATATGGGTCGTGGGCTTATACAATGGACCATATGAAAAATGACATGTAATAATATATTTATCACATATTTTTAACAAATAGCTTACACCAAATTATGTTTGATATTTCATCAAAAATCAAAAAGATATTAAACGAAAAAAAATGTATGACTGTGAGTTGGCGTCATATATGTTCTAAATACTTTATGACGTCAAAATTTTACGGGAACTTTTGTGCTTTTCACTGTTGATTTCTACTTTTTTCTTCTACAGCAGATTTGTTACTTTATAAATTTCTTTTCATTGTGTTCAACTTGTTTACAAAAAGTCTTTGATTGGTAGGTTAACGGAAGTGAAACTCGGGGGCTTGATTTTACTAGAATTCATACATGTTGTATATATATATTCTTGGAAGCATTGACGAATCAATAAAATAACAAATATAAAAACACAATGAAAATAAACGTTTTTTACAACATTTGATTGATGTCGATCTACGATAATTCTTATAATAACAATTCAAATTTAAGATCTCTTATCAATAAAAAGTAAAATCACAAAAAGACTGAACTCTGAAGAAAACGCAAAACGGAAAGTCCCTCATCATACAGACAAAATTCAAAAGCAAAAACATTTCAAACGAATGGATGACAACTATCATATTCCTAACTTGGTACAGAAATTTTCTTATGTAGAAAAAGATGGATTTAACCTGGTTGTTTAGCTAGCCAAAAATTTCACTTAGATGACAGTCGCATCAAATGGCATTATATTGAAAACGATGTGAACAAAACAAATAGACATATAAATTAAAAAAAAATAAAAAAATAGGGGGAAAGTTGTCAACATTGTGTTAAAATCTTATTCACTAAACAAAAACAAACAAATTAGTAATAACAACGAAGCACAACAATATCATATAGATCATCTTAAAGTACCTGAACAGCTTGCTCATCTGCAGACTTGGAATCAGATTCGACAAAATTTAAATCCACTTCATTGTTCTGAAAGCCATTCTGAAGCAATTCCGCTATCAGTTTCTTGTCTTCTGTTGAATTGATGTGTCCATTTTGAACGTAAACAGGCATCTGTTTACGAAAGTTCAGCCTCTGGAGCACGTGACCTAAATCTGAAATACTGTCCAATAGTATCTGAACCTGGTTTTTAACCTACATATAGAAATCATTTGACAAATAACGACAAAATAGAAAAAGAAGATTGGGTAACACATGATGCACCATTAAAACGAGGGTAGAAGAATGTACAGGAATATCAACGTAATGTCTATCAGGTATACCCATTGTGTTCCAATGACTGACAATTTGAAACTAGAATGATTGACAAACTTGAGACGGCTACGCCTAATTTTTCACATAAGCAACACGACGGGTGTCCCATGTGGAGCAGGATCTGCTTACCCTTCCGGAGCACCTGAGATCACCCCTAGTTTTTGGTGGGGTTCGTGTTGTTTATTCTTTAGTTTTCTATGTTGTGTCATGTGTACTATTGTTTTTCTATTTGTCTTTTTCATATTTAGCCATGGTGTTGTCAGTTTGTTTTAGATTTATGAGTTTGACTGTCCCTTTGGTATCTTTCCTCCCTCTTTTCAAGTCCGAGTTTTAGAAATAAAGGCAAAATCTTTTTAAATTTTTTAAATTTTTTTTTATGATTTTAATGTACATTATTGTTTATGTTTTTTCTATCGGATTATTGCAAAAAAAACATTACAGCGCTTTATACCCAAGGTTCCAATAAATAAACGTAACAAAATGTTTATCCCAGTGTAAAACTATTTGTTACGTTTGGGACATTTGAGATGTTACAGAAAAACAAGTTGTATGATAGGATATTTGTTTCATACTAGCTTTTTTAACTTGTAGCTTAGATTTCTTGTGGGTTTATTTTGTTCGATGCTCTCAAGTATTTCCTATTTGATTCTTTCACCTTCCCTTAATTAATTTCGTAATCCTTAGTTTGGGATAGAGATTATGTTGCCAAATTTACAGCAATCTTTCTAGTGTTTCTGACGTCTGCTGATTCATCCAATAGTGGTGTCTTCTAATCGTGGCATTCAGATATAAAAGGATGTGACATAAGTGCTAGTGAGACAATACTCCACTCATGTTTGTTTTCCATTAACCTTGGTTTATTGACTTAATTGGTTCTTTCTCCTTACTAAATATATCCCAATGGTTAGGACTTTAAGAACATTCAACTTAAAATTTTTAACTATTTAAAGTTTGAAGTTTATATACCTTTCCACATATTTATTGGAAATTACATATATGACATTTTCACTGTTGATAACCGTTTCCACTTCAGATGGTAATTCTTTTATGAAGGAATATACTTGGCAACCTTTCAATTTCTAATCGTTTTAGTTTTTGACTTTCTTAAGAAGTGAAATTTTGTATTTTACGAGAAAAAGTGTTAAACCATTTTGATGGTTGAAATGTCTTCCAAATAAAATAGTTGTACATATGTTTTAAATTTTTTTAAATCAGTTTTATATACTTCATCGTGATTGTGATAACTTTTTGATGCTGAGAGCAGTTGAGCACTCAAAATGTTTTTGTATATCATATGTAATACATCTTAACTGTGTACGATAAATCGGCTATAGTCATAAACTTAACTTACAATATCATTTTTAAAATCTGCATCCAGTTCATTCTTCATAGCGACCTGTGAAGCAATAAATGCTCTTTCTGCAGGCGTCAGATCAGCGTCGTTTGGTTCCGATAACTCTTGTCTGCTGGAGATATCCGTCATTATGGTATATATATCCAATGTTGTTGGTGTATCCACTGATTGTTTTGGTAATATGGCTTCCAAAGCATTGTTCAGGACCCTAAGCATACCTGTAATAATATATCTTTATACATAACCTACTAAAGAAATCAAAATAAGTTTGTATCTTGACGAATTCTCTGCTTCAAGACATTAAAATAATATAAAGGATATAAAATGTTCATTTTTTTACTGTAATGGTTAATTATATGCAAATTGCATTCACGTCAATTTGATGTAAGTTCAAGATTTTGTGAATCTCGTGACTTAAACGTGAAACACGTGAAATCGGTTAACAGGAGTTTCACATGAATTTCATTTGAATCTCACATGAATTTCACGTAATAATCACATGAATTTTACGTGAAAATCACAAGAATTGCACGTGGAAATCACATGAATTTTGTTCACATGATTTTTTTTTAAATAAAGTTATTCAAACAACATCTAAAATGCTTTTTTTTTGGTTTAAAAAGTTTTTCACGTGACAATCACGTGAATCTCAATTCACGACAAATTCACATGAAAATTTTTATGTCAGTTTCATTTATAAGCTCGTTTGAGGTGAATCTCATGTGATTTTTTTCAGGTAAATTTTATGTCAAATTCACCTGAAAAAAATTTGTTAGTGTACTGCTAGGTACAATATCATTTGATCAAGGATTACCAAATAAAGTTAGAGAATTAAACAAAAATGAAATAAATCTGTTTTAATGCCTTTTCTTTTTCCAAAATAATAATAAAAAAAAAAAAATTAAACATCAAAAAACCAAAACAAATATAATGACAATATTCCCTGACCTGCACGATTTACAAAATGTGTCTGTGTACGTCTTTTTCATATGCACAATATCACGCAGTTTACAAACCTTGTTAATTGATTATTTAAAGACATTACCTTACATGTTAAAATATAGTTATCATATATTGGATACAATTTATTGTTAACTTTTTATGTTGATATGCAATCTTAATACTTTGGATATGTTTTATTATTAAGTGTCTTTTACAGACATCATCTTGACATATTGATCTGCCATCTTAGTACATAAAATTTATCTCAATCTAAACTTTCTATTTTTAGACAATACCTTTACATGTTGAGATGTAGTCTTCATACTTTAGATATATCTCAATATAAACTTACTATTTTAAGACAATACCTTTACATATTGAGATGTAGTCTTCATACTTTAGATATATCTCAATCTAAACTAACTATTTTTAGACGTTGTGATGTAGTCTTCATATTTTAGATATAATTCAATATAAACTAAATATTTTTAGACAATACCTTTACATGTTGTGAAGTAGTCTTCATATTTTAGATATAATTCAATATAAACTAACTATTTTTAGGCAATACCTTTACATGTTGTGATGTAGTCTTCATATTTTAGATATAATTCAATATAAACTAACTATTTTTAGACAATACCTTTACATGTTGAAATGTAGTCTTCATACTTTGGGTATGTTTCATTATCTGCCAATGTTTTAAGCTTTTCCAAAAGACCTTTATTTCCATTAAATGCCTTTGACTACAAAAACGTGTAAACAAATATTATTACCAGCAAACTATCACTATTATCTTTTTTTTAAATAACTAGTATCACGCATTGTTAAGCGTATTAAACATGTTAAAGAAAATTATCATTCATTTTTGAGGTGCTAGGTTATGAACCACCTTCTGCATAATTTTGGTACAGATCTTTTCATTTAACAGATTCTTCTTCAAAAATGAGAATTGCAGATACGAATTCCTTAATTCATGTGATAACTGATACTCTTTTGGTCGTCAACCTTCGTATTGCGTATAAAGGATTGATGTTTCAACAGACATCTAGTGCTTCTATATGCATTAATTGAGCACTCTACTATCCGACATATGTGTGTACTCATTCTCTATGATTATTTGTCTACATGATCCTTTCATGCTTGTTTGGACTGTACGATTAGTTAGGTATTACATTTTGAAATTTGGTTCTTGTATAAGCTTCCGACGTTGAAGGTAAAATAAAACACAATAAATAAAACATACAGCTGAGGAATTTGATGTGAATAGCTTGTTTCCAATAGTTGTACCAATACTATTAGCAACCTGGTCTAAATTAACAGTGGATGTTCCATCAACTGCATTAGATGTTTCAGCCAGTATCGTGGAAAAGCTTGTCAATTGCTAAAATATATCCGAAAATTCTTCATTCATTGTTATGTAAAAGAGATCTTTGGACGTAACATATATGTGGGATATACATATCAGTAAAAAGACCAATAATTTTCTACGTGAGTATTCTTTTTTCCTTTTTTTTTCTGAAATAGATTCATCTTGATACAAATAAAATCTGAAAGAGTGTGTGTAAACAATCCTTTAAGGACAATACAAAGTCATCATATATATACATGAAATGTAAAACTACAAACGTATTGAATAAAGACTCAGGTTTGTACTTTTAGAAAATAATGCTATGTTTCAATTTTAAAGTTCAGTAATGATATTCTATTGAAGAGCATGTCAATTACATATTTAAACAAGAATGTGTCCATAGTACATGGATGCCCCACTCGCACTATCATTTTCTATGTTCAGTAAACCGTGAAATTTGGGTCAAAACTCAGAACGGACGGACGAGCGGAAGGACGCACCTACCAGAAAACATAATGTCCCGCTACTATCGTAGGTAGGGCATCAAAACATTAAACAATATGTCTTATTAAGTTGATAATATACAAATATGTTTGGAGCAGATTCAATCAAAAGTAATTAAAAAAAACATACAAATAACATTTAAAAAGAGCTGTATCTCAAAGCCAATTCGATCATAAAGTATATTGCAATTTCAAATAAAAGTAGCAACTCGGCCTTCGAAGTCAATTAGATATAAGATATCAATTTAATATGATTACCTGTATAATATCCCTTTGTGAGTTGACATCTCCGTAATCAGGATGTTCATACATATTCCACAGTTCATCAAATGTTTTTGTGATATTTGTACCATCAGGCAGTATTTCTACACCAATATTCACCCATTGTGCAGGGTCAGTCTCAAATAGTGTTGTTGTTATATTCTACAGAAACAAAATTGTACAACCAAAGGATATCAACTCGGTGAAGATTAACTTATCGAGTACTCGTTGGATTTACCGAGCGATACATGAGTACTCGCTCGGTAATACATTAACAAATAGAAACATACATTTATACCAGTATGTTGGTCATTGTCTTATGACCGTAAAAACCATCAACATTATTACCTAGATAATAGTCCAAGGAATTCTACCGTTATTAATAGTTCATTAGATTACCTACATGTACTAATCATGTACACTGTCAATAATTTTATGAATTGATTTAAGATTAAAATAGTATTTTAGAACCTTACAAAAACTTAATGATCAATAAAGGGGTCATGATAAGGGCACCCATGATAAGATCTTACTATTGCCTTTAATCATTTTCTGAGGGAGCTTATTCGAGTTCTCATTGACATAAGACTATTATCATACCAAATCCGCGACAGGTGTTCCGGCTACCTCTGCATTCATGGCCACTTGTTTTACATTCCCAGTTTTCCAGTAATACTCTAAGCTTCCAGACGAGGAATGTAAGAACGACAATACACTACTTTGGTCTGACGTGGTATAAGTGGGTAAAATCTGAAATGTGTCTCAATATTATTTGTGTGCATTTTAGACAATGTTTTTAATCATTTTGTAAAGCTAATCAAAATAAAATACCAGTCCGATATATCATATGCATTTCTATTTTTTAAGTTATTTCTAGTTATTTTGAACATTTTTGTAAATTGTTATATACAAACATCCCTTTCCAAAAGATGTATGTATATTTGCCTGTCCGATATTGTGACTATGTCTTAGTGTTTATTTTACATTCTGTATAATCGATAACATACATGTACAATATCAATATGTTTGAAACATTCTGTATAATCGATACATACCGGTCCGATATGTGTATTACATTCTGTATAATCGATAACATACATGTACAAATGGTTGGTACATTCTGTATAATTGATAACATACCTGTCCGATATGGTTGGTATATTCTGTATAATCGATAACATACCTGTCCGATGTGGTTGGTACATTCTGTATAATCGATAACATACCTGTCCGATGTGGTTGGTACATTCTGCATAATCGATAACATACCTGTCCGATATGTTTGGTGCATTCTGTATAATCGATTACATACCTGTCAGATATGTTTGGTACATTCTGTATAATCGATAACATACTTGTCCGATGTGGTTGGTACATTCTGCATAATCGATAACATACCTGTCCGATCTGTTTGGTACATTCTGTATAATCGATTACATACCTGTCCGATATGTTTGGTACATTCTGTATAATCGATAACATACTTGTCCGATCTGTTTGGTACATTCTGTTTAATCGATAACATACCTGTCCGATCTGTTTGGTACATTCTGTATAATCGATTACATACCTGTCCGATATGTTTGGTACATTCTGTATAATCGATGACATACCTGTCCGATATGTTTGGTACATTCTGTTTAATCGATAACATACCTGTCCGATATGTTTGGTACATTCTGTATAATCGATGACATACCTGTCCGATATGTTTGGTACATTCTGTATAATCGATAACATACCTGTCCGATCTGTTTGGTACATTCTGTATAATCGATTACATACCTGTCCGATCTGTTTGGTACATTCTGTATAATCGATAACATACCTGTCCGATATGTTTGGTATTTCTGTATTATCTATTACATACCTGTCGGATATTTTTGATACATTTTTTATAATCGAAAACATACCTTTCCGGTATGATTGATACATTCTGTAGGATCGATAACATACCTGTCAGATATGTGTATTACATTCTTTATAATCGATAACATACCTGTCCGATATGTTTGTTACATTTTGTATAATCGATTACATACCTGTCCGATTTCTTTGGTACATTCTGTATAATCGATAAATATATCATAGATCTGTATCTTTATTGTAACATGATAATTATCTGTCTCAATACCAGGCTTTACTTTGATGTAATTCTCTTCCTCTGCTGTAATTATAAAATCAAGGGACATTAGCTTCGAGGAGGACAGTACATATCCAAGGTTTATTTTTATTGCTTTAAACATTTTAAAAAGGCAAAATATTGAAATAATAAGAAGAACTTTAAATAAGTAACTATTGTCACATGTTCCCAAGAAGACTCAAAACGAATTTTCAGTTGCTCTTATTTGAAGTTTCGGAGAAAATCCTGACGCAAATTTCATACGCGGCCACCTTTTAAATTATTAAACAAAGATTGTGTAAACAGACAGTGGATGCATGATAATATGAAACGGCATAGTATAGGATTCTGATATAAAGCCATATAACACCGGAAGCTTATATTTGTAGCTTCAAAGAAAACGAATATGTCCAGTATGTTGAGAACATAAAAGTTTTGTAAGTTTTTGGTAAACCTCGATGAGTTTTGTATCTGCACTGAAGTCACAAAACTCCAAATAACAAAAAATGAAAAAAAACTCTCCAACTTAGATCAAATTACACTGACGTTTGTAAAAATGGGTAGCTGTATGACCTTCAACAGATTGTTTTTGGGTTTATGCATGCAAGCAGGGGTCAGTCATCCCCATCCCCTATCCTGGAAAAGAGTTTTAACAATACAACCTATGGACAAACAAAAGTAATTAACTCATCAGATCGATACAAAGCAGAAAAATAAATAACGAAAAAACATACTTGGCGTGGAAGAGTACCTATACAACCCAATGCCCCGGTAGAATAACAGACACAACGTACAGATCTGAAGGTACTCGTAGTTACTGACTGTTAGTTCAAACCAATAGCAACTAATAAAATAATCATGCATCTAAGACTAAACATTCAATCAGTACACAGCAAATATCCAATGTATTTAGTATAAAGATGGCATCATCCGAGAAAACATCATTTGTGAAACGCCAAAAAACAGGTGTCGACATATTATTGATTCTTGAATGTGTATATGTATATGAATATAACAATTATTTATTTGATTTTTATTGACTGATAACATTATTAATATGAATTATAATACGAACAATATTTATGGTCTGATTGAAGTAGGTTACTTTTTATAATAAGTTTATTAATGGGATCGGATCGATTAGTTTATCTAGATCGCATCTTTATTTCCGTATTCTGATAACATAATCTATGCATTTGTCGTTGCTGTTAAAAAATCGACGAGAATATAATGGAAAGATGGACGGACAAGGGTTAAACTGAATACTCCAACTCTTCAAAGAGTGAATTTCTACTATCTCGACATTTTTGGTTCAATTTCGAAAAAAAAGATAAGTATTATCGACTATTTGGCAACAATTCGACCATATTTTGCTTTGCCTAAGTTTCTCATTAGTTGATATTGCTTTTGTATTGTCTCAGTTTCGATATTTCGATATTTCAGATTTTATATAATTAATAGAAAACAACATGAACAATGTGAAATAGAAAATTAAAACAACGGAATCACCAGTAAAAGTATTTTTCTCACTCATTCAGTTCGAAAAAATTGTTCTTATTTAGGTAAAACGATGCTATACATATATGTTTTGCTTAATTCAAAAACAAGATTTATTCACCGTTATGTAAATTAAAACCGGATTCTTTGTCGACAATTTTGTAACTGCCAATTGCGTTTATTCGAGGTGACGTTTATAATTTAGTAGAACCTGAAGCAAAACTACTGTCCGACCTTTTAAGTTGATTTTTACACGACAAAATTCGATTTGTTTTAAAGTATTTACAACTTACAACCATAATACAGCATAGTCTCTTTTCCTTTGGAATTTGTCTGCACTATTCGATAATTCAACTGTTCTTTCCAGTCATAGCTGATATCGGTTGTAGTTCGGAACCCTTCGTCGTTCCATCCATTTGTTGTTACTTTCTTTTCTCCTAAAACGGAAATTATAAACTAGTATTCCCTGAAATTAATGTTTCAAACAGTTCAACAAAAGTTGATTAGGGGTAAGCGTGAGTGTTGTGTAGTCTATATAATTTTTGATTATACTCATATAAGTTTATATACGGTGTTAAGTCTATTTTAGTGATGGCACATCCTCGGGGAACAGTTTGGAATTGAGATTAGAACAGCCGCCATCTTTGAAACAGACAATTCATCAACAATATCTTGATGGTTTCTCTAAAACTTTCAAAGTAATGATTTCAACCTTATATCTTTCTTAGAAAGTGATATAATTAATGATAGAATTGCTTTTAATGGTTTAAAAAGATTTTTAAAAAATGGGTCCAGTGTTTTAAAAAACAAAAGTTTAAAAACGCATTCAATAAGAAAACACATTAGAGACGACTTACCCCATATTGAATCTTCAATCTCACAAGACCCTCCATACGGTAGTATGTTTGTACTGACGAGCCAAATACCAATGCTTGTCTCCCCTGTTGCAAGTTCCATATGAGCCTCAATAAGGTATCCAGCGCTTGCGTTCAAAACATTGGCTTGCATAACAAATGAATTGGTTTCCAACTCTGAGTTTGCCATGTAATAAAGCACAATAATTGATAAAATAAGAATTGATTTATAAATTCATCTCTTAAACATTGATTGTCAGACGGATTAGAGTAAAGTTATTTCCAATATCCAACAGTAAACACAAATTTAATGAGAGTGGTATAGTACAAGAAGTGACTGTCTGACGAATTTCATCAACGTCGTCTAACAAGCACTGACTTTTCGACAGATCTCATCAAAAGTTATTAATTGATAAGTGACTGTTCGAGGGCTTAAATAAAAGTGTAATCTGACAAGCAGTGACTGTATTGCAGAGTTATAATCGACTTTCAAATTCAACTCATCATTATTATATCAATAACTGTATTTGGTTACAATTAAGGAGCAAAGAAATATGCAGCAATCTTTTCGAGCGAGAGAACGAGTGAACATTTGAGTTGATAGTCGGACAGGCGAGACAAAAGCAGTAAACCACCAACTTAGTGGAGCGTTTGATTCAGTTTAAGGAGGTAGACCTAGGTTAAGGGAAATAACTCTTAAAATCATCAGTACGTTTGTGTCAACCATTTTCACAAATATATTCTAAGCTTCTAGGTTACATAGATTATTTCCAATCTGTTTCAGGTAAATGCTTAAAATACATTGATGATACTTGACTTTTACAAACACATACCTGATTTAAAGAGTTATCTCCCTGAACCAAGGTCTCCCCCATAAAATGTATGAAATAGGTTGTTTTATACTTACGATTTTATAAGGTTGAAACTAAATAGTATATCTTATTGTTAAATGATTATATATAGCCTATATAAAATTAGCGCAAAATTACCAGATAACATCCAAGATTCCCAGTTATCATTTGTTGTTGCCTTTCTGCTGAATATATCAAAATCTTTCACTTTCCACCAAAATTTAAATCCTTTTTGTTGTTCAAACGTACAAAAGGGACATGTAGCCTTTAACGACATTATAGAAGTCAGAGCAGTCTTCTTCATGCAGTTTAATCGGCATCTGTAAAAGAGTACACATAAAAACAAGTCAGTAGTCGATTATTTTTATTCGCGATAAAGAACATTAACGATGATTTTGTTTTATCTGTTTTATGTCCGTTTTCAATTAGAAAAAAGTAAAATAACAAAAATACTGAACTCCGAGGAAAATTCAAAACGAAAAGTCCAAAATCAAATTGCAAAATAAAAACCTCAAATACATAAAACGAATGGATAACAACTGTCATATTCCATAGAACGCTGGATATGCACTGATTGGTATTTTAGTCCTACACACATGATCATCATAACATGATTTATTTAATGTTTGCTTTTTTGCTTTGAACTAGCTTTCAATTACTGCTGTGTGTCTTTTTATTTTTGTGTATGTAAATATGCACCGCCACGTCCGGTATTGGGTTTTGTAAGATTTCTATTATCGGTCTAATGGGTTGAGCCTTTGATATTTTCTTCTGCTAATCTTGTACTGTTATGTTAATATAGTAGTGAGAGAAGATTGACGCCGTGAATATTCTTATCTTGACTGTACTGTTTTATTACTAATCCAGGGAGGGTCATAAGCACTGTAAAACATGTTTGATCCCGCTTTATTGAGTATATATGTCCCATATCAGGAGCCTGTAGGTCAGTTATTGTCGTTAGTTATGTCTGCCATTAATGTTTCCATAAATTGTTTTGTTTTGAATAAGGCCGCTGGTTATATCAATTGAATTGTTTCGTTATGTCATGTCAGCGTTTTTTACCCGAGTATACGGTATTGAGCTTTCTCATTGTTGAAGGTCGTATGGTCGCTAATAAATGATTACATCAATATTATTTGAACTTTGGTGGATATTTTTCTTGTTGGAAGTCATACCACATCTCCTTAGTTTTATACAGTGATACATTATATAGTAACCATCACGCTATTTTAAGGATAGAGATATATAAAATTACCTCAAAAATTAAATTAAACCGAAATAATCCCTAATCCCCAATCAAGAACCTTACTAATGGGTCCTATAAAATGGAAACAAGTGTACCTCAGTTTACAAATATGTGTCATGTAGTAGCTTCAAAGCAAAATCTGACATTGATTACACAAAGATGCATGACCTTATGAAGTAGTTAGAAAATATGACGGACCATATCCGAATGAAAGTATAATTTTTTTCTTGGTTTAAGTTTGAACCGAAATATTGAAATATTGAAGAATGTTCAAGCTTGTAAATGTGTAGAGATTAATATAACAAAAAGGATATTTAAATAAAGGCCAAATTCATCCAAGGGTCAACTTTGCCGAATGAAATCGGAAAGGGTTTGACGTCAACATTACTACAACTGGGTCGATGTCTCTGGTAGTGGAATATTAGTCCCCGAGGTTATCACCAGCCCAGTAGCCAGTACTTCGGTACAAGCATGAAAATACGGATTTTTTGGTGTCATTGAAATTTGCTGTTTAAATTGTTAGAAATTATTATAAATTCAGGAATGTATCTCCCTCATGCAAAGCTCTGATTCCTCTACGGATTTTGCTATACTTTTTGGACATTTGGATTATCGCTCTTCATCTTTGATATAAATAAAGGCAACAGTAGTATACCGCTGTTCAAAACTCATAAATCCATGGACAAAAAACAAAATCGGGGTAACAAACTAAAACCAAGGGAAACGCATCAAATATAAGAGGAGAACAACGACACAACACTGAAATGTAACACATACAGAAACGGACCAAGCATCAGACAAATTCACACGAGAATAACAAATATAACATCAAAACCAAATACATGAATTTGGGATAGACAAGTACCGTGACACGTCTTATCGCAATGTGAATTTACACTCAAAAATAAGAGAAAACAAACGACGCAACATTAAAATGTAACACACACAGAAACGAACAATAATATAACAATGGCCATCTTCCTGACTTGGTACAGGACATTTTTAAAGGAAAACATGGTGGGTTGAACCTGGTTTTGTGGCATGCCAAACCTCGCACTTTAATGGCAATGTTTAATATAACATTGAAATGACAACATAATATTACAGGACTACAACACAAATAAATAGGAGCTTAAGATTTCAAATATTTCGACCAAGAGCATCACTGAAGAGACATGTATTGTCGAAATGCGCATCTGGTGCAAGAAAATTAGTACCGTTAATGTTATCACTACCACTGGATCGAAATTTTCTATTTCAAAATGTTAGAAATTATTATAAATTCCGTTAACGTTATTACTTGGATACAAGTACCTTAATAAGATCTTTGAGTTCACTCTTTACATTTGATTATTCTTTTCGTGTAATAATATCTCTTTAACTAGAATTCAAAACTTTACTTACTCTATATCCAGGATTGGTGGATTTCCTATACCTGATTGCGCATGTTGTATAAAGTAGCTAATAGACTCCTCAAATTCTACCCTTAAATACACTAAAAATCCCCTTCCCTCTGAGACATCTTGAGAGGTGACAGTCAGACTTCCGATTCCATCTTCGTTTCCGTTGAACAGTTTACAAGCACTAGAGTTGAAAAGTTCTATCTCTAGCCAGTTCAAGTAATACTTTTCTTGATTTTTCATTCTATTCCAATCAAATGAGTTAATCTTAGTAAACCCGTCAAAGATATCTCCCAGATAATTCATCAAACATTTTCCCGATTCATCAATAATGAGTTGGAAGTAACCATCAATTCCTATCAAATCTACCAACTCTTTTGCACTGCTCACGTAAGACTGGACAGATTCAAAGCTATTTAACAAATCCCGCAGTTCAAATGCAAATTCTTTCGATACATTTGCATTTTGCAGCCATTCAAGTAAATCATAAAAAAATGTATCATTCGCACTTGCAGGCAACCCGGTAAGATCGTTTAGTTTATACAAACTATCGAGAGTCAATGAGCTATCTGATAACCTTTCAAAAAAGTCGTCTGTATCCTGCAGAAAATCTTCATACTCTGCACCATATAAATCATTCAGAAATTCTAGCATTTCGTTTAAAACGAGCGTGTTATTTCCGGGAAAAGGCAGGACATACTGTGTGTCTTTCAATTCAGATTTAGGTTTTGACTCCATTTCATACATGAAGTCAATATCAAAAAATCTTGTCAAAGGTATCCATTTATAAGGAGGAAGTGGTGTAGTTGTGTCCGGTGTTGTTGTCTCCAGTGCAGTTGTGTCCGGTGTTGTGATGTCCGGTGCAGTTGAGTTCGGAGTAGTGATGGCATGTGCAGTTGTGTTCAGTGCAGTTGTTTCTGGAGAAGTGGAGTCTGTTTCTTTTTGATTGCCTTTCCCCTTTTTTTTCGCCGGTGGATATTTATTAGGTTCAACTTTGACGTAAAACTCACTTCCATACATACAACGAGAATTAGAATTCTTTAGGCTTTTTACAACGGGGTCAAGTGTAGATCCATCGATGAATGCGACTTTGTTTTCTATATACGGAACAAAATTAGTTTCGTACCATTTCTTTTTATAGTCACCTGTATCTTTAAACGCTAATAGTGAGTCAATATTAAACTGCAGTAGATTATAAATATCATGTGTTACAAAATTGAGACATTTCCAGGTAAACAATAATCCAGAAGGATCACCGGGGCCTTTAGTTAAACTATACGACACAGAACGAGCGTCAAATTCTGCGAGTCCTTCACCAATAGTCCTGCCGGCTCCACCTTTTATAAATGCATGAGGTGGTGGCTGCTCTATTTTCACATACATTGATTCTTCCATCCAGTGATCCATACTAGAAGGATATCCTATTTTAGCATACAAACGATAGTATCCTATTTCATGTTCTCCTGGGTTAAACTTGAACTTAACGCCTGACTCTCTTTCTCCAACCTGTTCTTCTGTATTAGCAGTAATGTTTGTTACCTTGTATAGCTCAAAATAAGTATAAATAATAGTTGCTGTGGTACACTTGTTTTTCGTGAGAAGGTATATATCCACTTGTGCTGAGGTATAAATGGACATAGCATTTTCTATTTTTAGAAATTTGTCGCTAAACATTTGGTATGTTAGACATGGAGGTACAACTGAAATAACAATTATTTTTTTTTAAATAAACTGTGAGATCAGCAAAATGTTCAAAATGGTTGCATTTTTGCAAATGATAAAGTAAACTGGAGACATTGACAAAACCAATAGTTGACTGAGATAATTTAATCTTGACCTGTCCAATCGAGTAGTTGTCACGTGAGATGCATGAATCTGTAGCGATATCCTGTTGTCATATTAAATTCAATGTGAAGTTAAAAGGTGAGATAGAAAGAGATGATGTTTTTTAACCTTCACCACAGTCGACTCATCTTGTAAATTGTTTATTGAAAGTCGTTTTTCTTTCTCATGTTTTTAACTCTGATTGATTGTTTTCCACTGCACGTTATGCAGAGACCAGACAAAAACATCAAAGTCATTTTGAGGATGTCATACTTTTTAAAGGTTTTTTAATACGCGGGTTATTGTTTTGAAACATTGTGCTACAATTTGTTTTAGCAAAAAATGGAAATAAAGTTATAATGATTTGTAGAAATATAAATAACAGAATATAATTTGTTTCAACACCTGTTAGTCATATATATTTAATGAATGGCTATTATTTATTTTGAATTTATTGAACCATAAAATTATTTTTTGACTCTTCACATTGAATAAGGCTAAATAGGCATGATCTCAGATGCTCCGGAAGGGTTCGCAGATCCTGTTGCACATGTTACACCCGTCGTGTTGCTTATGTTATAAAAAATCCGGTAAACAGTCCAATTCGGTAGGTCACATTCATGAAAGGGAAGATAATTGTAGTTACGGCGTAAGGAGCATATCCGATATCATTTGTGAAACCGTTATTCCATACCGATCAAACAAATCGTGATGGGAAAATCGTATCAATTGGGAGATATATACTCCCTATGCAGGTGCTACTGGAATGTTGCTACTTAAAAAAAATGTAATATTTACGAAATAAAGATTCTTCATTTAAACAACATGATCATGCGTATTAATGTATGCTAGAATAGTAGTATATAGTTGATGCGCACAAAGCAGGACACACGTAGTCTTGCTCTTTTCATCCGATTTGAATTTTATTTTTATAATTTTTTTGTATTTTCTGACGGCTGATTTCATTAGTTTTGAACATCGGCAAAAACACCACATTATATTCCTTTTAAAAAGTAAATAACAAAAATACTGAACTTTGAGGAAAATTCAAAACGGAAAGTTCCTAATCAAATGGCAAAATCAAATGACAAAACACATCAAACGAATGGACACCAATAGATCATTACCTTACTTGAACGTAAATCAATTTCATGTGACTGAATTTAAAAATTCTCATTTTACTTTGTTTGTAAACTTGAGTAGATATTTGTTATAACATTTTATTAATCTAATCTAGTTCATTTTGTTTATTATCTTTTGATACCTCTTCTGACAACGGACTCGGACTTCTCATGAGTTTTACTGTGCGTATTGTTGTGCGTTTGATTTTCTACATTGGTAAGAGATATAGGAAGAGGGTTGAGATTTCAAAAAAACATGTTTAACCCCGACGCAATTTTGCGCCTGTACCAAGTCAGGAGCTCTGGTCTTTGTTAGTCTTGTATGATTTTTTTATTTTAGTTTCTTGTGTATAATTCGGAGTTTAGTATGACGTTCATTATCACTCAACTTGTATACACATTTGTTTAGGGGCTAGCAGAATGTTTTCCGCTGCATTGAAGACCCATTGGTGGCCTTCGGCTGTTGTCTGCTCTATGGTCGGATTGTTGTCTCTTTGACACATTCCCCATTTCTTTTCTCAATTTTACTCAAATTATGATGGTAAGTCGTTCACCTATGGACATATTTTTCTTATTTTTTCTGTACACTTAGCTTTGATTTTTTATTACCCTGTATTGTCAGCTAGGTTACTCATATGCATAATTATTTCTCAGTCACTCAATGTTTGATGTTGTTGTATTGTATACTTCAGGTGGTATGGGTGTCTTTCGCCATCTTGGATTGTAAAAAACAGAGAATCTAAGGTCCATATATTCTATCAAGTTAGTAAAATTTGATGCAGGAATGCAGATATTTAATATGAATTTTCATTTAAAAGAATCAATTTATAAGAATATAACTTAGAAATATTAATATTTTTACAAGTGTAGATTATTTTTTATATATTTTTTAATATTTTCAAATTGGCAATTTTAAGGGGAGTTAACTCTAAAACAGTGCATTTTCTGAAGGACTCTACATGAAATTTTCCTAGTTTGTCTCTTAACCGAAAAAAAACGTACGGTGACCCTATCTTTTCTTTTGATATTCTCAAAGCATTGCCTGAAAGCAATCTCTTTTCCTAATTTATTTTACAATTCTATCATTTTGTTTAGTTTCTATTCACAAAATGTTGTTATTTCCTAAAGAATCCATACAAAATTTGTCATTTTGTCACAACCTGTAGCTTGAGAAAATGCGCGGTGACCTATCATTTTTATGATATTTTTGAACATGTATCAATAGATACTACATTTTGACAAAGTATGAACAAATTCTATCATTTTTATTTTAGACTCCCATACCACCTTAAGCTGCTGACACTGTGTGTTTACGTTCAAATTCCAATGCCGTCAAAAAAATGTGATGCATAGAATCGTTCCACCCAATCAAATTGTTTTATTGTCATTTAGGGGATATTTTTTATTCTACAGGAAACGTCAATTTTAGTTATGACATTCGACATCAATGGAACTCTGTATAAATATTTACCTACCGACATGATGGTCAGAATTTTGATCTTTTTATATTGAATCAAATATTTTTTTCTATGAAAAGTAAGTGTTATTCGTTTTTTATTAATCTACTGTATATTTCTGAAAAAAATTATGGCATGAACATCGTTTTTTCATATAGTTTTCCTTTCATTTTGGATTGGTTATTTTCGAGGGGAAATCGCGGAAGACGTTTGGTGCTTGTCATTTTAAAATTCATAAAAATACGATTTGCTTGTCCTCTTTTGTCTGCCACGAAGATTAGTGACGCTGAATGGGATATACACAAAGCAAAAAAGGCCGGAAGTGGGATTTTGTATAGTTCTGAAATGTTTTAGGCAGGTTTGAAATGGCCATTAGAAAAATTGCGTTTTTGTAATACTTTTTAATAACAATGAAAACATATCTTTAGAAATGTTTTTTTTATTTATTTAGAAGAGTAGAAAAAACATATCCTGTACTAATTTCGAAAGCTGGTATTAGTGTACAGATGTTAAGGCTGAGTTATCCCATGTGATAAATTTATACAAACACAAATACCGAACGAACCAAAAGGATGACCGATTTAAGATTACGGTAGGATATATCTTTTCAAAATATCAATATTTTAGTACTACAATCAGTCCTGTTAATATGTATCACTTGATAAAGTTGTGTAAAAAATTCAATTTCAATGTCTTTTATTTTAACTTATATACCTTACCTCTGCAATTTCCGTCAGTCTTATTTACTCCTATGCAAAAATCGCCACCACAAATATTTACTGGATTATCACATCTTCTTGTATGAGAATAGGTACCAGTTCCGTAAGTGGCAGAATCAGTTCCGTAAGTGGCAGAATCAGAATGCATTGTACACGATCCCCATGCTCCCCATTCACCCCATTGTCCTGCCACAGGCCCTAGTCAAATTAAAATAAAACTCGTTGGATATTTCATTTGTAAGATTTATTTCAGACCGAATGGTGTTTTCTATTGATGAATGTCGTTTCAAAGTCAACTTAAATGGCTTTTATCTCAAAAACAAGCACACGGACCAGGCTGCATTTTTTGTGCTTTTTTAGTTCCATCCATTTTAGTACTATCAATATTTAAACATCTTTTAAATAGCATGTTATTTTAATACAGAGTAACATCATCCTTAATTGTTAAAAAGACAGAGTAGAAAATAAGTTCGGATTAGTGTATAATAATATTATAACAATATCAGGATACCTCACAGTATTTTCTAATTAGTTATCAAAGGTACCAGGATTATAATTTGATACGCCAGACACCCGTTTAGTCTACATAAGACTCGTCAGTGACGCTCAGATCAAAATAGTTAAAAAGCCAAGCAAGTTCAAAGTTGAAGATCATTGAGGACTCGTAGTTCAAAAACGTTGTGCCAAATACGGCAAAGGTAATCTATTCCTGGGATAAGAAAAGTCTTAGTTGTTGAAAAGTTCAAAGTTTTGTATATGTAACAGTGAATGTCGTATTAAAGTCTGTGATGTTTTTTATCAATGAATGTCGTATGAAAGTCAGTAATGTTTTTTATCGGTTAGTGTCGTATGAAATTCAACGATGTTTTCTATCGGTTAATGTCGTTTCAGCATCAATGATGTTCTCTATCAGTCAATGTCGTATTAAAGTCAGTGATTTTTTTTCTATCGGCGAATGTCGTATGAAAGTCAATGATGTTTGCTATCGGTTAGTGTCGTCTGAAAGTCAACGATGTTTTCTATCGGAAAATGTCGTATCAAAGGCATTGATGTTTTCTATCGGTGAATGTCGTATCAAAGACATGGATTTTTTCTATCGGTTAAAGTCAATGATGTTTTCTATCGGTGACTGTCGTGTGAAAGTCAGTGATGTTTTCAATCGGTGAATGTCGTGTAAAAGTCAATGATGTGCTTTATCGGTGAATGTCGTATCAAAGACATTGATGTTTTCTATCGGTAAATGCCGTTTCAAAGGCATTGATGTTTTCTATCGGTTAATGTCGTGTTGGGGTCAATGATGTTTTCTATCGGTTTGAAAGTCAGTGATGTTTTCAATCGGTGAATGCCGTGTAAAAGTCAATGATGTTCTTTATCGGTGACTGTCGTGTGAAAGTCAATGAGGTTTTCTATCGGTGACTGTTGTGTCAAAATCAATGTTTTCCAACGGTGAATGTCGAAACGGGGTTTTCAATGTCTTCTTGTCATTTTAAACTTGTTTCAGATCGAAGAGATTACAGGAATGGTGGCTTAATGTATTTTGTAATTCCGTAAGGGTGCACTCTCCTTTTATTCAAAATATCAAGCTTTTTAAAAACTGTTATAAACTTATGGTATATTTATAACGAAACATTAAAAGTAGGAAAAAAAGAACAAGTTCGTGTTCTTCTTTTCTTAATTAAATAAATTGAAAACTTAACAAGTGATCATTGTCTTTAAACTTCCCATACATTATACAGTGGCACTTTTTTGTTTAAACAAAATACGAAAATTTGCAAGAATTGCATTGGATTTTATAAAAAATGGTGTTTAAGACTATATTTAAATAAATGATGAGTTACAAAGTAGGGGTCAGCGGGCAAAATCTTCATTGTCGCAAAATGGTAGAAAATCATTTTTTAAATCGAGCACTTTCAATGTGATGATATATATAGTGTTAGCTCCGTTATGGACTATTCTTTTTTTAAAAGAATAATTTACATTATCGCTATTTTGTGCTTTTTTCCTTTGATCTTTTTTTGTGATAATTTTCATATCATGCTTCTCGCTTGAGATGGAAAAATTATTGCTAGAAACTAAGGAGGTCACGTGGCATTGCTAACGAAATTGACATTGAAATTGACAACGTCGTCATAGGTAAAATAGCGATAAACAGATTATCATTGGTCATCTCAACTCGATTGCTTTTCTCACTTTCGCTGTACCAGCTCAAGCGAGAAAATCAATCTCGTTGAGATAATCAATGATAATCTATAAATATATACGTTGACATAAAACAATGAACGATATCCATTCGTTCAATACTTAAGAGAGATAATATATAAAACAATATGTGATTTACAAATCATTTTTAAATCGTGCAAAATCTTTTTTTTAACATTATATGGCAGAGAGTTTAGACATAAGGGTTTGCATCCAATCCACAATATAAACTGTAACTCGATTATTAAAGATTTTTTTATAAAATGTTCTCTTTCTTTGGTGAATACAATCTTGGAATACTTTTATTCTTGAATAAAAGGAGAAATTACAATTAAAACGTCTAATACTTTTTTGGGAGAAATTTACCTTTTCGGCAATTGAAAAATCTTCAGATTTGTATGCTTAATTCACAGCATTTGAAAACAATTGTTTTTAATATCCAACTACAATCTATTTTTTAAATTACTCACCGCAATCTTTTGTAAGTTCATCTCTTCCAAACTGACTACAATCTTCCCCGCCATTGCATGGTGTTGGGTTATGACATGTTCTACGTCTAGTTGTTGTTTGGTCACATTGTTGTGAGCAATCATCCCATTCACTCCATGTTGTGTAGCCGCCATTAACTATATCTAATTCAGAAATTTTACGTATTATTTAGAGCATTACCCCTTATCTTCTTTCGTGTAGGATAACAATTAATGTTCCTATAATATGTTTATATATCTTATATACTAATCGCTGCATTATTAATACGTTAAAATGTAAAATTAGGAAGATGTGGTAATATTGTCAAAGACATATCTCCCCATAAGTCATAAAATTACACAAAAATTCACAATTTAAAGGTCACCACAATGCCTTGAACAATGAACAAAGGCAATACCGCATAGCACTCTTTCTACTCAACTGTTTTATCCGATTCCAAACTAATGCCTCGTTCACACACGTACACATATTTCGAATTGAATTCGAATGCGAGTCGAAATCACTAATCGCGTCTACACACTCTTCTTTTTTAATTCAAATTGGCTAAATTGAATTATCCAATTCGCGTTAGAAATACGCTTTGGTTAATACGAATGAAAAGAAAATGTCGTTGGAAGCATTTGACGCGCATTGCAATTCGAACCTAAGAATTGACGTTATCTTCTAGAGCGTAAAACGTTACGAATGCGAATTAGACTAATTCGAACAAGTTAATGCGAATTGAAGTCGAATAACGTGTGAACTCAGCATTAAGAGGGACAATTTTTATTTCCCTACGTGTATTTTGTCTTTCTATAATTTTAAAGACTATTTTGGTATGTTCTGTGTGTGTCGTTCCCTATTACAAAAGTGAAAAGAATCTTCTAATATCTAGTTTAACTAAAAATTAGATTAATTACTCTCAGCAAAACAAATTACCACTAAGTAAAATATGAACCTACATTGAGCAGCTTGGTAGTTGCCACATGTGGGTCAGGATCTATTTACCTTTCATTACCAGAGCACTCCAGACTTTGGTGTGATTTTTATTTTCGTTTTATTTTTCGTTTTTGCTTTATATTCACTGTTTTATAGACTGTTAACGTTGTACCTTCAATTTGTTTTGCAACGGTTTGTTTTTGGCTCTACATTTGATATCGTTCGTCATTTATTTGTTAAGACTCACCAGATGTAAGATAACAGCCTCTTGTGTCTGACAGGGTTGTTATAGTTGTCTGTTTATCTATAGTTTCCTCTCTTTTTCCTGTTCGTGTCTGTGTTCCTCTGCAGGTTTGATCTAAACTTCCAGAAATTCTTCCACATGATCCCCAAGCGGACCATGTTGTCGTTACTGCAGCTTCAGAAAGAGCTAGAAAAGAGAGCAGGGGATTATTGATATTAAGTCTTAATTCTTTATATCAAACAACATTTTACTAACTTTTTAAATTTGTATTTTTGTTATTTTGACATTGTTGCTTCTATACGTGGTATTAATCAACGTTAACTTTATACGATGATTATTGCATTTTATTTCATATCGGTGACGAATTAGCTGCTCTTATTTAATTTATATAAAATTCTTTCTTTTTCGGTTATAAAATTCATCGATCATTAATAGAACAAAACGGACCAGAAGACCGGTCGTTAACGAACTTTTAAATGTTAATGATCGATGGGAGTGGTTTCTCTGTTATTTAACGATGGGGTGTGGTTTCTCTGTTATTTACCGATGGGGTGTGGTTTCACTGTTATTTACCGATGGGGTGTGGTTTCACTGTTATTTACCGATGGATGGGGTGTGGTTTCACTGTTATTTACCGATGGGGTGTGGTTTCACTGTTATTTACCGATTGGGTGTGGTTTCACTGTTATTTACCGATGGGGTATGGTTTCACTGTTATTTACCGATGGGGTATGGTTTCTCTGTTATTTACCGATGCGGTGTGGTTTCACTGTTATTTACCGATAGGGTGTGGTTTCACTGTTTAAAGAGATGTCCCTTTAATAAAAAAAATCCTGTTTTCAGTTTTATATTTAAGTTGTTGAATTATTTACCATAGGTTATAGTAAATTATAAAATTATAGAATGCTTTATTTATAGCTCTTCATCTCTTAGATAAGCTTTGGATTTCAAATAGTTTGGCCACGAGCATCACTGAAGAGACATGTATTGTCAAAATGCGCATCTGGTGCAAGAAAATTGGTACCGTTACGTTTATTACTACCACTGGGTCGATGCCTTTGCTGGTGGACTATAAGTTCCCGAGGGTATTTCCAGCCCAGTAGTTAGTACTTCGGTACTGGCATGAAAATACGGATTTTTTGTGTTATTCAAATTTGCTGTTACAAAATATTATAAATTATTATAAAATAAGGAATGTATCTCCCTCATGCAAGCTCTGATTCCTTTTACGGATTTGGCTATACTTTTTGGACCTTTTTGATTATAGCTCTTCATCTTTTATATAAGCTTTGGATTTCAAATATTTTGGCCACGATCATCACTGAAGAGACATGTATTGTCGAAATGCGCATCTGGTGCAAGAAAACTGGTACCGTTAATTCTATTATTTAGTATTCATATACTGAAACATTGCATTTAAATCAATGGCTGTGACTTATAGCTACATGTATTACTACGACTGGTCTTCACTCTTTGCTATCGCACAATAACTCGAGTTTGCTAAGAACATTTTGAATTTATGAGAATTGAAAAACCATGATTCCTCAATGGAATAAACATAGGGCTCAGTCATTATCATTGTCTAAGTCAATACCACTGTCCTGTGGGTAGTCCAATGTTTCAATAACAATTATGTAAGTAGTGTTTAGGTAGTTTTAAGAAGAATTCAACATAGGCGATCGCATGTGAGAAGTTTAAAAATAATATGTGACGACCAATCGTTGAAGTTTTACAAACAAACATGAGACAAATGCCCATTAGAATTTTACAAAACATTATTGATAAACGTATACTAGAAGATTACAAACCAACAACAGGCAAATGTACATGCCTTTTGTTCAAAATGAATTGTGGAAAATCCTTGTGATTTCTCTCTAACACAAACAATGCAAACGGCTAAGAGCGCACATGTTATGACCATTTGTTTCTAACATACGTTTGCAAAGTTTGTAAAAAATTTGTTTACCAACAACATGTGCATGCATTATTGAAAGTTCAAACAGGGTCAGTAAACACTGATTAAACGATTTATTTGTTTCTACTTTAGTAGCGTTTAGAAAACAACAACAAACGCCAAACAACATTTACAAAATTTTGGTTAGAAAGAACTGCACAAATACATCGAGTGCACAATTTGTCAAAGTTTATTTCAACTTTGCAATCGTATACAAAACAAATAATCAAACGTGTTTGCGCTTAGCCGTTTGAATTGTATGTGTTAGAAAGAAATTCTCTCTTAATAATATAACACGAGAAAAACGCCCAGATATGTTAAAGATAATTCTGCGGCAAACTAGAAGTTTACTAAACAATATAAGAAACGTGACTTAAACGTTAACAAAAACAAAATAAGACCAACATCAAACAGAAAGTTACAAAACGACATTAGACGAATAATAATTCAAATATTACAAAGCAACATGAGACAAATAAGTATTATGAGTTTTTCAAAACAATATAAGTTGACCACACCTACGATGTAACAAAACCATACCAGGTAAATGCCTTTTTGAAGTATTAATGATGTAAACCTCAATCAAAAGTTTACTAAATAACACGAGGCGAACGATCAAGGTGAGTTCACAAATCAGGATGATACTAATGAATCGGCTGTTAACAAAGCAACATGGAAAACACGCATGTGAAATGGTAACAAAACATCATAAAGTGAACGCTCATTGAAGGTTTACAAAAACATGTGAAACACGCATGCGAAATGGTAACAAAACATCATATGTCGAACGCTCATTGAGGGTTTACAAAATCATGGGAAACACGCCTGTGAAATGTTAACAAACCATCATAAAGCGACCGCTCATTGGAGATATACAAAACATGTGATACACGCATGCGAAATGTTAACAAAACATCATATGTCGAACGCTCATTGAGGGTTTACAAAATCATGGGAAACACGCATGTTAAATGTTAACAAAACATCATAAGGCGAACGCTCATTGAATGATTACAAAATCATGAGAAACATGAATGTGAAATGTTAACAAAACAGCATAAGGCAAAGGCTCATTGAAGGTTTACAAAAACATGGGAAACACGCATGTGAAGTTCACAAAACATCATAGAGCGAACGTTCATTGAAAGTTTACAAAAACATGGGAAACACACATGTGAAATGTTAAAAAAAACATCATAAGGTGAACGCTTATTGAAGGTTTACAAAAACATTAGGCATACGAACGCATGTAAAACATGTTTCAAAAGTAAAATACCAGAATCCGTTAAAAATACAAAGAAATTTAAAAAAAAAATTAAAAAAAAAGGTATAGCAGTCAACATTGTGTTATCATCTTTTTTTTATAACAACATAATTAAACGTTTATTTCAATTATTGGTTTGTTACAACATCTTTCAGGAGTTCACGCTCCTCCTAATGTTCCACTTATCTCTCAGGGAAGTAATTAGTTTTAAAATATTACATCAAATATATATTATACATAATTGCTCTCATAATGATTATTCATATGTTTTCTTAAGGTTGATAAAACATTACTTTTAATTGTCAAACATACGCTTCTATTGAACTCATGAAGAAAAATTGAGAAAACATTGACATGTTTTGTGTTATTATCTTAATCACTTTAAAAACAAACAAATGTGTAACAAAGAAACACAAAAAGACAAATAGACAAAGCAAATATAAGCAATATTATCATAGCACAATCTCACAATGACGACAGGTATATAGTTACAGAGCCACGTCAAATGGATATCAACAAAAAACAGACTCCCATTGCAAGTTCACAAAATTCATTACGGACAACACTCATGAGAGGTTAATGAAGAACGTGAGACCAAATCTTATTGGGAGTTCACAAACAACATTAGTCTAAGGCCGTGTTCACACCAAAAGCCATGTACAGTAAACATGTTTACATTTAGTTTACCGTAATGCACACTGGTTTCACATTACATTTGTTCACATCTATACACCTTGTTTAGCTACCTGTACATAAGATTTGTTCACACTTGTAAACTATGTGTCATTTAAATGTTCATTACGTAGAACCGAATGCAATTTTTTCGGACAATTTTTCTAGCAGTAAGGGAACGGCCATTTGACTTCAAAATGAGGGGGGATGGAAATATTCCGATCCCCAATTTGATAAAAAAGAATCTGGTCATACAGATGATAAAAAAAATCTGAATCAAGAGTTTCCCCATACATTATAGTGTTAAATATTGAATAAAAGTATTTGATTACCAGCATCGAAAAAAAAACGGAATAAATACATACGCGCGAAAAAAAATCTTTCTCTGAAAAAAAAAAAAAAAAACACCTCCCCCTTTTTTTGAGTTAAGTGGTTGTTACTTTATGAAAGCCATTTTTATAATTTGCAGTAGTTTTAATATACTGGTAGCGTGCTTACAGCCGAAAAAAGGATTGAGATATTAGAGATCATTACATTTTTATCTTTTCTGTTTGTTTCAAATGGTATTTCTTCTTCAAGGAGTATTTGGTAAAGGAAATTGGTAAGGTTTTTTTTTTTTATTTTGAGTGCTATTTAACGGATCTGAGATACTAGACAAACATACCATTTACCTCACACTTTTTTAGTCATGCATTTATGCATGAATCGTTGTTTGAGTAAAGACCAGTGGCAAATATTTCTGCGAACGTCAAGTCGATTCGGGAAGACCTTTTCAAATGAATTAGGCAGCAACTATTTATTTCATTTTTTTGGGAGGGGGGAGGGGGTGCGTGGGCTATAGATTTTTTAAGGACAAATTTTGGTGACAAGTCGAAATCAATTTTAGCATTATATATATAGTGGCAGCTGAGGGTGAAACATACAATTTTTTTTCAGGGCCAAAAACTGGAAACATTTTTTTTTTCCAAAACAAAATCCATAGCCCCACCCCTCGTGCCTTTATGTTTTATACTCAACTATAATAGGCTCCACCGAAAATCAATTGATTGCTGCCTTATGGGTTCGGCAATGATGCTGCTTTGAGTCTTGATCAGGGGTTAATAAATCACATTATTTTTTTTTTAACAAAAAAAACAACTGTAAAATTTAAACAACAATTTCTGTAAAGAACTATACTAATAATTATCAAAAATATCAACTTTACTCAAAAAAAGTTTCCTCCTTAAAAATATACACGGTAAAACGAATGTCCTAAATGCTTAGTTTTGTGTACACTTAACCTACACAAGGCCTACATTGAGTATCGACTGTGTGTAGATAAAACATGATTTAAACTACATGTAAACATTGAGTTTTATCAATGGGAACGCAACTCTGTTTAGTTTACGTGTGAGTTACACTAACACAACACCGAATTTAGGTCAATGTGAACACGGCCTAACACGCGTAAAACGTTAACAAAACAACATAAGACAGAAATCATAAGCAGTCTTCAAACAAAAATAGCAAAAAGTAAGCAAAGACCCATCAAAACAACATCTAATAAACAAATTTAATAATACTTTTAGATATTTGGATGATTTTTTGGCTCTCAATAATGAAATTTATCCTGCTGAACTTACTTTAAATAAAGCTAATACTAACAATGACCACTGCCCTTTCCTCGATCTTGATATCTATATCACTAACGGAAAGCTGAATACTAAAATTTGTGATAAAAGGGATGATTTTTCATTTCCTATCGTTAATTATCCGTTTTTATATGATGACGTTCCCTTGTCACCATCTTAAGGTGTTTATATATCTCAACTTGCACGATTCGCTCGTGTATGTAACAATGTTTTAGATTTTAACGAGAGCAATTTATGTATTACTGAAAAATTATTACACCAGGGTTTTCGATATTACAAACTAGTCAAAACATTTACTAAATTTTATCATCGGTATAAAGACATCATTCGTAAATATAGCTCAACATGCAGACTTCTTATACGTTCAGGTATTTCACATCCAATTTTTTATGGAAATATTCTTTATAAAGCACACAGGTGTCAGTATTCACATCAGAAACTTACAAAACCTTTGAATAGACTTATTAAGAAGGGATATAATTACGATACTGTTGTCAAGTCATTAAAGATTGCATATTTTGGCGTTTATATTGAGTCACTGATAAGGTCTTTGCGTCGGAACTAAACACATTTATTCTACAATCAGTGGTTGGCATGACACGGGTTATGTTCTCCTCATATATGTTAAGATGGTATGATACTAAACCCCTAACGGAAAGGATTGTGCCTGATGTTCATATGATGAAATCATAATCTTTTAGTCAGTTTAATTGAAGTCTGGAGCTGGCATGTCAGTTAACTGCTAGTAGTCTGTTGTTATTTATGTATTATTGTCATTTTGTTTATTTTCTTTGTTTGCATCTTCTGACATCAGACTCGGACTTTTTTTTAACTGAATTTTAATGTGCGTATTGTTATGCGTTTACTTTTCTACATTGGTTAGAGGTATAGAGGAGGGTTGAGATCTCACAAACATGTTTAACCCCGCCGCATTTTTGCGCCTGTCCCAAGTCAGGAGCCTCTGGCCTTTCTTAGTCTTGTATTATTTTAATTTTAGTTTCTTGTGTACAATTTGGAAATTAGTATGGCGTTCGTTATCACTGAACTAGTATATATTTGTTTAGGGGCCAGCTAAAGGACGCCTCCGGGTGCGGGAATTTCTCGCTACATTGAAGACCTGTTGGTGACCTTCTGCTGTTGTTTTTTTTATTTGGTCGGGTTGTTGTCTCTTTGACACATTCATCATTTCCATTCTCAATTTTATTAGTCTTACACACGTGAAACGTTAACAAAACAACATAAGACGAAACATCATAGGAAGTGTACAAGGTCCACATAGTTGGTTTTCTTTTGACTTTGTCTTTTTATATTAACAAATTCAAATTCAAATTTAAATATTTATTGTCATATAAACTCTGAACAATAAGTTTGTGACAAATAATATAAACATACACAAAATACATTTAACAAACAAAACCATGAAAAACAAAAAAAGCAAAAAAGCAAAACAATCTATCTATAGGATATATAAATTATATATTTTATAGATAAATAAAGAGTCCCCTGTCCTCAGTTCTAATCCCTGTTTAAAATAGGACCCTAAGCTTTCTACTTCTTTTGAGGTTGATGGACAAAGAAGATATTTATTTTTTTCATTATCTTGCCAGACATAAAATCTGGCATAGGTTTAATTACATTTCCTATAAAGTTATCTCTTAGTTTAGGAATTGTTTTGCAGTATAGAATAAAATGTGCCTCATCCTCCATTGTTTAACATGATATTCTTAGTTTGTTTTCGACTTTCGAGTTTCAGGAACGTTTACCCTTTAATCAGTCGGATTTGTATAATCGTTATACATATTCATAATAAATGACATTTCATTGTTTAATTTTTTTTCGTTAATCCAACCTTGAAATTGAAATACCCGCCCACAATCTTATATAATTTACATCTTTCAAGAACATTTCTTAGAAAAGTATTCGTTTAATCAAATTTCAAAGTTAACCCGAGTTCTACGATTTGAGATAAGAGACCAGGGTTAATAGTTGAATGTTTTCATTGTATGCACATGTGATCGAACACAAGCTTCAAATTAGACGATATTACATTGTCTGCATACATTTATTGAAAGTTGACATGGTCTGTAACTAAAAGCTAATAAATCTATTCTTGACAATCTGTCATTGACGTTTCACTGTTTGTTTTAAACTAAGGAAAACATTTAATTCCTTTACATATTTGTAGTTATAAGAAACTGTCAAGATCAAATGGTTTATTCAATGTTTGCTTTTCTTTATTTACCTTGGACTAACGAACCAACAATTACGTATTGATATCCAATAAAAGTGAAACATGAAAAGAAGCCTAGATATCGTTTCAACTAATTACAAAGGCGTAAAAAATACGTGTTACATGTCCTCAAACACAAAAATAGTATATGTAGTTCTTAAGTAACACATTGTCTTTTCAATCTTGGCGTTGTTTCAGGTTAATGACTGTAATAAGTTTAGACAAGTGCTGAAAGACTACAACAGTTTGAGCAGGCATAACCTAACACGTTTTAAGTTAAAATTATCTTTTTTGCACTCAAATACCCGTACAATAAAATAAATATAAAAGTTATTCAATACTATTAACGGCATCAATTAGATATTGGAAGATGTGCTATGAGTGTCAATGAAACAACTCTCCATTCAAATAACAATTTATAAAAGTAAAACATTATTGGTCAATGTACGGCCTTCAATACGGAGCCTCACACATCATGTATCATACATCGAAATTGTCATATTCGGGACTTTTAGGAATTTTGGTCATCAATGCTCTTCAACTTCGTTCTTTTTTTTTGCCTGTTGAGCGTTTTTATATTCTATCGTCTCTGATGAGTATTTTGTAGACGAAACGCGCGTCTGGCGTAAATACAAAATTAAATCCTTGTATCTATGATGAGTTTATTTACAATACTTTAGTCCGGAGAGAGTCCATAGCTGGTTTTTTTCAAATATAAAAATAGCCCATTGCAGCTTTTAAGATATCTTACAAATTCAATAACATATATTAGATATCTTATGAAGTTTCTGTTTTAATTTTCCTCGGAGTTCGGTATTTTTGTTATATTACTTTGATACACTATACAAGATATATCACAAAGTAATTGTTTAAAAGTATCTTATATTGTATAATTTATATCGTAATGACTTCATTTAAAATCGCTAAATATAAAAATCTTCTGATTATGCAAACTTTGATAGACTATGTTGTTACCAAGATTAAGGGATGTAATGAGAACATGGTCGAATAATTTAAGAGTTAATCTGTTTGATTCACTCTGTCAGTATACTTGATTTGCATGGGAGAGATATATAGCAAAGATATACCTTTTGGAATTTGTGCCTTCAATACTCCTCAACTTCTTACTTTATTTAGACTTTTTAACCTTTTTTAGGGTCATTCGTCACTGGTGAGTCTTTTATAGACGAAGTGTGTGGCTGACTTACAGAATGTAACACCTGATATCTATGTTATTAAGTTTATTTTCAACCTTTACGTTTTAAATGCAAAAACTCTTATGCCTTAAATATTGCTTTATTTAGCCTTTATATGCTTTTTCTAAAATCTGTTATTTTCTACACATGTAGAGATATCAAAGACATTACTCGTTCACCTTGATGCGAGTTGTGTTACCAGAGAACGAAGTGAAACATCTATTCATTATGCTGTGTAGATCGTCACAACGTTATTACTGTTGTACTCTTTTCAAGACACTGCTGTAATTTTTAATATTTATATAACTATCATAAGGATTGTGGGAACTATAGCCCATATCCTCGTACATAATTGGCGCGTATAAGACTTATGTAGGCCGCGAACATCGTGTACGACGGTATTGTACCATATTAAAAAGGACATTTTTCCGCCCCTTCCATAGAATTGCAATGACAAACACATTTGTTAACATGATACTTTAGCCGGATACATATATCTAATATTACATTCCTATTTATTAGTCTTATAGATCATATTATAAAACTTACAGTGGATAATATCAAGATCAAATATATATTTCGAGTTTGAAAATTCTCTGACAATATTTAATAATCTGCTGATCTTTTCCAGTAAGTTTATCGAAGTGAACATTAATGGTTAAAAAATGTACAGGTCAGCGACATTGCAACATTACAACATGTTTAATTATTTAAATTAAATTAAAAAAAAAGCCGCGAATACAAAGAAAATATCAATAAATAAAAAAATTGTATATGATTTGCATATATATCTCCAAATTATTGAATAGGATTGGTCGGTTAGTATTTGTTACCTTGTTTACCACTTCGATAGATAATGTTGTGACTATATAAGGTTGTCATGGATAGTTTATAGTAACCATCACTGTAGCCAAACATGCGCAATACAAATGCCTGTGATCAGGTTCTTAGCAAATTGAGATTGTAACGAATACATAACTTTTATTTCTGTCCCAATGAACTACAAAAGTAAATAATGCTTTAATTTAAAGGTTAGAAAAATATATAAACAAGATCAAATTATACTAAAATAAAATTTCGCGAACTTTCATCAATGAACTTCGCAAATTGATGTCGTTGAAACATGACGTCGTTTGAATGAATATTCTCATGCTGAGAGTTATTCTACTGCTTAAACGCTTCATTGAATATCTCATTAAATTAAGTGTTTACATTAATTGAGCATTTCTGGATTTCAGAAAGTTAATACGGAGGTAAAATCCTTAGTAACGACATACCAATTGTGAAATTGATTGTAAATAGTAGACGTTTAACATATAGATAGCTATTTGTTCTTGTTTTTCCAACTTATATATCTATACAAACACAATTATTACCAAAGTTTTATTTTTCTTGACCTGATGATCGCATACTATTAAATATACTAGAAGCTTCTAGTAAGTCTCTTACGATCAACTTATAAAATTGTAAAAGTGCATGGAATATTCGATCTTCTATAGTCTCATAAGTTTATATGTCTTGTCATTGTAATGTACCATTGTTCTCTGTTATCGATAAATGTTTTATACATCATGTAAAAAAACTCATCATAGATACCAGGATTAAATTTGTATATACGCCAGACGTGCGTTTCGTTTACAAAAGACTCATCGGTGTAGCTTGAATCCCGAAAAGTTAAAAAGGCTGAATAAGGTACGAATTTGAAGAGCATTGAGGACCAGAACTTCTTAAAGTTTTGCCAAATCCAGCTATGGTAATCTACGCCTTAGGTAGTAAAGGTTAAGTATTTCAAAACTTCAAAATTTTGTAAACAGGTAATTTATAAATATAACCATATCAATGATAATTCATGTCAGCACAAAAAAGTGCTGACTACTGGGCTGGTGGTACTCTCGGGGATATATTTTGTTAAGTTTGCCATTGCATGTCTATGCTTTTGCATTAAACTTCATTTATTCATTCAGATGCCTTTTAATCAAAAGTTATAAATGTAATTCTAAGGCTGAAACCTTTTATTTATTTTGATGTGTAAACTCCGAGGCTGACTCACAAACTTTCCATAAAAAATATTCGAATTTTTATTCAGTGTGTGGGGAAATAAGTTTACAAACTGATAATTCTATAATAAACAAGTGCTCTGAGATTAAATTGATCAATCGCTCTATGTTACGTTCAAGAAAGTGATGAAGTTTGATATAAGAATAATTTTTGAGAACATAATGTATTGTTATTTTCACTATTGTTATATTCATCTGACGGACTTAATAACTCGAATTTACCACATAAAATAAACAACAAGATATGTGTTCTAAACTTTTAAACAAATAAAAAAAAAATATCATTGCTCGTGATAAAATATTTAGCAGAAAGGACTGACCCGAGGTAAAATCGATATAAATTTGAGCCACATGAATTATTTATATTCTAATAGTTCAAAGAAGGCAAATATTTGCTGCCCCCGTAATTGAACTCGATTTGATATTTTTAAATCAGAGACGAAGAAAACTGAAACAGTGACATGCTTACACTGACATATTTAAACGTACCTAAAATATGTTAAATAATTATGAAAACATTTGTTTGTGTCTGACGAAAAATAAGCATTTAATCTTTCGTCTTATATCAAAGAGAAGGTTGTGTATAACTTCCAACAATTATTTACATACATGTACATTGTTATATGACAATATGTAATAATTTACGTTGATAGTGTACTGATATTCAATAATAATAAAGAATGAGAGAAAGTATATCCCCATAAAGTCTCCGAAACTAAATAATTATTTGATATTTGAATTTATTTCTTTTTTTGATAGAGTTCGTGAGGTTAATGTTTTCAAACAACAAATAAACAAGAACTATCTTTAAAAAAAGATATCCGACGTAATTAAATTTGAGTATATGTTTAAAACTATTATTTCGTTAATCTTCAGAAGCACAATGATGCAGGACCTCTTTAATTAAATCCCGCGGAAATCTCACATGCGTAGGTGCGTTCTAAAAGTCATGTACGTTTGTACAACAAAGTTTAAATTAAAACATATATATTTGTCCCGAATAAACAGCTGTCATGGATGCAAAGAGCTATTGGAGAAACAATTATTTTAATAAAAATATAAATCTGTGTAAGATCTAGTTCAAATATTTATAGTTTTTCACTTGCTTTCCATCACGATATAATTAACGAGACGTTTTTTCAAACACAACCAAATCACCCGACATGACAGCATTTTGTCCAATCACATGAGGTATTTTTTCGAGCATGCGTATTCTGTTGCCATAGTTAAGCGTCCTTAAGTTCAAAGGGCACAAACTGAAACTATACCGACTACGTCGAAAAAATAAGTTGAAATTAGATCAATGCATCGGGATATATGAACTTTATCATTTATGATATGTTAAATTTCGCATTTTTCAAACAAAAAAACATTGTGTTGTAAAGATAGTCATTACTCATGCAATATTGTTTTTAAGTATTTTTTCGATTTCTTTGCCCATTCAGATATTTACTAGTAGTAGTTAGTACTTAGTATTTTGTCGCTATAAGCCAATAATTGTGTTTTACAATAATAAGCCGAAGAATGAAAAACATACTTTTAGCAATATATGCCACTCAAACCAATGCTGGGAAACATATTTGTTTGCAGGGAAATGTATTGTATTGTTTCAAGTTGAAACCTTCTCTGAACTTTTATATGAAAAACAACAATATGATTCTTTCTTCTGTGTTTTTGTGTTTGTCAAGTTTGTAAAATGAATTCATAAAAATATCTCTTCTATTAAAAACTATGCAAGTAGAACAAAGAATGGATTTTCCGTTGCGAACGTCGGAAATTCTTGTAAAGAATGAAGAGAGTATTACGAAACGCAAAAAGCTTATAATATGATGCATAAAATGTGAAGGGGTATATATATTATATAATGTGTATTCAATAAAATAATTGTTTTAAACGAAATAACTTCCTTTAATGGGAAGTATAAAAATAGTTATAGATAGCAAAATTGGTAACCTAAATGTTTTATATATCTATAGCTAGATTATGAATATGTTTTCTATGCTTTTGAAAAGTAAGTCTCTTCTTCTCTAACCGGATCATTCTATATCAAACTTATAAGTAATTCCTTTGCAAAATACAGACAATAACGAAAACAGTTAAAAGAGAACCACAGACGATAACAAACACAAAAACCTTGGGAGATCTTATTTGTCCGGAAATGGAAATGATACATTATTTGACTCTGTCCTGTCGATCATTGGCAGTGATCAATTATAATTTGATAAAATGTTATGTATCACTATATTGTCATTTTCACTAAAATGTATTACTAGTGATCAAATTTCTTCCGGTTCTTTCAAATTGTATTTTTTTAATTTGTAACTGTAAAAGTTGGATAGTTTTCGTACTAACTAACAATCATATCACATTTCTTTATTTTTATACTCATTGTCTTAATATAGATTTGATCATTATTTCCAGTATGCTACGATACTTCTCTTCTTCGGAAAAAAGAAATGTTTAAATTCAAAGCACCTAAATGTTGAGCATTTGCAAAACTTATATTTGAAATAGAATAGCAATGGTTCTTTTATTAAACCATGTAGTTCATTGTATGATATATTTATAAGTCCTGGCATTCTTTTTCATTCACGTCAATTGTGTTGATATAGGGTCTTATAATTCATATTTGTGAATAGAAAGTATAGGGCAATCGACCAACACGTTAATTAAATCTACCCAGGGAGGTATTAAGGTTTCACTTTGTAAATAAAGCTGCTTCACAAACTACGCCTATCTTTTTAAGGATATTTAATTTTTATAGATATTTTTTTTTGTATACCTTTTGTTCCCCGAAATGATCTGCATGTGTCATCTCATAGAGACACAACTTGGCATTTTACCAATATATACTGTTGAAAAGTAGACTAATTTAAATTTAAATTTAATCAGGAAGACTCAATTTGTATCAAAAATATATTTCAATATAGTAAATTTCCAAAAATTCAAAATAATAAACAAGTCAATCAGCTATGTAAATCGGTCTACTCAATTCAATTGACATGTCTGAATTATCATCCTTTGAGACATTACGTGTGTTTATTAGAAGTCAGGTAAGTGGGATGTTAAGCTAGTTATAAATATGACGAAAATAAAGAGTGGTGTGGCTGCAAATGTTACGGCAACACTTCCCCAGTGACCAAATAACTGAGAATTTAACAACTATAGGTCACAATACTGCCTTTAAAAATTAGCAAAACCTATACAAAATAGCTAGATATAGAAAAAGATAAATGACAAATGTTTAACAATTCAAACGAGAAAACTAATAACCTCCATTATGAAACAATAAGCAAAACTAAAATATGATATATAGCAAAAAACAACAGCTGATTTACAGACTTGGAACCGGCACATACAGAATATTGTAACACGCTCTCTGCTTCAGAAGGGTCTGTTCTAAGCCAAGAATATGGCACTCGTTACCGATTCGTTCAGTTGGTTTTATTAGTCTTTTAGTTCCATTTTTTTCAGGTTATCTTGACTACTTTCTTTCTTTTTTAATTAACATTAAACATGTTGAAATTCGGTATTTTTTCATTGTAGTGTTTAATATTTGTTAATATTACAAGTTAATGTTCATTGTTTCTTTTTTATTATCATTAAAAAAAATTAACCATAGTAATATATAGCAACAGGGAAAACATGCTGGTGAAAAAGAAAATACCAAAAATACCGAGCATCGAGGAAATCTCAAAACGGAAAGTCCCCAATTAAATGGCAAAATCAAAAGCTCAAAAACTTCAAACGAATGCATAACAACTGTCATATTTCTGAAGTTATACATGTATTTTCCATGTAGAAAATGCTGTGGTGAATTGCAAGCTTTGTTCGATAATTTTGCGGGTTATCTTAAATAAAGACAATAGTAGCATACCGATGTTCGCTAGTCATAAATTATTCCAAACAGGAACAAATCCGGCCACAAACCAAAACAGAAGGAAACACATCAACTGTTCGAAGCTAATAACGAAACAACAGAAACACTCATAAATTACTTAAATTTTTACTAAATTCTTTCATGGATACAAGTATTTGGCTGTACCTGTAAAAAAAAACTTATTTAAAATGGTATTTTACATCCTAATTTTGATGGTAATTTTGTACTTTAATCGCAGAAATCAATATGTGGTCCGTGTTAACTCATCAAACCTTTAAACAAACTTATAAGTAAGGGTTATCGTACCGATATTGTAATTAGATCTCTGAATATAGTTTACATTGGCACTAATATCAATTTTATCATTAGCAAATTAAAACATAACTAAATTGTACCTTCTTTTGAGGCGGGATGGAAAGAGACACACACACGTTAAATTTTATCTCTTAAGAGTAAGCTCCTACTACCTGTCGACACATTTATTTTTGGCATTGCACAAGTCATGCCTTTTCTGACTGTTCGTGACGTTAACATACTAAATCCCTGGAATGTGTTTTAGTTGATTTTAGTCTCTGATGCATGATTTTTTTATAAATTGTTTTTGGCTTTTAACTAGCTGTCAGTAACTGCGAGTACTCTCAAATCGTACTTTCTTGTTAATTTGACCTGCTATTTGTAATGCGTTTTTTTGTTATTTTATATTAATATAGATCTTGTCTATATACCAGCTTTGATTATTTGGAATATCTACTAATTTTCACTTCTTTGTCTAATTTTCACTTCTTTGTACTACATTTGTATGAACATCAAGATTATTCTCCTTAAATCGGTACAGGGAAGTTTTATCAAGCTCTAATTGTAAAGTTTTAATGTTGATATTCACCCCATATGTATCTAGTATTAAATTAGGTATTTATATGGAAGCACTTTCTTTGTATTACTAATTATATACAAAGAAGTAGTACACCCAAAACGACAAAAGTGATTTTTCATTCACCTGTATATATTATGAAAATCGTTTTTTTTTTTTTCAAAAGTGAGGTGTTAAATATTTCGCGGTGGTGTCTTGCCATGGCTTTGATTGGACTTGTGTGTTTGCGTTTTGGCCTTGAATGTTTGTCCTTAATATTTTTATTAACTATGTATTTGCATTCAGATATCGCAGATCATATTTTTTCGTTCATAGTGAGTTTGCATCGATCTTTGCATCGGAACTAAACACATTTATTCAAAAAACAGTTGTTGGCATGACACGGGTTATGTTCTTCTCATATATGGTATGATGGTATGATGCTAAACACCTACCGGGAAGGATTATGCCTGATATTCATATGATGAAATCATAATCTTTCAATCAGTTTAATTGAAGTCTGGAGCTGGCATGTCAGTTAACTGCTATTAGTCTGTTGTTGTTTATGTATAATTGTCATTTTGTTTATTTTCTTTGGTTACATCTTCTGACATCAGACTCGGACTTCTCTTAAATTGAATTTTAAATGTACGTATTTTTATGCATTTACTTTTCTACATTGACTAGAGGCATAGGGGGAGGGTTGAGATCTCATAAACATGTTTAACCCCGCCGCATTTTTGCGCCTGTCCGAAGTCATGAGCCTCTGGTCTTTGTTAGTCTTGTATTATTTTAATTTTAGTTTCTTGTGTACACTTTGGAAATTAGTATGGCGTTCATTATCACTGAACTAGTATATATTTGTTTAGGGGGCAGCTGAAGGACACCTCCGGGTGCGGGAATTTCTCGTTACATTGAAGACATGTTGGTGACCTTCCGCTGTTGTTTTTTCTATGGTCGGGTTGTTGTCTCTTTGATAAATTCCCCATTTCCATTCTCAATTTTAGTATTTACGTTTTTTGATTGAGTTAAAGGGAAACTTCGCAAAAACAACCAAAATTGATATTATGTCCATTCTGTATAAAAATGCTCAAATTCATAAATATCAAAGTTTTATTCTGCAAGATAAGAGATCACCATCGATTTTAAAATTTAGAAAATCAATTCTCTGCATGCCGCCATTTGCACATTTCTTCCAATTAGAACCACGATATGTCTATAAACCACATAGGACCAAAACTATAGTAATCTGATGTAGTCGTAATTGCGTGTCGATATATTGTCAATGATATCGCACGGTTGTTTTATTTGACTAACTAACTTGATACGGAAAATGATATTATTTCTTAAATAACAATGGTTTGTCGTTTTAAAACTGTTTTATAGGAATAAGGTAAAAAGTCAAAGTTCGAAGTCATAAATCATCATAAATAAGTGTTCCGTGAAAATTGTTTTCGAAAATCTATTTTTTTTCATAATTCTTTTATGTAATAAACTTATTTAAATAAATTCCGACCTTCCCATATCTGATCATCAGCATGGCTAAATATATTAATCCCAAAGGTTTTGTGAGGTGACATATCCAGGTATTCAAGCGATTTCCTGTCGGGCTTGCCAGTTCATGCATCATTTCACTTCGGGGGGTATTGATCTGTGTACACGGCCGATAACTTGTAACTTTTCATTTTGAACTAAAAGTGTATAATATACATCTCTGTCTTGCGTGTCCGATAATGATATACTTATCATTACTAAACTCATACGCTTGTTTTTGAATTACATTTCTAGTGTACCGAATATGATTTATAAAAATCAAAATAATTCCAAAAAAAAAGATTTGACCAATTAAAAATCTATTCACACATTTTTTTCCGAGGGTAAGTTTGGGAAAATGTAAGTATATACTTGTTGTCAATATACTTGTTGACGAAGGACAGTTTGAAACATACAAGAAATATTGATTCAACAAAAATGTACGCACTTGTCGATCATTCGTTCCTACGCCTGGGTAGAGATTACGGAACTATAGATAATCGCAATTTAAAATACAAACATGTATGAACATAATAAAGAAACATACACATAAAAAAGAAGATGTGGTATGATTGCCAATGAGACAAATGTCCACAAGAGACATTAACAACTATAGGTCACCGTACGGCCTTTAACAATGAGCAAAGTCCATACCGCAGAGTCAGCTATTAAAGGCCCCGAAGGACAATTTAAAACAATCCAAACGAGAAAAGTAACGGCCTTATTTATATAAAAAAAAATGAACAAAAAACAAATATGCAACACATAAACAAACGACAACCACTGAATTACAGGCTCTTGACTTGGGACAAGCACACACATAAATAATGTGGCGGGGTTTAACATGTTAGCGGGATCCTAACCCTCCCCTAACCTGGGACAGTGGTATAACAGTACAACATAAGAACAAACTATGAAAATCAGTCAAAAAGGCTTAACTCATCAGATAGACAAAAATACAAGTGGACGTGGCCGGGTTTGTTTAAATTGGGGAAAACGTTTTGTAAATAGACTATGTCCCGTATGCCAACAGTATGTAATCATCGGATGTCGATGGACTATTTATTATACACCAAAAAAAGAAGAAGAATAGAACCAATTTGATTTAAATACAGGTCGATATCTAACTTGCTTTGGTCAGAGACATATATTTGTTGGACTCTGAACCGCGATGGTACTCCGAATCGCGATGGTTACACTGAGGTGCGATGGTTTGACGCTGAAGTACGTTTTTGATTACGATGAAGCGCGATGCTGGCTTTGTGACTCTATCTTGTTGATAGCTACGCCGAAGTACGAAGGTGATAACGCTGAAGTACGATGGTATACACAAACTAAATTTTCAAAGCTTTTCAGTCATGACATTAAGTTGGTTCTGTCTTTTATTCAAAACATTGTTGGTCAAATAGCTGAAGTATTATACGCGTTGAGATGAAAACTATTTTAATAAGGACATTCCCGATTATGTGTATTTTTTTTTCACACCTGAAAAGAATATTTGTTTGTAATTTTTCGATTCCATTTTAAGAAGATCCTTGAATTTCCTGTCAAATAGCTGAAGTATTTATGCGTTGTGGGATTTGAAATATTTTAATGAGAACATAAATTCCTGTTTATATATTTGCAATTTGAAATGATCCGTTTCAAATATTCAAGGTTACCGATTCTAATTGAAAATTTTATAATGTTTTATTCATACACTCGTGTTAAGAAGGCTTTTATTATTTATAAATTTATTTGATTAGATTTATTCAGTATTTCATCGTTATAAAATTAATCAGCGTTTATACAGACAAGCCCAAATCATCCAAATAATATAATCTATATGTAATAATCCCTGCCTACCTCACCGAGATTAAATGCCAAGCGGTATACATATTTCAGGTACTAACTAAGTCATTAAATGAATAATAGATTATTATAGAAGGTCGACGTACTTTAACCTATAATGGTTTACTTTTTAAATTGTTATTTGGATGAGAGTTGTCTCATTGGCACTCACACCACATCTTCCTATATCTATATACAATAATTAATCATAAATACGCATAGATTTAAAAACCAAAGTCTCTTTATTCGTACATATTCTGATAGTATTCCGCTTTGATAGAATTATCTTCTGATAGTTTTCGATATTAATAAATACATAACTTTCAAAAGTCAAAATTTAGGTGTTCTCGTACATTTGTCTGCCTAAAAGGACGACCAAAATGCTATGATTAAGCTATTTCTAAATTCCACTCTTTTATGAGACATAAATAAAGGACAAGAGATGCATATCATTTCATTCTGACACATAAATTTAGTTTCCCGACTTTAACTAAATTGTTTATTTCTAAGTAAATCTACTTAATATTTGAATTCAAATAAATAATAACACCAAATATAATGAAATAATTCCACGGCGATCTATTTTTATTTGTCACCAACTTAAATATGTATTTTAAATGCAACCTCTATTGGCCTGGTTAAATACCGAAGTGCAAATAACAATTCACCATTAAACAAGCCTTCCACGAGTATTTCCACAGAACCGTGAATACACACATTGTATAATCCTAGTCGTAGCGGAGATAGTTACAACAAATGTAAAGGCCAATAAGAGTACATGAAAATATTGTCTTTACAGACAAATGTACTTTGATTTGTTCACCTTATCAGTCCAAAAAAGTATTAATTAAAAAAAATACATATTTTTTTTTCTGTTGCGTACAACAATAAAGCGAATACATATATTCGTTTAACGTGGAAAATTTATCTCATAGATGTGTACAACTGCACGTCTGTGCGTATTATTGTTTATTAATTGGTGGTTATTAGATATATTATTATTCATCAGCGCGCTTACAATTACGTTAAAATATAATTAAAAACCAAGACTTTTAATGATGTTTTTTAAATCCCGGCATGCAAAAACCAGGAAAAAACGTCACGACCTACAGAAAGTAGTTAAATTTTTTTCATGAAATATTTAATTTCTTCTTTATTATGGGTATAACTACACATATACAAGTACAAAATCGGGAATTTTCCATTTAAGACTTCCAGTTGAAATTTTATCGTGTGTTTTTCTATGTTGTGATGTTATTCTTTTGTTTCAGAAAAAGGGAGAAGGTTTGGTACCATTAAAACGTTTAATCCCGCTGCAAATGTTTGCACCTGTCCTAAGTCAGGAATCTGATGTACAGTAGTTGTCGTTTGTTTATGTAATTTATACATGTTTCTCGTTTCTCGTTTTTTTATATAGATTAGACCGTTGGTTTTCCCGTTTGAATGGTTTAACATTAGTAATGTTGGGGCACTTTATAGCTTGTTATTTGGTGTGAGCCAAGGCTCCGTGTTGAAGACCGTACATTGACCTATAATGGTTTACTTTATAAATTATTATTTGGATGGAGAGTTGTCTCATTGGCACTGACACCACATCTTCCTATATCAATATACGGTTATAATATGATAACCGATAAGTAAACAGTAAAATTCAGAATAAACCAAACTGGAAATTTAAAACGGAAAGTCCTTTATCAAATGACAAAATCAAAAGCTATAACACATTTTAGCTATTATAGAGATACTTTTTATACCAATAATTGTAAAACCTTTTGTTAATGATTGTGAGAATTGCACGTCTGCCGTAAAAATTAACACGCCGGATTTATCTGATGCTTTTTAATATCTATAACTTAAAAATTATTAAATGCAAGAATCCTTAATTGCACTTCACTTCTCTTTTATTGAATTGATAACTACCATACACTAAGTTTTTGTTTTAATTTTGCATAATTCGTTTTGAGGATAAACAAAAGTTTCGAGGGATTACCGATTGGGACAGATTTACCAACAAACTGACCTGTAGAAAAAACCTTTAAATCTAATAGATCCCAGCAAAATCATTCGTTCTTTCAATGCAAACTTTAGTGAATCACATGGCTTCCATGTATTTGCATTGCACACATGAATATATATATATATATATATAGATCGCAGTAGTTATAACTTAGTTTTTGATATACGCAATGAAGTAGTTTCCGAAACATGATCTGTCAAATTACAAACAAAGAAAAAGTATACTTATTATTAATAATAATAATAATAATAATAAATTCTTTATTTAACGAAGGTAACTCATTTAACATACAATTGTTAATCTCACATAAGGCCTTCACGTTCCAATCCAATTTTGCTTTACACTTACAGTTAATAAAAACTAGTTAATGGAATATTCGACTAATAAATAATGTCTACTACTAAAGAAGTCATAAACAGTCAGAGATAAGCCTGATTTTGTGCAATGTCAAAAAAGTATAATGATGGAATGAAGTGCCGTGAATGTTCATACTGTATAACAATAATTCTTTTATGTTTAAATTTATAGAAAACAAAATCAATTCATGTAAAAATAAACAAATATTCAAAGATATAATTACATAGTTAAATTGGTATCCGTTAAGAATAAGTGTATTTACGATTGGGTTAGCTTACACCGATCTATATTTACATCTGTTAGAACTTCAACCAAATTTTGTAGCAGCCCATATTTTCACAGGATGACAATTAACTAATTATTTCTTAGCTTTGTTTACTTCATGGATATTCCAACAAAGTGTGTTGCCTACGCACAGTTTTCATCTGGAAATTAATTTTTGTTGACTTCTTTTTTAGTGGTTACTATAATAGATTATGATGACAAGTGTATTTATTATTTTGTTGATTATATATAATTTATAATTTATTTATATATATATGTTCCTACTTTGTGATATCAAATCATTTAATTTAAACTAATTAATTTCATAGATCGAAAATATAAGAAATTTGATTTCTTATATAGACGACAAAAGTTGAAAAAGGACGATACACAATTAGTGTAAAACACTATATAAAGGCAACAGTATTTTACCGCTGTTCAAAAGTCATACTTAAAAAAGTAATCCAGGTTACGAACTAAAACCGAGGGGAAAACTACTAGAATTCCCTGACCAGTGCTCGATAACCTGCTTCAGAAATGTTTTTTTTAATAAAATAAAACACTTTGGAATTAAAATATTTATTGTATTTATACCTTAATACGGGCTTAAATGGAAGTCCCTTATCAAATGGCAAATACAAAGCTCTAACACATCAAACGAATGATTTAAATTCTGGTTCTGAGGAATAGATGAGTATAAAACCCTAAGTTAAGACTGTTAATGGAAAGATCATCATCTATATATCTGAATGTGAAAATAAATACCCTGGCTTCTTTAAACTTCTTGTGTTGACTTAAGGCATCTCTTAACGTATGCTCATATGGAATTAGTTTGGCAATATACACACCTTAGAAAGAGCCGAAATAAGCATCACAAATTAGTAAAACTAACATAAAGGAAAGAATAATCGCCTTTTTGCGTTAACATTCGTGTTAATTTGTCGTTTTAAAACTAAACAAAATCTATTTTAGATAAGGACAATTATCGCTATTTTACGAAATTTTAATTTAATCTTTCTCATTGATAATTTCCTTTCTTAGCGGAGTCGAGTGATATGAAAAAAGATCGCTAGAATCTGAGGGAGCACGTGACGTTGTCAATGAAATTGACATAATATGAACAATGTCGTCAGAGATAAAATAAGATAAACACATTATCATTGGTCATCTTAATTCGATTGGTTTTCCCTTTTTTGCCTTACCGACTTAAGCAAGAAAATCAATTTCGTTCAGATGATCAACAATAATCTATAAATATTGCTGAAGTATATTGTGCTATTAAAACGATCTCAACAAGATATCAGGCTATCAATTTTGTACATCAGATACTTTTTTTTTGTCTAGAGTCTTCTCAGTGGCGTTCAGATACAAAGAGGATCGGGAGATCCCAGAGGGACTTTCAAATTCATAGATCGAAAATAAACTGACACTACCATTGCTAAAAAAAGAAAAATGCAAGCAAACAAATGATAGTATACAACATAGAAAACTGAAAACTAAGCATGCTATTCAGATGACAATTGTAAATTTTGTCTGGCTTTCAAAAAACAAAATTAGAAATACAATAATTGACTTATACAAAAAATGATCAATATCCATCATCACAGTTTATATGTATAAAGAAAATCGATTTGAGAGTCACTGATGAGTATTATGTAGACGAAACACGCGTCTGGCGTACTAAATTATAAACCTGGTTACTTAGATATATACTATATACTATGAAGGTGATAAGTGATGTACTTTACCCAGGTGACGAGTGAGATATAATATGCAGGGGAAGAATGACATATTATATAAAAATGACGAGTAAAATATAATATATAGGTGACAAAAGATTACATATATAGGTGAAGAGTGACACATAATATTTAGGTGACGTGTGACCTTAGTATATAAGTGACTATTGACCTCTTATTTATATATGACGAGTTATACTTTATATATACGGGGAAAAGTTATGATATATGAAATATATGTGAGGAGTGACATAGACTATAAAGGTGACGAATGACATATTATATATAGATGACTCGTGACATATACTATATAAATGACATATGCCATATATAAAACATAAAAATGTATGTGTTCTAGCACCCATTCAATATCAACAAAGATCTTCAAGAAATTTCATCCTTCAGAAAATTTGTTGACGTTTATCAGAATTAACATTAATTCCGAGAAATTTGTTAAAAATTAGAGGAAACTAAGTCTTTTAATTGTTTAAAGAACACTTGAAGGTACAGTTTGCAAAAATATTATTTAAGAAGCTCATTTGTGTACTTTAATTTGTTCTTCTTTTTTTTAATGGCTTTGCTTCTTCTGTTCAGATCTGACGGGATTTGAAAAAGACCATATCGAAATACTTAGGCTACAAATATGCATATTCACAGGACGCAACCGTTTATTGAAGGAATATTCTTTGTTTTGTGTTTGTTGCTTTTTATGTACATATGGAATGATAATATTTGTCCTGACTGAATTGTCATGCTGCAAACATGCGAAACTGAATTGTTATAAGATACTTATTGCCTCCAATATTTACACATCTTTCAATGTATATCGAAGATTGACGTTATACTAGAGACAATGTTTATTGATGGTACATCTTGTAGAGTTTCTAAATCATTCTTTCTTTGGTCAGACTCAGAGCAACGATGTGTTTATCTTGTAATGTCTTCTTAGTTTTATTTATTCATAATGTTAGCATACCCGGGTAAATCTTTAAATGGATTATAAAAAATGGTAATCAAATAGTTATTAGTAAAGCATAAGTTCTTTCGATGTTTGAAACTTTATAAAATAAATAAAATAAAGACGTGGAAACAATATTAAACAAATAATAAGGTGTGAACATTTATAAAGGTACTAAAGTATAACAATTTATTGTTTTTTTATCTTCATTTAGAGCAGTCAAAATTTCAGATAGTTTATCAATATTTGTTTTTAAAATTAAAAAAGTAAATAGGGCGAAAGTTTTAAAAAAAAATCAATATTCGTCGGTACAATTTAAGTACATATCGTAAAAATTTTGTCTAACTTATAAAAACTCTCCATTTAAGAAATTTATTTGAAAATAGTTATATAAGAACTTTTAGGTATAGTAAAGTCAATGAAACAAAAATGGGTTTGTAATAACATGAAAAATACGACGGGTGCCACATAAGGAGTAGGATCTGCTTACCCTTCCGGAGCACCTGAGAACAACCCCAGTTAATGGTGGGGTTCGTGTAACTTTATCTTTTTCTTCTGTGTAGTGTCTTGTGTACTATTATTTGTCTGTTTGTCTTTGTTTATTTCAGCATTGGTGTTGTCAGTTTATTTTTGATCTATGTGTTTGACTGTCCCTCTGGTATCTTTCGCCCCTCTTTTATTCATACGAATGGTTTAATCATAGACTGGGCGTTATATTTAACGTTTACATGGTATGACATGTTTTATATCGGAAAATTTTATACATTATGGGTTTGATTAAAAGTGTAATGGCCAAACATTGACTCATAGCTTCTTTAATCTGCGTCATTTGTATACTTAGTGAAACTATCCAAAAATGCCTTAAGCCCACGTTTTCCTGATAATATTTTTATATAAATAAGGTCCACTTTTTCCTGCTATTTTTTTTTTATATAAATAAGGTCGTTAGTTTTCTTGTTTGAATTGTTTTACATTGTCATATCGGGGCCTTTAATAGCTGACTATGCGGTAAGGACTTTGCTCATTGTTGAAGGCCATACGATAACCTATAGTTGTGTATGTCTGTGTCGTTTTAAACTGTTGTGGACAGTTGTCAAATTGGAAATCATACTGCATCTTCTTTTTTTTATAAGGAGGGATGAAAGTTACCAAAGAGACAGTCAAACTCATAGAAGGAAAATAAACTGACAACGCCATGGCTAAAAGAGAAAAAGACAAACAGACAAATACTAGTCCAAAAATCCCAACATATAAAACTAAAGTCTAAGCGACACCAACCCCACCAAAAACTGGGGATGATTTCAGGTGCTCTCTAGAAGGGTACAGAGATCGTCTTCCACATTGGCACCCGTTGTGATGTTATGTATTCAATGGGATAGATTCGATCAACATAGGTCCCAAATTTTGAGTTATTTTAGTGAAATAGCATCTATATAGTGGAAAGTAAAGTTTAAGGGTATTGCTTACTTTTTATCTTTCTGCATAAGAAGTTCCTGTATGAAGTCAGCCTCATAATAATAAAGACGAAACAAGTCCGCAAGAAAAGAGGCATAACTGGTCCCCATTTGAGTTCAGACAGTTTGTTGTAAAACATGTCCTCCAAATGTAACAAAAATGTTGTCAATCAAGAATTCAAGCATCTTAATAATGTCGGTTTCAGAGAATCTTTTGAATCAGAGTGATTCTTTACAAGGTACGATGAATCACTCCCTAAGACTAGTGTAACTACGTTTGCGTTTCGTTCTTATGACACAAAGCCATACTAAGTCTTTCAATTTGTCTTTAAGGTTGGAATGAGAAATACTTGTGTAAAGTGTAGAAAAGTCAAACGTTTTAATACTATTGCAAGATGAAAGAGTCTTAAATTATATGTACTCATAAAGATCTTTGGAATTTTGTAGTATTCACATCTGATTCACACAACCCCCAGAATCGGCAATTGCACAATATCTTTGAAACCCGACTTTGATTGCTGGTAAAAGACATGCTAATCATTTAGAAAGACGTTTCGGGAAGCAATTTGAAGAACCAGCTATATACCATTGGGACACTTATGTATTTTAGGTATCCAATACAGTGATGAAAGACATATTTCTTAATCTTTGGTTGAAATTCTAAAGGAACATAGAACAGACCTATGTTTACCTAGGATTTCCTCTCTAGTGCGTGTCGTGAGGGTACATGTTGAGTTTCCAATTGTATTGTCAATACCTAATTCATTTATCAAGCAGTTTGTGTAATAAGATGTACACAAAAAACAATTTTGTTTGTGGCTTTATCTACAAGGACAACAACATATTTGTCATTGACGGAGGACAAGTGTTTTACAACAATTGAGTGTTTAAGATCGACGTAGTATTGGTATTGAAAGACCCATTTAATTTTTTTTTAATTCTGCTTCGTATCAACGACCTCACAGTTTTTATCCATTCGGTAAGAATATCTTAGTTGAGTTTAACAGACTAAAAAAAAAAATTATAATGAAACATAACAAAAGCAAGTAAGATGAATCGACTAAAAGGAGAAAAGGAAGATCAAAACTAATAATAAGCGGAAAGAATATTTGACAATAGCATGACCAAAAAAAGACGACAAGAATAAGTACAGTCTACAATGAAAATAAGACTTAAATAACTTTTATAAAACAATCATACATTTATATAGTTTTAATGAAGATATCAGAATTTTAGTTCATTATATCAGGCGCTAGTTTGTCTTTGAAGATTTTGAGGCGATCGAAGCAGTTGAAAGACCAAATTTATACTGAGGTACATAACGACGTAAAACCAAAGATTTTGAAAATTGTGCTTAATATAAATCACACGTTCAAAAAATGAGCGTTAAACCAACCCAAGGATTTTCTTTTTAATAGGCCGGTATAGCCCTGTTCTCCACCTCAGTGTAATTAAGATTTGGTGTGTTTGCTGATGTTATTATACATCATTTACTGAAGTTTCTATTAGTTTTCAGATTGAATATATAATATTTCATTAGCAGGATATATACCGAAAATGACCACACCCACGATACTTCATGACTAATGTTCTGGGAATTCTACCAGGAACAAAACGTATACTAGGAGCAGCATTGACTGAGCGATAATTAAACTCAACATAAAATAAAAGGACTTATAATTTTTTTACCAACTATAGCGCTTCATTTCAAATTAAGTTCATTCACTGTAGTTGAATGAAAACAGTTGCAAGACAACATCAATGAAAAAAGTTTAAGTGTTATAAAAACGTTAAATACCTTAAAGTTTTCCAGATAAATCAGATATAAATAATCTCTATAGTATGTTTTTTTTTTATGCCGTACACTTTGAGAAATGCGAACAGTTATTATGTAAAAGGTACAATGTTTAAGAGCCCGTGTTATATAAATCATATAACTTGTGTGTGTGACAGTTTGTAACAGTTAAATAAATGCTTTCATTGATTCTCAATGCTCTTTAACTGCGTACATTGTGTGACCTTTTTATGTATAACTATTCGAGAGTCATAACCAAACCGCGCATATGGCTAACATAATTTAAGTTCAGGTATTTCATATGAATACGAACAGCGTTTTAAGCAATATGACAATCGTTCTGTGATATTTCATTTATTTCGACATCTTCATTTATAACCGCGCTGAAGTACGTTCATAATTCATTTTTTTTTGTCATTAAAGTGAGAGGGTAAGCGCCATAGAATTAGGTTTAATCCAACATTTTCTACATTTGAAAATGCCTGTGCCAAGTCAGGAATATGACAGTTCTTATCCATTGGTTTTTGATGCGTTTTGTTATTTGATTTTTCCATGAGATTATGGAGTTTCCAAATTGATTTTCCACTAAGTTCAGTATTTTCGTCAAAATCTAATAATGAATAATGAAATAGGTCATTATTCACTATTTAACAATAAGTGATGAATAATGAATAATGAAATAAATTATGTTTCAGTATTTAAGTTGAAAGGTGAATGATGAAATAAATAAAATATTTGTTGACTGTGACAAGTACCTTATCCCGTATTTCTGAATTCGTCATTTTAGTGTTACATGTATCTAACAAATTTTCAAACCAATATAAGAAAAAAATCAAAACACTCTATGGCACTTTTATCTTTACAAATAAATTAATTTTGGAAGGATAAACAAGTGGGTTCATTAACTATTTTTATCAGAAATTCCTTGGTTTAATGTTTGAGTACAAAAACATATATAAAAATGGAAATATTATGTGGTGTTCTTTTTTTTATTTTACCTGGACTGGTTCGCTGGTAATAGGTATTACTTGTCGTTTGGGACGTTATGACATTCAGAGGGGTACGGAGGACCTAAACGCCAAAATATGTGTGAAAATTAAGAAATTTTCAATTTTGAATAATGAAATGGATATTTTAAATAATGAAATGGATTGTTTGAATAATTGAATAGCCTGCTGCGACCCCTCAGTCCTTTTATACAGATATATCTTATACCTCATTCAAAAAGCTGATCAATAAAGAAACAAGAGACATAAAAATAATAAGTTCCGCAATGCCAATTATAGAGGTTACCCAGTACCTAAATGCCAAAGTCGAGTGAAAATTAAGTAATAGCAATCGAAATAAGCTATTTTTTATGTTCACTCGTATTTCGATATTAAGTTCCTACGTGACTTCCCTAATAGACGTCGCGGAACAAATTGACTATTTACTTTTTGTTCAAATATTGATAAGCTTTCGAATGAGATATAAGGTATCTCTTCTTTTAGGGGCTGAAAGGTCCATACCATTATTCAAATTTAATACTTTAATTTCGCGCGTATTTTGTCATTTAGGTCATCTTTAACCTGTCTAATAGTTATTGCGGCACATATTAGTTAAAACCATTATGGTCCTCCATCAATAAACTTTCAAATGGTGTATACATTTTCTGTAATAAGAGGCTGGTGGGTCGCAAATCCCATTTCAATTTTTCAAAAAAAGCTTTTTCTTTATGTGCACGCGTATTTTGACATTTACGTCCCCTGTTACTTCTCTAATAGATGTTGCGGAATAAATTAACTATATAACGTTTCTTCCTATACTGATAAGCTCTTGAATGAGGTATAAGGTATATCTGTAATTACTAAATTAGGGTATAAAGCAGTCCATTCCATTATTCAAAATAAGCTATTTCTTTGTATGCACGCCTATCTCTTCATTAAGTTCCTCCGTTAGATATAACACAGAGAGATGTGTTAACTTTATGCAGCCAATAGTAATGCAATTATTTTTTCATGCGTTTTACAGTTGATTAAGATTATATTAATCTTATTATACGAATTTATCACCTTCCTCGTATAGTTTATAACTCCAATCTCCAGGGATATGGTGGACTTTTTTTTTAATTTAAAAGGAGTACATTACTGGAAAAATTTCAAAAATGCGTTCATATATTTAGAAATTCATGAATAAAGTTATCAAATATTTGATACGTGACTTAAATTTTTAGATTACATTTAACACGCATTTAGATTATTTCATTTTCAAATTTGTTCCTTCATTAAGACCTGTAGTAATTAAACTTGACCGACACTATGACGTTCGGTACATCTATTGTGCTAACTATAATAAAATAAGCAGTATTTATAATTATTTTTTTGAGATTGTCTTATCTTATTTGAATTTTGATATTTAAATTTTTTTCTATATCTTATCACATTCTCGTGGATTGTTTCAATTTATAAGTAGTTGAAAAATCTGTCGTATAAAGATTTGCCGTAAAAAATAATTCATCCTTTTTATTCATGTATGCAGTTTAGTGATTATCAAAGTTTATTCCATATTTGAATTTTTGACTTTTTTTTTCTTTGTGATTTGGATTTGGAAGAAAAAGAAATATGCACTGTGTTGAACGACACCGGCTTTTTGCTGTAACTTTGTGGTAAAATGTTTGATATACAATTGAATTTGATAAATATTTGACATCATTTACATTGTTTTCTCTTCGAAAATGTAGAGAAAAAAACAATAACCTATTTTGTTTAGGTAAAATGTGGTTTAATTTACTTTTGAAAAACTGATATTCACTTTTCAGAAGTCAATTAAACCGATTATGAACTCATTAAAAAACAGTAATCATAAGTCGTCTATTTCATCCTCGTTATTAATGTCCAAATTATTATGTTACAAACTCACCTGTCAGAAGAGATAGTATTAAAATGATTTTCCTCATTTTAAATCTTCAATTTAATTCCATGTGTAGCTTTACTGAAACTCACATATTTCTTCTCTTACTAGATGTATCAGGGATAGTTATTCGTATGCAGTGAATATTGAAGTACACTTCCCATTTAATTTCATAAATGAATATTGAATTTTTAGGTGATCCAATAGCTCTCTCGTGTAATTGATTATTAAACTATTAAAGTATTGAAAGAAAAATTACCAATAAGGAAGCATACTGTTTTAAATATAATTCAAATTTTCGTTCTTTTGAAATTTCGTAAAAACATAATTATACTGGGTTGTAAGCTTTTTTTCATATTTGCACATTTTTACATTTTTACATTTCATATTTCCTTACATCAAAAACTTCGATATAATGATTTCCTAAAGCTTATTTTTTCAGTAATTCAGAACTTTTCAGTGTATACTTTGACTGAACTTAATACAGTAGAACTTAAACATTTCAATGGTTACAACTTTTTGATTTGTTGTTATCAACGCTGAGTTGTGTCACTAGTGGGTTTTGTGTAGACGAATAAAATACATTTTTGTATATTGTGAAGTGAAAACAAGTATAAGTGATTCCTAATTATTAGGACGTATGAATAACAATATAAGTCGTTGATAGTTACAAGCACTTGGTCGTGACTCCTGCTGTTATCGGAAGTTATCATTAGCCCATTAGTAATCACACGTGACATACAATAACGTTGACGTGCTGATATTTTGAAACTGAAAAGTATTTTTTTCTACAAAAATGAACTAGCAATGACACATACCACACACCGACATAAAAAGATCAGCAGGCAGGTGTAGTATGTCTTAAAATGTTTGACAGAAAAACATTTATCAACATCGACCCCATAAAAAAGGACGTTATTTAGGTTTCCAGTAATTAAAACACATGTTTCAAAAAACTTTCGTTTATAAATTTTATAATTGAAAACAAATTAAGGTTCCGTCTATCTCATGTGGAGCAGTATTTTGGTCACCATCATGTTTGGCTGGGGTTCGTGTTGCTTAGTCTTTTCTATGGTGTGACATGTGTTCTTATATTTTGTCTGTTTGTTTATTTTTTAGACATAGTGTTGTCAGTTTATTTTCGATCTATGAGTTTGAATGTCGCTCTGGTGTCTTTCGCCATTCGTTCATGAAATGTTTAACTTATAGGATTTGCTTCTTTTTATCCACTGTTTGGTCATATAGATCTATGACAGATAGCTTCAATGGTATTTTACTTCACTAGTATAAGGGTACGATATAACAACCCGTTTGATTTTCTATCAAAGCAATAGAAAACCATCAAACTGTTAGGTGCATGTTATGATAAATAACAAAGCGAAGCGATATACTACAAATTTTAAAAATACTTCTAGGGATAGAACTAGTATTTCTAGAAAACATTACAGCTGACTTTAACTAATGCAAAGTGCAGGTTTTTTGTTTATTTTGTAATTTATTTCATATTTGATATAAATACGAAAATGTATTTCCAACGACTGTATTTATTTAAACGGTTCAAACTTTCTATAAAACACCAATTACCTTGTTTCTGCAAAAAAAAAGTGTCGTATGCAAAACACCCTCTCATCAATAAGTTGAATGCATTTAAACGGTTATTTTATCAATATATCTAAGTGCACTACATATTATGCTGAACATTATAATTATGATTTCACAATCATCTATTAGAAAACAAATTGAATGGAATCAATTATTAAGCATGTTACAATGGTCATTTTTTTCGTTTAAATGAAATTATCGTAATCATGAACATATTTTGCCGCAATCATTTAATGAGATATTTGTTGAAATTCTTACAGTTTCTAATGTCAATGTAATCAAAAATATTTCCTTTCAAACAAAAAATATTGTGACGAAATCCTTTAATACATATGAAATTCATTTGCATTCATAAATGTCAACATAGTATTCCCCTGCGACCAAGAACAGTGTTAAATTGAAATGAAAGTTAAACTTAAATTAAAAGCACCATTTATCACACACTTGGTATTAGTATATACATTCCCTGATCAACTAATTGCACCATTTTTCTTTCCCTCGTATATTACATAAAAGCTACAATAGTGTACCGATATTCAAAATGTCGTAACTCCTATTCAAATAAGACTAATCCTCAAATGTGTACTTGAATGAGCACCACGACTGGTGCCACATGTATAGCAGGATAGATGTACCCTATGTTGTGTTTTGTAGACTGTATGTAACAATGTATTAGATTTTAGAGAGAGAAATTTATGTATTACTGAAAAAATATTACACCAGGGTTTTCAATATCACAAAGTAGTCAAACAGTTTCTTAATTTTATCATCGGTATAAGGAAATAATTCGTAAATACAACTCAGCATGCAAACATCTTATACGTTCAGGTATTTCACATCCAATCTTTTATTGTAATATTCTTTACAAAGCACAAATATATCAGTTTTCACCTCAAAGCTTACAAAACCTTTAAACAAACTTATTCAGAAGATATATAGCTACGATACTGTTGTAAGGTTAATAAATATTGCATATTTTGGCTTTAATATTGATTCACTTATAGGGTCTCTGCACCGCACCTTTTATTTAAACACATTTATTTAACAACAAAAAAAACAGTTGTTGGCATAACACTGGTTATGTTTTTCTCATAAATTTAAGATAATATGATACTAAACCCCTAACGGGAAGGATTATGCCTGATATTCATATGATGAATAATCTTTCAATCAGTTTGATGGAGGTCTGGAGCTGGCATTACAGTTATCTGCTAATATGTTTGTTGTTATTTATGTATTATTGGCATTTTGTTTATTTTCTTTTGTTACACCTTTTGACATCAGACTCGAACTTGTCTTGAACTGAGTTTTAATGTGCGTATTGTTATGCGTTTACTTTTCTACATTGGTTAGAGGTATAGGGGGTTTGAGATCTCACAAACATGTTTAAACCCGCCGCAAATTGCGCCTGTCCCAAGTCAGGAGCCTCTGGCCATTATTAGCCTTGTATGATTTTTTTATTTTAGTATCTTGTGTATCATTCGGAGTTTAGTATGACGGCGATTATCACAGAACTAGTATACATATTTTAAGGGGCCAGCTGAAGGACGCCTCCGGGTGCGAGAGTTCCTAGCTACTTTGAAGACCCATTGGTGGCTTTCGGTTATTGACTGCTCTCTGGTTCGGGTTGTTGTCGCTTCGATACATTGACCATTTCAATTCTCAATTTTATTTGTTGTTTGTCGTGTTGCAGGTTTTCTTCTTTTGACATTGTCTGCCAGTTTGTCTTCTGTCTTTAAATTTTAGGTATAGTTTTTTATATTCCGCCTTCAATTTTCAAACTTATGATTTAAACGATATGTAACGATCAGCACACATAATACCACTAATAGTATTATGTTTGAAAATTTGAAAATAATTTCATTATAGTTATCAGGATAAGATTGTGTACGCCCAGCGTTTTGTAAACAGAATTCTAACACGTTTTGGCAAATACAGTTTGGTAAAGGACAACACTTGAAAGTAAGTATATGTATTATCTAAAATCACTGTTTTCACTGATTTCTTAGGGGTTAATTTCTTGTGATAAATGTTCTGATGATATAAAACAGAATATGTGGTATGATTGCCAATGAGACAACTTTCCAAATGACACAGAAATTGAATAACTATAAGTCACTTTACGGCATTCAACAATGAGCAAAACCCTGACTACATAGCCAGCTTTAAAAGGTCCCAAAATGACAAATGTAGGACAATTCAAACGAGAAATATAACGTTTGTTTCGTTTACTTTTAAGTTTGTTTTCCTAATAAACAATTTAATCAATTACAAACAACCAGGTTATTCCTGACCTCTTCTATTTCAAACATTATAATGTTGTGGAATATGTATCTGATCTTTACATTGTATACAAACTCCATTGATTTGTCATTATTAATGCAAAAATAAGGAAATGATGTTTGATTGCCAATTAGACAACTATCCACCACAGATCAAATAATAAGTACGCTTTTGTTCGATTAAACAATTATCAACGTTTTGTTTCTACTTCATGGCCATCATTTGAAATATCAATGACAGTGAAAGAATAAATAAAGTCTGTCAAGTATTGTGATCTGGTTGTGGAAGAAACTTTATAGAGATTTCAAATGCATCACGATGCTTTAAATCATTACCACAAAATAAAAATAAAAAATTTCTTAACGTTTCAATATCATAACCAGTATCAGATATGTCATAAAGCTTTTCACTGATATACAATCTATAAAGACGGATTGCTTATCGAAAATTCAGTGACATACAAAATGTAACCCACAATTAACGATATCTTTCGATATTATCATTCCCACATGCAAAATATTTATGTTTGCAGTAGGTTTACTAGTATTCAAAATGTTTACAAAAGCGAGATGTTAATCTAAATTTTCCAGATTTAGAAAAAAATCCTGGCCAACAGGTTCTCAACAAAAGGAGAATAAAACAAGTTCAATGTTTAACAGGACCATAAAGAGCAGTAGAAATACTAGTTAGACTAGCAAATTAAAAAATAATTTAAGTCATAATTCGAAAGATATATTCTACTTTATGCTTTTTTTATGTATTAGACATACCAAAAGCTACCATTCAATTTATGGACAGCTTCTAGTACATGTTTAAACAAACTAAAAACTTTATAACATTAGGATTTGTATTCAGTTATTTTGTTGATATAATAAGTTCTACATACAGCACAATCTATAAAGACATTACTTATTTGAAAATAATAATATGTATATGAACAAATTATAGTAGGACTGAAATATTCGATCAGAACAATGAATGATATTTTTTACTGTAATGTGATAAAATGAATCAATAAATCACAGGGATGATAGCTCTGATGCAGCAGATGGTCAGAGATCACCGTTATTTCGTAGTGCATTTCTAAAAGACAATAAAAGAAAATTAAAAAAGAAACTGCGCTTTCTCAACTATATTTTGACATTGTGGTGTACTACTTTTGAGACAAATTATATCATAATTGTAGAAAACTTCATCCCCTCTAACTCTATATATGGACAGTTTTATTTTAAGGGGTCTTGAAATATTTGACAGATTTCGAAATGCTATTTTCTTAACCTTTTTCAGCTAGACCAAATAACTACTGTACTTTAAAATTCATGACTCAATTTGTCTACAGTGTCATTTCAGCCCTTACTTGCTATGGAAGGGACATAAAAAAAATTGAAAAGAAACACACTGTCCACACTAGAGAATATATTCGAAAATCAAAGGACGATAACTGTCGTCTCGGACCAGATGCAATGATTACTTAGATTGAATAAAAAAATAAACTCATCATAGATACCAAGACTAAATTGTGTATATACGCAAGACGCGCGTTTCGTCTACAAAGACTAATCAGTGACGCTCGAATCGAAAAATGTTAAAAATGCCAAATAAAGTACGAAGTTGAAGAGCATTGAGGACCAAAATTCCTAAAAGTTTTTGCCAAATTCAGCTACGGCAATATCTGCATGAGGTAGAAAAGCCTGAGTACTTCAAATATTATTTTGTAAACAGTTAATTTTTAAATGTAACCATATCAATGATAATTCATGTCAGCACAAAAAGTGCTCAATACTGGGGTGGTGATATCCTTGGGGAAATAAATCTCAATCAGCAGTGGCATCGACCCAGTGGTTGTAAATAAACTCGTCATAGATACCAGGACTAAATTTTGTAGTCTTATGATAAGACTCATCAGTAACACTCGAATCAAAAAAATTAAAAAGGCCAAATAAAGTACGAAGTTGGAGAGCATCGAGGACCAAAATTCATTAAAGTTTTGCCAAATTCACCTAAGGTAATCTATATAAAAAAAGAAGAATGGTAACAGTGGTATGACTGCCTATGAGACAACTATCCACAAAAGACCAAAATGACACAGACATTAACAACTATAGGTCACCGTACGACCTTCAACAATGAGCAAAGCCTATACCACATAGTCAGTTATAAAAGGCTCCAATAAAACAATGTTAAACAATTCAAACGGGAAAACTAACGGCCTTATTTATGTAAAAAATGAATGAGGTAGAAAAGACTTAGTATTTCAAAAAACAGTTAATTTATAAATGTAATCATATCAATGATAATTCATGTCAGCACAAAAAGTGCTGACTACTGGGCTGGTGATACCCTCGGCAAAATAAATCTCCACCAGCAGTGGCATCGACCCAGTGGTTGTAAATTAACTCATGATAGATACCAGGACAAAATTTTGTATAAACGCCAGACGTTTTGGCAAATTCAGGTAATCTATGTCTGAGGTAGAAAAGCCTTAATATTTCAAAAATTCAATATTTTGTAAACAGTTAATTTATAAATGTAACCATATCAATGATGATTCATGTAAGCACACAAAATGCTGACTACTGGGCTCGTTATACCCTCGGAAAAATAAATCTCCGCCAGGAGTGGCATCGACCCATAAGTTGTAAATAAACTCATTATAGATATCAGGACTAGAAAGCAGACCCATTCAACCCTGCTTAATTTTAATCGTCAAATGATCTTACTGCTGTTTTGTGACAGACAAGACGGCATGGTAAGTGAATTGGAAATAAATCAAAAATTTATATCAGGGATTGAACCTACACTTAAGGGAATTATTTCTGGTTCTTTAGAACAGCCACCATATGAATAGGCAACATATATTCTGGTTTTACTGGACATTGGACCCAGAAAATAAAGGTTAAATGTAGACTACAAATGTTCAAAAGTCATAAACCAATTGAGAGAAACTGTACTAAAACTGATGGAAGCACATCAACTTTAAGATAAAAACAAAGGAACAAAAAAAAACATTGAAGTTTAATAATAAAAAAAAAAAAGAGCCAACATACATAGAAACTAACTATTTGATAACAACAGCCATATTCCTGAACTGGTACATAACATTTAATAAAATGGTGCATTGAGTTTTATTTTAAGGCTAGCCAAATCTATTACTGATATGACAATGTTAAAAGTTATCCCTAAAATACAACAAACATAAATACAGCACAAACACATACAAGAACATTCATCACAGAGAAAATTACAAGCAAATAGTATGATATTCAAAATATAAGAGGGGCTACAAATACCAGAGAGACAGCTAAACTCATTAATAGAAATAAAATGACAACGCCATTGCTAAAAAAAAAGACAAACTGACAGATAATAGTACATAAGACATAACATAGAAAACTAAAGGCTAAGCAACACGAACCGCACCAAAAAACCCAGAGTGATCTCAGGTGTTCCGGAAGGGTAAATAGATCCTGCTGCACATGTGACATCTGTCGTGTTGCTCATGTAATTAATATTATAATTGGGAAGGTCACATTCGTGATGAAAAGAAAAGTGGATTGTAGATGAATATATCTGATATCATCTGTGAAACGGTTATGCCATATTGGTCAACCAACTCGTGATGGCGTCCGTAAAATTTATGAAGGTATTATTTCATTTTAACTATTTGAAACTGTTGGTTTAATAGCTTTCTTGTGAGCAGCAATCCTCTACGAAGGAAATCATGATAGGAAATACAAGCCCGTGAATATGGTATCATCTCTTTCGTCGTAAAGTTTTGTTTTCAATCGACCCTCATTGTCAATTTCTAGATGTAATTCAAGATATGAGACAGACTTAACTTTATATGTTGTATCCTGTTTCCCTAGTTTGATGGGATAGATACGTTCAACATAGTCACCAAATTTTGAATTATATAGTGATAGAACATCATATATATAGCGGAAAGTAAACTCAACATGCAAACCGCAGAACATAAACGAAAATCTTCCATTAATGACAGACACCACAGGACATAACAAACAGTGCCTACGTAAGGAATATGTAATCTCGAACTTTACACTATTATAATACCAGTCCAAACAACTTTTATGATAATGACAATAATTTGGCCTACACCATAACACATTGACCAACTGAAACTATAACAGAAACATTAAAAATAAATACAAGAATGGTTGATGTCACTCAACTAGATCATAGAGCAAACTACCATTTCACATTCATTTTGGTTATGATTTTTCACTGCCCCCTAGATGTATTTTAAGCAAGTATAATTGTCCCATGTTTTTTTTTGTTTTCTTCATAAATATGCATTCAGTAACATGTGAACTGGAGACGGAGACAGGATTGGATACTTATAATAATCTGGCATGTTGGAATGATTAATTACATAACTTTACACTTATTGTTTTCTGATTTCAATTTGTTATGAAAAAAAGTTTTAAACAGGTCTGGACATTTCATATCAGAAAACATGCATATAAGGTACAAGATGGGCGAAAGATACTAGACAGTCAAACTCATAACTCGTATTAAAGCTGACAATAATCAAAGTCTTCAATCATTTTGTAGACATCATATAATGTAATTTGACTCCTATGAATTCGCATAGGTCTATTAATTTGTGAAAGGACCTGAATTCTATTATAAGTCAAACAATTAGAGCATAGTATGTTAACATATATCTCTCAATTTTGAATGGGACCTTTACGTTTTTATAGATTTGCTAATATGAAAGCTCAATATTCAGTAAAATTTTATCTGTAAAATACTGACGTATTAATAATACAATACTCGCGTTAACTTTATTAAACATGAAAAAGCTTTCATATAAATGAGATTGAGATCTATTCTTTGCTATTGATTGTCCAATTAAAATGTTTTGTTAACCAGAAACAAACAGAGAAAGAAAAAAAAACATGCATTGGACACAATTAATTAAGAAATAACCATGCATCTATGTTGATGATGTCAATACCCATCATAGCTATTGTAAACAATGTATATACAACTGCCAATAATTATAATAATGTGTATTGGTTTTGTCTCCAATATCCTGAACGAATCTTTGAATTATTGCTAAAATGACACAACATTATTCCAATATATCATGTTTCATATGGAATATGATTGTTTTATTATATTGTTCACCCTTATTCAATATTTACAAAATATGGCGATCGTCTTGGTTATTCGGATATCAATCAAAGTAGACAAAGCTTCGATGATTTACACTTGGTGATGTTACCAATTTATTTGTTATGTAAAACTTGTTAAACAGTAACGTTCAGTCATTGAAGTGTTTACGGTTTATAGCTTTGAAGGGGTTTATATTAGAAAATAAAAAGGGATGGACCTTCCGTAGGTATTTGTCAAAATATTCTACATCAACAAGACATTGGATTGTAATATGTGTCAGGTTCTTAAAAGTTTTAAAAACTTCAATTCACCTGAACCTGACCTTGAAATGTTGGGTCCTAAGCATTCCAACTTCTTACTTTATTTTGCCGTTTTTTCGAGCATCACTGAGTCTTGGAGTTTCTATTCGTTTTGGTGGGTTTTTTTTTGTGAATTTGAATCTCTATTTTGTTCATGTATTTATCTATTATGTCAGTTTGTGTTTATCACACTTCGTTGCCAATATAAGGGAATTTGATGTCATACATGTGAGAGGTAAAGCTAGCTATAAAACCAAGAAAAAGACAGTTATTATCTATTCGTAACATGAATTTAAGCTTTTGATTATGCTATTTGAATTTTCTTTTAAATTCAATATTTTTGTGAAATTGTTTTGTATTTTTTACTTCAAACATTGCTGTTGCTTCTTTCTTTTTTTTTATTATTTCTGTTGACATCAACTGCCCCGCTTGCATCAGTTACCAAATATTAGTATGTCTTAGTCACTTGATAATCATAAATTCAATATAAGTAAAATAGAAATCATCCATACACTAGTTTATGTTATATTTGCAGTTTCAGACTTTGAACTGTGTTTTCAACTTTCTTACTTTCTTATCGATAGAATTGATCATTGACCTTAACCTTGTTAAATCATTATTTATTTGTTTAATGAACCTGCTTATGTTCTCGCAAACAACCTAAACTACACAAAAATCTTACATGGTGATGTTATGAATTCTTAGAGCTTTCTGCTAACATTTTGATCTAAATATTAACTGACAAACAGAACATGAATTAATAAATATTGTATTATCCTTTCGAGAGCTGTCCAGATTAAAATGACTGACTTAATCTAAAAGTAGTGTATTAGTGATAAATTTTCAGTAAGCTTGACGTTTTGAACTATTTAACACAATAAAATGTCATGCACAGGTATAATATCAAACTTGGTTGTGTATAATACTAAAAATTGTAGATACATAGTTTTTATTATCCCAGAGTCGCCTTTGCGTTTCAGATCTGTTTTGTCATAGTTGCTGTATAACGTCCACTCTTAATACACACACCGACATTGCAGGTAACTATACGATAGTTTAGAATATGAATAACTACTATATTTCCTGTAAACTGATGACCATGCTTATGAATTGCTTTTACTTTGCTTTTGCAGAAACTGATTTTCCTGTAACGATTTTATTATACGTTCTTTCATTCACTGATTTTCATTTTAGTTTTCGGAGTTTACAGGATTGAAATCGAGGAAAAAGTAGTTGTATTAGACTTTAGTTCAAGTGCCTGTATCAAAGTCAGTAGAATTTGAAGTAGTTATCTTATTTACGTCTACTTTGGAGAGTGTTGTGTTGAAAACGGGATATTAGTAGTTTCTGTTTAATTTATTCGTAACAGTATATACTATGTTTGAACTTTAGGTTGACATATTGGTTAGATACATGTCCTTGTCCACATATTACAGTCAAAGAGAAAAACATATCAACCACGACGACCCTATCCTTACACAAGATTCAGACTCCATCCAGTTAATGTACTCCTTTCTAAATACAGCAAATAATATTTTTTCAGGTTCTACTGATTCGAGGTGGTCGTCAACACCTTATGTAGCAATACACAGTTAGAAAACAATATTGAAATATGCCCTTATAAATTTAACCATCCCCTTTGCATTGCTTTCTTGCAATATCAAGCTTACTGATTGTGTCATATATGTAATCAGAATCTTCCATAGATTTTATTTCCAGTAAATAAAATGGTAAAATATCATTTCTTTTGGGTGTATCCATGGCAACAATCAACATTTATTTATTATAAAGTATTGCAAAAAGAGGGGAAATGGTGTCACATATTTCCCCAAAATGTGGTTAAAAGTAGATTTCAGTCGTTTAAAGTAATACCTCTTCTGGAACTGTGAACATATATCATTCAGCAAATCCAATGAAAATCATTTGTCTTTCATCTCATTTTTTGGTAAAAATTGCGTCAATTACTTCGTGTAGAAAAAAGTGTTTATAAACATTACATTAATTTCTGGACCGATGGCCGGTCTAGCTATGAAAATACGGATTTTTAAACCGAAAATAACTCATAAAACATGTAAAAAATAATCTTGATGCTCTTATAAACCATCTTTGGAGGTTAAATTAGCACTCAGCTGTCTAAAAATGAACTTTATTACACAATAACTTTCCTATTTGAAAAATGCGAAACTAAACTCCTAACTGTGTATTTCTACATTATATATTTTAGCTACACCAACTACTTCTTCTCCTTATCCTTCGTCACCACCCTTTCACTCCATTCCATAAGAGACGTTACGTTTTTGAATTTTCCTTGCATTTCGGTATTATTTTTATACTTAAAAATATTTTTGCCTTCTCTATCAATCCGTTTGAGATCGCTCTCAAGTTTTCACCACAATTGTCTGAGGCGATTCTGCAAAATATTTTGGCCAAACCAAATTTCAAATGAACACCTCCTTCAAATGTCCAAATCAACTTGTATCCTGAAAGAAATTCGACAGAGGCGCTTCAGAAGGCTGGGGCATGTTCTCAGGATGCATGTATTCAACATCACCAGGACATCTCTGAGATGGACACCCCAGGGGAAGAGATCAAGAGGAAGACCCAAAACCACCTTGCGTCGAACGATTGAAGCCGAACTGAAGGAGTTTGACATGACCTGGAGAGAAGCAGAAACAAAGGCTAAAGACAGAACTGGATAGCCAAATCTTGTGGCGACCTTATGCTCCGACAGGAGCGAAGAGGATAGGTAGATAGGTGTCAATCCTTTTCAAAGAATTTTCGTTTTTTCTGTGATCAATAAGCTATCACTGTTACTTGAGCTATGAGTATTATGCCTCTATAATTGGTCATGAACATCAGCCTCAATCACCTCATCTCATTTCAAAGTAATCGATTTGGTGTTCTACAAATACTGCTAATTTTAATAACATTTAATAAATCGTTCATAACTTCAGCAAACTATTTGAAGAGATGTTTCTGATTTTTTTCTATGCAGTTAATTTCAACTACAACTGTGGATACCTAAGCTAAAAACAAAATTCGGAGATGTTGTAAATGTACTGTATAATCCTGTATGCTAATGTATTACAAACATTGATGTATATTTTATATTGTACATAAACAACAAAAAAAGACATGGTGTGATTGCCATTGAGACAACTCGTCACAAGAGATGTATTTTATGTTTATACATAAGAAATGGTGATGTGCATATTTTTTATGTTTATAAATGACAAGCGGTGGTGTACGTTCTATCTTGTAATTGTACTCTTTGGTCCTGTATGCTAATGTATTACAAGCATTCATTATATATTTTATGTTGCGAATGAAATGACTATTAAAGTTATGACGCAAATGGCAAGGCTCTCATCAAATATCGAATTTTGATTTTTCCCATATAAATTATATAAATTTTAGACTTTTATTTAAGTCAGCATTGATCGAAATACTATATATCATAAAATGCCAGAATTGAGAATAATATTTTGTTAATTAAAAAAGTTCAATTTGTGGTGAAACTTTATTGCTTCTTATATTGTATTCATTTTTTTTTTAATTAACTCCTTAGAAATATTATTGATGATAATAATTTAAGCTTTGAATAATAAATTAAGATATTGTTTTCTCTTCTTTGAAATATAACACGATTAATAATATTTTAAACAAACAATGTTGTTTGGAGTGAAGTGTAAATTTCATATTGAAAAAAAAGATATTTTCAGATAATCGGGAGCATTCTTAGTAGTCAATTAATGAAGTTAGTCAAAAGATACCAAGTTAATTAACCGGATATTTACCGAGAATAAGTTCAGTAACTTCTTAGATATTTAGATATCTTGACTTTATATTACGAATAATTTAAGTCAAATCAATTTTTAATCATCTATTAGATATATAATATGGATGATTTCAAAACTACACGGACGTCCTTAAGAACGAAATTATGCATTCATCTGCAATCAACACCTTCCACAGAGAATAAAATTGAACTACCATAGCTCAGCCTATCGAGTCCTCTGAGTTTTCAACAACCATTAGAAGGTATTGACGTCCTACACTACACAAATACCTGTCTAAATGTCGTTTCACTTTAGCTTTTAGTCAGTGTTTATAGACTTATTTTTCTGTACTGTTAACTCGTTCCTTTACTTGTATTAGATAACTTGTTTGTGTAATAAAGCATATAAAAATAATGCAATTAACTATTTTGGTCAAAAACTCTTTGGATGATTTAGATAAAGTACTTACTTACAATGGTCCGTTCAATTTGTTTAACAGTTATCATGTGTTCACACATAACCTTATCAAACAGATCTTCTCTCATTTATTCAAATGGAAATATGCCAGATACAACTATTGGAACTCTGAAAAGTTTATTAAAAATTCAAATGTTTTCCTTGACAACATCTTGGTACATTTCTGCAAAACATTTTATCGGAAGATTGCAGGTTTTCATATGAACTCCAATTGTGCCCCTTTACGAAACATACTGTATTGTACTGATATGATTCGCAGCTTATAGCAACCTTCCGTTACGATCGTTTCAACTACATGCGATTGATAGATTTCAAAGCACTTACTGTGGGCTTGATCTTTACTAATTATACTGCGACAATTTAACCAAAGGAACATATAGCATGTGTATACTAGTACGCAGTGTTAATACAAACAGCAATAATTGTTATTTTGTAGATTAAGATATTTCAGTTGCCCATAGGAAACTATATACAAAAATGTAAGACAAAGACGATTTTTCGTTTCGGATTATGAATTTTCTTATGATAAGACGGCGATATTCTAACAGTGTGAATTTTCCACAGCTTCTTCCAATGTATGAAGTCGAATATTTTAACTCGATGACTGTCATTAATGCATAACTGGAACACTATTAAATCATGATTATTCTTAAACAGAAATTTATTAAAACCTTGATCAATATTTTTTTTTCTATTCAGAGATTTGTTTTAGAAGTTTGGTTGATTTTTTCGGATGAAAAACGGAATCTCACATCAAATGTTTAAGGGGTATCAATCATATGTTTTTAAATGGAGTACATAAAAAGCCTAGATAGTTTTGAAGAAAAGTTACAATTTTACTTTGAATTGTAAAACTTCTGACACACAGTGCAAGTTATACCTAACACTACAGGGAGATAACTCTGTAAAGTCAGCTAAACGTTTTAATTACGTTGTGTTGTAAAAGGAATATTAAGCTTCTCAATTATCAAAATTGGTGTCTGCCAAACTGCAATATAATCAGTGTAATTTTTCTGACAAAACGGTTGGTTCAAAATTTTTGATTTTTTTATATTTCTGTTAAAGGGTCAAAGTAAATACTTTGACAAAGTTTTATGAAAATTAAACGAGACAAATTAATTTTAGTGAAAGTGTTAGGTACCACCTTAATACGATAGGTCAAAGAGTGTAACTGATTGAAAACTGATGATGAAAAAATATTGTTTACAAAGCAACGCTCATATTAAAATGACATACTTTGTGCAATGGTTCGAAACATCGGAAATCAGTAGAGGTACTTTTCAAGTATTGTCTACAACATGTATGTTGCCATCGAATATGATATGAATAACTCATCAATAACACAACATAATGTTTGTTAGTTGAGTCATCATAATTTTTGCAATTGTTATTTATTCCTTACGTCATTGTAATTAAATAGTTCATAGGTGTTACTCGTTTCTTCTTTTTTATATAGATTAGAATGTTGGTTTTCCCGTTTAAGTGGTTTTACACTCGTAATTTTTATGCCACTTATAGCTTGCGGTGTGAGCAAAGGCTTCGTGTTGAGGACCGTACCTGAACCTAAAGCGGTTTACTTTAATAAATTGTTACTTAGATAGAGAGTTGTCTCAATGGTAATAATACAACATCTTCCTATATCTAGAATGTCTATCTATACACACAACGAACCTCAAACAATTTCACATTTTACGCGCAACAACTTATAAACAAATACATACGGTGTACAATACTTCCAGGTGATACAACTCAATTGACAATATAAAAAAACTCAAACAAATTCTTAATTCAACCAAGCATAATTTAAGGTTGTTTTTTTATAATTATGGTTAAATATATTTTCATCAAAAAGTTCCAACAGATTAGCTTACTATGTTTGTGTTTAGGCTGTGATCGTCACATATGCTTGAATACCATTAAAATAAATCATGTTTTAGATGGATTTACTTGATGATAGTTTCGTTGTCAATTAAGTAATTTGCTTTGTATCTATTCTAACATTATAGATTTAAAATAAAAACCAACTATTCTTGATATTGTCATATTTTTTTTAATATATCATTATAAAAATTATTGTTTATAAGAGCTTTGATTGTTATAAAATTCTATGGAAGTGGAGAAATTAAAAATTTGCGCAATAAATATTTAATTTGTCAGTTTCAGATGTTTCAGATCAACCTTATTTAAGGCAAGTGAGACGTATAATTATTCATGTAAAAGCTATGAAATGTGTGACGTTAAGTGGGTGTGACTACAACTGAATAATACCGACTGAATGTTTCCATCGACACACTTGACTGATTTTATTTGTTTGATGATTTTTATAGTTCTGTGGATATATATTTGTCAATGATGCGAATTCACATTAAATAATTGAATTATCAAATTGGACTGATCTAAATGGCGATAAACAATCAAATTTACGTTGTTGTTAATTTATAATTTAGGGAAATGCAAATTTACTTAAAATATCAATACGTTGAAAAATGCAAACTATACGAGCAATGAAAGTCGACATAAAAATGGTGAAGTTCTTAAAAGTCGTTCATCTTAATGGTATATGATGCGTGCAGTTTTGATCCCTTTACGAATTATATACTAAAATGTGTATACAGGTAGTTTTTCACTTAGTCAATTCAAACATGCAATACAAAATGTACCTCAGACCTGCATGTGCTAAATTTAGAGAAAATGGGGACGAAATTCAAGACAAATAATAAAAAGTTATAAAAAGGGTTTTTTTTACAGTCTTACTTACTTTTTGTTGTCACATCATAAACACGATTGTTTTTGTAAAACATTCGGAATATCTTCTTTACAAAATTATGCTCTCAATTTGTTAATAATTCTGTGAAAAAAATGACATTTTTCATGATTGTAGTTAAAAATGTCATGTTTTACTGCTAGTTTATCTTATTTAAAAAGTTTGAACAAATGACTGTACAAAGTCAGGAATATGACTGTTCTCTTTTCGGTTGATTTTGCCATAAGATTTCGTATTGAATTAACATCGAAGTTCAGTTTTTTGGTGATTGTACTTCTTCATACAGTATCAAGTAATTTGTCATGTTTAAAAGTGGGTCCATGTGCTCGTTTTCAAGCTAAATTTTAAAAATGCATCTTTTCCCGATAAGTTGCAGTTTGACATCGCGATAATTAACATATTACGTTAGTAGCGTCAGTATCTGGTAACATTCAAACTCATCAATCGAAATTAAATGATATCGCCATGTTTTAAAAGGACAAACAGAAAAAGAATAGTACACAATAATTATTTAATTGTTGTTTAGGCCACACCAATTTAATTTCTTGTTCTACAGATTTTTGGACTCCAAAATTTGGGGCGAGCGAGCGATTTGAAAATTTTAATAAAAAAATATTTAATTTGCAAATTTTTGAGGCGAAGCTTGAAAAGTAAAGGCGAGCGATTATAATTTTTTTTTGTAAACATAAAATAGTAGGTTTTGACAATATTAAAACTTGATTTATCACTTGTACTTTGATATTTCTTTAATTTCTGAAGTATTTTTTCCCTGTTCACAAAGAAATAATTAAATATGGTCTATGTATGTGTGACTGACAATGAGACAATTCTCCATCCAAGTCATCATCAGTTTGGGGGCAACCCCTTAATGTTATAAATATCCCTTTTACATGTTTTATGAGGGATCAATATATATATATATGTAACGCAAAAATTCGGGGGACCTTCCCGGTGGTGTTGTCGACGGGTAGTTCGTGACCCGAGAAGATCCTTTTGCGTATATAACTGAGGGATTCTTGTGTTCTTGGACCTTTTCTCTAACTTACTAAAATAAACACGAAGTCGTTGTGTAAAGTTCAACACTGTATTCAAGTATCGTAAAAACACAATACACAGTAATAACGTAATAACAGAATATACAGTATATACAGATATAGCACACTAAGTAATATTGGCAATATTCCAATCTCGTTCTCTCGTCAGCTCTGCTGTTTCACAATGATCACTCCCTTATATACCTTCTCTTGCAATATGGGCTTGTGGGCTTATGGGTACCAGAGTTTCTGGGCTTATGGGCAACCGGGCTTATGGGCAACTGGGCTTATGGGCAATCAGGCTTATATGCACCAGGGCTTATGGACTCCATACATATTAGGGCTACCGTGTACCTTGTATAATTAGGGCTTACAGGCTCCATAATTTAGGACCATAAAGCACCATGTAATACTAAGTCATAGATGGTCGGCCCTGAATATGAGGGTCCTAAAACACCAAGTTTACATACCCTATCAATTTTCATTACATAGCCCTCCCCTTTTGAAAAACTGAACTTCCACTGTTCAGTATAATTATAATAACAAAAACATGTTTAAAAAAAAATTCAGGCATACATGTAAATACCTATAAAACAAAGTCATAATACCAAAAATGTACTAGACTGCAAAAAAAATATCAACATACATGATTAAAAAAAATTCAAACGAGTGAATGGATAGTAATGACCATGATAACATGAATTGACTGATTGGTCTTGAACGATAAAGTTCTTTAGCACCCTTTAAATTTAACAAGCACATTATGGACAGAAATTCAACAATACGCACCAGGTTTAGCACAACTAACTCTCACTCACCTACTTAACAAAGAAATACATGTATCAATTGTGAAAGCATAATAACAAATATTTATAACAAATTTAGAGACAACAAAAATCAAAAGAAAAATCACAAATGTTCATAGTTTACAAAAGTTAAATTTGAAATGTTTTTGCACTTGACGTTGTTGCAATAAAATCTTTAAACTTTTCTGGTACTTTAATTTGGCGTCCTTTTCTCGTGGTGTACTGTTTATCTTCCCGACTGTTTTGATTTTCTTGCGCAGGCGCGACATCTGGTGAGATGCTAATTAATTTCAGATGTGGAAACTGGGCTTCTGTTTTTCGGGCCTCGGGCTTTTCCTCCGGGCTTCTTTTTCGGGCTTTTGTGGACTCTTTGAAACAGCTGGTAAATTGTCAATGCATTTATCTTCTGTTTGGTGGTTCGGAATAATACTTTCATCCAACTCTGTAGGTAGGTCATTGGCAAATTCTTCCGCATTTTCACTGTCCTTTTCAGAATCTTCCGATTGCAGGAAATTATCGAGATCTGGAAAACTTACTGTCACATTTTCATGAATTACTCCTTGTTTAAACCATTTAAGTTTCTTTGATCCCCGATACGGTTTTAAATTGTCTCCATGAACCACAACAGGGGGTGATTTTTTAGCATGTTGAATCTGTACAAAACGTCACTTAATTTATTTATAATCACCCACGGCCCGGTCCAATTCCTACAAATCTTGGCTTTCTTTCCTGGAATATTTTGTTTTTGATTTCTCCACACTAACTGTCCGTCAGAATATATTTTTTCTTTAACATTCCCGTCGTATTGAAATTTTTGTCGTTCTGATGACACTTTTAAATGCTCTCTCGCTATTTCATGTGCCTCACGCAGCCTTTCTTCTAATTTATTGGCGTAATCAGATGCAAACTCAGACTGGGGTTCGTCTTGCTCAATTCTTTCAGAAATAATATCCAAGGGAAATTTCCTGTCCGTATACCAAACGGTGTGGTGTTAAACCTGTACTTTCATGAGGTGTTGAATTATAGGCCATGGTCAGAAAATCTAAGTGTTGATCCCAATCTCTCTGGTGGGACTTGATGTACTTTGATAATATGTCCTGAATCGTTCGGTTCATACGTTCTATCATCCCATCAGAACGAGGATGCAATGGAGTTGTTCTGGTTTTCTTTATTTCAAGTAATTCGCACATGTTTTGAAAAAGAGTACTTTCGTATTGTCTGCCCTGGTCAGAGTGTAATTCAATAGGACAGCCGTATCTTTTAACCCATGCTCTAAAAATAATGTCAGCAACTGTTTCCGCCTGCATATCTGGCATCGGGTATGCTTCTGTAAGCTTAGTAAAATAGTCCCCTACTACGAGCACATAACGGTTTTTGTTGTCAGACAATGGAAACGGGCCAGCGATATCTGTAGCTATTCTCTCGAATGGAGCACCGACTAAGTGTGTTTTCAGAGCGTGCCTCTTTTTGTGCGCTGGATTTTTCCGCTCTTCGCATATTTCACAGTTATGAACATATTCTTTCACCGATCTTTGCATACTCCACCAATAAAACGGACACATATGGGCTCGCTCAACTGTTTTCTTTATCCCTAAATGACCTGAGGTTCTAGCGTCATGTAAGTACCAAAGTATACCACTAATCGCGGACTTTGGTGCGCACACACGCCATTTTGCGCAGTTGTTCTTTTCAACCCAATACAAACACAGGACATCATTTTTAACTTCCAACAACTCCCATCTTGATATCCAAAATTTGAATTCTTTGCTCTTACTACTTATTTCCGATGTTGAAGGTTTTTCCGCATTTTCAATTTTAAGTTTTAAAATTTCCCCCATTATATCATTCTCTTCTTGTTGCTGTCTCATAGATGTTATGTTCAATGCTATTTTTGGGGTTGGTTTTCGTCTAGCTGGCGGAGGCCGATTGGGCCTTCTCCCCCTCCTTACAATAGGTATTTCTCCCGGAATGCTACAATCTAGTTGCCCATCTATGTCTCCAAAATTATTTGATGACATTGTGGGACTTTCTGGACTTTTATTAGTAACTCCACCTACAGACTGACCTTCCAAAGTTTTATTCATCAATTTTACTCCTTTTCCTTCCTGCATATCAATTATTTCTACTTCTTCAGGTCCCTGGTATTCATAATCCTAGGGCATTTTGCATTGTTTGCAAATATCGGATGTCGACGTGATAATGCGAGATAAAGCGTCAGCATTACCATGACGGACAACAGGTCTATGGACAATCTTCATGTGGAATTGACTCAACTGTTGGATCCAACGATGAATCTGCCCGTCTGGTTCTTTGAAATTTTGTAACCATGTAAGCGATCCATGATCGGTGCGCAAAGTAAAACGTCTACCCAATAAGTAATGTTTAAAATGTCGGGTAAAAAATACTACGGCTAGCATTTCTCTCCTGGTCACACAATAATTGCGTTCCGGTTTATCTAACGATCTACTTCCGTAGGCAATAACTCTCTCCATTCCATCTTGTACTTGTGACAATACCGCGTAAATAGCATAATTACTGGCGTCAGTATCCAGTATGAATTCAGCTCCATTTACTTGCGGGTATGCTAATATAGGTGCTGAAGTCAATCGTTTTTTAAGCTCTTGAAACGCTGATTCACAATCCGTTGTCCACTTCCAGCAATGTCCCTTCTTAGTGAGATCAAACAGAGGTTTTGCAATTTTCGAATAACTTCTTACAAACTTACGGTAGTACGAGGTCAGGCCGAGGAAACTTCGTACCTCTGTAATTGTTGTTGGAGCCGGTATTTTATTTACCGCATCTAATTTGGCCGGATCTGTGCTCACCCCGGATTTTGATACCACGTGACCTAAAAATGTGATTTCTTTCTGAAGAAAAGTGCACTTTTTAGGTTTCAATTTTAATCCGGCTAACATTAGTTTGTCGAGTACTTTTTCTAAATTATCAAAATGCTCGTCAAACGTTTTTCCAAAATCTACAATGTCGTCTAGGTACAAAACAGCAATATGCCATTGTAGTTCACTCAACGCTTTCTCAATAATTCGCTCGAACGTTCCGGCCGCATTACACAGACCGAACGGCATAGTCACAAATTGATATAGACCCCCTCTTGGTGTCGCAAACGCGGTTTTCTCTTTATCCCCATCTTCTAATGGAACCTGGTGATACGCCATATTTAAATCTAAGGATGTAAACCATTCGGCTCCACTTAAGGTGTCGAGGTTTTCATCAATTCTAGTTAAAGGGTAGGCGTCTTTTACGGTCTTTTCATTCAATTTTCTGAAGTCCACACACATTCTCGAGGACTGGTTTTTCTTTTGAACCATTACAATTTGCGATGACCAAGGGCTAATTGATTTTTCATTAAGTCTTTGTGCCTCTAGTTTGTTGATTTCGTCCTCAACTGCTTGTCTTTTATAGAGAGGAATCCGTCTGGGAGGCTCTTTCACCGGCTTTTCGTCGTTCAGCTTGATAGAATGTGAGCCTAAATTAGTTCGTCCTACCTCCCCAGGTTTAGCAAAACACTCCTGCATTTTACAAAGAAATACTTTAAATTTCTGTTGCTGTTCCTCCGTGAGACCAACACAACCACGTTCGTAAACATCAGTAAGGTATTCAGGTAATAAATAAGTGTCTTTGCTTATTTCGGACACTCGGCAAATCGGAACATCAACATTTAGGTCCAAGACTGGTCCTACCTTATCTATAGGCGTAAACAGTGCCATGTGCGTATTTTGATGAATTGTAACATCAGACGATCCGGGGTTAAAAACTCGTGTAAATATTTCAGATTGGTTAGAATCTACTAGTGTCCTAGCGATAGCTAAACCAAACTTTTCCATAAACAATTTTTCCGGTGTCAATATCCCAAGGAAATTTTGCTTACAGGGTGAATCTAACTTATTAACAACGCTGGATTTTACAATAGCCTCGTGTCCTGCAGGTACCAATATCGTTTGTAAGGCCACCACTCTGCCGGATCCACTTTTACCATCATTTCCGTCTAATGGAAATCTTCTTCCTTTAATAATAAAACTTGATTCATCCGGGTCCCACGTACACCGGTTTTTAAGAATGAAGTCCTCCCCGAATAAGTTATATTTTACTCCTCCTACAATGATCTTGTGTTCAAAAACGTGATCACTGAAAATTACCAACATGACAGCTTCTCCTTTACATTTCAAACTATGTCCGTCAGCGGCTTTATAGTTAGCGTCAACTGGACTTAGTTGCGGGTTTTCAATTATTGAATTGAAAACATGTTCCGTAATGAAAGTCCGTTTAGCTCCAGTGTCAATTTTCCAATTGATAGGAACACTCTCTATATGACCTTTAACCATCATGTTAGCAACACCGTAAACACGAACTAGAGCTCCATGAGAATTAGGGTGCTCTAGATTCTTGGCCGTAGTGACATTGTCACAATTTTTCGCCTCCTTAGGCGTCTGTTTTAAGTTGCAAGGATTAGTTTCTTTAGATACTTGAATTTTTGAATTTCGATTAGTTTTATCATTTCTTTTTCTTCTGTCTTTCTGATTTTTAATTCCAAATTTCCTTGCATAATTTTTCGCGTAAGGCCGCGTTGGTGTGACCGGTACCTGGCCAAAGGTACCGGTCCGTTTTAGTTTAACGGATCAGAGGAGTCATTTGACCGGTTAAAACCCCGGCCCCCTCTTGATCGTGCTGGGTTAGAATAATTAGAATTTCCTCTCCCACGATTATTTTGTCGAGAATTATTTTTCGACTTGGATCCTCTCCCTCTATAGGTTTCACTCCTATAAATATTTTGAGGATGATAACTCTCCCCTGACGAAAAGGGAATTTCAAAATCGTTCTCGTCATTTATTTCGCCACCATCATCTTCGCCGTCTATTCCAAAGATTAAACGATTTGCGGGTTTGGCATCTTGAAATAAATCTTGTTCACCTAACCGTAAACATTCTTCTTGCACAGCCGATAAAACAGCATCTTGTAAAGTTCTAGGTCTAGTGCGTTTTATATTTAAACGAAATTCTTCGTTTTGGCCGCATCTGTCTAAAAATGACTATGTCAGGATTGTTTGGTTAAGCCCGCCTATACAGGTCTTCAATAGCTTGATCAAAATCTCGGAGGGATTCTCCTGGTTGCCTCCTCCGTAGTTTAGCATCAGCAATATATCTCTCTTTCATTGCAGCATGCCCGAATCTATCGTTCAGTTTCTCTGCTAAACGTTGATAATTTCTCTGAATTATCAAAGGCAGCCCGTAAGCGTAGGTTTCCGCTTGGCCCCTTAACGTACTAAGCAATACTCGTCTTGCTTTCTCATCGTCCCACAAATTTAACTCCCGAATATTTTCAAAATATTGGAGAAATTCCGACCATACGCCTGAATTTGACCCCAAGAACGTACGCCTTACCGGATATTCGGAGGGACGTGCTGAAAATCTGCCCATCTCTTTACTTTGTGCCCCTACATTCGTGAACTCGGTTCCCGGTCTATTGTTTGGTTCAACAGAAACAAAATCTCTAGCATTATCTGATCCACTAAAAGCATCAAAGCTAGCTACATTCATATTATTATCGTGTCCATTGCGTTCTGGAATTTGCCTGTGTTCCACTTTGTCCTGGTTTTCATGTCCCGTATTAACTGGGCTATTCAACGTGGACTTTTGGTTAACTGGCATTTTTCCTGAGTAACTTGACATAGAATTATTCGGTGCATAGTAAGGGCTATTCGGTGCATCGACATACCCATATTCTTGATTAGGGTTTGTCATGCTCCGTATATTGTTGTTACTGAGAAACGTTGACTGTTTAGATCGTTTTCCTCCCTGTTCACGCCCTGGCGACACTATAACATCCTGTTCACGCGGGGTCTTACAAAAATGTATTAAAATTTTCAATACGGTTGTTACTAGTACAAAAGCTATGATTCCTAGTAATCCGGTCATCACATACTCCTGTGACTTTTTAACTACTTCGTTACACGGAAAATATTTCCAGGCTATTGCTACTTAGCCAGTACAGACAGAGAGTAAAGTTAACCAAATTAACCAAAATTTTCCCAAATTTTGTTTATTCTCTTCTATATTTTCCTCCTCGTATCCCGGAACCTCAGTACTAAGACCAAATTGCTCCTCTTGTGAAAATAATCCGGCATTCGTTTGGAAGCCTGTATATTTTCCTAGGTGCTTGGGCTGAGGGGTCCCACATACCGTGGAATTTTCAATTCCGGAGTCATATGGAGAGCGACTATCATAGACTCCATTATCGGTATAAAAGTGTGTCTGTCTTATCTCAGAAGGCATATGTGCCCGAGTGTATATCCTGTTTCTAGTGGTTTCCATCCTAGCACAACGTGAAAATCCTGTTTTAAATCCAATAAAGAATTATCCTTATTCAACACAAAAATAAATAACTCCCACCGCTGCCACTAATGTAACGCAAAAATTCGGGGGACCATCCCGGTGGTGTTGTCGACGGGTAGTTCGTGACCCGAGAAGATACTTTTGCGTATATAAATGAGGGATTCTTGTGTTGCTTGGACCTTTTCTCTAACTTACTAAAATAAACACGAAGTCGTTGTGTAAAGTTCAACACTGTATTCAAGTATCGTAAAAACACAATACACAGTAATAACGTAATAACAGAATATACAGTATATACAGATATAGCACACTAAGTAATATTGGCAATATTCCAATCTCGTTCTCTCGTCAGCTCTGCTGTTTCACAATGATCACTCCCTTATATACCTTCTCTTGCAATATGGGCTTGTGAGCTTATGGGCACCAGAGTTTCTGGGCTTATGGGCAACCGGGCTTATGGGCAACTGGGCTTATGGGCAATCAGGCTTATATGCACCAGGGCTTATGGACTCCATATATATTAGGGCTACCGTGTACCGTGTATAATTAGGGCTTACAGGCTCCATAATTTAGGACCATAAAGCACCATGTAATACTAAGTCATAGATGGTCGGCCCTGAATATGAGGGTCCTAAAACACCAAGTTTACATACCCTATCAATTTTCATTACATATATATAAATTATAATATATTTTTTTGTACAAAAGGGCTCATATTTTCTCAAAGAACTATATATCTATCTAGTATTAAATGGCCAAAACATGTCCAAGAATTTTGTAATATTCCTGGACTTTAACCATGCTAACACATTTACTTTAACAGTTTATTATTATTCAAAATAAGTGGACCCTTCTTTTAGAAAAAGTTGTTTAAAATATGATGTAACTCTCCTCTTTTTGAGTACAAAATTCTAAGTTTTCAAAGGTTTTGTAAAGAAGAACCATACAAATCCTTGGTATTTCTATTTTCTTTTCTACATCAGTAAAATGACCCCTTGTCTGAGGAATGGTTGTTCTCAACCTGATAATAACAAACACAGGTCAAAGTACGGCCTTTTACACAGGGCTTTGATACAGACCGAACAGCAAGCCATAAAGGACCCCAAAAGTATAAGCGTACAAAAATCGAACAGGAAAACCAACGATCTAATTTATATATCCAAACAGGAAAATACCAATGAACAATATCAACAAACGATAACTGCTGAACGACAGGTCCCTGAATCAATTAGGACAGGTGCATAAATATGCTGTGGCTATGGATAGTTTTGCTCGCCAGCATGCAATATAATTGCAGTTGAAGGCAAATCCTTCAGAAGTTCTTTGTACTTTATTCTAACAACGAACATTTTTTTGGGGGAATATAAGTAAGGGGGAAAGAAACCAATTTTTTGTTCTTTACAGTTATTTCCGCTGTTATAAATTTTTATCGGAGCACTCCCACTTTGGATAAATAGTTTTCATGCTGAAACAAATATTCTCACAGATATTAACACAGTGTGGTGGGGTGCTTTTATGTTTAAAATCGTTATATACAGGTTAGACTGTGATTTTAAAAACAAATGTTGATATCTTTTTATAATATTTACAAACAAAAACGGTGCGGGAAATGGACGTGATTACATTTCCGGATGCGGGAAGCGGGAACATAAAAAAAATAAAAAAATTCTGTTTTGAAAAAAATAGGTGCGGGCGGGTCCGTCGAACAAGGAATCAAATTGGTGTGGCCTTACATTGTCTATATAATATATTAATTAAAAGTAAAGCAACAAATAATTTGCATTTGATATTTCAAAACAAAACTAGAGTTCCAAACATGAAAATAAATAGATTATTGAAGCAAGAAAAAAGGATTTTTAGGTTAATTTTTACTCATAACAACTGAATTATGAAATTTATTTCTACAAATTATGAATCATTCATTTAAAATTATTTGATAGACATATATTTGCTAAAACTTCATTGACTCAAATAACATTAGGTTTTTTTTCTCTCATGAAAACATACAATAAATTTAAGATGGTTGCAAAAAGGTAAGCATACATGGTAAGTATTTGTGTGTGGTTGTGTGTCCGTAATTGTCTCTCGTATCTTTGTATAACAATCTGTGAAAATCCTGCTCAATTTCAATCTTAAATGTGTTAATTGCTGAAAATTTGTAGTAATTCGACAAATTTTACAAAAGTGAAAAAGTATCGCTTTATTTAATTATAGTTTCGTAATCATTTCAATTATTTTGCTGTGTAACTATCCACACTTTAATGATGTTTATTAAATTTAATCACTCTGTAAATTAATTATATTTGTGAAAACAAAAATCCAGATCAATTAAAAGATAAATGTATTGACATGTTTCCGGTGTGTGCACATTATTGCGATACGAGCTTTGATTGTTATATAGTTTCCATTAAGCCCTCGATGTTTACTGTAGTTAAAGATAGCATTTCGATTTGCCGTTTGAATTTCTCATTTTAAGGCGATTTCAGATTTTAAATAATTAACATGTATTTAGATATTGACGCATATGTTGCTGAAAAAGTTCTTACACCAGGGTTTTTCATACCACTAACTTCATAGCATTTACTAATTGTTTATCAGTACAAGGACATCATTAATAATAATAATAATATCTTTTTTTTTCTTCATTAAAACTAAGTTTTCTTAACATATTTACATTTGTTAATATATACATCAAATACCGGTACCTTATAATAATATCTTTATTTAGAGACAGTAACTCATTTGGATTACACTAATTATCAAATAAGGCTCTCTTACTACAATAATAATTACATTAAAATTAAACAATACAAGTTCAATAATAATGAAAATTCAGATGCAATACAATGTGAATTCAATATACAATTAGTATATGGAATTAAAGTACAAATATCATAGTAATTTTGTTTTCTATTGTATATTTGGTTTCAGAAGCTGATAAAAAAAGGACCTGACTTATGTTCTGAAGCTGCATCATTGTTTTGCCTGAAACACAAGAACGTTGTTAGGTTTTTGTTTTATATCTATAAATCCCTCTGGTATCTTTTGCCCCTCTTTTATGTTAATGTATTCTTTGTGTAATTTACACAATGTTTCGTTTGAATCAAACAGAAACAGATGCAAAAAATACCAGAGGGTCATTCAAACTCAGATATCGAAAATAAACTGATATCGCCATTACTAAAAAAAACAAAAATACAGAATACATAAACTGAAGACTGAGCAACACAACACGAATCCAACAAAACTGGGGATTATCTCGTGTGCTCCTGAGTCACATGTGTCAACTGTCGAGTTGCTCATGTTTGTACAAACAATGTAATAATTATATGTATTAATCTTATTCGATAGGTCACATTCCTGAAAAAAATAAAGAGATTGAAATACGACATTAGGAACATAGCCGGAATCATCTTTGAAACAGATATTCTATAACGTTAATTCAACTTGTGATGGCGTCTGTAGAATTTACGATGTGTTGATTTTATCTTTACCTTTTGGAACTCTTCATTTAATAGCTTTATATTGCAGACATCTTATACAATCAAGTATTTCACATTCAATCTTTTATAATCCTGGTAACTTTGATAACTATTATGCTAATGGCCTATGTAACGCACAAAAATGTCGTCTTGTGGTATGGGCTTTGCTCATTGTTGAAGGCCGTATGGTGACCTCAAGTTGTTGATTTCCGTGTCATTTTGGTCTATTGGGGAGAGTTGTCTCATTGGCAATCATATCATATCTTATCTTTTTACATTCACCTAAATAAACAAACCTTCAAACAGACCGTTCAACAAAGGTTACATTTTGTTTGTAGTTATTAAGCATATTCTCGTACGTTCTTTGCATCTGAGTACAGTGTGACGTTTATTTTCGTTGAATAAATATATCGTATGTTTAGGGGCCAGTTGAAGCCCGTCTAAGTTTCCTTGCTGTGACCAATTGGTAGCCTTGGGCTGTTTTCTGCTCTTTTGTCCGGTTTTTGTCAATTAGACTTATCCCAATTTCCATTTCCATTCTCAATTTTAATCTATCTGCATCAGAAATTCATAAATTTAAGGTTTGAAAAGATGTGTGATAACTGTAAACATGACGTATAATACATACAGTTCAGGCTTTATGTATTTCACATCCAATATTTTATGGTAAAATTCTTAACAAAGCACAAATGTGTCTGCATTTACACCAAAATCTAACCAAACCTTTAAACAGACGTATTCTGAAAGTATATGGTTTCAATACTGTTGTCAGGTCATTAAGGATTGGTATTAATATCGATTCACTCATATGAATATCAATTATGTGGTCATTTTTTTTTTAATTTTCCTGTTCACTAAACTAAGGTTTTTTTTTATCCCAGGCATACATTACCTTAGCCGTATTTTTCACATTTTTGGGGAATTTTGGATCCTCAATGCTCTTCAACTTTGAACTTGTTTGGTTTTATAGCTATTTTGATATGAACGTCACTGATGCGTCTTATATAGACGAAACGCGCGTCTGACGTACTAAATTATAATCATGTTACCTTTGATAACTATTTGTACCACTGTGTCGATGCCACTACTGGTGGACGCTTCTTCCCAGAGGGTATCACCAGCCCAGTAATGCTTAGTTTATGAAAAACTAAGGATATTCTTATTACAGACATAGATCACCTTATAAAAAAGTAGATGTGGTATGATTGCCAATGAAACAACTATCCACAAAACACCAAAATGACACAAAACTTAACAACTGTAGGTCACTGTACGGCCTTCAACAATGAGCAAATCCCATACCGCATAGTCAGACACAAAAGGCCCCAAAAAGACAATGTAAAACAATTCAAACGAGAAAAATGACGGCCTTATTTATGTGAAAAAAATGAACGAAAAACAAATATGTAACACATAAACAAACGACAATCCGTATTTGGCACAGTTTTTTCGGAATTTTGGTTCTTAAATCTTCTTCAACTTTGTACTTGTTTGGTTTTTATAACTATTTTGATATAAGCGTCACTGATTAGTCTTATCTTGAAGAAACGCGCTTCTGGAGTACTTAATTATAATCTTGGTACCTTTGATACCTATCATAAGGTCTTTGCATCGTAAATAAACACATTTATTCTAAAACCAGCTGTTGGCATGATAAAGGTTATGATCTTCTCATATGTTTTATCATGGTATGATACTAAACCCCGTACATGAGTGATTGTACTTAATTTTCATATAATGCAGATTTTTTTTTTACTCAGTTCAATTGAGGTCTGGAGCTAGCATGTCAATTAATGCGTATAAAATTTTCTGACGTCAGACATGCGAATCAATGAATGTGTTTGTAGATAGATGTGTTTTTGTGTTCTGTTAAATTGTTCCTTTTAAAATTGTTACACGATGATTATTGCTGTACCCATATTTTGACTATTTTATTGATTATGTCTGTTTAGTTCACACATAATTGTAAATATAACGGAATTTGATGGGACTGTCATCAAAGTGAGAGGTTTAGCGCTTTAAAACCAAATTTAATCAACCATTTTCTACATTTGAAAATGCCTGTACCAAGTCAGGAATATGACAGTTCTTTTCCATTCATTTTTTATGTGTTTTGTCATTTGATTGTGACATGTGATAATGGACTTTCCGATTGGATTTTCCTCTGAGTCCAGTATTTATGTGATTTTACTTTTTAGTGCTATTAATCCTTTGTTTATGTATGTATAACGTCATTTTGCTTAGTTTCTTTTGTTACCTATTCTAACATCGGACTTCTGTAAAACTGAGTTTTACTGTGTGTATAGCTATTTGTTTCTTTATTTTACGTTGGCTAAAAGTATAAACCATGTTTAACTCCGCCGCATTAGTGCGCCTGTCCCAAGCAAGAAGCTTCTAGCCTTTGTTAGTCTTGTCTCTTTTTTTTTTAATTTTAGTTCATTTCTATATTTTGGAGTTCAGTGTGTCGTCCATTTTCACTGAAATAGTACACAATTTTATTAAGAGACCAGCTTAGGACCACCTACGGGTGTGGAACTTTCTTGCTGCATTGAAGATCCATTGGTGGCCTTCGGTTGTTGTCTGTTTTTTAGATGTGTTGCTGTCTCTTTGTCACATTCTCTGTTTCAATTAACAATTTAATCTTCTCTGCTTCAGAAAATCATCAAACTAGTGGTTGAATAGTTGTGTGATGTGTGAAAACAGGATGTAAAATACATAAAACATAAAGTAAAAATACAAAATCTAGTGCTCTGTACATATTTAGTTATAATAAAAATAAAGTTTGAGAACAGCAAATAAACAAAAACAAAACAAAACTAACATATCAATCAAAGACCAAACAAAGTCATAGGAAAAACAATTGTTACAATACATACTCTTGGGTTATATAAACCAGACTTATAGGTTTGGTTGACCCAAAGAAATATAAAAGCAAAAATAAATGCTACGTTGAATGATACTTATGTGCAAGTATGTGAAAGAAACGGGGAATTTAGATAAATTCAAAGCCTTAACGTAAAATCAACCCATCTTACAACATTATTTTGAAGTTATCCTCATCCTTACTTAGAAATGGTAGATCGTGTGTTTCTAGGTGTTGCTAATTCGAGAAACATCTAGATAATTTTGGGTTAGATTATAGCAATGTATGGAGCTAGCTCCTTTCAGTTTCTAATTTCTTGTGCATTTCAACCAACTTATAACTTGAAATACCAGAAGAAAATAGGAAAGGAATGTTATATTATTGAATCATTTAACATTGTGTGTAAACTTGAGAGAGTTTTTGTTTGTCATGTTTTCACAACTGCATGCTTATCAGGCAGACTGGCACTTAATTGCATTATTAATATTACACGTCCACAACTAAATTATAATCTGGCATCTATGATGACCTTATTTTTCTATTCATTGATTTCTACTATTAACAATTTACAGTCATTGAGACGGATAATTGTAAATAAGTAGAATCAAACTATTAAATGTGGGGCGTTCAGTATAGATATGAGCAGTGCTTTGATACTGGTTCATTTTGATATGCTTCACTTGAATATTTTGATTTACTTGTACATATTTTCGTGTTAAGTTGATCAACTGTTAAGACAATACATGAACAGGTATTTTTGTTAATTTCGAAAACAACTAAACAAAATTAAACGATAACGTACGGTATGGACATTTGTACAAACACATATGGCAAAATCAACTTTTATCTGGTTTAATGGAACTCAATATGACTGTCCTACAAGTGAGAGGTTTCGCTCGCTATAAAACCAGGTTCTATCCACCATTTTCTACAGCCGTTAATACCTGTACCAAGTCATGAAATAACAGTTGTTTTCAATTTTAGCTTTTAATTTTGTCATTTTATACAGGGCCTTCCGTTTTGAATTTTCGTTGCGGTTCGGAATTTTTGTATTTTTTTTTTGTATGCATTTGTTAATCAAGCCAAGACTAAATCTTCTACACAATAACGACCATGTAAAATGAAAGTTTCTTATTATAAAATGTGGAGTTAATTGAGCAATACATAGGTAAAGGTAAAATCACAAAAATAACGTTCTTTGAGGAAAATCCAAGAAGGAACGTCCTCAAACAAATGGAAAACCGTAAGCTAAAACACATCAACGAATGGATAATAATGAAATAGACCCAGAAACACACAACAAATAATTCCTTAAATCTTGATGGCAGTTAAGTTATTTCTAATTTAGAAAGAACAGTTTTAGTAAAATCATGGTGAATGATTGTTATAAACCTAGTGTCATTTTACTACCATTTCAAGCAAAAATACATCTTGTGCCTGATATTCACTCATATAAGTATATATACAAAATCTGAACCTGACATTTTCAAAAGATTTATAGAAAGAAAAAATGGGGGCAATGCGCAAACTCTTTTAAGGCATTCATATGGATAATGCCAGAGGGTTCCGAAAATCTGACAAAAATCCAAAACATGGCAAGCAAACATCCTTAGGGTCATGAAAGACAATTCACTATGCGTTCAGCAATTAGTTTCATCATAAATATGTTTAGACATAGTATGTCTATATTTCGTTAATTATAAAAAAAAAAAACATATACATAAAACGACGTCAAGGATAATAGATTCAACGATAAAAATTTCAATTGGAAAATACCAAAATCCTTTAAAAAAATAAGAAAATTACATATGGTAGTTTAATTTACAAGCATTCAGCTAGAACGCACTATTGACGAATTCATGCGCTGACAAATAAAGACGTATTTTCAATTCTAGGACAATTTAATCATTCAACTAAAGATATTTCTCTGGATTGAAAAACAAATATAAAGAGATGGCAATATAAAAAGATGAATACATGTATATGGTATGTTTGACAATGCACTATCCACCAGATACAACCTTTTATAGCTGATTATGCGGTATGGGCTATGATTATTGTTGAGGGCCGTACGGTGACCTATAGTTGTTAATGTCTGTGTCATTTTGATATTTTGTGGATAGTTGTCTCATTGGCACACATACCACATCTACTTTTTTATATGATGTGGATATAAGCTATAGGATAATTATTTCACCTTTAACAATGGTCAAAACCAATACAATCTGATTCCAATATAAATCTCTGATTCGTCATACTATATAGATTGAAACCAATACCGCTTAACAACATTATACTTGGCTTCCGAATATTCGGACGGCTCTGATGAAGCTAGCTATATCAGTCCCGATAAAGCGTTTCGCACTTATAAAATTTATAAAATTTTGTTATCATATTTTTTTTTTTCAGGGAAGGGGGTTTTCTGTGGCGGACATCACAGCTTTTATTTTACCGGTAGAAGCTAATTGGTTTGGTAAATATAATTCCAATGCTTGGCTTTTTGAGGAAATCAAGACTAAGATGAAATAAAGCTGCAAACCATTTAGTTTCGATCTAGATAATTAAAAATGTTTGATATGCCAATTAGAACAAGAAGTAATTGTAACAGGATGCTGTTACGAAGTCTCCCAAACAAAGCTCCAATAACTCTCCATTCATATGGTCCCATGTTCATTTGATTTGAATTTTTGTCCCATACAAGATAATAGCACATTCTCAAATTGAACAAGGTAGGGACGACCCAAGACACTTCCCTTAAATTTCATTTGATTAGCTTTATTGTCCCATACAAGAATATATATGGTTTAGGGGTGGGGATGTTGATGGTTTACAAGTTTTCAAACAAGAGGGGTGGGGTGACCCCCTAGGGACTCCCCTTTTATTTTATTTGTTTTATTGTCCCCTACAAGAATATATATGGTTTAGGGGTGGGGATCTGGACCGTTTACAAGATAATAGTACATTCTCAAATTGAACGGGATGGGGTGACCCCCAGGAACTTACATTTAATTTCATGTGATTTGTTTTATTGTCCCATACAAGAATATATACGGTTTAGGGGTGGGGATGTTGGCCGTTTACAAGTTTTCAAACAAGAGGGGGTGGGGGTGACCCCCTAGGGACTTCCTTTTTATTTTATTTTATTTGTTTTATTGTCCCCTACAAGAATATATATGGTTTAGGGGTGGGGATCTGCACTGTTTACATGATAATAGCACATTTCCAAATTGAATGGGGTAGGGATGACCACCGGGAACCTCCCTTTAATTTCATTTGATTTGTTTTATGGTCCCATTCAAGAATATATATGGTTTAGGGGTGGGTATCTGGACCGTTTACAAGATAAAAGCATATTCTCAAATTGAAGGGGTTGGGATGACCCTCTATGGACTCCCCATATATAACATGTGATTTGTTTTATGGTCCTTTAATCATTTCTGAAGACTGCATGTATCTATCACTTACAGTTTTTAAGTTATATTCATTTGAAAATGTTTGAAAATAAAATCCCATAGGGTTCTATAGTAAACCCCTCCCTCCTTTCTAATCCCCCCCCAAATACCCCTTAAAAGACCCCGATGCACCATAGAAAGATTGATGGCTCACCTAGACATATTAGTCTACCCTTTTATGAAATCCTAAGTTAATCTGACAAACGGTTTTGGAGAAACGCTGGGGACAAGTTCATCTTTTTAAGTGGCGGAAAAAGAAGAATAAAAAAACCTGAGCAAAAACAATAAGTCTCCAAACTTTGTTTGGGAGACTTAATAATTGTATCTTCTTTAACAACCCTCCATAACTTTCTAATCGACCTCATGCTGTAAAGATCAGTTATACAGATCTCTCTAAGTAGCTAGAGATTTCTAGTGTTTAAATCGAAATTGGACTATTTTTAGGAATCATATGTTAACCGATTAAAAATAAGTTATGATACTGTTCAAACCCTAAGAGTGCACATGTTATACTGAGATATAATACGCTGTTTTTAAATTTAAATAAATTTACAAAAATTTAAAGACGTTTCAAAAATGAACCTGCTGTGAATTAAATTCAGGAGAAGTTTTCCTTGTAAAAATACTGTAAGTCGTAGTTTTCTATTCAAATACTCAGTGACATAACATACATGACATTGGTATTTACTTTAAATCTTGCTATATCACATGCCATGGCCCAGGTGATTTGACATAAAACATTTAAGTATAAATTTGCATCTTATTTTAAAAAAAAACACGCAAAAAACGTAACATGGTTAAGCAACGATCAAGCAATTAAAAAGAAGTCGACCAACTGTTTCACTATCCAGTCAACACTGAGTTGTGATTTAGCATCTGGTGGCAGGTGCTCTAGACTCTTCAATCTTAATTGAAAAGGATTGTAAGTTTACCTACTGCATGTACTGAATGTATGTGGTTCTCTCTTGGAACTTCGGCTTCCTTTCATGCTTTACCAATGTTTTATTACAACCATTTTACAGAGTATTGTTACAATAACACCATGTTTGTGAAAGCAACTCTTCTGGAACAATTCAACAGGATGCTGTCATACTTCATATGAATTGCAATCATTTTAATATATTTATATGTATGAATGTTTTATATTTTCCAAAAGGGAACTGTTAGCGAATCCAAATCCGGTAATAAATTAATCGGTAGGTGACATTCGGTGATTGTAGTTACGACATTTGGAACATATTCCCTCTCATCTGAATATAAAGGCAACAGTAGTATACCGCTGTTCAAAATTCAGAACACGGATAATCCCATAATGGTCAATCAACTCTTGATTATGTCCGATATGTTACAGAGGGATGACTTCACTTTACCACTTATAACTCTTGGTTTGATAGCTTCCTTTATGCAACAACCCTCTATGAAGGTAATCATAATAGGAAATACAATCCCTGGGATGTCGTATCAACTGAAAGATATATACTCCGGATACACGTATAAGCTGATTGAATGTTGCTACAAAGAAAAGAGGGGAAGAGACGGTTCACATGGGAATGTCGATGGTTTGTTAAAAATACGTTCTCTATACGTAACACATATGTTGTCATTCAAGAAATCAAGCATTTTGATATTGACGTATTCAGATTTGATTTTGGTTTAAATAAGAGATATAATTTACAAAGTATGATTTATCCCTACCGAAGACAAAATACTTATAGCTATTAAAGTTTGGCACCCTTTTTATGAAGCAAAGCATGACCAATTCTTTCAATGTTTCTTTAATTTTGAAAGAGTTTGGAATGGGGAATACTTGTGTAAAGAGGAGAAAGGTCAAGTGTTTTAATACTATTGCAAGATGAAATAGTCTTAGATTGTATGTACTTTTAAAGATCTTCGGATTTTTCCGTATCTACATTTGAATACAGCCACCACTATAGTAGGTTGTTTTACAATAACTTTAAAGCCCGATTGTAATTGTTAATAAAATTGATGGAACATATTTCAGGAAGAGGTTTTGTGGAGCACTTGTAAGACCCATCAATATAACAAGGATTTATCTACACGTATATAATACAGTATATAGATAGAGGGCAGATGTCATTAAATCATGACAAGATGTTACAACCCTGTAATCTGCCTTGTATAAACTATAGTTCATTGTAATTAGTGGCTTATAAAATTTTACGAATATTAGAATATTGGAATTTGTTGTAACAGTTTTTTATGCCCCACTTACGATAGTAGAGAGGCATTATGTTTACTGGTCTGTGCGTCCGTTAGTTCGTCTGTTCCTCCGTCCGTTCGTCCCGCTTATAAAGGTGAAATTTTTTGGTCAAGGTATTTTTTTAATGAAGTGAAGTCCAGTCAATTTGAAACTTAGTACATGTGTTCCCTTTGATATGATCTTTCTAATTTTAATGCCAAATAAGAGTTTTAACCCAATTTCACGCTCCACTGAACATAGAAAATGATAATGCGAGTGTGGTATCCGTGTACTTGGGACACATTCTTGTTTTTCACATAAATTATTATTTCAAGTTAAGGACTTTCATCCCTCATTGAAAGATTTATTTTCAGGCTATAGCTATTGCCATCTTTTATTTTATCACATATTTTATTTGAATATTGATGGGAATTTTTATTGCAGATAATAATCAAAATGTTAGAGAAACCCAATCATATGATTTTATCTTTGAATCCTTATAAATAACAATAACAAAAAATAACACACTAGATTTTGCTCTATCCGATAATGGCATTGCATTGTTGAAATTATTTGGGTGTAACATTCATATCACAAAATCATGTTTATTCAATAGTTTCCTTTATCATTATATGTACTTTTGGACAATGAACAATCAATATGGTTCCACATCATATTATTTGTTGACAAAAAAAAATATCAGTTCTTGTTAAATGATCTTTTTCTATTTCATATTATCAATAATTCATACTACCGAATTGGTTCGTACTATTTTGAAAAGTAATTCTTGCAAATGAGTCGGATTATTTACTTCATATCATCAACTATTAAAGGGGCATCCCGTTTTTAGATAGATTACACCGTTGGTTTTCCCGTTTGCATGGTTTTGCACTAGTAATTTATGTGGCTCTCTATAGCTTGATGTTCGATGTGAGTCAAGTTGTTGAAGCCTGTACCTGGACATATAATGGTTTACCATAACAAATTGTTACTTGGATGGGGAGTTGTCTCATTGGCAGTCATACCACATCTTCCTATATCTTTTAGTTACGAATTAGATAAATTAAAATTATGATTTTGGAGTTTCAGATAATTATAAATAAAGGCCACAGTAATATATCGCTGTTCGAAAAAAAACAGAATATAGAAATTATATAATGATATTAGCAGTCACGTTGGTTAAACCCTATAAAAATAAACTAAGAATTAAAAAAGAAAACATGGATAATATGGATAATTGTCTTGCAAGTAAATAATTCAACTTTTATGCAACCTTTAGTTTTTACCTAAATTAAAGACAGTTCCCCATGCGTTCAGCAATTTGTTTCATCAAAAATATTTCTAGTATGACTATTCGTTAATAACAAAAAATACATAAAACGACGTCAAGGATAACAGATTCAACGATATATATTTCAACTGGAAAATGCCAAAATCCTCTAAAAAGAAAAAGGAAATGACATATAGTTTGTCGGAAATCTGACCCCAGTTTGACCCTATTTCTTAAAGCAACAATGGAAGTCATGTAATAACCATATATGGGCATTTTTTACCAAACAAAAATAGAGACCGTTTTGGGGAATTTGTAGTTTTTTGTATGAATTAAAACTAATTTGCTTTTGAGTGAACATTCTTGAGTATATATAAAAAAAAAATATTGATCCACTCACTTATGGATTAAACTCTTTTTTTCTTTCCCAATGTGTTTCTCGGGAAGCTATGATGAATTTAAATTATGTTATGTAATATAACTTGGACTATGACATGTCAAATGTGTGCCACTTAATACGCAAATGTGCCACTTCGATGTGTCGACATTTTTTACGAAGCGGAGCCGATAGTAAGTTACGAGTTACATCCGTTTGTTTGACACTCTAATGAACAAACTATTATTAAATTAAGCACCATATGCTGTTATTTACATGTGGAAATTATTAAAATAATTTTATTAAATATATTTTTATACTTTAGACATGTGCAAAAAAAATAAAGAAACACATTCTATGACTTTTCAGAAATCAGTACCAGTAATGTATCTTACTTGCAGTCAGTTAGAAATTCTGGTGTCGATTTCATGTGCTGGCGTATTTTCAAATCTAGGACCCCTTTAATAATCACTTGACCATGGCGATTTCTCGGGATTAAACAAAAACCTACTAAGAGATGACAATAGATAAAGGCAACAAAGGTAGTATACCGCTGTTCAAAACTCCATGGACAAAAAACATAATCGGGACAACAAACTAAAAACCGAGGGAAACGCATTAAAGAGGAGAACAACGACACAACACTGAAATGTAACACACACAGAAACGGACCAAGTATCAGACAAAATTCCACGAGAATAACAAATATAACATCAACACCAAATACATGAATTTGGGCTAAACAAGTACCGTGACACGTCTTATCGCAATGTGAATTTACACTCAAAAATAAGAGAAAACAAACGACGCAACGTCAAAATGTTATACACACAGAAACGAACAATAATATAACAATGGCCATCTTCCTGACGTGGTACAGGACATTTTTAAAGGAAAAAAATGGTGGGTTGAACCTGGTTTTGTGGCATGCCAAACCTCGCACTTTAATGGCAATGTTAAATATAACATTGAAATAACAACATAATATTACAGGACTTTAATACAAATAAATATGAGAACAAATAAGACAAAGAAACACACGAGTAATAGATAACAAAAAGCATCAGGTTTAAAATTCAATACGCCAAAAACGCGCCTCGTTCACACAAGACTTATCAGTGACGTTCATATATAAAAGATCGAAAGTGAAAAAAGTACAAAGTTGTACAGTACTGAAGATCAAAAGTTGAAAAAGTTTGTGTCAAATACGGCTATGTTTTTATGCTTTGGATAAAAACATCCTTATTATTTAGAACAATTAATGCTATTGCAAACAGTAAATTTTATCAAATGAATATAAAAGAGATATGCATAATGAAACTGAAGTATTAACTAATTACAGAAAACTAAACCCGAATACATAATGCTAAGACCAACACAGAATAGACACACCCGACTCAGTCCAGGCCTCAACGCAATAAAACATAAAAATGACGTCACTTAGGATGGCGAAAAGGCACAAAAACTACGTCACATTTGAACTTATGAAATTTCTGAAACAGCACAAAAATGACGTCACATATGAAAAGCTATAATTCAAAAGTAAGATAGAATAAGGATTGATTTAAGATTATATAAGAACTAAATACTGATACCTTTATACACAATGCATATTGCAATACTTATTAATAGCAATTAACTTTAACATATATATGTCCAGTTTGTTATGAATCCAACTTCAAACTTAAATTAAAAACCAATTGTTCAGAGAACAATTGAAGGTCTTTCCATCAAAACAATGTATTTTGATATGAAAAGTTGTGAAACTAAGTTTAAAATGTCATTTCAATCGTCAAATGATAGCTCCTAGTAAGCTGATTCCAAAAATATATTGTTTCCATACATTTTTTTTAAATAAGGGAGATAATTTGTTACTTCCGGTTTGAAAAATGTTACTTCCGATTATATTTGAATATTTACTTGACACTGATTCCAAAAATATCTGGTTCTATATACTTTTATATTAATAAAGTACAAAAAAATAGCTACTTCCGGTTTACAAAAAGTCACTTCCGGTTGGTTTTTTTCAAGGTTAAATGGTTTGATACCTTTTTCTAAAAGTTGTATATCTTTATCATGTATACATATAGAATAAAAGCAAAGGTCAAAATCTAGAACGTCAAATTAAGCTATGACCTTGAGATCAATTTCAAGGTCATAAACCAAGGACCTCAAATCAAAAGACCATAGGTCTTAATTATATTTAGTTAATGAGTTATATCACCAAACGCGTATTTTTAAATACAAGAGGGGAGAAAACTCCCTTTTACATTCAACGTACGCTTGCAATCAAAATTTACATCTTACGACATGTCGCAACTAACAATTTAGTAAAAATAATTTGTTGATATCTTATACAGTCTTTGGATATAAGTGAAAACAAGCCAATTCAAATATTAGAATATGACCTTGACCTTTGACCTTGACCTAATTTTCATTTTTTGGGACCAAGGACCTCAAATCAAAAGATCCTAGGTCTCTATCACTTATGATTTATAAGATAGAAATTCATATCACTTATATCAGATGCATAAGGGGAAATAACTCTCATATGGAGCAGTCATATCGCTTCGGTCAAAATAGGACAAATCATGCGAAGGATATAACGAGCAATTTTGTAAAATAAATTTGTCATAATCTTTTACGGTTGCGAAGGAGATGCGATAACAAGGAAAACAGTGTTTGGGGAGATAACTCCTACAAAGAAAAGTACTCGTTTACGCAGGGTAAATTTCAAAAGCGCATAAACTGTTCCATATCATATACAAAATATCTAAGCGACATATTGCAAAACAAAGGTTTATCGCAAGAACAAAATTAGGCGGAAGAAAAAAAAAATAATCAGAAGAAAAACAATAGGTCTTTCCACAGAAAAGTGGAAAGACCTAATTATCGTACAGATTACGTTGAACAAAATTAAATCTAATAAATGAAGGCGGTGATAAATTTTTCTTTCCATAACACATAAATATAATAGAAAAGACGTCAACACATTTGACAAAATCCGATGAGAATTACAAATATAACATTAAACATTTAAACTAAATACATGAATTTGGGATAGACAAGTACCGTAACACGTCTTATAGTAATGCGAATTCACATTCAGCAAAACAGTCACAATCGGGAATAAGTCACGTTTGGTAATGAAAAGATTAGACGACATAATGACAAACCACAATATACCATGTCACCGTGTAGACCGCAACATGCGGGGTGTCGGCTATGTTTGACACGGGGTGTCAATTTCGAAGCGAAGAAAAATTATCAAAGTAAGTTCAAGTATCACAATTTCTTTATCTAGAATTCTTAGTACCATATAATGTACTGCACGGAAGAAACTGAATCACAATCTATTTCCTGCAAGCAAAATCAGTTGTTTTCAGTGCTGTGTTTTCTCAAACACCTCTCCCTAGTTTTCCAGATTTTGAGGCTTCATATGCAAATTTCTGGATAAAAAACTGTTTTAGACGACTTCCCTTTGCATCATTTTTATAGAATTGAATTCCTGTTATGTAATTTAATAAAATACCAGCTTCATACTTAAAATTAATTGGTTTTAAAACTAGTTTTTCATCAAAATATAAAGTGTCGCTCGGGGTGTCAGATTTTGCATCTCAATGGGTAAAGGCTTCAAATAAAAAACAAATAGATTTGCAGATAAATCGTGTATATCGGTCTTTATCTGATACTTTTTAATACAAACTCATCTGCTGTATTATGATAACAAATAACAAACTGAAAGTACTTCATTTTGCCTGTGTTATAGTCATATAAGACATGTGCTTTTGATTTCCTAAATAGTAAAAATTGACTCAAAATATTTTGTTTTAAAGCGAGAAGTTTATTCCGTTTCCTTTCTATTCACTATCAGGGTCAGATAAAAAGTCACTGATACTCAATGCACCGAAAAATCTTAGAGTAGACCTTCATATATGATTTTGCCGAAGCAACCAACAGTAAAACTCTATCATTGGTGCTTACTAAAGGTCCTCATCAGGTTCCACTCAAAAGCGCTTGCGCATGCTGCAAAAACCACTCATTCCGAAACGAAATTGATTACTCCCGTCAAGGAAAAACTCACCGGCATCTTTATCTTTAAACGATAGTACTGCTTGAAGGAGACCTGAATCCGATGACATTCTTTTCTTAACAATATTAAAAAGCGATTTAAAATCTTTAAAAAAAACTTTAAATGGCGGTTAAATTTCTATCTTTTATCCGAATGGTAAAAGCAAATACGTATCCTTTCGACAATATTTCTCTTAGACTTTTCTTTTTGACGGTCAGATTTATGTCAAAAAGAAACAATAACATCGGAACTGTGTTTTCCGGAAACAACTTAGAGGTTTTTGAAAACTGTCTACTGCCTTTTTTACGATAATTTTTTTATATTTTATGGGTGGACCAAAAATTATTGTATACATTACTGAAAACTTGTGTGAGCCCGGAATGGGCGATCCCCAAGATGCAGGAATTAATTATGCAATTCCAAGCCAAAAGATACTATCTGACTTCATCGCCATGGACATTGATATCGAAAAGTGTGACCTCTGCTTAAGATATCTTGGTTCTAATGTCTACAGGCATTCTTTATCCTGTATTGGATATGTTAGGTAACCAACAAAATTATGAGTTTATGATATGTGCTGACGGTTTCGAAGATGAAAAACAAATCAAAGAAAGAAAAACACTACGAGAAGACCAAATAAATACAAAGCAAACAATTATTGGGTATAGACAAGGTTTTTTTAACTTTTTCTTTGTAAAAGAGCACATGAGGCGTTTAAAGATTTAGGCCTACGATTGAAATACCGTTAATAGCACGCCATTCGTCAAAAGTTTGATCTTTAAAAGTTTGATCTTTAAAAGTTTGAAGGAATGGCGGGTGACAATTGGGATTAATCGAAATTTGTGTGTGTGGTCAGTGGTTCATTGATTCAGCTAACGGAACTTGGCAACTCGGTTCTTTCTAGTCCCAGTGACATATTTTGAACACAACCACATTATGTAAATGAAAGCACAGTCGACATCTTGTATCAAACCATGTAAGCCTCATGGAACATGAGGAAATGTTTCAACGTTAGAACAAAGAAATCTTAAACAGAATTCAGACGTTAGAATACTAAGTATTAAAGCCCATGGCGATGAAGTCTGATAGTATCTTTTGACTTGGAACTGCAATACTTATTTCTTCGTCTCAGGGGTCGGCAATTTTGCGCTCACATAAGCTTTCCGTACTTGTGTTCAATACTTTTTTGTCCACCTATAAAATTTACCATTTGGATAAACGTTGGTGGCTTCGGCAACATCTTATATGGAGGTTTACTCTATGATTTTCCTCCATGTTTTGGTGCATTGAGCCACATCAGTGATTTTTTATCTGACTGTGAGAGTGACTGGAAAGGAAAAGGAATCATTTTCTAGCTTCAAAACAAAATATTTTGAGTCAATTTTTACTATCTATGAAGTCAAAAGCACATGTCTTATATGACTAAAACAAAGGCAAAATGAAGTATACAGTTTTTTATTTGTTATCATAATCCAGCAGATGTGTTTTGAATTAAAAAGTATCAGATAAAGACCGATATACACAATTTATCTGCAAATCTATTCGTTTTTTTATTTGAAGCCTCTACCCATGAGATGCAAAATCTGACACCCCGAGCGAAACTTTGATGCAGAGGGTAGTCTTTTAAAGCAGTTTTTATCCAGAAATCTGCATATGAAGCCTCAAAATGTGCAACATGGAAAACCAGGGAGAGGTGTTTGAGAAAACAGAGCTCTGAAAACAACTGATTTTGCTTGCAGGAAATAGATTGTGTTTCAGTTCCTTCCGTGCAGTACATTATATGGTACTAAAAATTCTAAATAAAGAAATTTTGATACTTGAACTTACTTTGATAATTTTTCTTCGCTTCGAAATTGCCACCCCGTGTCAAACAAAGCCGACACCCCGCATGTGGCGTTCTACACGGTGCATGTGGTAAGATAAGATAAGATATTTTTTCTACCAACAAGATAAGATAAGATATTTTAATTCCAATTAAAGGGCCCATGAAGAGCAAAGCAATTTATTACAATATAAAAAAGATGAATACATATATATCGTATACTTGGCAATGCATTATTCACCAGATAAATGACATGGCTGTAAGCAACTATAGATTAATATTTCGCCTCATGTTAACAATGATTAAAACCAATACCACTAGCAACATTATACTTGGCTTCCGAATATTGGGGCGGCTCTGAATGTTCCTGATGAAGCTAGCTATATATCATTCCCGATAAGCGCTTCGCACTTATGAAATTTATGAAAAGTTGTTTTCATATTTTGATTTTTTTTTTCTTCAGAGGACGGGGTATTCTGAGGCGGGTTTGGTAAACCTAATTTCAAAGCTAAGCTTCTTGAGGAAATACAGACTTAGATGAAAGGATAAAGCTGCAAAACTCCAATTAATTTTGATCTAGATAATTCAAAAAATGTTTGATATTCCAATTAAAACAAGTGTATCTTCTTTAACAACTGTTTTTTCCAAAATCAATGCAACTTTAATAAAAATGAGTATGAAAACCTCCATATCTTTCTAATCGACCTTATGCTGCAAATGTCAATTATAAAGATTTCTCTAAGTAACTGGAGATGTCTAGTGTTTAAAGCGAAATTGGACTATTTTTCGGAATCATATGTTAACCGATTAGAAATAAGTTATTATACTGTTCAAACCTTAAGAGTGCACATGTTGTGCTGAGATATAATACGCTGTATTTAAATTTGAATAAAGAATTGAAAGGCATTTTAAAAATGACCCTGCTGTGAATCAAATTCAGGAGAAATTCGTACTACCTGTTTCCTTATAAAAAGTTGTAGTTTTCTTTTGTCCCAGCTATGAAACCAAAATAAATGCATAAATAATCTTTGATTGTTGCTGCATTAATTCTCGGGAAGAGCTTAACATATTGTATAGATAATGCATGTATATTGTTGAAGGCTATTTATTTCCTTTTTATTTTTGTCGTTAGGTTGTAATGTCATTATCTTAAACCGCAGATCTTCGTCTGTTAATACTCATAAATTCTTGAGGAATTCGTGAAATTATAAACAAAGTCTTTCCTTAATCTATTATCAACATTGTATAGCTTGAAACAAATTAAAATGGGTAACCAAAAAAAAACATGACTAATTTTAATGTAATAAAGTCATTACACTGTTTGACTTGTTTAGTTTATGAGTCTGATTGTTATATGTATGTGCATTTTCCTCCTTCCTAGCTTGTGTGGTTAGAGGATTTATTTGATGTATTCAGTAAATCACCACCAAACCCCACACAGACAAAAATAATAACAAAACAAAACGAAACATAGGCGACACGGCTCAACTACAATAAGAAACGGTTAATGACAACGCTACGTGCTGCTATCTGTAATATTTACCAATGATATATCATCAACATAGACAATAACCATATTTCAGGTCAACAGAGACAAAACATTTGATAATAACATTGAGAAAGGAAATGGGGAATGTGGCAAAGCGACAACAACCCGACCACAGAACAGACAACAGATTAACCTTTATAACAAACTGTATAGGTTTAAAACTATCTGTTAGATGAATCAATATCTATACAGTAAATATAATAGATATCTCGGAATTTTCATTAATATTTTGAATAGTACAAAGATGAAAAAGTTTGTAGTCACCGGTTGTGCGAAACCTTCGACGCAGTAGTAATGGCCGTTAAACACCCCTTAGTAGATAATGCACTATCTATTTATCATTACAAGATAAATGCATATGAATTATTAACTATTTCCTGATAGAAAATTATATTGAGGTATGAATAAAATTTACACATCACAAGCAGGTCAATATTTTTATTATATAACTTTGAACATAATCATTAGTTCTTAAACTATCAATAATTAATTCTAGCTTTCGGACATTATTAACTTCAATAATTATAATTATATATAAAATTAACTATTTTAACTAGGAAAGATACGTTGCCAAAGTATCAGCGCGTATAGTTATATAAAGCTTTCTCGCCAAAATGTGAACGTCTACATAATTTGAATATGATGTTCAGTAGTTGTTGGTGTGGTTCATAAGAGTTTCTGATTTCTCGGGTTTTTTTTAAATAAATTAGACCGTTGGTTTTTCCGTTTGAATGATTTTACACTAGTAATTTTGGGGTCCTTTACAGCTTGATTCTTCGTATGAGCCAAGGCTCTGTGTTGCAGACCTATTTTGACCTATAATGCGAGATTTCTTTTTTGTTGTAGTGTCGCGATCGGCCAGCTTACAAGTTTTTTTATTAAAGCTTGACTGTTACACTTTTATGTATTTGTTGTTTCTGCCATGGGTCCCAGACAACACTGCAGCATTCTTTTTTTTTTTTTGGTCTGACATATGTTTTGTATGCAAGTTCTTTTGTTTTTATTTTGTTGGTTTTTAATATTTGTATTAATAAACTCAGTGTTGCATTTGCTTTATTTGTGATGTTATTTATACATGATAATTCCATGTCAGATCGTTAGTGATGGAAACGCCAAGATATTTTGCTATGTCTGTTAATCGATTTTTTTATATATAATTATGTAGTGAGTCTTCAAAGATAATTGGTTTTCTTCTTATTATATACGTGGATGATTTCACAATTATCGGGGGAAAGACATGAGCAATTCTTGATCCCATTGAACATTCTAATTTATGCAAGTCTGATTAAAGGTGTGGCAGCCAGTTTAATAGTGATGATATTGTTAGATACACAATAGTGTCGTCTGCAAAGAGTCGAGCATTACTTTAGAGGTTGTCTGACGTATCATTAATGTAAATTAAGAACGGAAATGGGCCGATAACAGAGCCTTGAGGAAAGCCTGACAAAACAGGACAGCTATTGTATGTGTGACTGTCAACTACCAATTTTCGAGCTCTATGTGATAACCATGCCTCAATCTAATCTGATGTTTTGTTATTTATTCCCATGCGTTTCAGATTTAGGAGAAGTCTTTTGTGGTCCACTTTATTAAACATGTAAAACGCTTTTGAAAAGTCCATGACAATTACGTTTGTTTGTTCATCGTTTGTCGTATAATCAAGTATTTTAATATTGTGTGAATGTTAGAAGTGGTGTTTCACAACTAACTTTTGATGTTAAACCAACAAACATTATGTATCTATTTCAATACAGATTGAGTCCGTTACCAGTTTGACACTAGATCCAAAATTGTCCTTTTTACAAATTATATAACAAACAATCTTTATTTAAAAATTAACGTCAATGAACCAAAATATGTACAACTGCTCTTTGCGTTCTCATAAACTATCTACAATTATTCTACTTCAAATATATACAACTGGTACAAATTTGCACTATTACAAATTTGTCCTGGGTCAGGAATAAACTTGTCCTCCTGGCACGATTATGTACCTTACAAGTTGGTCACACAGACTCACACTTGTCCTTGTTCTTTTGGAACTATTTTGCACCTTACAAGTTGGCCACACAGATCCATAATTGTCCTATGCATGTCGGTACCCTTCAAGCTACGAATTGTCTTAATGTTACATTGTGGTACCCTACAAGTTGATCACACAGATCCATACTTGTCATGTACGGTTAAACTTCATACTTGACAAACTACAGTTGAACAAGTCTAAAGAACAGGCACCAACCTTGTTTTTGTTGCATTACATCATGAATACAATTCTATTTATTAGAGAATATTTACAGTGTTCTGTATTACACTTAATCATAGATTTATATAAGAGACAAGGATCTAAAATATCCTTTCTCTAATTATCACGTACCGTACATATTGTGGTCAATGTCTTCGAAGCATCAGACGAAAGATTAATAGCTAGAATTCGCTCCCGCTTATTTACCCCAATGATAGTCGTACTATTCTTGAATGAGGGGTGTTCTACCAAAGTATCTCGTTACTTATTTGGACAGTTTCCTTTGGAACAACCCTTCACATTTGACCTGCTCCAAAGTTTACCCGCGAAACATCTTGTTCTTTTATACGTTTATTAAAGTATTATACAAATATATAAAGTAAGGCTCCTGCCGAACTGTAACTAATGTAAACAATCTAACCGACGATACAAAATCATCACAAAACATTATTTATTTTTTATGTATCACACTTAAACCAACATAAGACATTAGACATTATTTTATTATTTTATTATACCAATTATGGGCCCTTTTCGGGCAAGATACAAAAGCATCATAATACAATGATTATATAGTGAAATACACAATACGTAATATACAAATATACAAATAATAAAGTGATAATATAGCAATGTAGGATATAATTATGGTAAGAGGCATTGAGTGTAATGAGGCCCATTTAATATTAAAAGAATATATGATATAAACTTTATTAATAGGGAAACGAAAAAAGTAAAAGTAGAACAAGAAATATAGCATCTCATTCTGCAGTAGTTCTCCTCATGACCAGTGCACAACAGTGAGGGACTTAAACATCACAGCAATGCAAATGTCATCAAGGGGAGATCCTTCAGAACTAGCTACAGATACATGAGATGACTCCAATAGTGATTCTCCTCATGACTAATACACAGCAGCAAGGGTTGACATTGCTACTGGGCATGTTTATCAAGGGACGATCCTCTAGAACTCACTATAGAGAAAATATAAAGTTCAAATTACAAGTAGTAAAGGGAGATAAATCCCATTAAAACTTTTCATATTTCTTAATGAGCATACATAATTCTGATGATAAATTCTCATCTTCATTATTCATTAACCATATCAGTTTTTGGATTAGGTCGAGATTATTTTTTTCTCAATCTTTCAACATGGCATTTCTGTTTTCTGTTGTCAATTGGTATTACCGTGTCTGAGGATATTTGATAATTATTAATCAGTGAAAAAAGTTTGTTCAGATGACATATACCACGAATCGGTGGTTTGTTTGATTCTATAAATGCATTATACAACATTGGAAAGTAAGTGTGTGATTTTTCTAGTCTGTATTTGTATTTAGTCATTGCTTTAATCATGATAAAATATATAAGTAGTCTTCCCAAATCAGTTAATACTGCAAAGTTGGTGCTTCTTTTTGGAGCTCCAAAAATAAATTTACAGAATTTAGTATGAATTTTTTCAGCAGGTAATCTAGAGTAAATATGATCAAATGAAAAAATTCCATTTCTATATTTAGACGACATCGGATTAAAGGCATCCCATATATCACAGCTGTATAGTAAGATGGGTTTGGTGGTATGATCAAAAACATGCATGCTTGTTTTGACTGAAAGATGCAAGGATAAAAAATCTTTATATCACTTAAAAATAGCATTTTAGTGCCTTTTTGTACAGTTCATCCTGGGCTACTGTAAAGGAGCCAGATGCACAAAAATGTATACCCAAATATTTATATGTATTAACACACTCTAGTTTTACACTAAGCGTTACAAAGCAGGGGCGTAGCTACCCGTGAAGCACGACAGCACGTGCATCCACGTTGTTTTCAAGAAAGAGAAGAGAGAGAGATGAGTTGGTCAATCGGAATTGGACAGTGTGATGCATGTATTATCTAAGACTATGATAATAACAATATTTGTTAAAAGTTCGGAGACTGTTTGTGTCTTTTCATCTATACTGGATATTAGTTTACAACCTAGTTACAAGTGTTCGAGTCCTGCAGAAAAAGATCGTAGCTCCTTATACGCTTACACGCTACTGCGTGCACATTGATTCGGCATGCAAGAAAGAAATGGCAAATTAAAAATTTATAAATTGAATGTTAAAATGATATTAAGATGATAACACAATATTGACTGCTGTACCCCTATTTTTGACATTTTACTCTTTGAGTATGTTTGTTTTGTTCATACATCGTTGACAATGTAATGGAATTTGATGCGACTGTCATACAAGTGAGAGGTTTAGCTAGCTATAAAACCAGGTTCAATCCACCATTTTCTACATTAGAAAATGCCTGTACCAAGTCAGGAATATGACAGTTGTTATCCATTCGTTTGATGTGTTTGGACTTTTGATTTTGCCTTTTGATTTTGGATTTTCCTTTTTGATTTTTCCTCGGAGTTCGGTATTTTTGTGTTTTTACTTTTTTTTAAAGGACACACTTATGTTTTCACTTTTTTAATTGATGACATATCATTAAATAACGACATTTGGTTTCAAAATATAGATTTTTTTTTAGATTATGACAAAATCGGAAAGTAACTTGTATCTTTTACAAGACTTGAATTTGTAATACTCAGTCTAAGACATGTAGTTTTGAAGCACATTTTAAATTAGTGTACAGTTCATCAGTTTGGAATGAGATGTACCAATCGGCATAAGAATTATTAGATCCCGTCGATATCGTTAAAAATATGCAGACTGGCAATGTGATCGACAGGCTACCGGGGCCAATCAACCTGCAACCACGCTAAAACAGCATTGGAAAGTCTCATTATTTTTTGCGTTCATAAACCATATGATAAGGGAGCTGGTGAGTGGAGTCGCATCAAGTATTATCAGAAAATCGCTTTTTTGCGCTGTACCTGCTTCATCGGGTTAACTTGTAGGAAATATCCCAAACGAACAAATCTCAATATTGTCTGAAACATACGAAACTGACCTGGCATGTAAATTTGACAAATTCAATTGGGAGGTCGCTCGATGCCTAACACGTAAACTGGTTTATAACATCTCACGAGTGCTACTATATCATGATTGAGATCTATCAGTCACGGTTCTATGAATTTTATTGAAAACAAATTTAATGTACGATCAACAGTGAACAACGACAGTTACATTTTACTGCATATTCATCGGGATTTCAGTGTGAATATTGACAAAGTAATAGAGAAGTTTGTTTCTGTCCAGACCCGAAGAGCAGATTTTGGACAATTTTGAGTAAATTATGCATCACAAATATGTGTTGGTTATGTATTACTCTATTCAAAAGATTTATTATTTTAAATTCCTAAATTTTTATCTACATATAGCTCCTTTTTTAACTGTCCTCTGACCGAAAACCGAAAAAAAAAAAACATTTTTCTCCATATAAGGGTCCCAAAAAAATAGTTGCTTCCACATCGTTTTTTTCTAGCTACGCCCTTGACTATTTAGAATAAAATCATATTTGTTAATCAATCTACCTGCCTTGTTGTATATAAGAACCTTTGTTTTGTTTGTATTCACACTTTACCACCAATCATTGCAGTATTTTTTTGGCAAACCATTCGTATCGGAGATTTTGACAATAAAAAAATATCGTCAGCATACATAAGGCAGTGTAAATCTTTATCATTTATTGTAACTTGGTCTTCAGAGTGTTTTTTAAAAATAGTTTGTCAAATTATTAATAAAGATCTTGAAGAGGTTTTGACTAAGATTGTCTCCTTGTTTCACCCCAAGGTGCGTTGAAAAGTAGTTTGTTAAATTTTCATTTACTTTTACACATGATTTTCTTACTTCATGACATGTTTTTAATGATGTTGTAAAAAGAAGACCCAACCCCAATATCTAGTAATTTCAATTTGATTCCGGTGTAAATAACAGTATTAAAGGCCTTTTCAAAGTCAACAAAGCAGGCATATAGTCTACCACCAGGATTATTACAATATTTATCAATAAATGTCTTGATTACAAACATGTGGTCAGAGGTCCTAGCTTTCATTGTGAAGCCTATTTGGCAGCCATCAATTATTTTGTGTTCGATTACAAATAACAAGTTTGTTTCAATCAAATATCAGAAAACTCTTTTTTATTTGTAAGATTTCAAGATTTTTCAAGATTTTATTCATAACCTCAGACACATTATTGTGTACAAGAGGACAATATATACAAACATATTAAGACATCATTCGTAAATATAGCTCAACATGCAGACTTCTTATAAGTTCAGGTATTTCACATCCAATTTTTTATGGAAATATTCTTTATAAAGCACAAAGGTGTCAGTATTCACCTCAGAAACTTACAAAACCTTTGAATAGACTTATTAAGAAGGGATATAATTACGATACTGTTGTCAAGTCATTAAAGATTGCATATTTTGGCGTTAATATTGAGTCACTGATAAGGTCTTTGCGTCGGAACTAAACACATTTATTCTAAAAACAGTTGTTGGCATGACACGGGTTATGTTCTTCTCATATATGTTATGATGGTAAGATACTAAACCCCTAACGGGAAGGATTGTGCCTGATGTTCATATGATGAAATCATAATCTTTCATTCAGTTTAATTGAAGTCTGGAGCTGGCATGTCAGTTAACTGCTAGTAGTCTGTTGTTATTTATGTATTATTGTCATTTTGTTTATTTTCTTTGGTTACATTTTTCTGACATCAGACTCGGACTTCTCTTGAACTGAATTTTAATGTGCGTATTGTTATGCGTTTACTTTTCTACATTGGTTAGAGGGTTAGGGGGAGGGTTGAGATCTCACAAACATGTTTAACCCCGCTGCATTTTTGCGCCTGTCCCAAGTCAGGATCCTCTGGCCTTTTTTAGTCTTGTATTATTTTAATTTTAGTTTCTTGTGTACAATTTGGAAATTAGTATGGCGTTCATTATCACTGAACTAGTATATATTTGTTTAGGGGCCAGCTGAAGGACGCCTCCGGGTGCGGGAATTTCTCGCTACATTGAAGACCTGTTGGTGACCTTCTGCTGTTGTTTTTTCATTTGGTCGGGTTGTTGTCTCTTTGACACATTCCCCATTTCCATTCTCAATTTTAAGATAATACATAGCGAGACAGGACAAACGAAACACAAATACAATGTGTATTTTAAAAGACAATTGGTTTAATTAGATAAAGTATTTTATGATTTTCTTCACAAAAATTGTGACAACAAGCCAGTGAACTTGTTCTTGCTTGGATTCATTACATAGTAATTTGGTATAAACTTTGATCTAAAAGCAGAAACATCAGCAATTTTACAGGTAAACAATATATGAAACTCATCCCCTATTCCCTCATTACATAGAATAGCGAAATATGTAAGAATAGCGACAAAAATTGGAACAAACTACCAGACATTATCTTACCCAAGCCCACTCCACCAATGCATTAAACACGGCTATAATTACAAACAACGTGGTATAAAATGAAGAGATTTATTTCACTGCATGAGTGATTATAGTTTTTTAGGGGAGAAATCGAGTCTGGTGAAGAAGAACATTCCTGTAATTGAAATCAACAGCCCTTATAGTAAGCAAGTATTCTTTTGGAGATTTTTTGGAAGCAAGACAAATCGTCCACTTGCAAAACAGAACTTTTTAACTAACTCTACCCACTTTTAAAAACATCGCCTTTGTAGTGCATTTTAGTCTAGCACTGTGTCTACTGTGGATCCTTGAGCTGTGTGTGACGCTCACGTGCTCCCAGACAAAAGGCACTGTGGTGTATGACACCTTATATCGCTTATCCCGGCCTACCCGGCCGCTAGAACTTTTGACGCATACAACAATCACTTTTCCATTATGTGGCGTCAGATATTTTGTATTGTGACGTCAAAATTTTACGGTGTATAACTTATACATTTATTTCCGAATTATTCTGATAGAATCAGCCTTTCAAACCATTTCTGGACTGAAAACAGTTTTTCACATTTTAAAAGTCTTGTTCAGTCCTGGAACGGTTTGGAATGTCGCTGTTCTGCTTGCAGATAATTCTTTAACTGTTTATTATTTATGCTGCTTTTGTTTGCTCTGGTCAAGCATGTTTTTATTTCATTCGAAATTTGTTGCTTATTTTTATTTGCATGTAATGTATGTGAGATTTCACTTTTGTATTACAGGTTGTTTTATATGTCAAAAAGCTCTGTTTTTATGTTATTTATATGTTTTTATATTTGGTCAAAATCTCCTTAGAGCTTGTGTTGCTTATTTGTACTTATGCCGAATCAAAATAAAGTTTTTTTTATCTTATCTTATCTTATCTTATACGGGAATCTGTGTGATATCAAGTAATGGCGGACAAATAGCGATTAGGTGTATTTTTATGACCGATTTTTCCTAAGTGGTAAACAAGAGTAGATTGTAATTGATATATTGCGATTTATCATTTTTTTTTTAAATGTGTCGATTTTTGTGCGGGACGATCGCGAGTGGGACGAGTTGTCGCGGATTATTTAACTCATAATTCCCGCTTTTACAACTTGTACTTTCACTTTCGATATCGACCACAAATAATCTTTAATAATCTTTTACTTTTCGAGTATATAACTACCGATTTCGTAATTTGATATATCAAAATCTATTCAAATTTAAAAATATTTTACAATATAAAGATAGTCGAAAATGATGGAATGAAGCTGTTATACCATGATAAATTAGAGGCTACGAATGTAAAAAGTAAACATGGCCGATGAAAAAAGCATGACACCTTACTCTGTCAAATTTATTCTTTTCCATCACATTGACAGTTTGAGATAATTGTAAATAACATATTTTTACACATCTTTATTCAAAATGTCAAATGATTTTGAACTGACGCCTTTGATTGATGAAGATGATGAGCTGTCTGACTGGAATCTTCTCGTTGCCTTTAACGAACTTCGTCACTGGGAAAAAATTGAAGGGTCAAAGAAAGTTACCCAGACTTGGAGAATGAAAGAAAGGGTGCATATTCCATATTTTAAAACTTTTTTATTTAAAATGTTCACCTCATATGTTAGCAATAATAATGGATTCATGATGTTCATTGAAAAAGGCTGTCTTATTTTGTATTTTACATGCTTTCGAGATAAGACTGACACACATACACGACCAGTAAAGGATGTGTCAGCAATGCCACCATATTGTCCATCCCCTGTGAAGAAGCATTGTCCATACTTTAAAAGTGTAACTGGAGAGCATGATTTTTGAGGATCGAACCGGGTACCCCTACAGGGTTTGACACTAACATTAGAGGTGATGTAGTCCACAGGACTACCAAGAAAAAATTTTGGGTAGTCCTGGTAGTCCTCGTCTATCACTGGTGAGGGCCGCAACGCGGCCCGAACTAGCTAGGGGGGTTTGGGGGCATGCCCCCCCAAGAAAATTTTTGGAAATAAGATGCAATTTCCTGCCATCTGAGCACCCCAGAATCACACAAATGTTCATTTGAGTTTTGAAAATATTTGGGTTTTTTTTTTCAGATAAATTAAAGTTGACACTTAGTGAATAAATTTTATTACTCCTGAACTTTTCCTGTCAGAAAATATTGAAAAAAATAATGCAAAATCTGCAATCTGAGACAATTTCAAAGGCCTTGTTAGGTAGTGTTATTTCACCTTTTATTCCGGGTTTATTTAGCAAAAATAGGATAAAAATAAGGCCATAATAAATAATAGGTTTGTTTGTCCAAACGCTACCTACCCAGATAAAAGCTGCCTACTCTGTCTCAAATTCTTTTATTGTCCTGATTTGAAGAAGTTTTTTTTAATCAAATAGGCATGAAGACTAATAAACATCTAATACTTCAATTTCTTTAAAAAAAAAAATTTAAAAAAAATGCCCACCTACCTACCCACTGTCTCAACCTTAGGGTAGGGTTTGGGCAAACCAACTTAAATATTTTTATGTGTGGCCTAAGTCAATGTTTGAAGTTTTCATTAATGCTTCAAACAGTTTATAATTATTTTTTTGTAGTGATACAATGTCTTTGTTTGTGTACTAGAGGTCAACTTCATCATCACTGTTGAAAGCAATTCAGTGGATACAATGTATGTTGCTGAAACAAAATGTCTTTAATATTATTTTGAATGACATGTATGTAGGTTTTTTTAATAAGAAAGCCACCAAAAAAATATTGTTGCCTTTTTTTCCAAACTACCTCTTCCTGTTTATTTTTTTTAGGGGGATAATAATTTTTCATCCAAATTTGGGAAGTTATTTTTTTAACTCATCTACGTTTTTATTGCTGACCTTTGCTGTCTATTCAGCAATTCCTTCACATTTTGGTTATCAGACATTTTTATTTACATTGAAAATCCTTAGTGTTACAAACACTGTGATGATTCTGATCAGAAATCTGGATCTCAAAAGTGCTTTCATAATAACAATATTAAAATTACGTTCTTCCAGGTTACAATACACCATTAGATTTTATGGGCGCAGCCATTTTATGAGCATAACATGGTATTCAGAATTAAGAGTATGGCGAATCCTGATTGGTCGATATGTGCGCCCGTTATTTTTTATTATTAGAGACTTCGTGCACTCTGCTTTATACAAAAGGCAAAATAAAAATTATTCCGTAGCCCTAAAGGCACTGAGATGACTTTTCAACGCTACGACAAGACACGTATTTTTAAGGGTAAAATTGATAGGCATGGGAGATAAGTACAAAATACGCTAAGAAAAGCAACGCGAACCTATATTTTTTGGACCAAAAAATACTGTCCTAATAACTTTTCTTTGATTCTAGCAAGGTTTCGTTAAGAAAATCAACTTTCTAAAGTCTGTATCTCGAAAAAGGCTACCATTGTCGCCTATGGGGAAATTAATTGTTTATTTTAACCTATACAGCATCGACATTTTTTTATCATAGTGCTCAAAAAGTGTCAAAAACAGTCATTTTACTTGACATTTGATGTGAAACCGTATTTTTTGGTGACAAATGAAATATTGATTATCTAGTTTTTAAGCTATAGTCTGTTTCATATTGGTATTGCGTTTTACCTTAGAAACAAGGGTGAGCTCGACTTTTGACTTACTGTGGAACGAATATGTCATTTTCTGAAGTTCTGCTGATTTGTTCGAAAAGAGCAAGTACACGTCTAGAGTTTGTGAATATAAATCGATTTTTAAACATAACAATCTCGACCCAAGTGCTGTTATCGAGATTACCAAATTCAGCGAAAATGTACGGAAATGATCTCCTTCGAACATTGAAATGTTCATACGAATAACAAACTAAAAGAATAAAAAAAGCACGCCATTTTGTAGTTAACAAACAGTTATCGATGTCAAAACACAAATATTAACACATATTCTATATTTTGAAATGCTATAGTCTGTTTCAAAAATGTACTTTTATACGAAAATGGTTTCATTTAAAACTGTTATTCAAAATTTACCGTAGTATTAATATATTGGATTGGTTTTGTTATCAATATAATCAGTACTTAATGATATATAAAGAATCATCGGAGAAAGTGGGCATAATCTTCAGTCCTTTTTTAACAGAACCGCATTTACTCAAAAAAACAGATTTTTTTTCTTCACATTTTTCGACTGGGGTCACCTCCGATAAAAATTTGTGAAAATTCAGAGAGTAAAGCCAGAACGGTTTGAAGATGATTTATTTGTGGCATATATATTTGTGCATCTAACGCACTATGAATTGCACGATACAAGAAAGTATTAAATACCGTATAGGTTACAATACACCATTAGATTTTATGGGCGCAGCCATTTTATGAGCATAACATGGTATTCAGAATTAAGAGTATGGCGAATCCTGATTGGTCGATATGTGCGCCCGTTATTTTTTATTATTAGAGACTTCGTGCACTCTGCTTTATACAAAAGGCAAAATAAAAATTATTCCGTAGCCCTAAAGGCACTGAGATGACTTTTCAACGCTACGACAAGACACGTATTTTTAAGGGTAAAATTGATAGGCATGGGAGATAAGTACAAAATACGCTAAGAAAAGCAACGCGAACCTATATTTTTTGGACCAAAAAATACTGTCCTAATAACTTTTCTTTGATTCTAGCAAGGTTTCGTTAAGAAAATCAACTTTCTAAAGTCTGTATCTCGAAAAAGGCTACCATTGTCGCCTATGGGGAAATTAATTGTTTATTTTAACCTCCAAATGCCATCACTGTTTTTGAAGAATTTAAACATTATTGGGAGGACTTTTATGCCAATCTTTAGCATTGAAATAGCCAGACCATATACAAATTTCCAGGTGGTCCACAGGACTACTGATTAACCATGTTTTGGTAGTCCTCCTAGATTTTAGGGGGGCACCGGACTATCGGACTACCGTTAGTGTCGAACCCTGCCGGCCCTATGGCTATGCCACAAAACTATGCCCCAACTGACTGAGCTTCCCTTAGTACATGTAGTATCATCCCTTGGTGAATTCTGCATTAAAGTGAACAATATTTTTTTTACTTTTGTGCACTAGTCACGAGGAGGTTAAGACGGTATCTAAAATTCCACTTCCTAACATGTCCAAGTGCATTTGCCCTTGGTCTCTTTTCTATTTTAGTGACTTGTATTATTTATTCCTTCAACTTATTTTCATGGATAAGAGACGAGGTGGACCTCTGTTAGCAAACTATGTCCATTCTCCATTTAATATGGTGAATTAATAAATTATTAAACTATTTTTGCTGGCATTCTAGCATAGCAGAGAAACTTTGAAAGAACAAATAACAATAACAATTGTTTGATGTTGTGACATTTTATATGATACTAGAACACACCCGTGATATCGCGGGTCCGTGACTGAATTAAAGTATATAACTATGCGCAAGCCTTATTTTAGTATTAGCAGAGACATATATACACATGTGTATATATGTCTCTGGTATTAGTATTGTCATCTGATAAAGTCATGCCGATTATAAGATACTCAGTTTTCTCTGCTTTCAAATTTTTCTGTTTGAACCCGTCGAACTGGAACTTATCAATTATTAGTAATATTTTTAATTATTTGGAAATTAAAAGGTCCTGGAACGGAGTATTTTTAATCAACAGCATTGTCTTATATTAGTTATAAATAAAGTTGAATTCTTTGATTCGCTGTTTTACGTTATGCCCGCTAACAAATTGAAAACTGTACCTAGACGCCTTATTTTTAGTCCAGATTTTTAGTATTCGTATTGTTATCTTAGAAAGTCTCACTGATTAAAATAATACAATAGGTAACAATTTGACAATTTAGTAGTGTCAACCCTGTGATTATGACCCGTGTATATAGCATATTAATCCCGAATACACCGTTTGTTGGTGCGCCTGTCAGATGCGGAACGTACAGATAAGGTAATAGGTAACAGGTGAATATACTATTGGTATCGGTATCGGACTCGACCCGGAACTTCTTAATTATTGGCAAAATTAATTACGTGGAAAACAAAAGGGCCTGGAGTGGTGTAATTTTTACTCTACACCTTTGTACTATATTAGTTATATATAAAGTTGAATTCTTTGATTCGTCGTTTTTACGTGATGACGGCTGACAAATTGGACATCGTAATTTTAGTATTATAGATATATATTCTATGATATTATATTCTCTTCATGTGAATTGAAAAATTTTAATTTTATCTTCATTATATGTTTTTGTGTTAAGAATCAGAATTTATTGTTGTAATTACAATGTATGTCCCGTCAGGGGCCCTTAATTGGAAATAAAGAACTTTGAACTTTGTAGTAGATACATAGTGGGCCGTAAATAAAACACTGTTATAGTTAATTTTATATATCATATTTATTATGTGTATCTCTAGTTCATAGCATTTTTTTGGAATAAATAGTCCAGTGACTGTGTTAACAATCATAACTGACCAATTTTGTGTTCAAATTGAAAATGTACTGGAAAATGCTCTTCTGCATATATGTAAATTTCAGACAATTTGAATACTCAGTGACATTATATATATGACATTGGCTAGTACTTGAAATCTTGCTATATATCACATGGCCCAGGTGATTTCATATAAAACATTAAAGTATAAATTTCCATCTTATTTTCTAAACCAACACCTAAAAACATAAAAGTGATCTACTTCATTGTATACCTCATTAATAATTCCTTTATAAGGATTCCTTATTATATATTTTATTCAAAGTCTCATGTAAACAAGACTGGAAACGGAAGTAGATTTCTGCGTCGATCTGGAAATTCAAAAACCCGACAAAAAAAAATTGAACGATTTTGAGTTCATTATATATAATTAGTACAATGAAATATTTGGGATATTTTCCAGATTTTTTTTTTTTTTTTTTTTATTGAATTTTCTACTGTAATAGGGGACTTCATCCCCATATAATTGTGATATTGTTATTTCAGAGTGAAGACTAATCGTTGCATTAGATCTTTGTACATGTTGTATGAATGTGGATGTAGATCCACCAATGAACATGATGAATGAAATTATCTTTTTATTTTCCAGATAAAGACTTAGTGTTGCATTAGTTCTTTGTTTGAATGTGTGTGTAGATCCACCAATGAATGAAATTATCTTTTTATTTTCCAGATGAAGACCGTTAGTGTTGCATTAGTTCTTTGTTTGAATGTGGGCGTTGATCCACCAGATATTGTCAAGACTTCACCATGTGCCAGACTGGAGTGTTGGATAGGTAAGGATTGTTAGAAAACACATTCTAACACAACAATGATTGTCACATTCATTTTGATTGAATAACGTCACTTATTTACATGGCATCAATTGACAATTGATGCTATGGAAAGTAAGCATGGTAAGCGCAAGCACAGACAGCATATTAGTGCAGTCAATCTAGCATTAACTTCACCTTATCCGAAAGTAATTGCAACAGAAGATTTTTAAGTTTTAATCTATAGCATTATATTCCAAATATACACAGAAAAAAGTCCCAAAAATTTAACTTGAGGAAGAATAAAAAATCACAATTTAAAATTCCTATGGAGATTTGCATTGAAAAGGGAGATAACTCTTGCAAAAAAGGCAGAAATATCAATAAAATTGATACTAAAGTTTACAGCTTCTTTTCATCAGAATGTATTGATTCTTGATTTTTTTAGTGGTCTTTAGAGTATAACAAACAACTCTAAAGGCGTTTTCCTATATTTTATCAAGCTATAATTTAGAATTCATATTTCATTAGTTGACCATTTATTGATTTTTCCACATGTTAAGGTAAAGAATCTCAAATTTAATAAAAATAATTAAGCATTTATTCTTCTTTTTGTGGTTTAAAGTTTCTTTTGATAAGTAAGTTGCTGAAAAAATATAATATACAGATATAAACAATACCAAATTTTCACATTTTTTTTTCAAAATGGTTACAAAGCTTCAAATTTGCAATTTCTTTAATGAAAAATGCACAAAAAAATTAAAATACCGTACTTCAGTTTTGAACATTTCATGAGCAGAAGATTATATAATTTAGTCAAATACAATTTATAAGGCCTAAATTAAAATATTGTTTGTTTGCCCTTTTCCGACCCTATGTTTTGAAACAGGGTACAATGTAGGTAGGTAAAATATTTTATTTTTTTCCCCAAAAAAAATAACTTGGCTCGGTATATTATTTGTCATGGGTAGGCAGGTAGGTATAATATTTTATTTTATAGATACAAACTCTGCAAAATGTTATTTGTGTCCGTTTTGTTTTTGCAAATAAGTTTTCTGGGACTATTAGTTTTAAAAAAAATATCACGTAGAATGTGAAGCTAATTCATATGCACTACTATTTTGTTTTCAAATATAAAAAAAAATAGAGCTGTGCCGCATATCTTCAACGTTTATATGCCTGGAACTTTGAAGAGTTTGGAAATCAGTTTGAACTTGCACTTATATTCTGTACTACGTACCTTGTATGCTTACCTTAAGATTTTCTGTAAAAGATAACTTTGTACTGATAAGATTTGTCTGGGCAGACATACATTACTAGTAGAAAAAGTCACTAGAGTGTTAAACACATCGTGTGTGCCTTTGTTTCCAATAAAAATGCTACAAGACTTTAAACTCTGACAATTGTCACATATTTTACATCGCATTCATAAATGATCTGTTTGGACAACTTGGCGATTTTACTGCCAGATATTCTCCACTTTACAGGGTTTAGCCACTTTTGGTTCATGTCCAATATAAATAATAAAGGGGCATCGTTAACATAATCATCCTGATCTGCGGATCACAAAAGGCCATCCCTACATAGAATACAACGTCCGTTACAAATTAGTTTGTACACACGTTGATAATTTTGTATCAAACAAACTTTTTTGAAAATGAACCCTGCTCTTTAAAGGTACAGAGAAGCGTTCACATGCTGAACATCGATTTCAAACAAATGCTTTGAAACTTCAAATGCAAGTGTTCATGTCAAACGCTTAGGTAATACCAAACGGACTGGACCTTATACGTTGAAGATAAAACCCGAGAATTCCAGATAAAATAGTTTTGAGCGGGAAATACAAATATAAGATTTTTGGTAGGAAAGAAAAAATAAAATAAAATAAAATCTTGCTGGTAAATACAAATAAAAGATTTTCAGGCGCAACGAATTTATAGGGTCGGTCGGTAAAGGGCAAACAATCTATATTTTAATTTAAGCCCAACCCCATCAAAGTATCATACTTTACTAAAATTTTAAGAAAAACAACCAAAAGCTGACCAAAAAAGACTCATTTTTGCAAGAGTTATTTCGCCTTCCAATGTTAATTTCCATAGGAAATTAAAAATGCTAATTTTGAGTTTTTCTCAAGTTAGATTTTATGAGACCTTTTTCTGTGTTTATAAAGGGCATAATGCTATAGATTAGAACTAAAACATTTTCTGTTAGTTTGAGGTTAAATCTTAGTTTGACTGGACTATATGACAGATTTTAAATACATGTTTGAACGTTGTTTTCTGTCAGTTTCATTATAGGGACATAAGAGGCATGGCGAAGAGTCAAAACAATATGTTACATTCTCAATTGCCTTTATTCTAAGAATTAAATTTCTATGTTTAAATAGACCCAGTGACAGCAGGACCACAGAAAACTTTGGAGGCTATTGGTTTAAATTTACAGAAGCAATATGAAAGATGGCAGCCTAGAGCTCGATATAAACAAAGTCTTGATCCAACGGTGGATGAAGTGAAGAAATTATGTTCATCACTGAGAAGAAATGCTAAAGTAAGCTTAGAATTAAAACGATTTCAGCAGCATTATATGAGATAATTGTCATTAGAAAAATATCATTAAGCACCCTGGAAAACAACTTATTGATGACAAACCATTTTGTAATTAGCAATATAATTCCACCATGATAACAATGTCTTGATGTTAAAGGGGGCCACAACTGAGATATTTAATTTTGATGACTTTTATGAGAAGGAGCAAAAAAAGATTTCCACCTTTCTCTAGATTCTGCATGTTTTATAGAGGCATGTTCATAACACACAATTTTCACCAACCTGTGTAAGTGATTGTAGATGATTCACCCTGAAAAATTGGTCTTGTAAAAATGTACATTCCTAGAGAAGTATATATATCGGATGGTGTAAACTTTCACTTAATATCAGTTCATTTTACTCCTCTGGACTATTTTATCGATAAATCATTAAGTAAAGTATCATTGAATTTATTTCTATATAACCAAGGACAATGTTAAACATACATATATTTGTTCTCAAAATTTGTTTGACACATTTGAAGTTATATTTTAAGTGAAAATTTCTATTTATAGTACATTATTATAGTATTTCTATTTATAGGAAGAAAGAGTTTTGTTTCATTATAATGGTCATGGTGTGCCAAAGCCAACAGTAAATGGAGAAATCTGGGTATTTAATAAGGTAAATAGATTAAAAAAGATAACACAGCTTCTAGAACAATTAAGCAGAACGATTACCTTTTGGGTTTATAAAATAAAGAAATTTATGAACATGTATTCAGGGTTGGTTATGGGGGATGGAACCCCTCCTACATGTATCTAAATTTTAAAGTCATTAAAAAAAGATGTAAACGTGTGCCCTCCAAATATTTTCTTCAGCATTTTACAAAACGAGTACGAAACTTTTGGTATTTGATGCTGCAAATCTTCGATGCCCGTTCTGACTTTGACAGTGAAAAAAAATAATATCCAACCGTTTTTTTAAGCTTTATTCAATAACCAAAATTATAGCAAGAAAACAAAATGGGAAATCCAAAAACAGCACATCATTTTTGACTAAAGGGGAGGAATGGAGGCTTGGCATTATAATTGTTACAAATGACAATAAATGAAAATATTTGTTATTCTACGTTGAAATAATTAAAAAAAAAAACGGAATATATATTAGCCTGCTCACCATTCCCTACATAGACATGAACAAAAATCAATGAATAAAAAAATTTCAATATCAACACGCCATAGATGCAGGATTTTGTCATGGTGAAAGTTTCTCCATCGTTCAATTTTCATCCATGGAGATCCCTGTCTAAAATGGCTGTTTGACACATAGTTTGGGGTCAAAATATATATGAGCCAAAGGCCTAACCCAATCTGACACCTTTAGCATGTGACTTAATTATTTATATGTCTACTCTATTGTTTGTTTCAATTGTTTTTTCTTCCCTCTGGTCAATAAGGATTTGGCAATGTATTTTGGAAGAAGAAGGCATAGGGCCATTCCAGTTCATTTCTGACAGGTGGGGATTGATGCTAAGATTTTTTTTTATATGTATCAGAAAAGAATACATGAAAAACTACCCATCCAATCTTATAATTAAGACCTACCAAATGTATAGTATCCTTAGATGTAATTACTTTTACCTTGAAAACTATTTACTGTTGCAAGACCCTTAGAAGTTTTTTCGTATAATTGTACGTGTCAGATGAAAAAAACAAAATTAAACCCCCCTAGATGGATACATTTTACACCCTCAGAAAGGACAATCCATCCATCTTTAGCAGAACTTAACTGGAATGGCCCATTGTGAGTATTCCTTTTTCAACATTATTATTTTCTTCTGATCTATACAGTCAGATTTACATTTTAACGTAATGCCCAGTACTCATTATCTATACTTGTATTTAAAAATATTTGTTGATGTACATATATATTTTTCTAGATATGTCCAGAATCTATGTATTTGTTTTGTTTTCAGAGTTACACCCAGTATATTCCATTATCTATATATGACTTACAGACTTGGATGGGAAGTCCCTCTATATATGTATATGACTGTTCAAAAGCTGGCATTATCGTAGAGTCGTTTCATCAGTTTTCTGTACAGCGGGAAAATGAGATGGAGGTTTGTAAGATAAAGAAATGGTTTGTCATAACACATCTAGCATCATAATAAATTTTGACCAGATAATTATAGTCTAGATTATATTATAAATAAAGTCCAATATCTAATGATGATGAATACAATAGGTTGCAATGGTAAATGGAACTTTGAATGAATGCTAAGGGTATTGGTCCTTCTCCTTTCACAATAATAATTATGATTTATTATAACTAGCAAGTGATTAATTAAATAAATCTTGTAAAAATAGATTTTTTTTTATGTATTTGTTAAGATGATTTGTGATAAAACAAATGTGACCAACAGTTACCAATGACAACCACCAAAGAGCATGCCACAGGATAAGTACAAATAGAATGTGGGGGTGGGGGGAGAGGGTGTAAACATATTTGTCAGTGCTCATCCCTTCCTCTAACCTTCATGACCGTAAGCTTCAACAGTGGTGTCGCAACACAATATAAGAATACACAGTAAAAATAGATGTCAGTTTCCTGTTTTGTTACAACTAATATATTTATCAATTTTCTATGTAGTCTGCTACTGTGAATGGAAACAGTAGATATTCTGGAAGTGGGTCTCCTCTCTCCTCAGTGAAGAACTGTATACAGTTAGCAGCATGTGGTGCCAAAGAATTACTGCCCATGAATCCTGAACTTCCTGCTGATCTGTTTACTTCCTGTCTTACTACACCTATCAAAATAGCGCTAAAATGGTAAGGTATGAATATTTGTAGGTATCAGTTTCAGGGAACAGTACATATGTTCTAGAATACATATCATCAGGTTAAGTCACTAAATTTTTTTAATAGGTTTTCTTAAATAAAGTATATCATGCAAAGAAAGATGATGTATGTATGTACGTAGATCCCTCCGTTTACGAAGCACATCTCGAGAGCTGTGAGGGTACAGTGGAATCCGTGTACACTCCCTAACAGGATTAATGGAGATGTGTCACTAACTTATTTACAATGTTCAATATTTACAAGGACAATCCCCACCCAACACCAGACAGAGTGTTATTATGGTGGAGGAAGCCGAAGTACTCAAAGAGAACCACCGGGCTACTCGGCGGGAACAGACAAACCGAAGAGATATCAGCAGATTGACAGCTCTTCAACGGTTTCGGTACTTATACATCTTCGGATTTCAAATGTTTGGCTTTGAGCGTTCCTGATGAAGGTAAATCCAGAAAAGCTCTTCGGACGCAAGAAATTAATAACGTGTTGTTTTCAATATTTTACATCACTGGGTCGATACCTCTGCTAGTGGACTATCAGTCCCCGAGGGTATCATCAGCTCGGTAGTCAGTATTTCGGTACTGACATGATTTAACAAACTTTACTAAAATTGTCCGTTTATAAATTTATAAATTATTAAGAAACTAAGGTTTCAACTCCCTCAGTCAAAGTTGGCTTTAGATGAATTTGGCTATTATTTTAGGTATTTTTTGACATACAGCTCTTCAACGGTTTCGGTACTTATACATCTTCGGATTTCAAATGTTTGGCTTTGAGCGTTCCTGATGAAGGTAAATCCAGAAAAGCGCTTCGGACGCAAGAAATTAATAACGTGTTGTTTTCAATATTTTTGATCTCCAGGTCAAAGTCGGGAGCAACTTTGACCAACCGAGGCCCCCATAGTACCCATTCTAGTTTAAACTCCGGTCTGGGTACCAGAAATGTGTGTGAGAGGGTGAAAAACACCCTTCTGATGTACTGATATTTTTAGCACCCCGAGTGAGAATCGAACTCGGGACCTTCAGCACTGTAGCCATCGGACTTAACCACTAGACCACAAACTCACATTAAGATTAAAGAGGATGTGGCTTTAACAATAACTTTAGATGATTTTATTTAAAAGGAAAATGTAAAAGGTTAAATAATACAATAGATAAAACAATTATTTTGTTAAGAGATATTCTTCTACAATATGTAAAGGAAGCACATTTATTTATCTTGAAATTTCGTTCCGTAAAAAAATGACAAAAAGACGCAATTAGGAATGCTCATTTAAAAGAAGTTTATGGTTTCTCTTACCTACATATATATCTGTTATGTTTTCAAGCAGGATTCTTAGGTAGACTGGTTACAAAACAGATTACTTTGTTTTCTCTCTGTTGTAGGTATGTCTTACAAAATACCAGTAAACTGGTTCCAGGTCTAACAGAAGAATCAGTTGACAAGTAAGTTTTACTCATCATGTTACATTATGATACTTAAATTTTCTGTTAATAAGATATCTACATGTTGAATTGAACAAAAACAGAAATATATTATAAGTTACAAAGATAGACATTTGACAAAAATTATATTCTTCACTAGTAATACCTAATAAATTTGTACAAATAAATTGAAACTTCATAAATGAGAACACAAAAATAACAGGGAACATTTTATTTTTAGAGTACCAGGACAATTAAATGACAGAAGAACAATGTTGGGAGAATTAAATTGGATATTTACTGCCATAACTGACACCATAGCATGGAATATTCTACCCAGAGGTTGCTATAATTTGTTTCTCTAAAAAATGAAGATTTTTTGCGGGGGATTGCATTTAGATTTGAAAAATGATACATAATTTATAAATCTTCAAAATAGAAAGTTTATCAAAAGTAAAATGAAATTTACATCATAGTTTTGTTTTCCCAATTTTCCTATTATTTTACATATCATGTTACTCATAATTTAATCTCTATGATAAAGAGATGTGTAATGATTGCCAAATGAGACAACTGTCCACCCGAGGTGAAAGTACACCGATGTTTATGTCATTTGGAAATAACGCCGAAATAACTTCAAAACTCAACTCTTTACATAATACCGAGTACATGAATTAGGTGTTTTCAATTGATACACTATCAACTTAAATTTCTCAACCGAAAGACATTAATAATTGGTTATAATTTCATCACAAATGACTATTAAACTGTTGAAAAATTTAAAACATGAAAATATCAGGAACAAATTCTAAATTCCTTTCATTATTTCCATGTTCATGATGTTTATTTAAAATCTTATTTTATTGATTTTTCAGAATTGTTTCAAAAGCTGTTTCGACAAGATTTACTTGTGGCCAGTTTGTTTCGTAACTTTCTGCTGGCGGAAAGAATTATGCGATCATACAACTGTACACCAACATCTAGTCCAAAGTTACCTCCAACATACCAGCACCCCATGTGGTAGGTTTACAAATAGTTTATACCCATCTACACCCATGTACACCAACATCTAGTCCAAAGTTACCCCTTAACATTCCAGCATTCTAGGTCTAATGATACATTTAGTTAAAATACCAATAGTGGCACAAATTCAACTAACTTCCAGTCCAAAAATATCTCAAACCCACCAGCACCCCATGTGGTAGGTTTACAAATAGATTATACATATCTCCACCCAATTACACCAACATCTAGTATAAACAATATTAAACTCTGGGAAAATTTTAGGGACCTGAATTTCCGGATAATGTAAATTGAACTTTCCGGAAATTTTGATCCATTAAGTTTTACAGAGTTTATATTTTATATTCACAGGAAGAGACGTTTCTTGGTAGTTCTGGGATATCATGTTGAAAGCAAAATAAATATTTGTCCACCTTAAATGGAATCGTATTTCATTTAAGCATTTCTTTCGTATATTTAGGGAACTATTTTGTATTCATTTATTTATAAGCACAAAAAAGGTAGGACTTTGTAACTGTGTAAAAATTTCTAGCCAGCAATGTAAATTTTGGTTTAACAATAAGGTCGCAAAGTTCCCCACAAAGTATGTGTTATATGTTATCTTCACCAATCTGGTTGGTTAATGTTGGATATATGTTATGAACATATCTTCACCGATGTGGGTTGGTATTTACATGAATGTTACACTGAGACCTCAGCTACATGTAAACATTTAATCTCGGGCAAGCTTTGGACCTGGCTTTAGACCTTGGTCCCAGACAATTGTGTCATATCTACATGTACACATTTTATTTCAGGCAAGCTTGGGATCTGGCTTTAGACCTCTGTCTCAGACAATTACCAACCTTATTAGAAGATGAAAATGCCACATTTCAACATAGTCCATTCTTCACAGATCAGCTGACTGCATTCCAAGTGTGGTTATCCTATGGTTCTGAACACAGAAGTCCTCCTGAACAACTTCCCATTGTTCTACAGGTTAATATGGAATATTTAGGTTGTCTTAGACTGACTATTGACTTTGTATTATAAATAATAGAACATTTTCTTCTACGACAACCAATGAAATACAGGTTTACTACTGTGTAAAGGCAAATTCAAAATTTGGCAGGGTTAACAATGTTGGTAGAGGCTAAACCCTCCCCAAATCCTAGTACAGGGGTGTAACAGTACAACATATGAACACAATATTTTCAGTGTTTTTATATTGTTTATTTTTCACAAAAACAGATTTTTTATACTAGTAATATCTTATAAAAAAAAATTGTGAAGTTGTAATAATTGTGATCCTCTTAAACATGTTAAACAATTACCATGTATAAAACATATATTCATTCTTTATTAACATTTTGTAATGTGTTTTCTTTTCAGGTATTATTAAGTCAAGTCCACAGACTTAGAGCATTAGAATTACTGGGCAGGTTCCTAGATCTAGGCTCATGGGCTGTTAGCTTGGTAGGTTTATATCTTTGCATTTCACAAATAGACTATTTTCATATTACCAAGTTGACTCCGGATTATATAATTTTTAACAGGTTACCTTTTCTGTGGTTAGACATCCTGGTACATGGTCAAGTAAGAGCAACCAAAAGAAGTAAAATCAAACATATAATTCGTGCAATTTGATGGGAAATCATTATTTTGTCGTTTTAAGAAATATATAGCTGTTAATTTTCCCCATAAATTGTATATATTATAAGGTTGATTTTACCTTTTTTACATAGCTCTTACTTGACCGATTACCAGAAAGTCCAACAACACAGTAGGTAACCTGTTGAAAAAAAACTCCGGAGTCAAAAGTCTGTAAAATAAAAGAAGCGTATTAACAAATTACATTAATTGTGTTTGTATACATGATTTTACTTTCTATCTTTACACAATATATGTTGAGTCAATTTTTTTCATGCATTTGGCGAAGATCGTGATAGGCATAATTTAGTGTTGCTTTTTCTGCAAATGATTTAGGTACATTTTCTTTCTCTCCACTATAAAAAAAAATTTACTGTTGCCAGCAGGCCTTAGATTCTAGCAATTATTTTCTTTCCAAAGTTACCTTATGATATGAAAATTGTAGGAAGGAAAAATAGACTACATTGTGATAATGATTCTTCTTTTTAATCATATACATAACACATAACTGAAAAGGTTATAGAGCAGATTGTAACTGCTAGAAATTTCATTGTCAAAATATCAATTTTTGTTTGTTCTGCACAAGAGGGTGGCATTAAACAAAATAGTATCCCCCTTAAGCATGGGATAAGGCATAATGTCTCCATTGTATTAACCTATCGAAGTTTTGCATTTTAACTTGGCTTCTAAAAATGATAAATAAAGATTATTACATTGATACAAGTGGATTATTGGATTTATCAAATGGAGATAGTTAAATTAACAATTTTTAAAGTCCGAGCCTTGGCGAGGACTTTAAAATTTCTAATTTTACTATAGAGATTGGATAAATCCGATAATCCATGTGTTACTATGTAATAATCTGTCTCTCTAATGATTAAAAGATAAATTTTCCTTTTTTCTAAACCAAAATCCCCTTTGAGTGCCTTCCACTTTCATTTCATTAACACCTGTTAGAATATTTTGATCATTACAGGGAGCTGAGAAAGGTTATGACCCTTTGACTCAGCCAATCATCTTTTGAGATCACCGGCTACCACACTTTGATTAAAAAAATTTATACAATGGATTTCGGAAAGGAATATATATCCATAGAATTAGATGTTATTTTAATGTTTTTAAACTATTAGTTAAGGGCATGAAATAACATATGACACACTTGTGTCAATAATTCTACTGCATTTCTATGGGAATCTTTAGATGAGAAGTTAGATTCAACAGTTATAATGACAAATGATGTACACTGAATTAAAACTTCATATGATGATGTCATATTTCATACAAGTTTTATTTCCTCTAATGTTTTGATTGTTGTATATTTGTATCTTAAACAGAAAAATAGAGTCAACATTATTGGGGGGGATATAATAATTGAGCAAGGGTTCATCGTACATTATGTTAATACATTTGTATGTCATGTATATTAAGTGTTTTAGAGAAAATAAAATTCATGATATGAAATATTTGTACTTTCAGGCATTGTCAGTTGGGATATTTCCATATGTATTGAAGTTATTACAGAGCTCTGCCAGAGAACTTAGGCCATTGTTAGTGTTCATTTGGGCCAAAATCTTATCTGTAGATAGCGTAAGTTACTTATAAGTTATTACAGAGAACTTAGGCCATTGTTAGTGTTTATTTGGGCCAAAATCTTATCTGTAGATAGCGTAAGTTACTTATAAGTAATTAAAGAGAACTTAGGCCATTGATAGTGTTTATTTGGGCCAAAATCTTATCTGTAGATAGCGTAAGTTACTTATAAGTAATTACAGAGAACTTAGGCCATTGATAGTGTTTATTTGGGCCAAAATCTTATCTGTAGATAGCGTAAGTTACTTATAAGTTATTACAGAGCTCTGCCAGAGAACTTAGGCCATTGTTAGTGTTTATTTGGGCCAAAATCTTATCTGTAGATAGCGTAAGTTACTTATAAGTTATTACAGAGAACTTAGGCCATTGTTAGTGTTTATTTGGGCCAAAATCTTATCTGTAGATAGCGTAAGTTACTTATAAGTAATTACAGAGAACTTAGGCCATTGATAGTGTTTATTTGGGCCAAAATCTTATCTGTAGATAGCGTAAGTTACTTATAAGTTATTACAGAGATCTGCCAGAGAACTTAGGCCATTGTTAGTGTTTATTTGGGCCAAAATCTTATCTGTAGATAGCGTAAGTTACTTATAAGTAATTACAGAGAACTTAGGCCATTGATAGTGTTTATTTGGGCCAAAATCTTATCTGTAGATAGCGTAAGTTACTTATAAGTTATTACAGAGATCTGCCAGAGAACTTAGGCCATTGTTAGTGTTTATTTGGGCCAAAATCTTATCTGTAGATAGCGTAAGTTACTTATAAGTTATTACAGAGAACTTAGGCCATTGTTAGTGTTTATTTAGGCCAAAATCTTATCTGTAGATAGCGTAAGTTACTCATAAGTTATTACAGAGAACTTAGGCCATTGTTAGTGTTTATTTGGGCCAAAATCTTATCTGTAGATAGGTTAAGTTACTTATAAATTATTACAGAGAACTTAGGCCATTATTAGTGTTTATTTGGGCCAAAATCTTATCTGTAGATAGGTTAAGTTAATGTTAAGTAGTTACACAACTGAGACAGAACTATAGTTGATAACATGGCGTTTAAAGCTATAAAAAATGGTTATACTTTGTAAAAAAAATCTTTGGTCAATTAGTTATATTTTATTACATGAAATTAATCTTATGGAATTACAATTTCTAAAGATAAGATGCACTAATAGTCTGATATATTATATAGAATTGGAAAGAAAGCAGATGCTTTTGTTAATATTAAAATATCCAATATTCTCCCAGGTACCTTAACAAGCACCATCATTGTTTTATAGTCAATCACACCAATACAGTATATCTTATTCTTGTTCTTAGTTTCAGTCAATGACATCAAAATATTTCTTAATTTATCTGAACTATACTTTTATGTTTCAGTCTTGCCAGGCAGATTTAGTCAAAGACAATGGACATAAATATTTCCTGTCTGTTTTATCTGATCCATACATGCCTGTAAGTACTTGTGTATTAAAGCATTTTGAGCTTTTTTTAGTCCATTGGTTTAAATGCCAGATGTCTTGAGATGTTTGTTTTTTCATCAGATTTCATACCAAAATGACTCGTCAACCAATATTAGATTTATATACATGAACAAATGTTGTTTTAGACATTTTTGGAATTTTCTAATCTGACAAAATAGAAAAATAGTAAATTTTTATGGTTAACTCATGTTGGCTATTTTTATATGACCTTAAAACATTTTTGGGATCCTATAATGGTATCATGTCGTTGTCTGCATCATCTTAGGACATATTGGTTTCCAGTCAAATACTTTTGTTTAGGTGAATGGATATCTATGAAATTTTTAAGAAGGTTCAATACCACAAATGGAAGGTTGGGATGGATTTCAGGGATAAAGGTCTCAAATGATTAGGAATTTGGGGCTCAAAACAAGCATTTTTCTAGTTAAAGAATAATAACTTGTGTACAAGTATTTTGATTGCTCTAAAATTGTACCACATTGTTTAAAACCACAAGTAGAAGATTGGAAATCATTTCAGGGGTTATGGGGCCAACAGTTTAGGAATTAAGGGCCAAAAAGGGGCCAATAACAAGCATTTTTCTAGTTTCCAGACAATATTTTGTGTGTAAGTGTATGGATCTCTCTAACATTGTAACACAAGGTTCCATATAACAAAGAGAAAGCCAGGATTGAGTTTGGGGTTAATTGCTGCAAACATATAGGAATTAAGGGCCAAAATGATGAAAATCTATTGAATTATTTTATGTCACATAATAGCATGTTACCAAACAGAATTGTTTATAATATATGTAAGGTATAATTATATATGTTTACAGGCAGAACATAGAACGATGGCAGCTTTTGTTTTGTCTATGATAGTAAATGAATACAGACAAGGGCAGGTAAGTAAATAGTCAGGTTATATAGAAAATATGTCTGTCTGTCATAGTCAACTCAGAACTTTAAATAAACTCTTTATTATTTATGCCATTACCTGGAGTGTGTATTGGATATTAAAAGAAAGGTGTCAAGATGTTAGTTAATTCTTAAGGTTCAGGTCACAATAGACAACTTTCGACTTTGATGCATTTCTGTCAAAAAGTCTGGTTTTTAGTGAACGTCAATTGTGCTTTTAGGGGCGTCGCCACTTCCATTACAATGTTGAGCGAGTGGTTGGAAAACTAATTCTATATTGTACAAATTTTTCGGCAAATTGAATTCTCAAAATTGACAATCAGCACTGCTGTCATTAGGGAATTGTCATTAAGTACCTACAGAACAACCATTATTTCTAGTTTATCCTGCACAATGACAATCACTAAGACGCTTGATGAACGTTAATAGTGCAGGGATACAGGCGATCCCCTCTATCTGGTAAATGACGTCATAAAGGCGTGTATAATTGACGAGTTTTTTCCAGTGATGGATGAACTTGAAAGTGGTCTATTATAGTTCATCATAGGTATGAATTAAATGATATGTGGGTTAAACATCAATGAAAAATCAACATTTAAAATTAAAACTGATATCTAGAGATCAAATACACAAGTGTATGAACCTTTTCTATGAAATAGTAAATAATAATCACTGATAAAGGTTTATGTGTCAGTTTGCTATGTCAAGGTCACAAAGTTAGTCCTTAAATACAGATTTATTTATAATAATTATGTTAGGAAGACAACCTATGCTGAAACTCTTCACAATACTGTAAGAAAAGAAAATGTGGTATGGTTGGCAACTCTCCATCCTAGTTACAATGTATAAAAATAACTATTTATAGGTCAAAGTACTGTCTTCAACACTGAGTTTTTGCTCACACCAAACAGCAAGCTTGTCTAAAACTGTTCTAACAGGAAGAACAAAGTTCTAATCTACATAACAATTGAAATCGAGAAACACTTATGAAGCACACCCACAGAGGGCAATGGTAGAGTTTGCCAGACTATATTTACCACGTGATATATCATGTGACTTTACTTATTCATTTTATTTTGTTATAGGAAGCAGCTCTGCAAGGAAATTTGATAGCTCTTTCTTTGGAACAACTATGTGATCTGAACTCATCATTACGTCAGTGGCTAGCTCTATGTCTTGGAAAGGTAAGTTTTAATGCAGCAGCTGTAAACTCTTTATGCTCCATTTATGGGCAATATGTTGTTTTCTGGTCTGTGTGTCTGTTCATTCGTCTGTCCATTTGTCCTGCTTCATGTTAAAGTTTTTGGTCAAGATAGTTTTTTGATGAAGTTGAAGTCCAATCAACTTGTGAAACTTAGTAAACATGTTCCCTATGATATGATCTTTCTAATTTTAATGCAAAATTAGAGATTTTATCCCATTTTCACGACAGTCCATGGAACATAGAAAAATGATGGTGCGGATAGGACATCCCTGTAGTGGGGACACATTCTTATTTAAAAGTAAACAATTATAGGTCAAAGTACATTCTTCAACACGAAGTCTTGGATCGCACCGAACAGCAAGCTATAAAAGACCCTAAAAATGACTAGTGTTAAATCATTCAAATAGAAAAACCAACCATCTAATCTATATAAAAAACAAGAAACACTCATGAGCCACATCAACAAACAATAACTTACTAAACATCAGATTCCTGACTTAGGATAGGTGCAAATAATTGCAACAGGTTTAAACATTTGAATAGATACCAACCTTTACCCTTATTTGGAAAGATAGTGTAAATGTGAATATTGGTTATTTCCCCACCGTAAACATTTTGACAGTAATTGCTATTTTTCCAGGTGTGGACCCAGTTTGACAATGCTAGATGGTGTGGAGTAAGAGATATAGCTCATGAGAAGTTATATAAACTACTGGAAGATGATGCCCCTGAGGTAGGATTGTTCATACATTATATATATAGCTCATGAGAAGTTATATAAACTACTGGAAGATGATGCCCCTGAGGTAGGATTGTTCATACATCATATATATATAGCTCATGAGAAGTTATATAAACTACTGGAAGATGATGCCCCTGAGGTAGGATTGTTCATACATTATATATATAGCTCATGAGAAGTTATATAAACTACTGGAAGATGATGCCCCTGAGGTAGGATTGTTCATACATCATATATATATAGCTCATGAGAAGTTATATAAACTACTGGAAGATGATGCCCCTGAGGTAGGATTGTTCATACATCATATATATATAGCTCATGAGAAGTTATATAAACTACTGGAAGATGATGCCCCTGAGGTAGGATTGTTCATACATCATATATATATAGCTCATGAGAAGTTATATAAACTACTGGAAGATGATGCCCCTGAGGTAGGATTGTTCATACATTATATATATAGCTCATGAGAAGTTATATAAACTACTGGAAGATGATGCCCCTGAGGTAGGATTGTTCATACATCATATATATATAGCTCATGAGAAGTTATATAAACTACTGGAAGATGATGCCCCTGAGGTAGGATTGTTCATACATCATATATATATAGCTCATGAGAAGTTATATAAACTACTGGAAGATGATGCCCCTGAGGTAGGATTGTTCATACATCATATATATATAGCTCATGAGAAGTTATATAAACTACTGGAAGATGATGCCCCTGAGGTAGGATTGTTCATACATCATATATATATAGCTCATGAGAAGTTATATAAACTACTGGAAGATGATGCCCCTGAGGTAGGATTGTTCACACATTATATATATATAGCTCATGAGAAGTTATATAAACTACTGGAAGATGATGCCCCTGAGGTAGGATTGTTCACACATTATATATATATAGCTCATGAGAAGTTATATAAACTACTGGAAGATGATGCCCCTGAGGTAGGATTGTTCATACATCATATATATACATAGACCATGCAGGTTATTCAGTTAAAGAGGCATTACTTTTTATTACTTCAGAAATTTTTGTGCTGTTTTTCTTTTATTGTGAAAATTGAATTAGACCTATGGTTAGTTTCAGATAAAGGAGTAAGTTCGGTAAGGGCCATATTTGGCCCCAATTATAAAGTTCATAGTTACAAGACAATAAATGTTTTAAGTTGCCTTAAAGACATGTTAGAAAGTTAAACAGAACTATTTTTGTCAGAGTTTAATTCTAACACGTTGATTTTTACAGTAAAAAAAGGTGAAAATAAGGGATTTTGGTGAAATTTGACAAAATCAGATAGATTTCAACCAAATAAAGGACAAGGAAACATAGAGCGCAGGCGTCGACAAGCTTAAGATTCAAATAAGACATGTGGAATGACTTCACAAACATTATTTTAAAAGATCTTTGTTGTCGACGTATGCGCTCTATGTTTCCTGTCCAATAATATATGAAAATTTACCCATTTGCATTGATTTTTTCGTGAAAAATCAATACGAGTAAAACTTGTGACGTCATAATGAAACGGAGAAACGTAAAATTTTCAACAAAATGGTTTATATCCTAGCTAAACAATGTAATAGCTGTAATTTATTGTAATATTGGTCGCTAAATCTGAAATTGAAATTTACGCTAAAAAAGGGGGCCATTTAGGACCTTATCGAACATACTCCTTTACTTATAAAACTTGGTAGTTTTACTTGTATACAGCATGTTCAGAACTCTCATTAATCATCTTATAGTTGTGTGAGTTGTTATTAAAATTAATGGACAAACACATTTCTAATTTTGGGTATATTGTTTTAAATGAAATTAGTCTCATGTTTAACATGTTTAATATAGGTAAGTACTTTGATTTGTCATTTAAGATAAACTTTAAAACTGTGACTTCTTTGGTTAGCATATCTTGTTTAAAAGCATTTTTGAGGGAATGTATGAATGTGACCTATGATATACTGTATGATTTGGCCTACATATTAAATGTGACTATGGTATTTCATGTTTACAGGTACGAGCAGCAGCAGTATTCGCCTTGGGAACATTTATTGCCTGTAACACAGAAAGAACAGATCATGCTAACAACATAGATCTCAGTGTTGGAATGACTTTTTCTAATATAGCTCAAGACGGAAGTCCCTTAGTTAGAAAGGTTTGTTTTTAGATATAATAGGATGTGGTATGAGTGCCAATGAGAAAACTCCCCATCCAAGTCACAATTTGTAATAGTACACCATTATAGGTCAAAGTATAGTCAAAACAACAAGCCTTGGCTCACACCAAACAGCAAGCTATAAATGGCCCAAAAATGACTAGTCTGAAACCATTCAAACAGGAAAACCAATGATCTAATCTATATTAGAAACGATAAACACTTATGCACCACATTAACAAAGGACCAACACTGAACATCAAGTTCCTGACTAAGCATAGGTGCAAACAAATGCAGTGGGTTTAAACATTTTAAAAGGACAACAAATGGAAGTTTTTAATAACCTTGAATGGCTATACAGCACTTGCAAGGTCGGTTTTTAATAGGTGCCTACCTTCACCTAATCTAAAACAATAGTGTAACACCACACAACATAGGTTTTCTTTTGAACTATGTAAATGTATGAGCAGTACTGTTTCAAAAGACCATTTTCCTTATGTGAAATTTTCACAATTTTTATGCCTCACCTACGATAGTAGAGGAGCATTATGTATTCTGGTCTATTTGTCCGTTTGTCTGTTCGTCTGTCTGTCCCGCTTCAGGTTAAAATTTTTGGTCAAGGTAGTTTTTGATGATGTTGAAGTCCAATGGACTTCAAACTTGGTACACATGTTCCCTATGATATGATCTTTCAAATTTTAATGCCAAATTAGAGTGTTTACCCCAATTTCTCGGTCCATTGAACATAGAAAATGATAGTGCGAGTGGGGCATTCGTGTACTGGGGACACATTCTTGTTTTGCATAATCCTACTTTGAAACAAAGGTTGCAGTTCTTTTTACAGGAATAAGCAATTACTATTTGTATAAGTTGATAGTCAGTTTACTTTGTTTTTCAGGAACTAGTAGTTGCCTTTTCTGCCTTAGTTGCCCAGTTTGAAAGCCAGTTTACTGCTGTAGCTGCCCAGCATTTAGAGGATGAGAAGAAGAAAGATAAAGGGGCACCTGTTGTAGCTGCTGAAACTTCTGGTGGGTGGAATATTGTTACTGGGCAATCTGGTAATTATTTCCTTCACATTCCCCCCTCACCAGAAAACATCACAGGTTTTTTTTACTTTACTTGATATTGTGTGAAATAAATGTTGTCAAAAAGAGGAAAATTTGTTTAAATAAGCAGGGATCTCCTTGGATGAAAATTGAACCATGGAGGAACTTTCACCATCATAAACCATATCTACGACGTACAGTGTAGCGCGATCGAAAGTATTTCATTCCTCCACAAAAGGATAGGTGAACATGCAAATTCATTGCTTATTTAAATTATATGTATTTAAATTTTCACTATAAATACTATAGAAGTATATATATTTTCAATATTGCCGTTTGTAACTCTTCAAAGGACAAGCCCTCATGCCCCCTCCCTTTCCCTTAGGTGAAAATGACCAATAGCTATCACGAAGGTCACCATGTAGTTCTCTTGCTATTTTTTGTAATTGTTATGGGGGTTAAAAATCACGTGGAGCTTATTTTTCACAGACACTGTCAAATTCAGATGTCATGAAACCATTACCCGTATGGCTGATTTGCAGCAACGACAAAACGAGTCGTACGGGTTATGTAAAAAGATTTGTAATGAATTTATTGAGCAAATCGATGCTATGCAAAATGCATCCTTTGAGTCTGAATAGAAACCGGAAACCCGGATGTATCAATTTCATTGTAAACTACGAAATGAATTCGGAATTACAATAGGATATTTCTTTACAGGAAATATTAAAGTTAAAAAATTATACTTTTAACTTTTAAAGTAATTCTATATTATCGTTACAATCCAGCAGTACTCAAGTTATTTGCGATGAAATAATAATTACTGTTTTACATGTTATTTTGTACTTCTTAAAAAGGGGGATGTTGATTGCGGGGCCCCATCGTTAAACAGGCCATGGAGATACCTGAATAGGCTGAATAGTATTATTCACATGTTTAGTTTTGATAAAATTATTGATCATATTAGTTCTAGAAAGACCATTGGAATTCTGGTTATCAGGTTCTAGAAAGAACATTGAGATTCTAGTGATCATTATTTGACAGGAATTATCACACAGAAAGGTCAATGGAAAATTATGAAAATAAAGATAATATATATTTGGTTAAATGATGTTTCTTGTGATTTCCTATTTCTTATCCTTTCACATAATTTTAAAGTATATAATAACCATGATAACAGTAAATAAAATGTTCAGAATATTTCTATTTGAGTTTGTTAACATGTCATTTTATCATAACTCATTTCTAACATTAGACATTGCTTAAACATTCTGTATTTTTTGTAGCATAGTAGATGTGGAATCATTTTGAAATATTTGCCAAGTATGAGGCATAATTTGATATGTTGTAACTTTCATTGTTCCTCAAACAATAAGAAAATATTTTACTGGTTGATATTTGCTTGCACACAAAAATGTTCTCCTCTTCATCTTTATATATCAAACACTTTCCTGGAAAATTTATTTTTTTCCTTGCAATTTGCATAAAAGGAATTAATGCTAGAATTATAAATTGTCTATCCAGCAATACCAAATTTACCCTTCCCAATCCTAGCTACACATGCAATTGCCATTTTATTTCAGAACCATTTACTGGTATGAAAAAGAGTTCATCACGGAGCAGTTTTAAAGGTCTTGTAAACTCATGTAAGCCATTCACATTCTGCTAAACCATTTTACCTGGGTTGCTATTTTAACTTCTAACTGTCAATTATTTGTGTATTACAAACCCTCCGTCATTTTCTAAAAGATTATAAAGTAATTAGTCATGTAGAATATATATATCAACATTATTCCAGAGTTTAGGTATAGAATTACAAGACAACATTCAGAATGGACGAATACTGTTAGCTGATGTTTTACATATTTATCTGAAATACACCTATTGAAAGGATTTTTCTAGGCATGTGTGAATGTGTATAAATTTGTCTGTGAATGTGTAGATTTGTATCACTTTGTGTATGTGTAAATGTTTATTACTTTGTGTATGTGTAAATGTTTATTACTTTGTGTAGAGTGGGATGCCCATATTCGCCAGGGACACAATTTCGCCGTTTTATGATTTTGAGGTGTAAAAACTTCAAGGGATGGCTGAAATGAAAGACATATACCAGTAAATGAAATTATATAACAAATATGATTATTTTTTAAAACTGAGACAAAATTGCGGCACCTACTGAAAAGGACCGAAAATTGGACAACGAATTTCGGCCAATTTCATGAAGAAAATACACGATTCAAAGAAGTATTTCTTAGTAATTCTTTGTCTGAATGCCCTAAATTTCAGTTCTTTTAACACCTTTGAAATGTCTGCTATTCATCTATAATGAAATTGATTTGATCAATGTTGTATAAAGCTGCGTTTTTTTGGTTTTAAAAAGATATGTAAAAACGGCGAATATGTGTCCCCCATTGACAAAAAATCAGGAAATTTCAAACACCCTTTAATCCAACTTTTCAGATGATTATATTCAAACAAACACGTTTTCAAGCGTAAGAATATTTTGCGTTTGAAGTTATCTTCATATAGAAATATCGGTATACTTCAAAAACATTTAGACCTGAACATAAACTGTAGAAAACAGTAATGTTTATTACTTTGTCAGTGTATGTGTAAATGTTTATTACTTTGTGTATGTGTAAAAGTTTATTACTTTGTCAGTGTATGTGTAAATGTTTATTACTTTGTGTATGTGTAAAAGTTTATTACTTTGTCAGTGTATGTGTCCTATTCAGTATTGAAAGAGTCTAATAAACCAATCTCATCATAGAACTAGTAACAAAAAGATATGTAAAAAACATAAATAGAGAATATGTATTTTTGATTTACTGTTCATGAAATATTAAAATCATATAAAACAGAAAAATTTCCCCATGCACAAAACGATGTAGCTCAATTTTACACATTTTTTGCTTGATTTTTTTGGTTTGATATGCTTTTTAGTTTTCTAATTGATTTGACTGTTCAAATGTTTTGATAAAACCACCTTATTGATTTTATGGTATTTATTGGTATTCTAGGAATTATTTAGATACTTTTTTTATTAATAGCTTAGCATCTTACCTTTTCTCTTTTGCTTATTTTGGTATTTATTTGTTTATTTTTCATTGTGATTGTTATTATTAGTGAGTTATTTTATATCAATGTTATAAGTGAGTATTATTATTTATAAATATCATTGGCAATTATTATTTTATAGCTATGATTAGTATTTTCATTTAAGTTTAGTAGTCTTCTGTCAATGAATCCATTGGGAACTAAAATGTTTGCACTATGCTAGTTGACTGTCCTATAAAATTTCATACTTTTTCTTTTGTGGAATGTGTTTATTTTCTATATAGACAAATCATAAAGAAGTTACTGATTGATTTGTAGTTTTATTGCAGATGAATAATTTCTGCAAAATTTGTGGCTCTTGGAAATAGAAAATTCCTAGAAAATTACAACCTGCAGTTCTTCTTGTAATGCCTTAATTAGTTGATTATATATTTGTTGTACTGTTATATCATAACAAGTATTAGATCTACAGTTCTGCTTTATTTTGAATTATACTAATATTAAAACAATGTGGTTACTGCCATATTTGTGACATAAACTGTTGGTAAATTAATCTTGAAAAATCAGACAGGTCTCATGAAGTATATAGACTTATGGTATTGATTTATGTTAATTTTCTGTTTTAGCCAGCTCTAGTCATTTATTAGGCATGGCCCAGTCCAATTCTACCACGTCAGTTGATAGTGGTTCCAGTACTGATGCTCTCCGACGGAACTCTTCCAACAGTAATCTGGGTTATGGTTGTAGTACAATCTATACCAATCTATGGAAAACATTACTTAGTCTAACAGCTGATCCAAACCCTCAGGTTCGAGAGGTTGTCAAATATATAGTCAACTCTATTAAATTAAAGGTAGGATAATAGGTTGTATTTTGAACATTTGCTGCTGCCTATTGGGGGGTTTACAATTGCAATGCATAATGAAGCCAGTTAGATGGATATTTGTTGCCATCAAATCAAAAATTGAAAGCGGTTTAATTATAGTACTGTAATTCCAATTCTGTTTGCAATCTTATATAATGCTATCATGTCATCTTCCCAAGACACTTTCGGTTTATTATTGCAGCTCTATGAAATGCTAAATATTATTGTGCATTTAGATTTTTTTTTATTTTCAAATTAGACCTCTGAGGTTGTATCAGACTACGCTCGTCAAAGCATTTTATTATCATTAGGAATAATGTGAGTGGATTAATATTACCATAATAAGACTTCTTTTCATGATATTTTATACAATATTATAATAATTAATCACACATTTTTGTCCAATTTTCAAATATTGCAATAAAAATGCATGCAATAATTCTGGAATTTACAATACTAGAAAAAAGTGTAAAAATTTTAACAGATTCTTGAATACAGAGATATAAAAATTTAAAGAAATATTGTGATTATTTTAGGCTTCCACTTCTGCAAAACCAAAACCAGTGATCCAGAATGCTCGAGTCCCACATTCAGCACCGTCCAGTCCCTCCAATAGAGCTTCCAATCTAAACCATATGGGGTAAGTCATCAATACACCTTATTACAATTCACTGTTTCAAAATCTACTGCATTCTGGGTAATATTTAAAAAAGCATACACCAAAACGTTGTGATTGGTTTTAAATGTTCTATACAATGGAATTCCATTCAATGACCTAATGTTATTTTCATTTTGGTGTACAAACAATGAAATTACCCATAGTCCTTTAGATTTTGAAAAGGTATATTCTAATCTTCTTCAAAGTATTTGGTTTTAGTCCACATGATATTGGCTTTAAGGGTAATGAAATCAATGTCATTTTTAGAATAGAAAAATAAATCATTTCTGTGAAAAGAGATGCATGTAGTTTATGTTATACATATTCAAAAGGATTTAATATTCTGTTATTTTTTTAAAACCCTAGTTGTTTTCTAGTTTGTTGCTGTTTATCATATATATTAACATCAACTTAAATCTTTTAAAGACACATGTTTACAAATTGTGAGAAGAACTTAAAGATTTCTATACTACTAAAGGAAGAGACTGATATCATTGAGCCGCATGTCCTCTGAAACCATAGTGGGAAATAATTGTGATATGATGTGTTGATATAGTGTTTTGATCATCTTAATTTTGTTTTTGAAACAAATGTTTTTTTCCACAGAAAACACCCATTTGAGAAAATAACCCAGTTCAGAACTGTGATAGATATGTGTGTTGTATACTTTTAAACATGCTCAGTTGACAGACATACTATACTCCCTTCGAAATTTAAAAATTCTTTGTTTCAACACTAGCACAATTATACCTTGAAATCATCTTTTAGTAATTATAAATGTGACCTCAATTTCATAATCGCTTGACAAGGATATTGTGAGTTGGTTTCCTAATGACACATTTTAATTTTTTTATTTCTTCAGTACACCCCCCAATAATGGTCTAGATGAGAACGTAGGGATCAAGAGAGATTTCTCTTCACCAGGAATGCAATATTCTTACTCTGCTCAGTTCTCTCGCAGCAGAAAATTGTTTGACAAAGGTCCAAATGGGGTAAGTAAAATCTCTTTTCATTTTATTTTACAAGAAAACTTCAACATACAGCATTCTTAATTTTTATGCCCTATTTATGGGCATTATGTTTTCTGGTTTGTGTGTCCTTTTGTCTGTACGTTCTTTCTTCCATCTGTCCCACTTCAGGTTAAAGTTTTTGGTTGAGGTAGTTTTTGAACCAAAAAGAAAATCCATTGTTACATGTAGCTATAGTTGCTATTGTTGAATAGAATTTTCCATGACAACACTATATATACAGACACTAAAGTTAAACTCTCATAATTAAACTTGGACATATACATTGATAGACATTAGTATTCACAGCATTTGGATTGACACTTTTATTCTACAAACAACATCATACTGGATTGTGACATTAGTAGTGAACGTAATATTCAAATTGGATTCCGAAAGATTTCCGGATACAGATAAAGATAACAGATTGGACTCATATTTTGACAGTTAAGTTAACAGTAATATTTGTGTAATACCTTTTGTAAACTTTTGTATATTAAATATTGTTAAATTTTACTATTGATTTGTGTCTTTTGTTGGCTACAATTTAAAGGCGATTTCTGGCCGTAACAATCTCATAACTTGAGAAGCACATTGTCTGGAGTTTTATATGTGAGAAACTTTATATTATTGTTATGCAAAGATTTGTAGTGAGCCAAATAGTCTGCCTTGATCTTGTAAATCACTAATTTTGATAATTATAGGTTCCTTTATTTTACTGAGACAGAGGAACCAATTACCAGTATACCAGATCATTTCAAGAAACCATTATCAGACTTGTAATTTACTTTTGTTTATTAATATATATAAACTCCTTTATTTTTCTTTAGATGGACGAAACTTTTATACCAGAAGATTGCAAGAATCCTATATATTGGACTTATAATTTGCCATTGTTTATGATAATAAGTACCTTTATTTTCTTTAGATGGAAGAACCTATTATACATGAAGATTCCAAGAATCCTATATATTGAACTTATAATTTGCCATTGTTTATGATAATAAGTACCTTTATTTTATTTAGATGGACGAACCTATAATACCTGAAGATTCCAAGAATCCTATATATTGGACTTGTAATTTGCCATTGTTTATAATAATAAGTACCTTTATTTTATTTAGATGGACGAACCTATAATACCTGAAGATTCCAAGAATCCTATATATTGGACTTGTAATTTGCCATTGTTTATAATAATAAGTACCTTTATTTTATTTAGATGGACGAACCTATAATACCTGAAGATTCCAAGAATCCTATATATTGGACTTGTAATTTGCCATTGTTTATAATAATAAGTACCTTTATTTTATTTAGATGGACGAACCTATAATACCTGAAGATTCCAAGAATCCTATATATTGGACTTGTAATTTGCCATTGTTTATAATAATAAGTACCTTTATTTTATTTAGATGGACGAACCTATAATACCTGAAGATTCCAAGAATCCTATATATTGAACTTGTAATTTATCATTGTTTATAATAATAAGTACCTTTATTTTATTTAGCTGGACGAACCTATAATACCTGAAGATTCCAAGAATCCTATATATTGGACTTATAATTTGCCATTGTTTATGATAATAAGTACCTTTATTTTATTTAGATGGACGAACCTATAATACCTGAAGATTCCAAGAATCCTATATATTGGACTTGTAATTTGCCATTGTTTATAATAATAAGTACCTTTATTTTATTTAGATGGACGAACCTATAATACCTGAAGATTCCAAGAATCCTATATATTGGACTTGTAATTTGCCATTGTTTATAATAATAAGTACCTTTATTTTATTTAGATGGACGAACCTATAATACCTGAAGATTCCAAGAATCCTATATATTGGACTTGTAATTTGCCATTGTTTATAATAATAAGTACCTTTATTTTATTTAGATGGACGAACCTATAATACCTGAAGATTCCAAGAATCCTATATATTGGACTTGTAATTTGCCATTGTTTATAATAATAAGTACCTTTATTTTATTTAGATGGACGAACCTATAATACCTGAAGATTCCAAGAATCCTATATATTGGACTTGTAATTTGCCATTGTTTATAATAATAAGTACCTTTATTTTATTTAGATGGACGAACCTATAATACCTGAAGATTCCAAGAATCCTATATATTGGACTTGTAATTTGCCATTGTTTATAATAATAAGTACCTTTATTTTATTTAGATGGACGAACCTATAATACCTGAAGATTCCAAGAATCCTATATATTGGACTTGTAATTTGCCATTGTTTATAATGATAAGTATCTTTATTTTATTTAGATGGACGAACCTATAATACCTGAAGATTCCAAGAATCCTATATATTGGACTTGTAATTTGCCATTGTTTATAATAATAAGTACCTTTATTTTATTTAGATGGACGAACCTATAATACCTGAAGATTCCAAGAATCCTATATATTGGACTTGTAATTTGCCATTGTTTATAATAATAAGTACCTTTATTTTATTTAGATGGACGAACCTATAATACCTGAAGATTCCAAGAATCCTATATATTGGACTTGTAATTTGCCATTGTTTATAATAATAAGTACCTTTATTTTATTTAGATGGACGAACCTATAATACCTGAAGATTCCAAGAATCCTATATATTGGACTTGTAATTTGCCATTGTTTATAATAATAAGTACCTTTATTTTATTTAGATGGACGAACCTATAATACCTGAAGATTCCAAGAATCCTATATATTGGACTTGTAATTTGCCATTGTTTATAATAATAAGTACCTTTATTTTATTTAGATGGACGAACCTATAATACCTGAAGATTCCAAGAATCCTATATATTGGACTTGTAATTTGCCATTGTTTATAATGATAAGTATCTTTATTTTATTTAGATGGACGAACCTATAATACCTGAAGATTCCAAGAATCCTATATATTGGACTTGTAATTTGCCATTGTTTATAATAATAAGTACCTTTATTTTATTTAGATGGACGAACCTATAATACCTGAAGATTCCAAGAATCCTATATATTGGACTTGTAATTTGCCATTGTTTATAATAATAAGTACCTTTATTTTATTTAGATGGACGAACCTATAATACCTGAAGATTCCAAGAATCCTATATATTGGACTTGTAATTTGCCATTGTTTATAATGATAAGTATCTTTATTTTATTTAGATGGACGAACCTATAATACCTGAAGATTCCAAGAATCCTATATATTGGACTTGTAATTTGCCATTGTTTATAATGATAAGTATCTTTATTTTATTTAGATGGACGAACCTATAATACCTGAAGATTCCAAGAATCCTATATATTGGACTTGTAATTTGCCATTGTTTATAATGATAAGTACCTTTATTTTATTTAGATGGACGAACCTATAATACCTGAAGATTCCAAGAATCCTATATATTGGACTTGTAATTTGCCATTGTTTATAATAATAAGTACCTTTATTTTATTTAGATGGACGAACCTATAATACCTGAAGATTCCAAGAATCCTATATATTGGACTTGTAATTTGCCATTGTTTATAATAATAAGTACCTTTATTTTATTTAGATGGACGAACCTATAATACCTGAAGATTCCAAGAATCCTATATATTGGACTTGTAATTTGCCATTGTTTATAATGATAAGTATCTTTATTTTATTTAGATGGACGAACCTATAATACCTGAAGATTCCAAGAATCCTATATATTGGACTTGTAATTTGCCATTGTTTATAATAATAAGTACCTTTATTTTATTTAGATGGACGAACCTATAATACCTGAAGATTCCAAGAATCCTATATATTGGACTTGTAATTTGCCATTGTTTATAATAATAAGTACCTTTATTTTATTTAGATGGACGAACCTATAATACCTGAAGATTCCAAGAATCCTATATATTGGACTTGTAATTTGCCATTGTTTATAATGATAAGTATCTTTATTTTATTTAGATGGACGAACCTATAATACCTGAAGATTCCAAGAATCCTATATATTGGACTTGTAATTTGCCATTGTTTATAATAATAAGTACCTTTATTTTATTTAGATGGACGAACCTATAATACCTGAAGATTCCAAGAATCCTATATATTGGACTTGTAATTTGCCATTGTTTATAATGATAAGTATCTTTATTTTATTTAGATGGACGAACCTATAATACCTGAAGATTCCAAGAATCCTATATATTGGACTTGTAATTTGCCATTGTTTATAATAATAAGTACCTTTATTTTATTTAGATGGACGAACCTATAATACCTGAAGATTCCAAGAATCCTATATATTGGACTTGTAATTTGCCATTGTTTATAATAATAAGTACCTTTATTTTATTTAGATGGACGAACCTATAATACCTGAAGATTCCAAGAATCCTATATATTGGACTTGTAATTTGCCATTGTTTATAATAATAAGTACCTTTATTTTATTTAGATGGACGAACCTATAATACCTGAAGATTCCAAGAATCCTATATATTGGACTTGTAATTTGCCATTGTTTATAATAATAAGTACCTTTATTTTATTTAGATGGACGAACCTATAATACCTGAAGATTCCAAGAATCCTATATATTGGACTTGTAATTTGCCATTGTTTATGATAATAAGTACCTTTATTTTATTTAGATGGACGAACCTATAATACCTGAAGATTCCAAGAATCCTTTGCATTTCTCCATATCTTCTACCGAGTTCTTTCAGTGGTGTTGTAAGAGGTTTGCCGAACCTGTGATGAGGTTGTCAGAAGAGAAGGATCCAGAGAGTTTATCTCATCACGATAGAGATTTCAAGTTTAGACGGAACTGTTTAATACGAGATGAAGCCAAAGATGAACAGATTAAAGCAGGTATATATTTAAATGACAACTTTTTCCTTAAAATAAGTAATAAAACCTTTAGATTAAATTCTTTAGAAACTGGTTTAGGTTTAAGTCTCTCAATGTGCAATATTTATTCAATCAAGATTAAACTAAATGCATGAATGAAATAAGGTGTAAACAATGCAAAATATATATTAAAAGGGTGGCACAATTTATATATTGAATTTCATTGGAACAAATTAAATGTAATGTATAAATTAACCTTGACCTATAATGGTTTACTTAAATAAATTGTGACTTGGATGGAAAGTTGTCTCATTGGCACTCATACCACATCTTTCTACATCTATTTAAGGTTTAGATACAAATGAAGATGGTCATAAAGATGTCATGTTTAGTGATGTCTTGTGCCTAAAATGTACATTATCTATCATTTACTCACAAACTAACCACTCCATAAAGATTGTATATACATATGGACATTATTTATAAGCCAACATAATTTGAGAGAGAGTTTTTGGTAATTTATTGATGATAATGAGTTATCTCCCTTTATTATTTTCAGGTTTTAATAGACTTGATGATCAGGTGTTTGTAAATAAAAACCAAGGAATTCCAACTGTGATCAAGTTTCATCCTTATGAGTCATACATAGCAGTAGCTGATAAAGAGAGTATCAGGTAAGTGTATATATTATAAATATTTATAGAAAGATTAATGGGTTAGCTCCCTTTGATAAAGAGAGTATCAGGTAAGTGTATATCTATAATACTAAAATTACGAGGTCCAATTTGTCAGCCTTCATCACGAAAAAACGACAAATCACAGAATTCAACTTTATACATAATAAAGTATATAGTACAAAGTGTAGATTCAAAATTACACCACTCCAGGCCCTTTTGTTTTCCACATAATTAAAATTGCCAATAATTAAGAAGTTCCGGGTCGAGTCCGATACTGATACCTATAGTACATTCACCTGTTACATATTACCTTATCTGTACTTTACGCATCTGACAGGCGCACCACCTAACGGAGAATTCAGGATAAATATGCTATATACACTTCAATTTATAAGGGGGGCATGACGTAAAACAGCGAATCAAAGATTTCAACTTTTTTTATAACTAATATAGGACAATGCTGTTGATTAAAAAATAGTCCATTCCAGGAACTTTTGTTTTCCAAATAATTAATATTACCAATAATTGATAAGTTCCAGTTCGATGGGTTCAAATAGAAAGATTTGAAAGCAGAGAAAAGAGAAAAACTGTGTATCATATAACCGGCATGACTTTATCAGATGACAAAAATAATACTAAAATAAGGCTTGCACATAGTTATATACTTTAACTCAGTCACGGACCCGTAATATCACAGGTGTGTTCTAGTATTATAAATATTTATATAAAGATTAATGGGTTAGTTCCATTTGATAAAGAGAGTATCAGGTAAGTTTATATATTATAAATAGTTATAGAAAGATTAATGGGTTAGCTCCCTTTGTAAGGACAACCTATGATAATTAGTTATATGTCTTAGGATAATTCTATATTTCCATTGTCTTAAAGGCAAGATATCAAAATAAAATAAGGTGAACAAAAATATATATTTATTTCATTTTGAATCTTTATCAAACTGGTTGGTGTACCATCTCAATCTTTTGTTAATTATGATAGAGAAATAAAAATATTTTATATTCTTTTGAACAAATTGAAGTAGAATATAAATGCATGTATCCTAACTCCAAACTGCATTTAACATTGATAAGCCATCCTAAAACATATTATTACCTACAAATAGTTTTGGGCCTATGGGTTAATAAGCAACTTTGTCCAATATTTTGCTGGTTATATTTCCAAAAAGATGTTAAATTAAATGTTATCATCCTCAAATTATGTATTCATAACAGTAATTTTGTATGAATATGACAGACCATATACACATTTTTTATAACATCTCCCTGAAACCCTGTGACAGTCAGAAATAATGTGGACTTCAAGGATCTTTAGGTCTCTCATGGTATCAAATCTGTACAGGTACATTGCCAGGAGATCCCCCTCATGGAATAAAATCTGTACAGTTAGATTGCCAGGAGATCCCCCTCATGGTATAAAATCTGTACAGGTAGATTGCCAGGAGATCCCCCTCATGGTATAAAATCTGTACAGGTAGATTGTCAGGAGATCTCCCTCATGGTATATAATCTGTACAGGTAGATTGCCAGGAGATCCCCCTCATGGTATAAAATCTGTACAGGTAGATTGTCAGGAGACCCCCCTCATGGTATAAAATCTGTACAGGTAGATTGTCAGGAGATCCCCCTCATGGTATATAATCTGTACAGGTAGATTGCCAGGAGATCCCCCTCATGGTATAACATATGTACAGGTAGATTGCCAGGAGATCCCCCTCATGGTATAAAATCTGTACAGGTAGATTGTCAGGAGATCCCCCTCATGGTATAAAATCTGTACAGGTAGATTGTCAGGAGATCCCCCTCATGGTATATAATCTGTACAGGTAGATTGCCAGGAGATCCCCCTCATGGTATAACATATGTACAGGTAGATTGCCAGGAGATCCCCCTCATGGTATAAAATCTATACAGGTAGATTGCCAGGAGATCCCCCTCATGGTATAACATCTGTACAGGTAGATTGCCAGGAGATCCCCCTCATGGTATAAAATCTGTACAGGTAGATTGTCAGGAGATCCCCCTCATGGTATAAAATATGTACAGGTAGATTGCCAGGAGATCCCCCTCATGGTATAAAATATGTACAGGTAGATTACCAGGAGACCCCCAATGGTATAAAATCTGTTCAGGTAGATTGCTAGGAGATCCCCAATGGTATACAATCTGTACAGGTAGATTGCCAGGAGATCGCCAATGGTATAAAATCTGTACAGGTAGATTGCCAGGAGATCCCCAATGACTCATATATATGTATCACTAGTTTGTAAAAGTAAATTGTAAAAGTTGTGATTATTTTTCAGCTTTTGGGATTGGGAACAAGGCACAAAGATGGGTAGTATACAGAACGAGAATATTAAATCCTCAAAGATATCCACAATGGAATTTGTAAATCCACATGACAATACACTCCTTCTATGTGGATCTGGTGAGTATTAATACAGGAACACTTAATTTATTGTAATAGGATAATTTTAGCCATAAAGGTATAATACGGTTTCATTTTTTCGTATAATTTGAATTGGAATATAAGTTCATTATGGATTTAAAATTTGTAAGTTTTTTTTAACTTTAATAGATGTAAGATATATAGACACCAGATCTGAGGTACTGCGTGTATAAATTTAGTATTTTTAAAAAACAGAAAATTGATTGTACATGTTCATGTCATGAATGATATTTTATATTTAAGATGATGGTGCGGTCAGGATTTGGAGAAATTGTCTTTCAGAAAACTCAGATAGCAAAGAATTAGTGACTGCCTTCCAAGCCATCACTGAACCTATTCCCTTAACTAAAGGTTGGTTTACTTCCAAACCATGACATGTCCTATCACTTGAGGTATTCAAAGTTTACTATAAAAAAAAAGAAGATGTGGTATGATTGCCAATTGCAATGAGACAACTCTCCACAAGAGACCAAAATAACAATGCATCTAACAACTATATAAATTTGAATTTAAGACTGAACTGATACATTTTAGAAGATAACTTTTATCACCTGATGCAAGAAGGTATGTGTCAAAAAAAAATATAACTTGTACAAAAACCTTATTTAAATTATAATTTGTACAAATTTACATCTTGTACACAATATATAGATTTAAATTATTTATAGAAAGATTAATGGGTTAGCTCCCTTTGAAATGACAACCCAGGGTAACTGTATGGCCTTAAACAATGAACAAAGGCCATATCGCATAGTCAGCTATAAAAGGCCCCAAAATGACAATGTACAAAATGACAATGTTAAACAATTGAAACAAGAAAAACTAACGACCTGTACAAAAATTGAACGAAAAACAAATGTGTAACACATAATCAAACGACAACCACTAAATAACAGGCTCCTGACTTGGGACAGACACATACTGTACAGAATGTGGAGGGGTTTAACATGTGGGATCTATATATATCTTTTCATAATAACTTTGATTGATCTATATATAATATGGCATATATCTTATTCTTAACAGTTGCATAAACATATGTATTAAATGTGCCAAGAAGTTAATTTGGTTGTGCTTTTTATTTAGAACAGTAAGTTCTCATCAGATCAGTATTAAGCACATGTTAACTTATTATAGATATAGGAAGATGTGGTATGAGTGCCAATGTGACAACTCTACATCCAAGTAACAATTTATAAAACCATTATAGGTCAAGGTATGGTCTTCATCACGGAGCCTTTGCTAACACCAAACAGCAAGCTATAAAGGGCCACAACAATTACTACTTTAAAACCATTTAAACAGGAAAACTAGCAGTCTAATCTATATTAAAACAATACACAAGAAACACTTATAAACCACATAAACAGATGACAACCACTGAACCGTTTACTCTTATGTTATAGGATCAGGGTTGGTGATAGATTGGGAACAAGAATCAGGGAGATTATTAGCATCTGGTGATGTCCGTTATATAAGAGTATGGGATTCTGTTACAGAACTTAAATTACAGGTACGAACACAAAAAATAAATCATCATGTCATCCATTCAATCCAGAAATGAAATCAAGACAACATATCATAGCACCACACATAGATAATTGTCAAATTCTTTAATTAAATAAACATTACTTTAATAGAACCACACATAGATATTTGTCAAATTCTTTAATTTAATTAACATTACATTTAAAATTTATGTGACCTAAGCAGGATTATGATAGAATTTTTAGAATAATATATTGTTAATAGTTTATAAAGCAATATTTTATTCTGAAAAAAACATGATAACTTTAAAGTGTCTAGTTATACAAACATACTAAAGTTAGTCTTGTATTATTTTAATTTTAGTTTCTTGTGTACAATTTGGAAATTAGTATGGCGTTCATTATCACTGAACTAGTATATATTTGTTTGGGGGCCAGCTGCAGGACGCCTCCGGATGCGGGAATTTCTTGCTACATTGAAGACCTGTTGGTGACCTTCTGCTGTTGTTTTTTTTTATTTGGTCGGGTTGTTGTCTCTTTGACACATTCCCCATTTCCATTCTCAATTTTATATACTAAAGTAAATGTATTGATAATTGATCCCCAAAGCAAGTTCAATATCTTTGACTATCTGTGTAGAATTCTGACTAATATTAAGGGAGTTCGCTTTTCAGTTTCAAAATAATAAAATAAATTTTTCAAAACACTTGTTTATATTGATATGGGGATTAATAATGAAATCACAAGAGCAAAAACATATGTAGGTCAATGTGCTCAGGGGTGTGGAAATGCTATGCCCGACTCGCATGACTCGTACATTTGAACAACCGGACAAGTAATTATTTTTGTCTGGGTTGCCTGTGGACAAGTAAAAAAATATAAAAGACAAAAATATAGAATTAATTTGTACATGTTCAAAATGTATAAAGATGTTAAATTTATGTAACAGAAACCAATGGTCAGCTAGTAAAAACACCGATGTTCATGACGATAAATATTACATAATACAGAAAATAGATGATTAACAAAATAAATAAAAATAAGTATGCCAACCCGAGTTGCGTAACATTGCATTGGTTTTGTCCATTGATACGGGATCGTCGATTAGGTTTTATCCATCATGTACCGGAAGTGTCATTATAATCTTATATGATTTTGTATCAAGATTCAGATTGATAAATACTTTATAAAACACCGGGCAAGCAAGACAAAAAGAGTAATGAGTCGAGTAAAAAACCTGAAACGCAAATGGAGGATAAGGTGTATTAAAAAAAAATATGGAAGCGAGAATTGCAGACATCGTGAATATCAGATTGAACCTGGCTATCTAGGATGGAAATTCGGAAAATAAATTATTTTTTTGTCTTTATATTTATAGATCAAAGGTCAACATTATTTGTTTACCATCAGAGTGGTAAATAGAAGGGACGGTTTAATTGCCCATCAAGACAATTATATAAAAAAAAACAAAAAAAAAAAACAAGTGTGTCAGTTGAGAGAAACAGCAAAAAAATCAATAGTTTATCCATTATTTAATTTCCATTTCTTCACTCACTGTCCTCTAATTTAAATTAGTATATCATTATATGTACCTAGCTTACTGGCTACAATTTTTATTCAAAAACTGCTGCAAAAATTACCTTTACATGTCATTTCATTGGTTGGTTTGCTGTAAGGTTTCTGTCCCATAGATGTTAACCTACTTCCCTAAATTTTTACACATAATAAACAAATGGATTTCATTTGTTTGTGATGCAAAACAGTGCTAAGAATCATATACTAACTACAATCAAAAATACTTCAATATTTATTGGGACCATAAGGGAAAGTAACTTTTTTTCCGGACAAGTGAACTTTACAATTTTACTTGCCCAGGGACAAGTGCCCACAGCAAATATTTCCACACCCCTGGTGCTTGTATTCCAGATATTAGCCATTAAAATTTTGGCTGGAAAATGTTCTCTGTTGACTTTAATAGCTGTATCATTGACAAGTTAAATTTCTCAAAAACTATAAAAAAGCCAATTAAAATTTGATAAGACTTTTACAGCTTGCTTATCATTATACATGTAAAAGATTTATAAAAAGAAAAAATAGGGGTCAATGGGCAATTTCTATTTTTAAGGCATTCAAATGGACAAAACCAGAGGATTCTGAAAATCTGACAAAAAATCCAAAACATGACAAGCCAACATCCTTAATGGACAGGAACTTTTGTTTTCAATCCATGACAATAGGAAATTAATTGTTAAACTATTCCATGATTAACTATATAAACATGAAGGTTTGAAAAAATACTGCAAAGGAATTTATATAAAATTGTTTTTCAAAAATTGTATAATTCTAAAAAAAATCTTCTTTTCTCAAGTTTATTACTTGTACTTCAGGATATTCCAACAGGAGCTGATAGTTGTGTGACAAGTCTAGCATCAGACTCAGATGGGAGATCATTAGTGATAGCTGGTTGTGGGGACGGGACAGTCAGACTGTTTGACAGGAGGCTGGCCCCAACAGAATGGTAAGAAACAAATCTAGATCTTACTGATGATCCCAACCCCCCTCAGATGGGAGATCATTATATTTAGTGATAGCTGGTTGTGGGGACGGGACAGTCAGACTGTTTGACAGGAGGCTTGCTCTGATGGAATGGTAAGAAACAAATCTTAATGTTACCGATAATCCCAACCCCCTGAGATGGGAGATCATTAGTGAAAGCTAGTTGTGGGGACGGTACAGTCAGACTTTTTGACAGGAGGCTTGCTCTGACGGAATGGTAAGAATCAAATCTTAATGTTACTGATAATCCCAACCCCCTCAGATGGGAGATCATTAGTAATAGCTGGTTGTGGGGGGGACAGTCAGACTGTTTGACAGGAGGCTTGCTCCGACAGTATGGTAAGAAACAAATCTTAATGTTGCTGATAATCCCAACCCCTCAGATGGGAGATCATTAGTGATAGCTGGTTGTGGGGACGGGACAGTCAGACTTTTTGACAGGAGGCTTGCCACGACGGAATGGTAAGAAACAAATCTTAATGTTACTGATAATCCCAACCCCCTCAGATGGGAGATCATTAGTAATAGCTGGTTGTGGGGGGGACAGTCAGACTTTTTGACAGGAGGCTTGCCACGACGGAATGGTAAGAAACAAATCTTAATGTTACTGATAATCCCAACCCCCTCAGATGGGAGATCATTAGTGATAGCTGGTTTTTGGGGGGACAGTCAGACTGTTTGACAGGAGGCTTGCTCCGACAGTATGGTAGGAAACAAATCTTAATGTTGCTGATAATCCCAACTCCCTCAGATAGGAGATCATTAGTGATAGCTGGTTGTAGGGGCGGGACAGTCAGACTGTTTGACAGGAGGCTTGCTCTGACGGAATGGTAAGAAACAAATCTGGATCTTCCTGATGATTTCATTATGCCAGACCGCCAGCACATTGATTAAGTATGAAGTGAACTATTAAAAGCAGTATGAAATATGTTGTTGAGTGTGAGCCTAGGCTCTGTGTTGAAGACTGTACATTAACCTATAATGGTTAACTTTTATAAATTGTGAAATGGATGGAGAGATGTCTCATTGGCACACATACCACGTCTTCCTTTATCTATTTATTATATTTACTAAGATTTCATGGTTCATTGAATATAGAAATAAGATCATGGTGTCCAATGTCCACTTATTAATATTATTTTATTCATCATAAGATTTGTTAACTCACCTTATAATGATGATGTATAGGAAACTATATTTTATCCACCATAGGATTTATATATCCATCATCTAATTCGGTTTCTTTGGACAATAACTCAATAACCATTTCACCAATTTGCCAGGAACTTCAGTGAATTTTTTAATTCAATCGACAAAAGCTCCCTTATAATTTTATAAATTTTAGACTTTACGCAAAGTGTTTTGCACAACAGCAAGAAATGTTTTATTGAATTGTAATTCAATTCAAATATAAACCAATTTCAAGTTCTTTGACTACATTTATTCAGAAACCTAAAATATGTCAAATATTTTTAATAACAATCCAAATTCAGACTTGTACTAAGCTTGACTTTTTAAAGATATTTCAACTTAGATTTCGTTAATTTTCATTATATCAAATGGTTTCAATGAAGATGAGCAGGAAACAGAAATTAAGTCACACAATCTAGAGGTGAAATATTCAACAATTATTTTATTAATTCACATCAAATGGTCATCGACCCTCAATGAAGATGTACTGGAAGCTAAATAACTGTTAAAGAAGGGAGAGAATTAAACTGGCATGTGTGATTTATGTATTTACACTAAAGATTAGCAATCACTAATATTGAAGATAACATTGAAGCTGATTAACAACTTTTTATTTCATTGTAGCCGAGTAATGACTTTGAGAGAACATCCACGATGGGTTGTAAAGGTGCATTTACAAAAAGGTGCAGAAGGGAAAATAGTTAGTGCCAGGTAAGTTTAATGATCAATGATCACATTAAGTTTAGAAGTAAGGGAGTTTTGATATACTGTGAATTCATTATTATTTGTTGGATTTTCATGGATTTTGTGAACCAATTAAACCACTAAATTAAATGTTTAAAGAATAATATTTTATATAGGTTTTTACACATACTTCGACAAAACCAAGAAATTTGATATACATGAACATTCAAGTTTTACTTAATCCACGAAAATTGGTACCCACTAAAAACTGTCAATATAATTAAAGTATTGAAATATCAGCCAGAACAGATTTAATCTTTACAAGTAAAATCAGTTAGCACACAACTTTAAATCAAGAGTACATTTTTGATAATAAATGCAAAACGCATCTTATGATAAATATAAATGTTGATTGCAATATTCAATATATTTTGTATAAAAGATATTGCTTTAGACAGGAGTAAGATGGTGCTGAAAAAAGTATGTGTGCATTTACCTTTTTTATACCCCTGCTTTAAAAAAGGGGGGGTATACTGTTTTACCTCTGTCTGTCCTTCGGTCAGTCAAGTCGGTCCATCCCATGAATATTTTTCGTCGCATTTTTCTCAGGAACTACAATACAAGGATTTCTGAAATTTGGATTCAGATTTATCTAAGTCAGCTATACCGTGTGATGCGTTTTCAGATTGATCACTTGACAACTTCTTGTTTACCGAACACTTGTATGATTTTACACATGATAGCCAAGTTGAAAATTTTCGTCACATTTTTCTCAGGTACTACAATACAAGGATTTCTGAAATTTGGTTTCAGGATTTATATTAGTCAGCTATACTGTGTGATGCGTTTTCAGATTCATCACTCGACAACTTCCTGTTTACCGAACACTTGTATATGTTTACACTATTAATATTATCCACTTGCCGCGGGGGTATCATCAGTGAGCAGTAGCTCGCAGTTTCACTTGTTAACTTGAGAAAAATAGAGAAGGAATTGTTAATACATTTATAAGAGAGGTATTTTAAGGCATAACAAATAGATTTGTTGGAGCATCTGACCTCATTAAGATATTCAATTGTTATATGCATTGTAAATTTAAAGCTTTTGTTTTGTCTGTATTCAAAACAGATACAATATGAATATGTGATATTTTGGGTTTTTTCAGTAATGCTGGTGATGTGAGATTCTGGGATCCAAGATTTACAGAATCTGTGCGAACACTTAATCTACAACAAGGACTAACTGCTGTTGATATCCACAAACATGCAGATGTTTTAGCTTGGTATGTTATACTGCAAAACAATCAAGTAGTCAAATGTTTTTATCCAAAAATCAAAACATTTTTATGCCCAATTTATTATGCCCCTGTTTATGGGCATTATGTTTTTTGGTTTGTGCATCCGTTTTTCCGTCCATTCGTTTATCCGTCTGTTCCAATTTAGGTTAAAACATTTGGTCTAGGTAGTTTCTGATGAAGTTGAAGTCCAATCAACCTGAAACTTAATACACATGTGCCCTATGATATTATCTTTCTAATTTTAATGCCAAATTATATCTTTTTCCCCATTTTCACGGTCCACTGAACATAGAAAATGAAAGTGCAGATGTGGCATCCATGTACTGGGGATAATTCTTGTTTGTAAATGAAATATTGATTGAAATAGTTTGATCAGATATCTAAAGCCACATATTATTGTATACATGTAAAATAGAACTTTGTGGGGTTTAATTCCTATATCAATAAGTCAAACATGCTCTTCCAAAATATATAGGGTCCTAAATTGAATAAAACCAACATTGACAATCAAAACCATATGTCTGAATGGTATTTTTTTTAAAGATGTTACATATAACAGTTACTGATGAGATAACCGATTCTACACAATTGTCTTCACTACAATTAAAACCTATCCTGCCTCTCATTATTTTAAGAAGAAAAACAAAAAAAGAAATTATAAAAAATACATTTGAGAGTATGACTGATTGATTGTTGGTTGCTAAATGTCTAGTGGCAAATGTTTCATGCATGTTTGACAAGGATGATTTGAAAATGTTTCTCTTCCGTGTATCTATATTGTTTTATTGTTGTTTATTTAATGTCATTCCTATATAGGATAAGATACATTTAGATGTATTTCACATAAGTAAGCTTAAACAGATATATTGAATCTTTTGCAGTGGTTCCTTCAATCAAATGATTGGAGTTTATAACCAGTCCGGTGATTCACTGAGTACCATTAAATATCATGAAGGATTTCTAGGACAGAGAATAGGATCAATTAATTGTCTAGCTTTCCATCCTTATAAGGTGAGTAGATTTAATACCATTAAATATCATGAAGGATTTCTAGGACGGAGAATAGGATCAATTAATTGTCTAGCTTTCCATCCTTATAAGGTGAGTAGATTAAGTACCATTTAATATCATGAAGGATTTCTAGGACAGAGAATAGGATCAATTAGTTGTCTAGCTTTCCATCCTTATAAGGTGAGTAGATTTAGTATTATTAAATATCATGAAGGATTTCTAGGACAGAGAATAGGATCAATTAATTGTCTAGCTTTCCATCCTTATAAGGTGAGTAGATTTAGTACTATTAAATATCATGAAGGATTTCTAGGACAGAGAATAGGATCAATTAATTGTCTAGCTTTCCATCCTTATAAGGTGAGTAGATTAAGTACCATTTAATATCATGAAGGATTTCTAGGACAGAGAATAGGATCAATTAATTGTCTAGCTTTCCATCCTTATAAGGTGAGTAGATTTAATACCATTAAATATCATGAAGGATTTCTAGGACAGAGAATAGGATCAATTAATTGTCTAGCTTTCCATCCTTATAAGGTGAGTAGATTAAGTACCATTAAATATCGTGAAGGATTTCTAGGACAGAGAATAGGATCAATTAATTGTCTAGCTTTCCATCCTTATAAGGTTAGTAGATTAAGTACCATTAAATATCGTGAAGGATTTCTAGGACAGAGAATAGGATCAATTTATTGTCTAGCTTTCCATCCTTATAAGGTGAGTAGATTAAGTACCATTAAATATCATGAAGGATTTCTAGGACAGAGAATAGGATCAATTAATTGTCTAGCTTTCCATCCTTATAAGGTGAGTAGATTTAGTACTATTAAATATCATGAAGGATTTCTAGGACAGAGAATAGGATCAATTAATTGTCTAGCTTTCCATCCTTATAAGGTGAGTAGATTTAGTACCATTAAATATTGTGAAGGATTTCTAGGACAGAGAATAGGATCAATTAATTGTCTAGCTTTCCATCCTTATAAGGTGAGTAGATTAAGTACCATTAAATATCATGAAGGATTTCTAGGACAGAGAATAGCATAGGCTGATCCAGGGGGGCCTGGCCCCCTCTTTCGTAGGAGAAAATTGGTTGATTATATAGGGAATCATTGAAGCAGGACTGGAGCACTGCCCCCCTTAGGATAAGTTCTGGATCCGCCACTGAATAGGATCAATTAATTGTCTAGCTTTCCATCCTTATAAGGCGAGTAGACTTAGTACCATTAAATACCATGAAGGATTTCTAGTACAGAGAATAGGATCAATTAATTGTCTAGCTTTCCATCCTTATAAGGCGAGTAGGCATAGTTACTTTAGTTACCATGGTTATGTCACCATGGAGCTCTCTTACCTTACATCAAAATTCAGAAATGATGCTCAATCATTTGTCATCCCTATAAGTGAGTATATTTACATTAGAACCAAGCACATTATCATTGAGCTGTCATGGCTGTCTCCGTGATTCAGGAATTTTATAAAATGAATAACGCTAACGCATCACCAGTTAACTTAATTTGAGACCATCAAATCACCAATTGATGCCATCAGAGCTTGAATACAATACAGTTATCTCCTAAATGTGAATTTAAAGAAGGAGTTCTATTTATAGTTATGAAATGAACACATTGAATAGATATTGAATAAGTCTACTTTATATTGCTTTTTCTGTAAGACATGTCCTAAGAAATATTTAATTGTTAAGTTCATCAAATAATTTTAGCTGTACCAAATACTTGAAAAAAATATTTGTCAAACCATCTAGTGGGTTAATTTCGCAGGTGTAAAATTTCGCGATTTTCATTGAATAAAGTATACAAAATATTTTGGGGGATATAAATCCTTATCATGTGCACTGTTAAACTGGGGGAATTTATTTTGGTGGTTTTTTTCTTCTGTGTGCGAAAATAAGCAAAAATTTGCACCCTGTGAAAATAACCTGCTACAGTTAACTCTCGTTGTCTCGAACTCGCTTGACTCGAAATTTCGGATGAGTCGAAGTTTTCACGTGGTCCCGAACTTTGTTCCATATAAATGTATGTAATTCGACTCCTGATGAGTCGAAATTGGATGTGTCGAAATTTCGGTTGAGTCGAACTAAATTCACGATCCCAAGGTTAACAAAAGCATTCAAAATTCATTATTTATCTCGAACTAATACACATTATGTCAAAACATGACCTTCCGGCATTTAAATTGATTGAAGAGTTAATCTGACAATACACGTGTAATTAAATTTCCGGTCACTGACCACTGTATTCATTTATGACATGCTATTTCCACGAGCGTTTACCTAAGATTATCTTTTATATAATTTTTATAAATAATTAGTGATACATTGTTAATGTTCATGAAAAAGTATTTAAAATGTTTACAAAACAATTAATTGTGATTTACACTAATGAGCTTGGGTGTGTATAAAGTAAGGATTATGACTTCCGTTGATGATCACCTAAAAACTACTCAATCGGTGTCTTTATCTTGTTGTATTTTCTTTTATTAAAAGAAAGAATACAAAATGAAGAGGAATCTATAAATTTTCTAAAGTCTTTTGTATCCGAGAATAAACAATTTTGTCAACTTTAAACGACCTGAATAACGGAACTATCGATTGGAAATTACTCTCTCGGATAAAAGCCATAGGAAACAATTGTAACTGAAACAATTGAATAAGTAAAACAATGTTATTATAATAACGAAAGACCATGACACAAATACATCGATTTGATACTAGAATATCGATCCCCTTCCCGGATTTATTTTAGCTTTACCATGCTAAGCAAGAGTTGTGTCCCTTGTTCAGTCAAACTTCCGGTTTTCGTTTGAGTCGAACTATGTGTATCTCGAAATATTTCTCCGGTCCGGCTGACTTCGAGATAACGAGAGTCGACTGTATATGGTATTGAATGAAATTAAAATTTTATACAACCCTAACCACACATTGATTATAAAAAAGATATCAAACTGTTCAGGGAAAGGTTAAATCCTCTTAGAATAAAAGACAAGATTTTATTTTACAGGTCAAATTAGCAGCTGGAGGAAACGATTCATTTATCTCAGTGTATTCTACAGCAGTCAGACGCAGCTGATAGGCAGTTTTGTTAGAGATTAATATAAATGTTTTGTTAGAGATTAATATATATGTGATAGACACGACAGGGCACTGAGGTCACTGCATTAGACCCTTGGACTACATGTGACAGACAACTACAGGAGAGGAAGTTCATTGTATCAGATTCACCTTATGCATGTGTGTGTTTAGATCACAGATACATGAATACTGAACACTAATATTTGTTGTGTTTATGATTCAGTACATTGATAAAAATAGTGATTAAACGAGGTTGTCAGCTCTGCTTAAAGATTGTGTTACATACATTGATTAACATATAAGAAATATTATAACAAAACATAAGCTTGCTCTACTTAATATCAAATAACATATAAATTGATATGAGTTTATGCTGCAGAAGACATAGGTCAGAATTTTTAATTAAAATTGGCAGAATGATTCAAAATCTTGTGAATGCCTATGAAAGCTTAACTTGATAGTTTAGGAGAACTGCATGGGAAATGTGATCTCTTGAAGGATGATGAATCTACAATACTTATATACCTCTGATTTAAATAACCAATCAACATCATGTCATACCACAGCCAATCAAAATTGTGGCATAATAACAGCCAATCATCATGTAGCATAAACAAATATAGTTCTAACACAATTTATTTGTATTGATGGTTCTGATTACCGTTCTAAAATTCTCACTCTATCCGAGGGAAGATGACCGTTTGGATTCAGGAATATATTGACATGTGAGTTCTTCAATGAGTTTTACTCCCTTTCACCTAGACAAGTGGCCAAACCTCACTACCCATCAATAAAGCCAGGTGGTATAAAACACTGTGACCACTTTTCAATGCTGAACAGGACTGATTTTCCTTGCATGTGCATGTCATTAAATGATTGAATATGTTCATTGAATTATACATTAATTGTTTACTTACAAATTAAGATCATTAAGATTTGAATAATGATTGCTATATTTTCATTGAAATTTGCATTTTGTATTAATTTTGAAATGTTTTTCAACAAATTCATGATCATATAAATATATCTCATCATGTGTTTTAATAGAAATGATGCTATTCCAAAATACTTCATTTTAACACCAGATGAACGATTACACATGGTTGCATTTTTGGCCCTTTCTGTCAAGGTTATTTATGACCTGAAGTCATCTTTTGTCAACGCTAATTACTATCTGAAGGGTATAAGAAGTAACCATAAACAGTTGACTCTTATGGCGGTTGACAACGAATGGTACTTATAACATATCTTAGTTCAGTTGTATGAACATCTTCATCCAAATGATGACTGAAATTAAAATTGATTTGTTTATTGTAAATTAGAGTAGAGGTGTTTATATGGTGTTTGAATTTTGACCTATGTATATCATGGTTTTACTGTTGCAAATACCTGATGACCTAGCTTCACGAGGCATTATTAGGGAAACTCAATTTCAGACAGTTTACTCATGTTTTAGGTAGATGAGGTGAATTGTACAGTAACGTTATCTGTTAAAATAATTTCTGATGAAAGAAGGCATAAAACACATACTTGCTGTTATGACATTTTTTTTATCATGCACTTTCCTAATGTAAAACAGTACATTTGATGTCTGATTTGTTTTTGATATGATGAGTGCCATATGTGTATGTAAGTATGAAAAGTAAATATCAACTGATCTGGAAGAAACATAGCATGAGTATGGAATATTGGGATTTTTTGTAAAGTAAAAAGAATGTAAGTGGATGTTGTACAGTGATATAATAAAAGACTGTATTTGTCAACTGGATTTCAATTTGATCAGAATGATATTTTTTGTTTTATCTGTTTCAATGTTAAATGACTCATACCAGTGATGATAAGTATTTTTCTTTCCAATGGCATTGTCAGTTTAGTTTCAACCTGAAAGTTTTAATGTTCCTTTGGTATCTTAAGCCTCTCTTTTAATACTTTTTAAACCAGAAAGATAGGAGAAACAAAGATTTTAAGTAACTTACATATGGAACATATTACATATGGAACATATAAGTATTTTAATCTATAGCCAAGGTGATTTGTTAATTTTTCATAATCTGCTTAATCTGCGAAAATTGTCCCATTAAAAAGCAAATTAGAAATAAACCAACAAGGAAGAATTTGAATTAAATACACTTTTATTTGTTTTTTCTGATGAAGTCACATTTTACTTGTTAAGTTTATTGCATGCAGTCAGTGACATCTGATTTAAATAATGAATTAACCATAAGCCTGTAATATACATCTTTACAACATTAGAATCTTTACTTTTGTAAACAGAAAAACTTTGGTTTCACTGTAATGCAAATGTCAATTTATCATTCATACATGGTTTCACTGTAATGCAAATGTCAATATATCATTCATACATGGTTTCACTGTAATAGAAATGTCAATATATCATAGCATCAGTTGTCACAGAAATTTAAGTTTGACTAATCTATGTTATTTTAATATGGTGTTATATATGCGAGTGCTGTATCAGTAAAGTGATGTTTTATGATGAATTGTATGCATACACCAAATTGATTCAATGTTTTAACCAAATGATTGTATTTGTATGATGAAAATATTAAGTTTGACATAAAAATGATCATGATACATAATTGCAAAGAAAGTTTGTTGATTTATGTGCCAATCTTAAATAAAAGTTTGGTGTATTGTTTTCCACTGTATATGTCCACGGTCAGCTCTGTGTCAAGTTTTAAATTAAGCTTGACGACAGATTAGGATGAAGTTATGGTCACATCAACTCGAAAGTATACATATTAATAATGATGTGAATACTGCTTTGTTCTTATTCTTGATTTTGAATTTACAGATCCCTTCAAAGATTTGTTGATCTAGTTCTTGTTTTGAAATATACAAATCCGTTCAAAGATTTGGTGATCTAGTTCTTGTTTTGAAATTTACAGATCCCTTCAAAGATTTTGTGATCTAGTTCTTGTTTTGAATTTACAGATCCCTTCAAAGATTTGGTGATCTAGTTCTTGTTTTGAATTTACAGATCCCTTCAAAGATTCGGTGATCTAGTTCTTGTTTTGAATTTACAAATCCCTTCAAAGATTTGGTGATCTAGTTCTTGTTTTGGAATTTATAGTTCCCTTCAAAGATTTGGTGATCTAGTTCTTGTTTTGAATTTACAGATCCCTTCAAAGATTCGGTGATCTAGTTCTTGTTTTGAATTTACAGATCCCTTCAAAGATTTGGTGATCGAATTCTTGTTTTGAATTGACAGAACCCTTCAAAGATGTTGTGCCCTCATTCTCTCAACTTCATAAAGAGATAAACCTATACTGTATAGTCCAATATAAAAGATTTTGACATGAAAAATAGGAAACAATTCTATTAAGAAATATAAACAACTTTATAAGAAAAACAAATATGACAGACGTGAACCAATAATCAATATAAAGCTGATCTACATGGTCCAGACAACTGAGGACATGCTTATAAAGAATTTGGCGAGGTTAAACATGTTTTGAGTGCTATCCGTACATTAGCCTGAAGACATGCTTATAAAGGCGAGGTTAAACATGTTTTGAGTGCTATCCGTACATTAGCCTGAGGACATGCTTATAAAGGCGAGGTTAAACATGTTTTTAGTGCTATCCGTACCTTAGCCTGAGGACATGCTTATAAAGAATTTGGTGAGGTTAAACATGTTTTGAGTGCTATCCGTACTTTAGGCTGAGGACATGCTTATAAAGAATTTGGTGAGGTTAAATAAGTTTTGAGTGCTATCCGTACCTTAGCCTGAGGACATGCTTATAAAGATGAGGTTAAACATGTTTTGAGTGCTATCTGTACTTTAGCCTGAGGACATGCTTATAAAGAATTTGGCGAGGTTAAACATGTTTTGGGTGTTATCCGTACCTTAGCCTGAGGACATGCTTATAACGAATTTGGCGAGGTTAAACATGTTTTGAGTGCTATCCGTACCTTAGCCTGAGGACATGCTTATAAAGGTGAGGTTAAACATGTTTTGAGTGCTATCCGTACCTTAGCCTGAGGACATGCTTATAAAGAATCTGGTGAGGTTAAACATGTTTTGAGTGCTTTCCGTATCTTAGCCCGAGGACATGCTTATAAAGAATTTAGGGAGGTTAAACATTTTTGAGTGTTATCCGTACCTTAGCCTGAGGACATGCTTATAAAGAATTTGGCGATGTTAAACATGTTTTGAGTGCTATCCGTACCTTAGCCTGAGGACATGCTTATAAAGGTGAGGTTAAACATGTTTTGAGTGCTATCCGTACCTTAGCCTGAGGACATGCTTATAAAGAATTTGGTGAGGTTAAACATGTTTTGAGTGCTATCCGTACTTTAGCTTGAGGACATGTTTATAAAGAATTTGGTGAGGTTAAACAAGTTTTGAGTGCTATCCGTACTTTAGGCTGATGACATGCTTATAAAGAATTTGGCGAGGTTAAACATGTTTTGAGTGCTATCCGTACCTCAGCCTGAGGACATGCTTATAAAAAATTTGGTAAGGTTAATCATATTTTGAGTGCTATCCGTACCTTAGCCTGAGGACATGCTTATAAAGAATTTGGTAAGGTTAATCACATTTTGAGTGATATCTGTACCTTAGCCTTGAGGACATGCTTATAAAGAATTTGGTGAGGTTAAACATGTTTTGAGTGCTATCCGTACTTTAGGCTGAGGACATGCTTATAAAGAATTTGGTGAGGTTAAATAAGTTTTGAGTGCTATCCGTACCTTAGCCTGAGGACATGCTTATAAAGATGAGGTTAAACATGTTTTGAGTGCTATCTGTACTTTAGCCTGAGGACATGCTTATAAAGAATTTGGCGAGGTTAAACATGTTTTGGGTGTTATCCGTACCTTAGCCTGAGGACATGCTTATAACGAATTTGGCGAGGTTAAACATGTTTTGAGTGCTATCCGTACCTTAGCCTGAGGACATGCTTATAAAGAATTTGGCGAGGTTAATCATATTTTGAGTGCTATCCGTACCTTAGCCTGAGGACATGCTTATAAAGAATTTGGTAAGGTTAATCACATTTTGAGTGATATCTGTACCTTAGCCTTGAGGACATGCTTATAAAGAATTTGGTGAGGTTAAACATGTTTTGAGTGCTATCCGTACTTTAGGCTGAGGACATGCTTATAAAGAATTTGGTGAGGTTAAATAAGTTTTGAGTGCTATCCGTACCTTAGCCTGAGGACATGCTTATAAAGATGAGGTTAAACATGTTTTGAGTGCTATCTGTACTTTAGCCTGAGGACATGCTTATAAAGAATTTGGCGAGGTTAAACATGTTTTGGGTGTTATCCGTACCTTAGCCTGAGGACATGCTTATAACGAATTTGGCGAGGTTAAACATGTTTTGAGTGCTATCCGTACCTTAGCCTGAGGACATGCTTATAAAGAATCTGGTGAGGTTAAACATGTTTTGAGTGCTTTCCGTATCTTAGCCCGAGGACATGCTTATAAAGAATTTGGGGAGGTTAAACATTTTTGAGTGTTATCCGTACCTTAGCCTGAGGACATGCTTATAAAGAATTTGGCGATGTTAAACATGTTTTGAGTGCTATCCGTACCTTAGCCTGAGGACATGCTTATAAAGGTGAGGTTAAACATGTTTTGAGTGCTATCCGTACCTTAGCCTGAGGACATGCTTATAAAGAATTTGGTGAGGTTAAACATGTTTTGAGTGCTATCCGTACTTTAGCTTGAGGACATGTTTATAAAGAATTTGGTGAGGTTAAACAAGTTTTGAGTGCTATCCGTACTTTAGGCTGATGACATGCTTATAAAGAATTTGGCGAGGTTAAACATGTTTTGAGTGCTATCCGTACCTCAGCCTGAGGACATGCTTATAAAAAATTTGGTAAGGTTAATCATATTTTGAGTGCTATCCGTACCTTAGCCTGAGGACATGCTTATAAAGAATTTGGTAAGGTTAATCACATTTTGAGTGATATCTGTACCTTAGCCTTGAGGACATGCTTATAAAGAATTTGGTGAGGTTAAACAAGTTTTGAGTACTATCCGTACCTTAGCCTGAGGACATGCTTATAAAGAATTTGGCGAGGTTAAACATGTTTTGAGTGCTATCCGTACCTCAGCATGAGGACATGCTTACAAAGAATTTGGTAAGGTTAATCATATTTTGAGTGCTATATGTACCTTAGCCTGAGGACATGCTTATAAAGAATTTGGTGAGGTTAAACAAGTTTTGAGTATTATCCGTACCTTAGCCTGAGGACATGCTTATAAAGAATTTGGCGAGGTTAAACATGTTTTGAGTGCTATCCGTACCTCAGCCTGAGGACATGCTTATAAAGAATTTGGTGAGGTTAAACAAGTTTTGAGTACTTTCCGTATCTTAGCCCGAGGACATGCTTATAAAGAATTTGGGGAGGTTAAACATTTTTGAGTGTTATCCGTACCTTAGCCTGAGGACATGCTTATAAAGAATTTGGCGATGTTAAACATGTTTTGAGTGCTATCCGTACCTTAGCCTGAGGACATGCTTATAAAGGTGAGGTTAAACATGTTTTGAGTGCTATCCGTACCTTAGCCTGAGGACATGCTTATAAAGAATTTGGTGAGGTTAAACATGTTTTGAGTGCTATCCGTACCAATTAGCCTGAGGACATGCTTATAAAGATTTTGGTGAGGTTAAACATGTTTTGAGTGCTATCTTTCTTTAGCTTGAGGACATGTTTATTAAGAATTTGGTGAGGTTAAACAAGTTTTGAGTGCTATCCGTACTTTAGGCTGAGGACATGCTTATAAAGAATTTGGCGAGGTTAAACATGTTTTGAGTGCTATCCGTACCTCAGCCTGAGGACATGCTTATAAAACATTTGGTAAGGTTAATCATATTTTGAGTGCTATCCGTACCTTAGCCTGAGGACATGCTTATAAAGAATTTGGTAAGGTTAATCACATTTTGAGTGATATCTGTACCTTAGCCTTGAGGACATGCTTATAAAGAATTTGGTGAGGTTAAACAAGTTTTGAGTACTATCCGTACCTTAGGCTGAGGACATGCTTATAAAGAATTTGGTGAGGTTAAATAAGTTTTGAGTATTATCCGCACCTTAGCCTGGGGACATGCTTATAAAGAATTTGGCGAGGTTAAACATGTTTTGAGTGCTATCCGTACCTCAGCCTGAGGACATGCTTATAAAGAATTTGGTAAGGTTAATCATATTTTGAGTGCTATATGTACCTTAGCCTGAGGACATGCTTATAAAGAATTTGGTGAGGTTAAACAAGTTTTGAGTATTATCCGTACCTTAGCCTGAGGACATGCTTATAAAGAATTTGGCGAGGTTAAACATGTTTTGAGTGCTATCCGTACCTCAGCCTGAGGACATGCTTATAAAGAATTTGGTGAGGTTAAACAAGTTTTGAGTACTATCCGTACCTTAGCCTGAGGACATGCTTATAAAGAATTTGGTGAGGTTAAATAAGTTTTGAGTATTATCCGCACCTTAGCCTGAGGACATGCTTATCAAGAATTTGGCGAGGTTAAACATGTTTTGAGTGCTATCCGTACCTCAGCCTGAGGACATGCTTATAAAGAATTTGGTAAGGTTAATCATATTTTGAGTGCTATATGTACCTTAGCCTGAGGACATGCTTATAAAGAATTTGGTGAGGTTAAACAAGTTTTGAGTATTATCCGTACCTTAGCCTGAGGACATGCTTATAAAGAATTTGGAGAGGTTAAACATGTTTTGAGTGCTATCCGTACCTCAGCCTGAGGACATGCTTATAAAGAATTTGGTGAGGTTAAACAAGTTTTGAGTACTTTCCGTATCTTAGCCCGAGGACATGCTTATAAAGAATTTGGGGAGGTTAAACATTTTTGAGTGTTATCCGTACCTTAGCCTGAGGACATGCTTATAAAGAATTTGGCGATGTTAAACATGTTTTGAGTGCTATCCGTACCTTAGCCTGAGGACATGCTTATAAAGGTGAGGTTAAACATGTTTTGAGTGCTATCCGTACCTTAGCCTGAGGACATGCTTATAAAGAATTTGGTGAGGTTAAACATGTTTTGAGTGCTATCCGTACCAATTAGCCTGAGGACATGCTTATAAAGATTTTGGTGAGGTTAAACATGTTTTGAGTGCTATCTTTCTTTAGCTTGAGGACATGTTTATTAAGAATTTGGTGAGGTTAAACAAGTTTTGAGTGCTATCCGTACTTTAGGCTGAGGACATGCTTATAAAGAATTTGGCGAGGTTAAACATGTTTTGAGTGCTATCCGTACCTCAGCCTGAGGACATGCTTATAAAACATTTGGTAAGGTTAATCATATTTTGAGTGCTATCCGTACCTTAGCCTGAGGACATGCTTATAAAGAATTTGGTAAGGTTAATCACATTTTGAGTGATATCTGTACCTTAGCCTTGAGGACATGCTTATAAAGAATTTGGTGAGGTTAAACAAGTTTTGAGTACTATCCGTACCTTAGGCTGAGGACATGCTTATAAAGAATTTGGTGAGGTTAAATAAGTTTTGAGTATTATCCGCACCTTAGCCTGGGGACATGCTTATAAAGAATTTGGCGAGGTTAAACATGTTTTGAGTGCTATCCGTACCTCAGCCTGAGGACATGCTTATAAAGAATTTGGTAAGGTTAATCATATTTTGAGTGCTATATGTACCTTAGCCTGAGGACATGCTTATAAAGAATTTGGTGAGGTTAAACAAGTTTTGAGTATTATCCGTACCTTAGCCTGAGGACATGCTTATAAAGAATTTGGCGAGGTTAAACATGTTTTGAGTGCTATCCGTACCTCAGCCTGAGGACATGCTTATAAAGAATTTGGTGAGGTTAAACAAGTTTTGAGTACTATCCGTACCTTAGCCTGAGGACATGCTTATAAAGAATTTGGTGAGGTTAAATAAGTTTTGAGTATTATCCGCACCTTAGCCTGAGGACATGCTTATCAAGAATTTGGCGAGGTTAAACATGTTTTGAGTGCTATCCGTACCTCAGCCTGAGGACATGCTTATAAAGAATTTGGTAAGGTTAATCATATTTTGAGTGCTATATGTACCTTAGCCTGAGGACATGCTTATAAAGAATTTGGTGAGGTTAAACAAGTTTTGAGTATTATCCGTACCTTAGCCTGAGGACATGCTTATAAAGAATTTGGAGAGGTTAAACATGTTTTGAGTGCTATCCGTACCTCAGCCTGAGGACATGCTTATAAAGAATTTGGTGATGTTAAACAAGTTTTGAGTACTATCCGTATCTTAGCCCGAGGACATGCTTATAAAGAATTTGGGGAGGTTAAACATTTTTGAGTGTTATCCGTACCTTAGCCTGAGGACATGCTTATAAAGAATTTGGCGATGTTGAACATGTTTTGAGTGCTATCCGTACCTTAGCCTGAGGACATGCTTATAAAGGTGAGGTTAAACATGTTTTGAGTGCTATCCGTACCTTAGCCTGAGGACATGCTTATAAAGAATTTGGTGAGGTTAAACATGTTTTGAGTGCTATCCGTACCTTAGCCTGAGGACATGCTTATAAAGAATTTGGTGAGGTTAAACATGTTTTGAGTGCTATCCGTACTTTAGCTTGAGGACATGTTTATAAAGAATTTGGTGAGGTTAAACAAGTTTTGAGTGCTATCCGTACTTTAGGCTGAGGACATGCTTATAAAGAATTTGGCGAGGTTAAACATGTTTTGAGTGCTATCCGTACCTCAGCCTGAGGACATGCTTATAAAAAATTTGGTAAGGTTAATCATATTTTGAGTGCTATCCGTACCTTAGCCTGAGGACATGCTTATAAAGAATTTGGTAAGGTTAATCACATTTTGAGTGATATCTGTACCTTAGCCTTGAGGACATGCTTATAAAGAATTTGGTGAGGTTAAACAAGTTTTGAGTACTATCCGTACCTTAGGCTGAGGACATGCTTATAAAGAATTTGGTGAGGTTAAATAAGTTTTGAGTATTATCCGCACCTTAGCCTGAGGACATGCTTATAAAGAATTTGGCGAGGTTAAACATGTTTTGAGTGCTATCCGTACCTCAGCCTGAGGACATGCTTATAAAGAATTTGGTAAGGTTAATCATATTTTGAGTGCTATATGTACCTTAGCCTGAGGACATGCTTATAAAGAATTTGGTGAGGTTAAACAAGTTTTGAGTATTATCCGTACCTTAGCCTGAGGACATGCTTATAAAGAATTTGGCGAGGTTAAACATGTTTTGAGTGCTATCCGTACCTCAGCCTGAGGACATGCTTATAAAGAATTTGGTGAGGTTAAACAAGTTTTGAGTACTATCCGTATCTTAGCCCGAGGACATGCTTATAAAGAATTTGGGGAGGTTAAACAGTTTTGAGTGTTATCCGTACCTTAGCCTGAGGACATGCTTAAAAAGAATTTGGCGATGTTAAACATGTTTTGAGTGCTATCCGTACCTTAGCCTGAGGACATGCTTATAAAGGTGAGGTTAAACATGTTTTGAGTGCTATCCGTACCTTAGCCTGAGGACATGCTTATAAAGAATTTGGTGAGGTTAAACATGTTTTGAGTGCTATCCGTACTTTAGCTTGAGGACATGTTTATAAAGAATTTGGTGAGGTTAAACAAGTTTTGAGTGCTATCCGTACTTTAGGCTGAGGACTTGCTTATAAAGAATTTGGCGAGGTTAAACATGTTTTGAGTGCTATCCGTACCTCAGCCTGAGGACATGCTTATAAAAAATTTGGTAAGGGTAATCATATTTTGAGTGCTATCCGTACCTTAGCCTGAGGACATGCTTATAAAGAATTTGGTAAGGTTAATCACATTTTGAGTGATATCTGTACCTTAGCCTTGAGGACATGCTTATAAAGAATTTGGTGAGGTTAAACAAGTTTTGAGTACTATCCGTACCTTAGGCTGAGGACATGCTTATAAAGAATTTGGTGAGGTTAAATAAGTTTTGAGTATTATCCGCACCTTAGCCTGAGGACATGCTTATAAAGAATTTGGCGAGGTTAAACATGTTTTGAGTGCTATCCGTACCTCAGCCTGAGGACATGCTTATAAAGAATTTGGTAAGGTTAATCATATTTTGAGTGCTATATGTACCTTAGCCTGAGGACATGCTTATAAAGAATTTGGTGAGGTTAAACAAGTTTTGAGTATTATCCGTACCTTAGCCTGAGGACATGCTTATAAAGAATTTGGCGAGGTTAAACATGTTTTGAGTGCTATCCGTACCTCAGCCTGAGGACATGCTTATAAAGAATTTGGTGAGGTTAAACAAGTTTTGAGTACTATCCGTACCTTAGACTGAGGACATGCTTATAAAGAATTTGGTGAGGTTAAACAAGTTTTGAGTACAATTCGTACCTTAGCCTGAGGACATGCTTATAAAGAATTTGGCGAGTTTAAACTGTTTGAGTGCTATCCGTACCTTAGCCTGAGGACATGCTTATAAAGGCGAGGTTTAACATGTTTGAGTGCAATCCGTACCTCAGCATGAGGACATACTTATAAAGACTTTGGCGAGGTTAAACATGTTTGAATGCAGCTTGATACAACCGCAGAGATCAA